>NC_140571.1:7032785-7642785 GCF_057381845.1 Rhamphochromis longiceps | reverse complement strand
ATTATGTTTTGGAGTGGCACGAATAATTTGTGTGCCATCAAATTTGATGCAGAGCTTTATAAAAAAAATAAATTAAAAAATTAAAAAAAGAAAGTTTTGTTTTCAAAATTGGAGTTCAGGTTATTCTTTACTTCCAAAAGTGTTAACATACTACACAGGTCATGAACAAGATTTTTTTTTTTAAATTTTCATTGTAAGTGGGCTAAAGCAGTTAATTAAAAGTAGTCTAAGACAAATGCTGTAATTTGATTATTTTAATAAACCATGTAACTTGGATGGATTCGATGCTGGCGTGACCACAGTGCACACGTCTGCTGTTGCTCACAGTGGTCCAAGGGACCGCTCAGGGAGTTTGTGTGTTCACTCAGACACATGAAAAATTAGAGGGAACATTGCTTAAGACAGTCCATTAGAATGGATAGTTTATTCAATTCATAAGGTTTAAAAGAAAGGTACAGCTGAATATCATCTGCATACAGATGATAGGATATGGATTTAAAATGACTACTAATATGGCCTAGTGGTAGGATATACAATGAGAACAACAATGGACTTAGAACAGATCTTTAAGTAACACATGATGAGAATCTAGCTACATCTGACCAAAGGTTTCCCACTGAGACCAAAAGTGTTCTATCAGCAAGATGTCTGTCTTTATACTTGCTAGAGAAATTCACTTCTGTTTCCCGTCTTCTTTGTAGGTTTTCAACGTCTTCACAGATGAGACCGCATCGCTCAAAGACTCCACTGAATTTGTAGTGTCAGTGAACCCCACAGGGGTGGTAATGTGGTACGTCTCTGCACCTGCCAAATTCAACCTCCGCCAGTTCTATCAAGGGGGCACGCTCCATGGTCGTGTCTATGATGATCGTGAGGAAAATGCCATTCCACGGGTTTTCCTCTGACCACTCACAGACCCCACTTTCTAATCCTTAAGTTTTTGTCTTTTACCTCAGTAGTAATGTCTTGATGATCGAATGATTTGTTTCTATCTAAGCACAGGTGCAGGCGCATAGCTCTGAACTGTGTTTTACAATTGCCTCTTCCAAGTAAGAACATGCTTGAAACTCAGGGTCATCCACTTTACATCTGTATATGGCACAAATGTGCTCTTGTTGATGCGATCTCCAGCTGGATCTTCACTTGAAAGTAACTGGGCCACAAGAGTTTCTGTGCTCAACAGTAAAGAGAGATGATGCTTTTAAAATTTTATCTGAGATGTGCCAAAGCAAAGTCACTGATCCCAGATCGGGAGGTCTTCACTTGTCTTAGGCTACGTCCACACGTACACGGGTATTTTTGAAAACAGAGATTTTCCGTTTTCCTTTTAAAAAAATAATCCCGTCCACACGTAAACACAGAAATGAAGGAAAACGCTGCTAGGAACATGCCAAAGCAACAGTTGGCGATATATTCTTAACCGTGTAGAAATGTTGGCCAATCAGAAGTCTAGAAGCCTGGGTGGGAAATAGTAAACAAAGCTGGGGCATAGAAGCAGAACCAAGTTGTATGTGTGGAGGGACAGTAACTGTGTGTGTATATGTAAGCATTTAAACACTGCACCCGTGTACGTGTGGACGTAGCCTTAAGATTTTTTTTTTAAATAGAGATCAGTCTTTGTCAGCTCAGAAAGACAAATGTGGAAAAAAAGTTTTAGAAAAAACTCATTAATGATTTATATGTTTTTATGTGACCTAAGTAAACAATTTATCATCAAATTCTCTAAATAAATGAAAACGCTGTATTTCAGTTCTTCAGGTTTCCTTTCAGTGATTAAGATGTTTTTCACTTTTAGCTTTCACTTTCCAGTTCTTTGTCCCAGAGTGACTTATCTTAAGGTCAGTTTAGTTCCAGTCCTGTTTTCTATAAAATTTATTTATTTATTTATATAATACTTGTAGTTCTTGGTCTTTTTTTTTTTAGTTCTTGGTATTGAATGCATTTTCACCAAAGTGAGAGTCACAAGACTTTATCTTATAGCATTTATCATCTATGAATTTTTAGCAACTTTTGAAGCAACTAAATCCAGGTTTTGTGGTTCCAAATTTTGTATTCCAAGTGCTCCTCCTGCTGGATGTGGATATGTTTACACTTTTGCTGTAAGGAAGAAGCAGTAGTTATTTTGTTCATCACCCAAAGACATCACCAGGATTGTAACGCCAAATGAGAGGTGAAGGCTACTACAATCTATAGCTTTTTATGAAACATAATGTATGAATGATTTGATCACATTTAACATCACCTCATTAAACATAAACAGTTCGAAACTGGAATAGGTGTTTTTTTTTTTTGTTTTTTTTTTTTTTTAGATCAGCTACAGAACTGAGGTAAATAAACGTAATCCAGAGCTTCCCAAAGTGTGGGGTCCGGTATGAAAAGTGGAAAAAAAAACCCCCAAATGCTTGGACACTGCTAACACAGGGCGCCCACACAAACGCAGAGCAGGAGATGAAGCATAGCTGAATATGTTTCCAAACCAACTTCATTCTAAGCCAAAGACTAGAAAATATGGTGAAGCATATCTTCCCTTTGGTTTCACCTGCACAAGTGCCAAGGTAGGTCTCTCCTGCATAATTGGTTTTCCCTGTGTTGGGAGCGGGCTGGGCTCTTCAAATCATGGACAAACAGTATCCCACATAATTGATTTTTAGTTCACAAACACTTGTTGTAATGACTAACTACACCTGACATTTTGGGGATGTTAGCTCTGTATAAAGTAAAGTTACAGTGGGATACAAATAATATCAGGCTGATCCTGCTACGATTTGTTCCCTCGGTTCAAATCAAGACAAACAGTATCCCACAGCTGTTTATGTTTTTAAACCCATTTTGCACAGAGAGGCATTTTTTTGAAAAATGTATTGACAGCAATGTTGAATATTTTTACACAGAAAAAAACAACTACACGTAAAAAAATCACACCGTGATGCCTCTGCCTTTATAAATGGAGGGACAGTAACTGCGTGTGTATGTAAGCGTGTAAAAACTGAAGATAGTCAGATTAACAGTATTTTGTCTCTATCTGCCATTCTGCAATTCATCTCATGTAAACAATAAGGTGGCGCACAGTCTGACGTGAAAAAAGGCACATACCTTTGACATTGCGTGACGAACTCTGTATTCCTCTTCCACATGTAAACGCAAAAAGGACTTTTATAAAATCTCCGTTTTCGGTGATTCGAAACACGTAGGTGTGGACGTAGCATAAAAGAGTTAGTAGTTTACTTTCTTACTACCTGTAATTTATTTCAGATTACTTGTATTTGCCTAATTGTTTACTAAATGTTTGAGGTGTGAAATAAACCGCAATGGAGCAAAATACAGGTGTGTGTGGTTGGAGGATGTGTTTGTGCGTGCGTGCGCGCGGGGGGGGGGGGGGGGGGGGGGCAACATTTTCCTTGTAAAACAAAGGGGAGCCTAGCAAAAAAAGTTTGGGAACCACTGTAATCAACGGTCTCCCCGGCGCTTTTTGTCTCGCTTCCTGGTTTGTGGTCAGCTGATAGGGTTCCTTTGTCACGTGGCCCCCACTTCCTTGTCATGTGTACTTTTTTGTATATTCCCCCACAGTAGGACCGAGCGGATTTTCTTTTATCACAGTATTTATTTAAAGAAGTGAGGGAGAGACCAGAGACAAGAGCACAGAATCGGACTGCAGGAGGCTGAGCTCTTGGTCTTATTTGCTCTTTCTAGCTTTCAGTTTCCAAGAGCCGTGATCGGACTTCAGTGAGTTCAGCTTTTCATTTCATACATTTATTCAGCAAATCCCTTCGTTTAAATCATTTAAACGTGTATTAGATTCCCTGCGTTTTAAATTGCTAGAATAATTGTTGTCTATGCCAGATTAGTTATAAGTAATAAGCTAACGTCAAGTTGGTGTTTATAATACAAAAAACTCGCTTGAGATCGAGTGTTGCGTATTTACAAGAACCAAATGACGATCATGTTGCGAACAGCTTTTATATTCTAACTTTTATTTAGCAGAACATCGTTTATATAAGCATGTGGTTTTTATTTGGTCATCTGACACGATCAGTCTATTTCACTGGTAAGTCACCGCGCAGGTTGTTTTGCGTTCACACCCATGTCAGGTGATTACTCGTCAGGTGCTGCAATCATGAACCTGCATTTGCCCTTTAGTCTTCTGGACGTACTCTTCTGGCTCATCTTTGACACACTGCACTAACATCTGATTCAGCTTGTAATTTTGTATTTGCAGAAATGCATGTTGCAGTTCTCTTTTTTGCCTTTGCGCTCACTGGGACCACTTTGGCCCTTGACAATGGACTGATGAAGACCCCTCCCATGGGGTGGTTGGCATGGGAACGATACCGATGTGATATTGACTGTGAAAACGACCCAAAGAACTGCATCAGGTAAGCCAAAATTTTGAATGTGTACCACCAGGCTTGATTGTATTGAAAACTTAAAAGGTATTTAGGTATTATAACTATAATGGTCTAGTCTCAGTTTTATAGCGATATAATAACAGGATATAACAAAAGCCAGTAGAAGCAGTCGGTTTGAACAGAATATCTAATAGATATGGTAGTGCTCTTTACACTCTTTACACTCTTATCTTCAAATGCAGTATCAGTGTAAATAGGAATGCGATTGAGACAATTATGAAACATCTTTGTCCTTCTTCCAGTGAAAATCTGTTCATGGACATGGCAGACAGACTTGCAGAGGATGGCTGGAAGGAACTCGGCTATGTCTACGTGAACATAGATGACTGCTGGTCTTCCAAACAAAGAGACGATCAGGGACGGCTGCAGCCTGATCCTAAGAGGTGCAGTATTTGCTGCGTGAGCACAAAGACCATTGTAAACATATATCTGTTATTGGCCTACAGCCAGTGAAGTAGTGTGACAGTCATACAATCATGTGAAAAGCAAAACACAGTACTCAGGAGATTGATAGCATTTATGTTTTAGTGTCAGCACAAATATGAATTTTCACTTCCCTGGAAAGTGCAAAAGGAAATTGGGTTACAGGATTAAAAAAAATCATGCTGTGGTTACAAAATGAAAGCTGAAGGCATTTTTTAAAATGTGTGTGTTTGATATTACTCTTTCAGGTTTCCAGGAGGAATCAAAAAGCTGGCACACTACTTGCATAACAGAGGCCTAAAGCTGGGCATCTATGGGGACATGGGCAAACTCACATGTGGGGGCTACCCTGGCACCCCGCTGGACAAGATCGAATTAGATGCTCAAACATTTGCAGACTGGGAGGTGGATATGTTTAAATATGACGGCTGTTACTCTAATGCCACGGAGCAAGAGCTGGGTAAAAACACAAGACTGAACCTTTTCTGTGTGGATAATAAGATATTGCTGATTGGACCTCATTTGAGATCTCCTGTTCACTGTTTTGAACAGGTTACCCTCTCATGTCAAAGGCTTTAAATGCTACAGGGCGTCCCATTGGCTATTCCTGCAGCTGGCCTGCCTACCAGGGTGGGCTGCCACCTAAGGTACGATTAAAATCCAAAATACTTTTTGATGTTTTGTTCGAATCCTGTTCTAATACTTAGTATTTGCTTCTTCACTATATGAAACTGATGCGTGTTTTTAGGTAAATTACACTCAGCTGGGTGAGATCTGCAACCTGTGGCGTAACTATGGTGACATCCAGGACTCTTGGGACAGTGTACTGAACATTGTTGACTGGTTCTTTGAAAATCAGGACGCCCTGACACCTGCAGCAGGTCCTGGAAGGTGGAACGACCCTGATATGGTTTGTTCAATTGAAATTTGTAATATCGTCCCCAAATGTGAAGTGCTTTAGGGAATAGCATAAGCAATAGAAAAGCCACAAATACATGTTTAAACTTACAGACACATGAACAAACACAAAATTTAACATATGATCAGAGATTCATTTCAAACCAAAAGCTCATCTACAAAAACGGGTTTTCAGAAGTTGTTTAAAACAAACCACAGAATCTGTCTCTGCTTACTCTACGATTTGTTTAAGCCTCTTCAGTGCTCTACGTATATATTTGTTGTGCACAAATCATTCAGCTACACCTCCATACTGAAAGATAGATTACATGTACTACAGACTACAGCCTCCAATTTAATTCTTTGGTGTGAAAATTTTTAATCTTCACAGCTGATTATTGGCGACTTTGGCCTCAGCATGGAACAGTCTCGTTCTCAGATGGCTCTCTGGGCGATCATGGCGGCTCCTCTTTTCATGTCTAATGACCTCCGTACCATCTCCAGCGGTGCCCAGAGCATCCTGCGGAACAAAATGGCCATCAGCATCAACCAGGATGCCCTGGGTATCCAGGGAAGACGCATTGTGAAGGTGAAGCACAATTTAGTAGATACATTTCTTTTTTAAATGACTCTTTTTGTGGACTTTTGTGCAATGTTTTTTTGTTTCATTGTTCACATTTTTTCTTTCTCCCAGGAGAAAAGTGGCATTGAAGTATTCTGGCGCCCCCTGTCAAAAAATGCCAGCGCTTTATTGTTCTTCAGCCGTCGTACAGACATGCCCTATCGCTACACAACTTCCCTCAGCAAACTCAACTACACTGCAGGCAGCTACAAGGTATGTGTTTATAGACTTAGGAGGGATGTGTATCGTGTTTCGACCTGGTTCACTCGGGGTGAGAGGGGTAATTTTGGCAAGCAAGGTTAACTCAGACTTCCCTGTTTTTGAAGTTTGAGGTTACCAACGTAAAACAGCACTACAGAAAACAAACGGGGGAAAAATTTTCAAGAAACAAACAAACAAAAGATTGAAATCTATTCAAATATTATAGCATTATAGCACGGTACATGACTCAGTCTTTTATTAGGATTACGTGAATAAAATTAAATCATGTGCTGCACTAACCTACCAAAATCATCCAAGTAGATCAACTCCTAATCTGTGATCAGTTGGGGTGGTGTGAAATGTGGAAGCTAACACCTGACCCAGTCTCCAGGGTGTGGCGAGTGTCTCAAACGACAACCAAAAAAACAAGTTACACAACAACAAAGTATCAACTGCAAGTCCAGCTCGTCATACACAAGGCCAGATCACGGGGGCAGGCTGGTGACATTAAATCAGAGCTGCCCTAGGTGACAGTCATGCTTCTTGTTTAAAGCAGGTGTCGTTATTATGGTTGAAGCACTGGAACTCAGGCACTGGTCCAATGAGTCATACTGGAAGAGAACACCAAAAGGGAGCTGTCAGGATGGCAAGCTGGATGTGATACAACTGCTGGCTCCAGTTCTTATTTCGCACTAAGCAAGCACAGAAAATTTGCATAGTCACTCATGCTAGTGCTGAAACTGCTGCAGCAGGTCAGGGCAGTTGTGCGAGCTTAACTGGTGTTGGTATTCAATTCAATTCAATTTTATTTATATAGCGCCAAATCACAACAAAAGTCGCCTCAAGGCGCATTATATTGTACAGTAGATCGCACAATAATAGATACAGAGAAAAACCCAACAATCATATGACCCCCTATGAGCAGCAGTTTGGCGACAGTGGGAAGGAAAACTCCCTTTTAACAGGAAGAAAACTCCAGCAGAACCAGGCTCAGGGACGGGCGGGGCCATCTGCTGCGACCGGTTGGGGTGAGAGAAGGAAAACAGGATAAAGACATGCTGTGGAAGAGAGACAGATTTACGGAAACATATGTGTTGTAGGTCTTTTAGGATATCAATTGAATGACTAAAACAACAAAACATTGTGGGTGTGTTTTATATAAAATCCCTTTAAGCTGAACACGATAAAAAAAATCCTGCAAATGCAGTCACACTAAAAGGTAAAGGAGATGTAGTAATGCTGGGCCTTTACATACACCACATTGACAAAAGTTTGACAGTATGGTGTATATGCATTAACATTAACAAGATTTAACAACAGCCCAACAATTGTGTCCCCCAGGCTTCATCACATGGGTTTCTAGTCTGTAGAAGATATTAGGTGTGTAATGTGGAGATGGCTTTCATCTGTGTATATTGTGTATAGTCCCTGGGCTGTTCCTTTCCCTCTGACCTAGAGATTTGGAATTCAGCCATAATACACCAGTTGGACATCTGTTCCCTGCCACTCTACAAATTCAGTAGAATCTTTCTGAACATTATTAATGTACAATATGAAGAAGAGTCGAAACCATTTATTAGCGGGCAATATTGTTGGCCGGTATTAGTTATTGGTGTCAGCATTATAATAGCTACTGAATGAAAATTAGGAAACGAGAGGGGTGAAACACCCTTCAACCCTGTTAGGATTGCTGTCTTTGAATTTTTTTTTTTCCACCAGGGGGCACTCTGCAACTTCTTTGTTTTGAAATCTCAAAGAAAACAAATATTGACAGTATTGGACTTTTAAATATAGCTATCATATTTGACCAAATATTAGTATCTGTATCAGAGAGAGAAAGAGAGAGAGATCCATAGCTTTGGCGCTAAGGTTTGGAAGGCATAATCCTCTATGGTTTTCAGACAGGTGTAGAATCCCCAGTAGACCACTATCAGTGTACCTAAGGATCCAGTTTGGAGAATTAGCGTGAAGTAGCTTGACAATATAAGTGGGGGCCTCTCCTCGTAAGGCCATGACAGTACGAGTCAAGATTTTAAATTGATATCTGAAATTAACTGGAAGCCAGTGCAGACTCTTTAGCAATGAGAAAATATCACACCATTTTGGACAGCTTAACGGCGATTTATAGAAGCCTTTGACAGACAAGGAAAAAGGGCATTACAACAGGCTAATTGGGAGGAGACGAAGACATCGAGCTTCTCCAATTCACCTTGAGAGACAACAGTCCTGAGTTTAGTGATATTTCTTAAGTGAAGAAAGCACAGAGGGGGTCAAAGATTCAGAGGTTTTACAGTGAATGAGAAACATCCCAATAATTGTCTAATTTGAGGCTTAATGCTCTCTGGAGCCAGAATTAAACAATCTATCTTGTCTGTATTAAGCTGCAGAAAATTGTTTGCCATCCAACCATTAATTTCCTTAAGACAGTCCATTAGAATGGATAGTTTATCCAATTCATAAGGTTTAAAAGAAAGGTACAGCTGAATATCATCTGCATACAGATGATAGGAAATGGATTTAAAATGACTACTAATATGGCCTAGTGGTAGGATATACAATGAGAACAACAATGGACTTAGAACAGATCTTTAAGTAACACATGATGAGAATCTAGCTACATCTGACCAAAGGTTTCCCACTGAGACCAAAAGTGTTCTATCAGCAAGATGTCTGTCTTTATACTTGCTAGAGAAATTCACTTCTGTTTCTCGTCTTCTTTGTAGGTTTTCAACGTCTTCACAGATGAGACCGCATCGCTCAAAGACTCCACTGAATTTGTAGTGTCAGTGAACCCCACAGGGGTGGTAATGTGGTACGTCTCTGCACCTGCCAAATTCAACCTCCGCCAGTTCTATCAAGGGGGCACGCTCCATGGTCGTGTCTATGATGATCGTGAGGAAAATGCCATTCCACGGGTTTTCCTCTGACCACTCACAGACCCCACTTTCTAATCCTTAAGTTTTTGTCTTTTACCTCAGTAGTAATGTCTTGATGATCGAATGATTTGTTTCTATCTAAGCACAGGTGCAGGCGCATAGCTCTGAACTGTGTTTTACAATTGCCTCTTCCAAGTAAGAACATGCTTGAAACTCAGGGTCATCCACTTTACATCTGTATATGGCACAAATGTGCTCTTGTTGATGCGATCTCCAGCTGGATCTTCACTTGAAAGTAACTGGGCCACAAGAGTTTCTGTGCTCAACAGTAAAGAGAGATGATGATTTTAAAATTTTATCTGAGATGTGCCAAAGCAAAGTCACTGATCCCAGATCGGCACTGTGACTGAGAGGTCTTCACTTGTCTTAGATTTTGTTTTTTAATAGAGATTAGTCTTTGTCAGCTCAGAAAGACAAAAGTGGAAACAAGTTTTAGAAAAAACTCATTAATGATTTATATGTTTTTATGTGACCTAAGTAAACAATTTGTCATCAAATTCTCTAAATAAATGAAAACGCTGTATTTCAGTTCTTCGGGTTTCCTTACAGTGATTACACGCTACATACTACAACTACATAGTACATACAAACATATGCAGCAGAGTGCTTTGATTTTTGCACTATACATCCATATGAGTAATATGGGTTCCAGCCAGCTCCTACAAGCTTTTTCAAAGGTACCAAGATGTTTTTCACTTTTAGCTTTCACTTCCCAGTTCTTTGTCAGAAAGTGACATCTCTTAAGGTCAGTTTAGTTCCAGTTCTGTTTTCTATAAAATTTATTTATTTTTATAATACAAAAAAACCCCTTTCATCAAGTAGTTCTTGGTATTGAATGCACTTTCACTCTACTGTTATCTAAAGCAGGGCTGTTAAAATCATTTTATATCCCCTTAAAACCTGAGCTATGAAGTGATTGCCAGAAAATTCATTTTTTTTGAAAATGGAGAGTTTATTGAACCAACTGACATATTTGTTTAAAAAAATAATAATTAAATTTTACTTTCCATGTATGACTTTTTATTTTTCCCTATTGCTAACTCTTGCGTTTAAAAAAAAAAAAAAGAAGCTTAACTTTATTGTGCAATTCATTAACATTTTGCAGTGGGGAAAAATATCCCACAGATGTTAAAATCTCAAAACCTCATAAAAAACTGTAAGTATTAAATATGATACACTGGGCATTAATGAGTTAAAATTGACCCATTTTCCCATTAACTTAGAAACAAGCAAAACAAAAAAATATTTTAATTGTTCCTCTTTCTTTCAGTATAAAGAAATCTAAACCCTGAAATGTCTCAAGTAAAAGAAATACAAGTTCATTGTTACGTCTTAGTATTTTTTACACTTTATAAATTAAACACAGTTGTAGTAAGTCGAATTAAGCTCCCAGCACGATGCTTTGGGCTTAAATTTTAGAAATACAAAAAGACTATGCCAAGTATTTGTGAAGTAATTACATCACTACATCTTTACTGTTAAATGACAAAGAGAAAATGTCCTTTTTACTGTGAACCAACTTTGAAAAGATACATTTCTATATTAACTAGTAACAAAACTGTCAAAACTAGTTAAATGTGTGAATTTGTGCCTTCCTCCTTTGCATTTCTCATGGTCTAATATAGCCTATCGTTAGCAACGTGAAGTCTTTTTAACTTTGAATGAATAAATGATCACTCAAAGACCCCCTTGTAGTTTGGTACCTATATACAGAAATGTAACATACAGATTTGGTTGGCAGACAAAGGCACCGAACATACAAAGAAAAACCCATAATTTAGCTAACATACACTCAGAGTCAACCCTATATGCAGCCAGCAGAGGTCAGCACTGCTCTTCAGTCTGTCTCAGCCTTCTCGCCACTGCCAAAAAGTGCACCTGCTTAACAGTGCAAGGACAATCAGCCCATTCTGCTTTGTCCTTTTTCTCTCGATTATGCTTTCCTCTCTGACGTCACCTTCTCTAATTTGGACACTTGTACTACAATGTATTAACTTATTTCATACTTTATTTTGTCCTTGGATTCTTCCAGTGAACATCATCCGTTAATTCCTTCATTGTATTCATTCTGTCTCCTCATCTTTGCTCCTCCCTTCTCTCCTCCTCCCACTTGGCTCTTTCAGCTCAATCTTGCACGTATCACCTCTGACCTTGGCCTTAAAGCCAGTGTTTGCCCACCGATTCAAGATACTGAAGTCACGTGACTGTGGGCATTGGCATTAGGTCAATTCAAGCTTTGTGTACGTCTGTGCTGTTGCATCCGTGTGGGAAAGCGGATCATTGTCTTCTGTTCTTCCCCATTCAGTCATCTCAGATATCCTTTGCCTGGCAGAGCACGGCATCTCTCACTGTCCAGGTCCCTGCAGTTTTTCTGTGAAAGAAGGGGAGTTAGATGATAGAAAGAATGAGAGAACAGAGCAAGAAGGATTTGGGCATAGGCAGAAGGGGGGGCCTCTCAAAAGTCTATTTGAAAGTGCAAATGAGCAGAGGAGGGGGTGAATGGGAGAGATGAGAGAAAGAGAGAGAGAGAGAGAAAGAGAACGAGGGAATGAGTGAGGGAGGGGGCTGAGATGAGGAGAGCGTTCCTGCCGATGCTCACGTAGGCCACAGCTGCAGAGACGCAGTTACCACTCTCATCTTTGTGCCCCCGCAACACCAACAGCCCTGATTCAATTCTCTTGGTCCCCCCCTCTCCCTCACCATCACGCTCATTTCCGTCCCGCTGCTAGTCACACTCTCTGCCTCGCGCCTCCAAAATCCAATACAGATGAAGGGGTATTTGACGACCGCGCCGGTACGAATGGCATGCAGATGGGAGTTTGGATATAGGTCAGAATACATATATGGTCTCAAAGGGGGCCACATGCTCAAAACGCAATAGGTGCTGCTACAGAAAAAGAAAGTGATCACGCTGTGGCTCTTTTATGTCTGCCCTGTTACCTAACACATTCCTGCCTGCGCGCTGACACAAAAACCTGCAGTTTTCTAGAGAAGCAGAGACAGCGAGTACGATTTGTGTGCACAGACAGAAACACTGCTGTCATGCATCTCAGATTAGCCTGATGACATCATCACCCCATCTCATGCTGCCAGTCTGCTTGGCTGGTGGCTGATTCCTGACGTCCGATCCAATTCAGAAAAGGTGCTACACATTGTTATGTGTTCCCTCTTTATTCCTCATGGTGTTATGCCTTTTTTTGGGCTCCTGTGGCCATTTTAAACAATATTAAACATGCCCCTGTTATTTTTTTCTTTTTAATCGTCAGACATGTAAAGAATAATGTCACAATGGAACAGCATTAATGTGATAGAGTTATGAAAAGAAGGTGAATAATTAGAAAAATATGATGGACCTGAAACCTTAATTTCATCCATAAAGTCTGATTTTCATTGTGTGCATATAAAACAGCTAACAACTATTCATCTTTTACTCACATTAGGGAAAAAGGGGGCAGAGGGAAAACATATTTTCTTGTCTTTAGCTTTCTTTCTGATTTGCTGTTGAGGTAGTCTCTTAAAGCTGACTGACTATAACAGCTGAATGTATTAAAAGATTATTAAGCTGTTGTTGTTGTTGCAGAAACCAAAAAAGTCTGCAAATTTGCTGCCTTACCATCTTTTTCAAACCCAGAGAGAGCTCTTGTCCACATCAAGTTTTAATGTTTAGAGTTTTTGGTTACAGTGACCATTCATTCGTCATTTCCAGTCGGTGGAAATTTCCTGGACTGGACACCCAGGTTTTATTTTAAGCAATCATGGAAAGCTTGAAAGGTATTACTTAACAGACATGTGTTGCAATCCCACTCCTGCCTCTGGTGCCGCTTTGACGTCCTTGTTCCTCCTGCTTTTACTTGCTCATGCATTACTCAAAGACCAGATACCTCCAATGGCTTACATTACATGGTTGTGTTGGTCTCTGTGTCCCTCATAAAGCATAGCACAGTGTTCAGGCCCCAGAAAAAAACACTTTGTTCTGCCTCCACCTTTAGACTGAAAGTAGTCAACCATTAAAATAGCATGAGTTTGGATTCCCGGTGGAGATTGTTCTGCCCTGTTCTGCCTTTATGGCATTTATAGCAAAGGATGCCCTGCTGACTGTATGGAGACTCCATATATGTGCCGTTGTATTCCAAGACATTTATAGCCAATATCTTCAGGAAGTGCATATGTGCATAATTGCTTCATGTGTTATGTCTGAAATGGATATAAAGCAGACAACTGATTCATCTATGCCTCATCACAGTGTAGATTTCCATATTTCTAGATGTAATCACGAGACTATGTAGTCATAATTTTTTATGAATGAATGTCTGGATTCGTCCACCAGTGGCTGCTGTTGACTCAGTAACAGGCGCACCCGGTAACAGTTTCTGTGTACGAGGCAGGCTGCACGTTGCCGAAGCACTGCGCGCATGCCAACTGGGCAGACTGTCAGCTGCTTTCTCACTGGCAGTCTGTGTAGGTCAAAGTCAGACTGTGGCCAATACTGCTCACTCTGCTTCTCTCTTACACACACACAGAGTCATGATCTCATTCTTTCCCTTTAACTTTATATCTCTCCTTCTTGACTTTGAACTCACATTCATACACTTAACCTCTAATTTTCTCCCACTTGATCCTTTTGCTGAACACACAAATCATCTACTGTATATCCTGGATCACATTTACATTTATAAAGGTGTGTGTGGTCATTGCAGTCCCTCGGTTTATACACTGTGTGAGGTTTCAGATCCTGATGCCTTTCTGAGCAGCAGAATAAAACTCAGTCAGTCTGGCTGGCTGGTGTGCTGGAGCTGAGCACAGTCTTCCAGCTGCTGGGTTTAGTCCAAACCGGCTTCAAGTAGAATGGCTGGAAGAGACTGGAAAGATCAAGTGGAATTCTTGTGAGTTTGCATGTGTGTATTTAGATAGGGTCACATTAAAAGAGGTCTGACAGATTTCCAGGTGACATCTGATAAGCATTCACACAGCAACAATTTGTTAGGTAACATGATGCTATTTGAGCTGCTGCTGATAATGGGGTTTCGAGTAAAGCCCTGTAATAAAACGCAGCATGATGCTGTAGAAACTTTGAACAGATTAGTTGGCAAAAAGAAGTCATGTGCGGGTGTGCATTTCTCGGGGGCGGTGGAATAAAAATAGAGACGTGATAGGTCAACAATGCTTCTCTTCTAACCTTCAGTCTGAACTGTGAATATCCATGTGCATGATTTTCTGTGCTATTTTTGTTTGTGTCTGTCAGCATTTAAACTTTCTCTTTTTTATACCGGTGGATTCTTCAGCTGATTGGCCTTCGTGATTGTCATCCCCTCTCCTTTAGCTTGTTGGGCTGCTTGTTACCAGGACCAATTGTTGCCTGCTGACCTGACAATCTGTCATTTGTTTACACAGTAGCACTGCTATAAACTGTCCCTTTTCCAAGTAAGGGTGTCCTGAAGAGGTCATAAGAAGGTTGTTGCTCATCACTCATAATTTGAGATATCCAATAAGCTTGATTGCTTCTGTAAGCAATATAAGATGCAACAACACAATGGCTATTCTTATCAATAACGGATTGGATTCTTTTTTAAATTACTAAAAAATATTCAGTTTCCGGAGAAAAAAAAAAGTAGAATGATAATATATTACACACTGATCATTACTTTCTTTTAGAAAGTAATCCCTAGAC
The DNA here is from genome assembly GCF_057381845.1 of Rhamphochromis longiceps. NCBI lineage: Eukaryota > Metazoa > Chordata > Actinopteri > Cichliformes > Cichlidae > Rhamphochromis > Rhamphochromis longiceps. Next base: position 7,627,632 of record NC_140571.1, on the reverse strand, counting down.
CCGGTTCGTAGAGTACGCTTGGGGAGTGTGATTGTGTGTACAGTGTCTCTCTATGTCTGTCTCCATGTTGGTTGAGTGTGGAGTAAGTGCATATGAGAGCATGAGGGTGGGAATGGATGTTTGTATCTGTGTGTGCCTGTATGTCTGTGTCTATATGTCAGGTTGGGTGTCAGGCGCCACCTCTCTGGGGACATCTCAGGCCCTCCAAGGTTTGGAGGCCTATCTCCCCCTACCACCACTTCCCCTGCCAGTGGCGGACTCCCTCAGACATCGGTGCGTTGGTGGTTCTTTGTGTCCGGGGATGGGCGTCCAGGTACACACCGGCTCACTCCTTGGCGGCCGCTTATCGGGGCCTGGGGCTCGCTCGGGCCACTTCGGAGGTGGGGTGCCCCCGGCCTCTCGGCCTGGGGCTCGGTCACTCAGGCACGGCTGGCTGCCGGCGGAGCTCACGGGCGCGTCACTGCAACCCCCCCTGGCTTCTGCTCCGCGGCTGCTGAGTGAGCCCTCATCTGGGACTCTCCTCAGCTCTTTCTGGGACAGTGGCGCGGCTGCCCCTCTGTTGGTCTTCCTTGGTCTCTTGTGTTCTGGGGGCCTCTGGATGTCTGGAGTTTTGATCTCCTCCACACCTGCTTCACGCCCTGGAGGACAGGGCTGTGGCTCCCCCACACCCTCTAGCAGATCATTACATGAAGGAACCTTTTAAAAAAACAAGCGCGTCCATGCTCACAGGTGTACACACGGGTGCTCACACACACAAACTACACCCTTTTTGGCTCCTACCTCAAAGCACACTGTGTTCTGTTGATCTTACGTGCTGCACAATAATGTTTAATATTTAGTATTTACTGTCATATTCCCATATATCATTGTGATGTTGTTTATTCTATTACTCTTGTTCTCTTCTGCTTGTTTTCTTTTTTCTTTCTCAACAGGTGATCCAGGTGATCGATATATGCATTTTTTTTCTCTGCTTATTCTGTTGGTTATGTTTTTTGCCCTTCTCCCCCGTCCCTCTTCTCAGCTGTCTTTCTTTCCCTCTTTCTTTTTCCCCTTCTTTCCTCCAGTCAAGTCTGTCCCATATTCAGCAAGTGAAAATAAAATAAACAATAAAAGGGGAATCAAATGGACCATTACGGCAAGGCTGGGATGGTCAATTTGGTAAAGTAAATCCGTTGGGCATCTTTCTTCGCCTTTAGACAATAATTCTGATGGCAAAAGAGCCAAACGGGACAGGCAAAAAAAAAGTAATCCCTTTAATAATTTATTTACTCTCTGTAGAAAGTCATTCATTGCTCTAACCATGACATTACTTTGCATTTCTCATTGTCTGAGATTCATTGCAGTACATGCTCGTATTGTTTGGTCTTTTCATACTGTTGGCTATGAAATGAAAATGATACGATGCTTTTATAAGGTGTTGTAGGTGCATAAATGCAAAAAATGGGTCATTTTAGCCCATTGCTAGGTGGTTGCTAGGCAACATGATGACATTATATTATACAGGGTGGGCCATTTATATGGATACACCGTAATAACACGGGAATGGTTGGTGATATTAAAGTCCTGTTTGTGACACATTAGTATATGTGAGGGGGCAAACTCCTCAAGATGGGTGGTGACCATGGTGGCCATTTAGAAGTCGGCAATCTTGGATACAACTTTTGTTTTTTCAATAGGAAGAGGGCCATGTGACACATCAAACTTATTGGTAATGTCACAAGAAAAACAATGGTGTGCTTGGTTTCAATGTAACTTTATTCTTTCATGTGTGAGGTGTAGAGGAGAGACTGTTTGCATTAGGTGACAAGTGGTTCACCAGGCTGACAAGCTGGAGTCAGAAACTGATTTTTCCTCTTGTGGCTGGATATACCAACCTTAAATTTAATTCTGGATTTGACAGGCTGAGCCACTATTAAAGGAGGACCCCTTTAATAGTGGCTCAATGAACTTGAATGCAAACTTCAGAAACTGCCTGTGTTTCGGGTGTAGAGCCACATGAAAATAAGCATCTGTTAGATCGATTGTTGCAAACCAATCTCCCAGACTGACTGCATAAAGCAGGGGTGTCAAACTCAAATACGTAGTGGGCCAAAATTCAAAACTGGAACAAAGTCGCGGGCTAACATTAATATTTATTGAAAAAAAAAATCTTCCTCCAGATATAAGAATGAATCTTTTCTTATGGACTCAAATAAGCTTTGCTGGAAAACTGAATATGGAACAAGCAAAGCTTAATACTAAACAATATATATATTAGCTGTATAATACCAGTAGGCCAGCTCTAATAGTAATTTGGTATGGCTTCGTGGGCCAAATGTAATTAGGCCAAATTTGGCCCGCAGGCCAGAGTTTGACACCTATGGCATAAAGTGTCCTACTTTAGCTTTTGATAATTTTTGTGAAGTTTGCCAGTAACACCATTTTATATGTATTGGGGTGTTTTTGATTGTGTGTTATTGTTAGTGTTCCTAAAGGAATAGTTTTGTCGGGTAATGAAATCCCCCCCTCCACACACAAGGTATGAAAAGCTGCTGTATGGTCCACTTTCTCTTAGACTTAGTCAATAACAACTTGTTTGCCAGTGACAATCGTTCTTAGATCCATCCCTCCAAAACAACAGCAACAGAGAAGTAGTGAAAATGTTTAAATGTAATTAACCTATAGAACTTAAACACTAAAAAAATGCCTAAAATACTTTATATTAGACTATAAAGTCATCATTAAAAACACTCAATTTCTTTAGTGGATTTAGTTGTCCACTTTAAGATGAAAAAAAAAACATTCTTAAAACTGGATCAAATATAATTGTGAATCAGACTGAGCTGATACCTTGACTTTCCTACAGTTTCTTGAGCGTAGCTATTAATAAAAATATCTTTAATATATGCTAACCTACATTGACTATCATCATCTGTCTTCATAACATTTGGATTGCTGTTGCCCTAAAAAGATCACACAGCAGAGACTCTTCAAAGAGTCACCTGACCACCACCCACCCCACCCCCAGTCTTTAAATCCATGTCATTTGGCTCACTGTTGACTTAAAAAGATCACACATGTGAAGCTGACCTTCAGCCTAGCTCCCCCACTGCCTGCTGTGTATGTCTCTGCAGGCATAGTGCGTCTAAACATTAACTTTCAGGACTGGGCACAGTTTAGTCTAATGGAGCTGCTGCGAATGTTTGTGCAGTGTGTACTTATGTGTCTATATAAGTGGTTATGCTTTTTCCCCCAAGATCTTGTGAGAGGTCCAAAGTAGAAATGCCATTAAATATTTATATTCTCCAGGCAAGGAGAGTAAAAGTATCATCTGCATCTGTTATTAATTAACACTGTAAATGGCAGAGAAAGAAGGAAGATGCTTCACTTGAAATTTATAATCCGTCAGAGTCAAGGATCAGAGTGCAGAAAGCACCTGGTGTACTGGCACAGATCATTAGATTCCTTCTGGCACTGCAGGGGCTGATGTGCACCTAGCCCACAGGGGGGCCTCACTACCACCTGCACTACAGGGTCTTTTTCACCAGGCAGCATGGTTCCCAGTCTTCGAGCTGACATGTGAGCAGCTGTTCTTTCACTCCATTATGAGTACAATTGAGGCTTTGTGTGTGTTGAAGAAAAGAACTACTTGTCAAAACTGTGACAAAAAAGTCCCCTACTCTGTGTCACACTGAGATTTTGGGGCAAGTCATAGTTATGTGTGAACATTGTCACGTACAACACTATAAATGACTCACATATAGTAGCAATAAGTCAAACAGTCAATCCAATTTGCTTTATCTCAAGCTTCTTGTGTTCTTTGACTGCTGCTGACCTGAGGAAGCACACTAATAATTTGCAAGATTATAACACGTTATCATCTCTGTTGCACATTAGTTTACTGTGTTCTGGTATAATTATTTCCTCATCTTGTTTGCAACCTTGTTTCAAAGCAATGAGGAAAGGCAATCTTAAGAATACAAAGTTCAATTCACGTGTCAACTTGACGAGTCACACAATTCATTTACACTGAAACTTTTTTGGAAGTACTTTATCCTATTTTATCCTTCCATTTAACTGGGCCACTGCACTAATGTCCCCCCCCAAGGTCATTTGTAATTGCCCCATGACCACTGGGGGGCGGTAGGGTATTAAGTGACCAGTGACGGGGGAAATAATTCAAAATAACTCAGGTGGTTCCTCCAGAACTCACAGAAGCACATGAATGATCGGTATTTGGAGTCACGTCAGTTTTAGCTGTGACCTTGTCTCCAATGCTCTGTAGCTGGGCTGAGGAATGACACTGCAAAAGCAAGCCTTTTGTGAGCGCTTTAAAACTGCAGTGCAATTTTTTAAGGTCATTTGTCCACTTTTTCCCTCTGCCAATAGTAAGAAAGATCAAAACTGCACGGCGGCATGTGAAATTATTGTTTCGGGGGAAAGTTAGCACTCTCCTGTAATTTGGCATTTTGTTAGACACTCAAACGCAAAAGGGAAAACTTGGAAAGAAGAGAAATAAAAAGCATAGATTGACCACAGGATACCATATCCTGATCATAGTCTTCATTCCAAGGCCCCATAAATCACCTGTGGCTGACCTTCTGACTATGTTGCAACCAACCAAGATCTTTCATTGCACCCTAATTGTCACCTTGGTACTTTATGTTGTTTTCACCCCCCCTTTCTGAGGACTTTGAAGTCCTGAAAAGCAGCCACTGTTTATTGAGAGCAGAACCGAAAAAAAGAGTAGGAGGAGAAGATAGAAATCTGCAGATCTGCCACTCATGTGAATGATCTGGGAAAATCTGGGACATGGGAATTTGAGTTTGAGAATGCCATAACAAGGAATAATAGCTATGAAATGTGTGATTTTGATGATGTGGATTTTGCAAGGGCATGAATGGAAATAGTGTTGTGGGAGGATTTATTGTGCTTGTGTGTGGGAATTGGAAAACAAGTAGAGAAAGAGATTTGAGAAAAGAATATATGGTTTCATTTTTATCTGTTTACTGCTGTTTCAGACCAGTATAGCACAGCATAGACGTTCATGTCTGTAGTTTAAGACCATTTAGTTGGAGAGAACAAAAGCCTTGTTTTCAACACCTATGGAAAATATGACTGCACAAAGTCACAAGACTGCCTTTGTAATTAGGCAGTGTCAAATATTTGACTTTATCATTACAACCACCTGTCTCTCACTCCCTACCCCCGTCACACACATACAGATACACACACAGAAGCACGTGCACACACACACACACATGCAGAACTTGTTTTTGTCACATAGGAGGACATCATGTAAATTGCATTAATTCCCAGGGCACATAGTTTACTTGTTTGTTTGTTTTTTGGGTGAGGGGGGTGGGGGGGTTCATTGACAACAGCTGTATTATGCTGAAATACAGCATATCAGAATTTGTCAAGGACAGAGCAATGAGGTGGCTTATTGGCTCATTTCTCTAACTGTTAATAATTTCCCAAACACCAGCTTTCAAGTAAGGTATTGCATTGTTGACATATGAAATATTAGAAAGCAACAGCAAAAACCAGAGCAATAAGAATAATTTACAAATCAGTTTCTAAATCAGCCTTTTATGCTCTGAAAAGTAAATTATGCTTTTATAAATTGATAATTTGCATTATTGCTATAAAGGAGTCCTTTTAGCTTATTGGCTGGTGTTTGCCAGGCAACGTGATGAGATCATAATATTGGATATAGATGAAAACCTCCAGGGGCCTAAGATGTACCCATGTGCCAATTTTGGTTGCTCAATTTATAATTGTGTAGGGGTTTGCAGACAAATAGAAGAGATCTGGTATTATAGTCTTATTTTCAATTATCTTATTGATCTGTATTTAACCTATCATCAGTTTAACATATGGGTTATAGATATTAATGGCGTGTTGGGATTTAAAAAAAAAAATCAAATCCTATTTTTATGATTTTTTTTTCAAGGTTTTGATTCACAAATCCCATTCCATGTAGCTGTCAACTCCTGTTTTCTCAATGTTTTTAACACATATTCATGTTTTAAACATTTTAAAATTGTATTTAAGTATAATGCTAACACTTACAACTTCCTCACTGCTTTGTCGTACATTCTTGAAGGTGCTTGAGGTCTGCTTGCTTACAAGGTAACACTTTTTTTTTTATCACAGAAGAAAAAAACCTATGGCTGAATAAGATCTAAATGCTAATAAAGTAAAGAACAGAAAAGGATATAAAGATATCCACATTATATAAAGAAAAGCAATATAGCAACTTCCGTAGCATTTGTCCCTACAGGCACTCCTCTTTCAGTAACTGAGTAGGCTAGCTAGTATAACTAAGGATTTAAGATTGCTAAACTGACTCTGGCAGTGTGGCTGGGAACTTCACTAAGAATGAATAGAAAAGTAGCTAATAGATAATAAGGTATATGTGAAAAAATAGAAAGGCAAAAAAAGAAAACTAAAGTAACATTATGCACTTGCATACTATAAGTCATGAGTAAAGCACAGTTTAAAAAACAGTAGTTGTAATTGTTGTAATGCAATTAAATCTTGACACTTGACAATTAACATCCATCCATCTTTATGAGATTTTTCAAGGTGAGCTAAATTTGGAAGCCAACTGAACTAAACAACAATTTCACACCTGATGAACCCCCCCCAAACAAAACAAAAACAATACCCGATTTTCAAACAAAAGTTCATTCAGTGATATAGCAGATCTGTGTGCTTTGTGCTTCAAGTTTCTCGCCACTGGTCAGTACCATGAAGGGAGGAGGCACCTTTTTTTTCTTTTAAGTTTCAAGCTAGTCCTTGGATTAACTTTGCCAATTACTTATCTTAAACTTAAGCTTAATCACTACATGCCAACCCCCCCAGCTCTTATCCTTTATATTAACGTAACACCGGGTTTCCAATCTCCAAATCTAATATGTTTTCCCTGTGGGAAACAGCCATTTGTCTGAATGAGGGAGGTGAGCCCAACATAATGCTTTCTTGACTTGTAACTTCACAAGTGTTTTGTGGATTGTTCTTATAAGAATTAGCACTTACCACACCAAACCTGTCATTACTGTAGACAAAGGCTTGAGGTAAATGTATAAAACACAAACAAATGTTATACAATCAAAAGCGTGATGGGCAGGACGTAGTGTAATATTTACATCTAATATTCTCCTACTGATGCAGTAATGACTCAGAGAAGGTGCCAGTTAAAGGGGTCAGGATGGCCAGTGAAACTTTACAGCCAGCTCCATTACCAACAACCTGGTGGATATTTTTGACAGCAGCTCTCACCACTGCACAGTGTAGATAAACACATACCATTTAAGTTCCCTGTCATAATCCTGCAGTCAACAAACCTTCCCTGGCAACATTGCTCTGCCAGTTTACAATGCTAAGTCACAATTACAGTACCTCTAATTACTGGGTTAACTCTTTGTATGTATGAATGTCAGTGTATGTGTGTGAGTTTGAATATCTGTGTTTCTGCCCAGCCACACCAGTGTCTGCAGGGAAAAGAGGTTTTAGGGATGTGGTCGAAGGCAGATGGAATCCCTTAAACACACTGCTGCATGGTTCTCCTGAATCTTTAAAATGTATTTTAACCAGTTTACCCCCAAAATAGTATATATACAAAAAAAAGATGGAGTGCCATTTAAAAATAAAAAATCAACACAAGGCGCAGATATGCCAAAAAAAACTAGGAAGGTTTAAAGTTGCCACTGTAAAAGTCTTTCTAAGAAATACCTTTCTTGTGCTCACTGCATTTTCCCTGCCACAACTCCAGGCTATATTTGGCCTCTGCTGCTCTGCTCAGCCTTTCTTTGTAGCTGGCCTTTTGCTTCTCCCTCACCAAGGGATGGTGAGAGAAATAAGAGTATGAAAGCTATGCTTATCAGTCTGTGGGGCTGCATTTAAACACACTCGTGATTTAAGATGAACCAGTAATTGGAAAGGCTATAAGAGCATCCCCAACTTAGTTCAATGGCTCTGAGGTTTATTTAACAGTAAAAGCAGACAAAGTAATGATTTTGACCTGATTATGGCACCAGATGTTAATGATTTAGCAAAGTTTTCGCTCCTCTGCACACCTTAAGTGAGTGTACAACATTTAATGCTAATCGGTAAAATAGCTGATGAGTCATTTCACTCAAAACCACATGTGGAAACCTCATGACGCTTAAAGTCAGAGGATCACCACTGTCACTGGAATCCACAGTCTCTGAGCAATCTTCAAAAACGTTACCAAATGTTGTGCTGATTCACCAAGTGAATGTGAAAACTTCAGTGGTGCTAGATGAAAAGTCAAGGGATGACATAAAAGCCCATTATACATCATGACAGTCTGTATACAAACATTCAAAGTGCTGGACCACCCAACACTGTGCACAGACTGAGGTCATGATCTAAGGAGAAAGTCACTTAAGAGTAGCCTCAAGAGTATGACTTACACTGACGTCACATGATTTCATCATCGAAATGAGGTAAACAAAAACTGGGAAGGAGACAGAGAAGAGGTGAGTTAACACAAAGGGCAAGGGAAGGTGTCGAAATTGAGCTATTGCTCAATGGGTAAAGTGGGTTGGAGGTAGTATGTGATAAATAACATGATTTATTTATTTTTTTAAAACAACCCAAAACAAAAGGAGATGGTCAATAAAACCCAAGTAGAGGAAGATTCACAAGCAGGGAGTGTGTTAAAGGATTAAAAAAACCAGTCAGTGAAACAAATAAAAAACAAGGGTACTGGACTTATAATTTTAACCACTGTACTACACATGGGATATGGAAAATGAAAAATACAGCTGGAATTGCTTGAATCAAGTCAAATTTTAAAATCAGACAATTGCAGCAACCAACTATGTTTTTAGCCTTTACATGAATTCTCACAGACCATAGGTTTTTCCAACCTGCACTAAGATAAGCACAGAGAATCTCCAACTGCTTCTCTGTTGCAGCCAATAGTGATGTGTCGGTCGCGAACGAAACGGCTCTTAGAGCCGACTCTTTGAAGTGAACGACATTGGGAGTCGTGTTTTTTTTCTTCTGTCTTTCACCCTCTCTTTTTTCCGCTTCACTATGCATGAGAACCTTGTGCTTGCGCTGGACAGAGGGGGGAGGGGCGGTAGTTACACTCGCAGTAGCACAGGAACAGACCAGGAGGGAGAGAGAGAGAGAAAGACAGCCAGGGACAACAACATCACATTAGAAAGGTATAGTAATCATCCACAACTATTTTCAGTTGCGGATGATAAAGGATTCAGAAATTTTATTCATGCAGACCCATATGACAGAGAATGTGTATCTTCTGTTTGTTTTCATATTTTAATTTATATTTAATTGTGTTGTGGTTTGCAGTGTTTTGTGTCACTTCAATTTTATTAAAAAGGAAAAAGCTGAAAATTTAAATACCTTAAAGGCCGGTCTGTGAAAATAATGTCGGGCATAAACCGGTCCGTGGCGCAAAAAAGGTTGGGGACCGCTGTCCTAAAACATATACGAAAATGGCCATGACAAAGCATCAACTCCTGGATCAAACCAAGAATTTCTCCCTTCTGTTGCATTCTCTTGAGAATTGGCTAAACCCAAATCTCAGTTTTACCTTTGTTGTTTCGAACCATCAGGACCAGCTCATCATTGCTTGGTGCCGACTTCATTATTTTCACAGCGCGTTTCTTTGCGGACTTATATTCTGAAAAAACGCAACTCTTTCAGTTAATCTCATATTTAAAAAATTCTGAATTTCGTGTTACTTATTCACAAGTTAGAGACACATCTGCTAACAGGTGTGCCGTAGCATCTGTCTAGGCCTCGCCTCCGCTAATTTGAGCAGCTAAACTGGAGCTCTTGACAGTGTTTGTGCCTTTTGGAGCATTTTTAATGGCACATAATATGACCTACTCTTTGAGATAGGCGGAGAAATTTGTTCTTCATTTTTGGTGAGTGAAATTTGTATACTTTATTAGTCTGTTATTTAGTACTAGTGTTGGCTAATAAGAGCAGTAGCACTCACCCCTCTCGTGTAAACATGATGAATTCTGGCTCTGTCAGGCAAAATACTAATGTTGACGCTTCAAAATTGGAATTCCACAAAGTAGCTGGTGACGTCACCGTGGTTACGTCCATATTTTACATAAGTCACCAGTACTGAATCTTTGCTCAGTGTATTGACTTGGCACGCTTTTGTGTGCTTCTCTGAAAAAAACCAAACAAATAAAAACCCAAACAGTCATTTAGCACAGGGATCTTGCAGGAACAAAAGCAAAAACGATTTTTCTTATCAGTGCAGCCACACTTGTAACACGAGGTGATGTAATTTACATGGGGACTGTGCCCTGCTGAACTGCATGGCCTCTCATATTTTTAAACGATCCTGCGCTTGTCTCTGTCACCTTGAACTTTAATATCTCTTCTTGTTGCCACTCCCAGACATTCTGCTCTGCACACCAATAAAAAGCAAAGCTCCACCACCACCTTTTCTAATTGTATAAAATATAAGTAGGCATCTTCAAATGCTTCCAGACAGTCTTTTGTGCCTCCAATGCACCGTAACTGTCTGTGCACATGCTCGTAAACCCATGTAAACCCTGTATGTAGCATTAGCAGAGGCCTGTGGCGGCTGGAGCAGAGTCAAAGCAATCGTCGCTGCCAAGAAACTTCTGGCTCTCTCTGTGGCATATTCTCCTGAAACCCGAGGTGCAACATTGACATTATCTCAGTACACAAGCGCTAGAAAGAAGTACTAGCGGTTTGTGGAAAAAGTAAAGCAGTTATGTAAAACTTTAAATGAACCACCATGCACCTGTTTGATAGGGCACCCTTGATACTGATTCCTTCTCATGTTTTCATAAACTGCCTATTTGCGCACTTTGGATGGGACTGATAAACTGCAAGCCGTGACCTATAGCTTTACCCCCCAGAAAGTTCCCGGTTTGTTAGTTGTGTGGTCGATGCACTAAGCCGCCAAATAGGAACACATACCATTCCCGAGAACTCCGCAGGACTAGAGGATCTGGTGACAGTGGCTCTTGGCTTAAAGATAGTCAATGCTAAAATGAGATACACTATGTGGGGGGTGTGGTAGGAGCATGAGGTATGAGAGCAAGAGGGAAAAGTGGAGATAGTGGGCAGAGGAAAGCGAGAAGTGTAATGTGGGGCTCGAACGATCATGTGTCAATGAGTTCATATTTATCCCTCCTTGCTTCACTCTGGGGAGGAGTAAGGAGGGGTGCTGCTTTTATGAATCCACTGCATGTTTTCATTTCTCTTTTATCCCCTTCGTATGGAAAGAGTTACATTTTGGCAGCTGGCTTTCATGTGCACGTCGCTTCCATTATTTATACAGTCTTTGTGCACACTTCACAAAGCGAAATCCCACCACGGCTCATGAGATTGGTGATAGGTTGTTTACTTTCACACTATACTTGACATGTATTCTTAATGGCACCATGAAACTTAAAATTCCTTGTGAAGTTCCTATAGGTACTCCTCACTGTACAAGGGTATATCCAGCTTACTGTATATGATATACCTTCACAAAGGCTCAAATGAAAGGGGGATTTCAGGTTTGCTATTGAACATTCACTTTGAGGAATTCTCCAGAGATCACACACCACTTCCACTGTTCAGTTCTTTCTAATGTTATTGAGTGTGTGTGTATATATGCTCGTTTTGACTCTCTCTGTGTGCGTGTGTGTGAATATCTGTTCTCTTATCTGCTTGTCCTTGAGCTTAAGACTGCCAGACAAACCTCAGTAAGCTTGTCAGACAAAAACAGACAGCGTAAACATGCTCACCCTTCAATGTTCTGTATTTCTTGGATATTTCTGCCACTACTGTCCAGATCAAATTGCAGAGCTGCGAGATGTTCCATTGTGCTATGCAGCCCAGTCCAACAAGTTTTCAACATTACGGTCACATTCATTGAAATGTAAGATTTTTTTTGTAGTAGAATTCTTTGAAAACCAGTAAAGAAAAGAAAATTAAAATATTTTATTTGAAGACCCATACAAGTATAGTCTTTAAATATGATCTAAATAAGCAAGTAGTTTTTTCTTTATCTTCTGTCTAAGTCTGTGTGGGGTCTCTCCTGGTACTCTTACATCCTTGCGCAGATTGATTTGTGATCCTAATCAACTTAAAATGTACGTAGGTGGATGTCTGTCACTCTGTGTTAGCCCCAGAGCAGACAGCCGACCCCGGCCCTTGCCCTGTGACAGCTGGGGTAAGCTCCAACCCCCACGACCCTGAACTGGACAAGTGGTTAAGAAAATCAATGGATAAATACGGAGCGGTGAAAAAGCATCTGTCTCCTTCTTGAGTTCTTACTATTTTACATAGTTCTCACACTGAAGTATTTCAGATCATTGAACAAACCAAAGAAAGGTAACCCAAGTAAACACAACATGCAGTTCCTAAATCATGATTTTATTTAATAAGGGAGAAACATATTCTAACCTACCTGGCCTAGTGTGAAAAAGTAATTGTCCCTTAAATGTACTAACTGGTTTTGCCTGCCTTAGCAGCAAGAACTGCAATTAAGCGCTTGTGATAACTGGAAATGCATCTTTCATTTCACTGTGGATGAATTTTGGCCCACTCTTCTTTACAGAAATGTTTTGATTCGGCGACACTGGAGAATTCTCTAGTATGAATAGCTTGTTCAGGGCATCTCAATGAGATTTCATTCTGGACTTTGACTAAGTCACGCCAAAATCTTCATGTGGTTTTTTTTGAGCCATTCATAGGTGGACAGAGGTGGTGTGCTGTGGATCATTGTCCTGTAGCATAAGCCAAGTGTGCTTGAGCTTCAGGGCTCAAACCGATGGTCAGACTTCAGGATTTTCTGGTGGAGGGCAGAATTCATGGGCCCATCAGTTATACTACAAGTCATCCAGGGCTTGAAACAGCAGAGCTGCATCAGACCATCATACTACCACCACCATGTTCGACTGTTGGTATGATTTTCTTTTGTTGAGATGCTGTGTTAGCTTTATGCCAGATGTAATGGGACACAAAGCTTCTAAGAAATGCAAATGTTGTGTGGTCAAACCACAGAATCTTTCCCCAGAAGTCTTCAAGATCATCAAGATTATTTTTGGTAAATGTGAGATGAGTCTTTGTACTCTTTTTGGTCAGCAGTAATTTTCTCCCATGGATGCTATTTTTGCCCATTTTTGTCTCCTTTTTATTGCTGAATCATAAGCACTAAATTTAACTGAGGCAAGTGAGGCCTGAAGTTCTTTAGACATTGTTCTGGGTTATTTTATAACCTCCTAGATGAGTCATCAGTGCATTCTTGGAGATATTTTGGTAGACTCCTCCTTTTGGAAAGGTTCACCCACTATTCCAAGTTTCACTGTGATTCGCTGGAGTCCTGAAGCCTGAGAAATAGCTTTATAACCTTTTCCACACTGATAGATGTCAATCACTTTGTTTCTCAGCTGTTTGTGGCATGATATGTTGGGTTGTTTTTTTTTTTTTTTTTAATCTTTCAATTCCTTAGTTTCTGTGTTTTTTGAATTTTAGTAAGAAGTCTTGTTTTTTTTCTTGTATATCCTTACTATTGACAATAATCTCCCTAGTGTTCCTGTTCGTGCCTCGCTCTGCGTTCCCTGTCACTGACTTCTTGAGTCGTATTATTTAGGTCTGTGTTCCGGATAGTTTTCCTGTTTTACTTGTTACTTGTTAATTTTCTGTTGCTTCATGTGTTAGCTCTGTCATTCCCTGATTGCTTTCACCTGTTGTTCATTACTTCCACCTGTGTCTTCTTCCTCAGCTGTTTGCCATCCCCAATCAGTTCTCAGTTCTTTTGTCAGTTTGTCCTTGATATGTTTTCTGCTCGTTCCCTGGAGTTTCTGGATTTTTAGTTTATTGCTACTTTTAGGACATTTACAAACAACCTAATACAGGAATTGTTTTTTTTTAGTGATTGGAAAAGCTTCGGGTTTTGTGAAAAGCTGAAACATTTGATGCAACTGTGCCAGAAAAACAATCTGACATCCATCTCCACAGTGACACCTACTGGCTACTTTTGCAATGGTCATATCTTGATAATGCTATTCTTTGAAACAAAGACATAGACACAGTTTCCAAATGAAGCTACATATTATCCCTAACTGTCGATAATTATGATCAAATCATCAAAAAATGAGATTGTTAAGGACAGCAAGATGTGACGGTAATGGACGGTGTGTTTCGGCAAATACTATTTTTCCACATTTCTGCAAGAGAAACCTTTACATTCTATACTACACATTTCCTGTAAACGCCCAAATACACACACTAATGGTACACCAGGGTCAATTTAGTGTTCTTCTCTTACAAACAACCCATACTGTTAGATGGGTATGACAGTGCCATCGTACCACATCTCTTAATTTCTTACTGTTGTTCTGTTGCAAAGAAACTTAGTGTGAATTTTGACTGTGCTTTAAAATTTGATCAACAGATTAGCTCTGTTGTAAAGACAAACAGAGTAGTTCAGGCTTTTATTACTGCTTGTCTAGGCTATTGTAACTCATATGTTTGCTCTGATCAGTCACTACTTCGTTGCCTACAAGCTGTTCAAAATGCAGTAGCACGCCTTTTGATGGGAAAGAAACGCTGTGATCACATTACACCTATAGTGACCTCCTTACACCGGCTTCAAGACCATTTGAGGATCCAGTTTAAAATTTAATTGATGTTTTTAAGTGCCTCAATGGTTTGAGTCTCCGTCCTACCAGAGCACTGAGGTCTACGAATCAGGTGTTTTGGGACATTCCTAGATCCAGGATTAAAAGCAGAGCTGGTAAAGTCTTTTCAGTGGTGGCTCCTAATCTTTGGAACAACTTACCTTTTCACATAAGAGCTGCATAGTCTCTTAATCATTTTAAAACACTGTAAAAAACTTACTAGTTCTTGCTTGCTCTCAGGTCTAATTGAGCAGAGTGTCCTGGCTTTTATTATGCAGTCTAACTTGTGTTGTTGTGTTTGATTTTTAGTATTTAGTGACTGTTACATATAATGTGTATTTTGTATAGCTCATGCAGGACTTTGGTTAGCTGGGGTTGTTTAAAGTGTGCTATAGAAATAAACTTTGATTTGACTTGCATGCAGACCAGGCAGGCTTTGTTTCGAACTGGCTGAATGACAACCTGCGCTACCTCCTAAACCACAGCTGCTACACAGAACACAGACTGCTTGACAGGACTGTCTATTTACTGTTTCATAATGAAAAAATGTGTATCCATCATTCAGCCTCCTGAAAATGATGTGTGTAATGAATAAAGGGACATCTAAACAACTTTTATAGCTTATACGTGGAAAAAATCCCAGTTATGAAATTTCAGTGGCTGGATGTAATGACGCAAATGACTCTTTCAGTTCAGCTGGCTTTAATGAAAAAGGAAGCAAGTGGTTTTTGAGATGCTTCATGTTTCCTGTTATTTTTATATTCAAACGGATATACGCATAAGCTAAACTGTAATCTGTGCTGTAATGCAATGGTTTTACGTTATTCTACTTTCTTGGAAGACTCTGTTTCCTGCGTGCATGCTCTCTGTCATGTAATAACCTGGTGGTGTTTTTCTTTTGGGGGTGCAGCACATTACAGGGAGTGCAGAATTATTAGGCAAATGAGTATTTTGTTAACATCATCCTCTTCATGCATGTTGTCTTACTCCAAGCTGTATAGGCTCGAAAGCATACTACCAATGAAGCATATTACGTGATGTGCATCTCTGTAATGAGAAGGGGTGTGGTCTAATGACATCAACACCCTATATCAGGTGTGCATAATTATTAGGCAACGTCCTTTCCTTTGGCAAAATGGGTCAAAAGAAGGACTTGACAGGCTCAGAAAAGTCAAAAATAGTGAGATATCTTGCAGAGGGATGCAGCAGTCTCAAAATTGCAAAGCTTCTGAAGCGTGATCATCGAACAATCAAGCGTTTCATTCAAAATAGTCAACAGGGTCGCAAGAAGCGTGTGGAAAAACCAAGGCGCAAAATAACTGCCCATGAACTGAGAAAAGTCAAGCGTGCAGCTGCCAAGATGCCACTTGCCACCAGTTTGGCCATATTTCAGAGCTGCAACATCACTGGAGTGCCCAAAAGCACAAGGTGTGCAATACTCAGAGACATGGCCAAGGTAAGAAAGGCTGAAAGACGACCACCACTGAACAAGACACGCAAGCTGAAATGTCAAGACTGGGCCAAGAAATATCTCAAGACTGGTTTTTCTAAGGTTTTATGGACTGATGAAATGAGAGTGAGTCTTGATGGACCAGATGGATGGGCCCGTGGCTGGATTGGTAAAGGGCAGAGAGCTCCAGTCCGACTCAGACGCCAGCAAGGTGGAGGTGGAGTACTGGTTTGGGCTGGTATCATCAAAGATGAGCTTGTGGGGCCTTTTCGGGTTGAGGGTGGAGTCAAGCTCAACTCCCAGTCCTACTGCCAGTTTCTGGAAGACACCTTCTTCAAGCAGTGGTACAGGAAGAAGTCTGCATCCTTCAAGAAAAACATGATTTTCATGCAGGACAATGCTCCATCACACGCGTCCAAGTACTCCACAGCGTGGCTGGCAAGAAAGGGTATAAAAGAAGAAAAACTAATGACATGGCCTCCTTGTTCACCTGATCTGGACCCCATTGAGAACCTGTGGTCCATCATCAAATGTGAGATTTACAAGGAGGGAAAACAGTACACCTCTCTGAACAGTGTCTGGGAGGCTGTGGTTGCTGCTGCACGCAATGTTGATGGTGAACAGATCAAAACACTGACAGAATCCATGGATGGCAGGCTTTTGAGTGTTCTTGCAAAGAAAGGTGGCTATATTGGTCGCTGATTTGTTTTTGTTTTGTTTTTGAATGTCAGAAATGTATATTTGTGAATGTGGAGATGTTATATTGGTTTCACTGGTAAAAATAAATAATTGAAATGGGTATATATTTGTTTTTTGTTAAGTTGCCTAATAATTATGCACAGTAATAGTCACCTGCACACACAGATATCCCCCTAAAATAGCTAAAACTAAAAACTACTTCCAAAAACATTCAGCTTTGATATTAACGATTAATGATTAATTTTTTGGGTTCATTGAGAACATGGTTGTTGTTCAATAATAACATTATTCCTCAAAAATACAACTTGCCTAATAATTCTGCACTCCCTGTATTCTGTGATGAAGCAGAGGACCTTCTGAGGCTGAAGTAATCTTAAAAACCTAGCACAATGTTGAGTGATTGGATGATAGATTTCTTGGACAGAATTGTTAGTTGCTATCAATCCACGTATGCGAAAATCCTCAAATATGGCACAGTAAGCAGATTATACCTAATCCACTTAGGGTGTTAGATTATTTTATATGCTATACACTCTGTGATCACAACGTGAGACATAATGCGACAAGATTGCACACTATATGAGCTAAATATAAGACATGGGATTTGCTTGTGAACATCACACTTGTAATGGGTGTGAAGTATTAGCTGTGGTGTGACACATAGGCTTTAGAATACTGTGTAACGAGTCACACTAAAATAGAGAACTGCATCAGCTGTTACAATGTTAATGATAATGCCATCATTCCTTTTTTAGAGTGCAACCAGTTCTGGTTAAATGCCCCCACCGACCCACCCATTTACTTGCGGTTTGATTGGCAAGCCTAAGTAAAACGAAAGTAATCACATGTTAATGATTTAAGTGGTCAGAAATAGGCCGATTTCACAGAGAACACGCTGGGAATGTCTAAATCTCACCTTACACAGGCCCCTCTAAATGCTAATCTCTCTGAAATATCTGCTGCTCCAGGACACTGTGTTTCTGGGCAACGTGTTACCTACAATTAGCCACGGCTAATTAACGGCACCACCAGCCAGCGTGTACAATAAAGCAATGAGGCATGGCTCAGTAGCTTGGCTACTAGCTGTTAAACACAGCCAGGTGTCTCATATTTTTAAAAAGCCGTCGTTAATCAAGCTTAATTATTGTACCTGCGGATCATGTGTCTGAAAATGGAAAATTACTGTATTTGTCATCACCAGGTTGCAAATGCCTTTAAGGGTGTGTAGGTGTTTTACACCACATCACGGCACATAACTGGATATCCTCTTAGCTCCCATCCTTTTATATCTGACACAGCAACAACTCTGTGAGATGATCTGATCTTGTGTTTAGTGTTTAAAGTGAATGTTATTTAACTCTGTAAGTCAAAGTGGATATTTTCTCCATCCATATTTCATCCATTCATCTCCAACTGGCTGCTGGATACTTGGTTTTAAACCACTGTTGCCCAGTGAGAGTAGAACGAGGGACAGGAGTTTGGTTCAGTGTGGGAAAAGTCAGGGAGACACTACACAGCATGTTTATTGTCTTGGGCAGCTGATACCAGCAAAATGTTCTGGTCAAAGTTTGTTGTGGTCATCCAGAGGACGAAAATGGTCCAGTGTCTGCCCCGAGGGAGGAAGATGAGAAGTGAGTCATAGAGAAGAAAGAAGGAGGCTAAACAACTATAAAAGGAGGGTAAGGTTGACAGAAATGAGCAAATAACTTCCACTGAGTGACTGGTGCTCAGCTATGACAGTCTCTCAACCAGGTTTTCAAACATAAAACCAGCAAATACCTGCAGAATGACAGAACTTTTAATCTAGGTGGTCGGAGATGGAAGATGTGAAGGTCATGGTGACATGGGGGACCAGGTGAATAAGGCCATAGACCCTCGTTACACATTTTCAAGCTGGCAACTGTTTGTAGGCATCTTTGGCTAGCAACCAAATCACTAGGAGGTTTGTGGTGCAGCAGTTTTTTGTTTTTTTGCTGTTGATTTCACCTAACAAGAGCCAGCAACGTCCAGTTACCACTGACAACCAGGCAGGGAATGCACATTTTTCCATAGCATGTCCAATTTGGTGGATAACTCTCGAGGAGTGTGTACATGAAAAATGTGCAAAAACGGCACTTGTTTGTGAATTGTTGTTGCCACATGGCCCACATCAAATATTAACAGTACGTTGCTGTCTTTTTTCAGTATAATATTTAATTTTTTTTTTTTCAAATGCAGCATTTTATTGGAATGTAAAGTTCAAATCATGATTTAAATGTCTTGTGGTTATTAGTACATTTACACTGTGTTCAGACTTGGATTGTTGTGAATGTGTGATGTGGTTTCTAGTGTCAGTTTGGCTGAGAACAGCATTAAAGTTTAGCTAGCAAGGTGACAGAGAGTTCTGTAGTGATTAATAAGATCTAGCCAATGTTCATCTGCAGTAAAGTTGCTGATGGTATTGAAAACAGACAAAGCTGATATCTTGTAACAGTTCAAGGAAGAAGAAACATGCATTCAGGGTAGTCGTGCGGGGGCATATTTTACAGTTACAAATTGTTATGGAAATTGCACTGCTTTTGCCCACATTATTATGTACACTTTGCTAGTACCAGGCTGGACCCTGTTTTGCTTTCAGAAGTGATTCAGGTGCTGGAAACAGTTCTCAGACATTGTGGTCCATATTGACATGATACCATCACACAGTTGCTGCAGATTTGTTGACTTCACAGCCATAATGTGAACGCATGTTCCCCAAGGTGCATTTGAGAAATCTGAGTGCAGTGAATTCATTGTCATCTAAGGAGCTTGGAAAGAAAAGCGCCTGGACTTTTTTAAGTTGCTTGAAGATGTTTCACCAACAACAAGGCACCAACTGTCTGCCATTTATAATCCAGTTTTGAGATCCCTTCCCAGATGCCTTAACGCCCACTCACATCCTGGGCCATTTGACCTCAGGAAATCACATGATAGGGTGGGGATAGGTTTCACAATGAGCTCACCTGAAACCTTGGCTGATTGTGACCTACACCCGTTTTCACATCTGGGCTCGTGTGATAAGGTAGAGGATCATTAGGGTGTCCATTGTCCCTCTTGGGGGGGACACTCCCACAGGGCTTAAATCTGGGACTCTCCACCATTTGACCCCAGACCTGAAGAAGCTTCTCAGATGAGAGGTGAAACATCGTCAAGCAACTTAAAGAAGTCCAGACGCTTTTCTTTCCAAGCTCCTTAGACTGTGATGACCTAAATGAACCTTCACAGACAAATCATTGTCATGTTCAAGAAACCAGTTTTAGATGACTTGAACTTTGTGAGAAAACAAATCCATTACACCACCAGCACCCTGGACCACTGATATAAAGGAGGATGGATCCATGCTGTCACATTGTGTCTGGCAAATTCTGATCATATCATCTGAATGAAGCAGCAGAAAGTGAGACTCAACAGGCTAGGCAACATTTTCCAATCATCTGTTGTCCAGTTTTGGTGAGCCCATGTGAACTGTAACCTCGGTTTCCTATTTCACGCTGTCAGGAGTGCCACTCCAATTTGGTTTTCTGCTGTTGTAGCGCATCTTCCTCAAGATTTAAAGTACTGTGAATTCAAAGATGTTCTTCTGCATACTTTGGGTGTAAAAACTGTTTATTTGAGTTACTGTTGCCTTTCTATCAGGTCAAAGCAGGCTTGCCTAGTTCTCCTCTGATCTCTGGCATCAACGAGGCATTTCCTCCCACAGAACTGCCGCTCACTGGATATTTTCTCTTTTTCGGATCATTCTCTGTAAACCCTAGAAACTGGGAAAATCCCAGGAGATCAACAGTTTCTGAAATACTCCGATTAGTCTTTTGACACCAACAACCATGCCATGTTCAAAGTAACTGGCATGGTCCCCATTCTGATGCTCAGTTTGAACATCAAGAAGTCATCTAGACCAAGTCTAGATGACTAAATGTGTTTACTTAGGGTGGCTGATTCAATATTTGTGGTAAGCAATTGATTAGGTGTAACTAATAAATAACTAATAAAGTGTGTAACTAATAAAATGTGGGATCCCACATTTTGTTGTAGGCATAAAAATTGATGTTAATTCAGCTACAGACACACAAGCAGATGATAGATGTTACCTTTCATAAAGTTTTGAAAGGCCTTTTATATAACAATATAACAAAAACAAAAAACTGTTAGATAAGAAGTCAGACAGCATACATGCACACACTTGCACAGAAATGAAGCCAAAACTACTTTTTGGACTTTGGGATTACAAGAGTCAAGTTTCACTAGAGAGCCTCCTTATATCCATGTTCACCATAATCTTGCAGGTGTCACTGACGATTTAATCACTGATTTTCTTTTGGAGGAATGAGGGAGTAAATTAGTGTTGTTCTCTGCTGTAATCCTAAAATTTCATCCCTTCTAAAGTCGGCTTCCTCTACTGTTTTCTGAGTGATTTGCAGTTGATCGGGAGATGAATGGTTTGCCAAGTTTTAACACTGAGCCCTTGTGGATTCTCTAACAAGGCCAGGCCTGTCTAATACAAAACACTACACAAATCGAGCTCCTTTCTGCCTGATCTGCAGTAATTCCCCCAGCTCACATCACTTCCTCACTTGCAGATCTCGCAGTTATACAGCACACACTGTAATGCCAGCAAATTACTTTTCAAAACTGCTCAACTGCTAATTAGATAGCTTTGGTGCAGACGTACTGGGTCAGTGACCCTCTGCCCTACAGAAGTGCTCTTAAGCAAGACAGAATCCCTCATTGTTCCTGAACTCGATTCTCCCTGAGCAGGGGCAAAGTTAAAAGAATGTTTCGATAAGAAGATTGATATAATAGTTTGAGACTGCTCTGGTATTGACTTAAGTGTTTCACAACAAAAATAAATAAATCTTGAAGCACCTAAGTTAAAGAGTTGTCCCAAAAATATCACATTTGATTTGATTAAAAACAGGCAGGAAGCACGGTTGCAGCACGGTTGCAGCACAGTCA
This sequence comes from Rhamphochromis longiceps, assembly GCF_057381845.1. Taxonomy (NCBI): domain Eukaryota; kingdom Metazoa; phylum Chordata; class Actinopteri; order Cichliformes; family Cichlidae; genus Rhamphochromis; species Rhamphochromis longiceps. The sequence goes on along the minus strand of NC_140571.1, from coordinate 7,605,864 downwards.
CGCACGATTTCATTTCGTGCAATTCAAAGTAGATCTGAATGTAGGGCACGGAAAAAGAGACAGAGAGAGAGAGAGAGCGGTGAGAGGAAGTAATCACTAAAGTGAATTGATCAATCGATGCATTTATTTTCTTGTACATGAAAACAAATACACGCACGCAGCACACACACGGGTATTTCTGGTGAATGGTAATGCTGTCATAATGAGGGTAAGCTGGACTACACCCATGTGAGAGATGAGTGGGTGCTCTGGAGCCAGGCTGGCAAAACCACAATTGACCAGTCTGCCCAGTCGAGTATACACTTCATAAATGTAACGCCATGATGTCAGTTTAAAACTCACAACCTTTGCCCAGTTCAGCCCAGTCCTCGTTTCTGTCAGTGAGCATATTACATTTGCTGAGTTCCCTCAGTTTCTCTTGTTCTTCTACATTCAAACACACCTACAGATGAATGAGGACACGGTGTGCTCCCCCCTCTGCACCACTCTCCCTTCCTTCACCTTATCCCTTCTCACACCTGCTCGCCTCCATTCCAACCTTATCCTCTTTTCTCACCCCTGCACCTCACCAACACTTCAGCTCAATTAGTCTCTTTTCCACTGCTCCTCTAGTCATCCTTAAACAGATTTAAGTCTTACTCTCATTCACTCCCTCCTTCCCTCTCCGGTTTCTGGCCTCATGCATCATGAAGGATATTTTCCAGTGTGACAGTCAGTTAGAAATGTGAATAAATATAGATCAGAAGCCTTAAAGACAACGTACGTGTAAGTGAGCACATATCAGGCCTAAACGCTGCAGACACGCCTCAGGGAGGGGTTTTGCCGAGTCATGATTTCTCTCGGTTTAAATCAGCAGCGTGGTGTGATTTACCTGCTTGCGAGCACGTCTCTTGTTTCAGGTCTTAAGGTTCGCAGGACTTTAATCTGACTAGCTTTCCTTGTTCTCCATTTTCGCTCTGTGGAAACCTGATCTCAACCTGAGTCATTTTCATATTCCTCAATCTGTCATTATATATTTCAGGTAAAGAGGCAATGCTATCATTTGTTGTATGCCTGGATTTGAAAATTGCACAAGAAATATAGCTTTCAATTGTGCATTGTTACTTCCCTCCCTTGGTCACACCACATAAGGGGGCAGGGATAGCTCAGTAGGTAAAGTGGTCGCCCCATGATCGGAAGGTCGACGGTTCGAATCCACTTAACGGCTACCCTGAGGTACCCCTGAGCAAGGTACCGTCCCTACACACTGCTCCCCGGGCGCCTGCTTAGTGGGCTGCCCACTGCTTCACTGAGTGAATGGGTCAAATGCAGAGAAAAACAAGTAATTTCCCCATGGGGATCAATAAAGTATCCATCATTATTATTATTATTATACTATAATGACTCTCTGGGTGTGGTCAGGGAAATAACAGACTAACTCATATACATAACAGGTAAACTGTCCCATTTAATATTGCCTGCAGTGGAAAAATCCCTCAGTTCCCTTTGTAATTTTTGAAATGTTTACATCTGCTTTAATAAATAGTTAAACAATAACTTGATTGTCAGTATGTAATGAAATATCACCTGCAGTGACCACACCATAAAGATGATCTACCAACAGTTTTTCTTTTGACTTTATGGAAAACAGGTTTGCTGTTTTAGTCACATTTAGCTGTCTTCGACATAAAGCCACAAGAGGAAGATATTTTCGGGTAAAAGGTAAGGCGAACGCCTTACTATATGCTTTTCACACCTAACAAGGGAACCTAGTGGAATATTTAACTGTTAGATATTTCATGCTATTTTATGCCAAATATTCAAAATTTCTAAAGCTTCAAACCACCTAATTTTATTTTGCCTTTCTTGACAACCAGAAATCCACCTAACAGACACAGAAGAACTGTTGGATAAAGCTATTTATCGAGGACTAACTACCCCCGAAAATTCAGCATAAGAATTTGTTCGCTCCAAAGTAGTGCATGTGTCTAGAATCAGAAAGAGATTGCACAAATCTGATTTGCAAGGTGGTCCAGTGATTAACACTTTTGCCTCACACCAAGAAAGGTCTAAGTTCAAACCTATAGTGGGTTAACCCTAACCCCTAATGTCCAAATATCCCCCCAAAAGGCCATGGGATGGCAAGGTCCCAAGTTGATCTGATAATCTTTTGCATTCTTCTGTGTCTTTGACTCGGATATTAATCGCAATGCTCAAAATCCAGCAAAGCACAAAGACCAGTCATGCTGATCATGACATGTTGCACCAGTTAAAAGTAAATAAAAGGAGCACCAGAGCAGTCTTCCGTTGAGTGTGATATTTTTCTTTCATTCTGCAATGGTGTGATTCGATTGCATCATCAGTATATGATGTGATATCGATAGATTTCACTGTTTTCACAAACACTCCTTACAGATAAAGTTCCCCATTCAGATTTACTTATCTTCCTTTTTGGGGAAACGTGAAAAGAAAGTTTGATTTGCCTGTTTTCCAACCACACACATGTACACACATGTCAGCTGCTTTTACACACCTTTTTTTTTTGCTTTCAGTTTACCTGACTGTTGTTTTTTGGTGTGGTTAGAGTAATCAGGACCAATAATTTTATTGAATTCTGTCCATACTGTATAGGAATGTTTCTTGTTTGTTAAGCTACTTTAAGACTGACCTGTGAATCATTCAATAAGAAAAAGAAAATGAAAATGTGTTGCGTTTACCCACCACAGACCAATTTTAAATAGTTTTTTATGCACTTTGTTACCAGCAGCCTGTTGTAAAACCTGAATGTAGGAAAAATGCTAAATATAACAGCTTGGCAGGCATAAATGGTACCTTTGTTCCAACAAGTTGATTCTTAAACAGCAGAAATAGAAAAAAAAATCTAGCAAAGACCTGACACTGGACCTGAGAGATGCATCTGGCCCTTCAATCGATCCATCTGCTGTTCACTGAAGCCTCATCAGAAATCGCATCAGCGGAAGGGTGGCTGTCAAGAAGCCATTCCTAAGGGAAACAGGGAGAAAAGGATGAGATATACCAAACTACACAAGAACTGGAAAGAGAATAAGTGGCAACATCATTTGTCATCAATATGCATGGAGCAGATTGGAGGAGAAGTACAACAGTGAGTACAAGGCTTTGTAGTTGTTTGAGGCTGTTTTTCAGTCAATGGTGTTGGAGATCTTGTCAGAACTGATGGAATTATGAATGCAGAAAAGCATCTTCAGATTTTGATCCACCATTGGGAAAACATCTGATTGGCAACGATTCATGATTGCAAATACGCTGCTCATGGAGTAAACACTATTAGTCATGGATTGGCCTCCCCAGAGCCCGGACTTCAACATTATTGAAGCAGCGTGGGATTATCTCAACAGAGAACAGAATGAAAGCAGCCAACATCCAAAGAACAGCTTTAAATGTCGTCCAAGAAGCCTGGAGAATTATTCAATGACTAATGACATTCAAGCTTGTTAGAATTGCACAAACTCTTTTGCCTTGTATACTGTGTTTACATCTTTTCCCCACTTTTCTTGCAAAATATAAAGAAATGAGAGGTGACTTTTTTTGCACAGTACTGTATATTATCCATTTGTTGGTGAGATCATAGTTATAAACAACAAATTCCCCTCTGAGTCTTTTTATGAAACATATAAAAATCTGAAAAAGTTTAAATCATGTTAACATAATTCATCTGGACAATCTGGACAGGCAGCTAACTTGCTTGCTTCTTTCTGGGCTCATGTTAAATCACAGATTAGATGGTTTATGGCATTCTTGTGGGAGTTTTACCCAGTGAAGGGGGGCCCACAATTTACAGGGATTATATGGTGTGCTTTATATCTAGGTATGCACATAAAGAGCATGAGCCAGGGAGAGCAGAGCTTTTGCATGGCTGCATTAGCACCATGCAGGAGCTAATCCAGCAAGCAGCAAGCAATGGGGCTAAGTGGAACAGAGTTTTAAAACAAACACGTCCAAAGAGCCAAAAACTGCCACTTAAGCTACATTCATAGGGGTTAGATTTGGTCCTAGAGATCAGCTGCTGCTGAAGGGTCACTGACTAATACATGCTCTTACAGCTAAACCTGCTCATTGTCCCCCCTTTTGGGTAAAAATTGAGACAAAATGGTTATTTGGAGAAGCTGAGCAAAAATAGACAGCCTACTTTTATTTGGAAGCTGCTGATATCAGGTTTGCTGTAAAACACATGCATAAAGTGTCAAAATACAAGCTGCATGTCCAAAAGTTCAAATTAAAAGGCAGAGTGGGGGAAAACAGGGTCTACAGGGGTAAACGGGAACTGTAGACCATGAGCCAAAAAAAAGGAAATCAGTTCCTAGGACTTTATTTCTAGGTAATGTTTTTGAGTTCCTAAAAAGGTCTTTCCAAGAAAAGTTGCTGTGGGGACTGTGGGGCCAATGAAAAGGTAGATCGATGATGCAGGTAAACAAGAATCTTTATTCCGTTCAATTTAACAAGTGGCAGCCAGTGATGTTGACTCAAGTAGATATCTGTGTAGCTGAAAGCTCACCTGCACCCCCCCAATATAAAGACACAGTCAGATAATGATTGACTCCTTGTTTTGGAAGTATTCCTTGTCGTCATTGAGGATTTGCTTGTTAATGCCTAACAGTTGCAGAGAGCTGAGCAGAAGGGATGCAGTGTTTCTTCGAATCAATGAAATATGATCCAGGAAGGCTGATTTACGTAATAGATTCATGCGTTTAAAGGTTTATCAGATGCCAAAGCACTACATCGTATAATAAAAAACGATTAGGAAGGATTTTACACGCTAACTTGAAAGTGATTATGGCAACAATCATTATACAGCAACCATAAAGCCCACTGCGTCAGCACATCTCCCCCATCAATACAGTGATTGGCGGTGGGTTGGCGGCTTTATTCAGTAGTCCAAATGTTGATGTAGTGAAATGAATGCGAAGCAATCAATGCGCTCCATGACTACGCCTGTAAAACAGTAAAATAAAAGTAAAAATCAGATCTGATTTAAGTTCGGCCAGGCTGAACCTCTGGATCGCTTCAAGCGTGGCTGCTATTTTTAGGTGGCTCTTTTTAAACTTGCAAGTGTGCATTTGCATGCACCTCCAGCTTGTGCAGATAGTGAACATAAACCTGATGTCATCTGACCTTCATGTCAGGGATGACAGCCCAGTATCTGACTATGACCTAAAAGCTAAACGGGGGGTCGGCTTTTGAGAAGGGGATATTTGGTGCAACGAATTGAACTGTGGGCATGTTCCACTCTTCTGTTGTATGCTGGCAGTCAGCAGATTTTGGTCCCTACCTGCTCTACTCACATGATTCATTTCACTATAACTCACTATGTCATTTTCTCCTAATTGAAATTCAAGTACGAGGTCACTGTTTCGACATGCTGGAGGAAATCCAGTGCACATCCGCAGGTGTGTGAGTGCAAGCAGCCAGAGCAGACTTCCGTGGAGTGATTTAAAAATAACAGCAGAGCTTAAAATGGTCCAGTGGTGCACCAACAGACAATCTTGAGTGGGACAGTGGCTAAATTTAAACAAGGTATGCATGATCACACCAACTACTGCAGAGTGAGTATAATGTATCCCAGATTTGTCTCACCATAACCTGCATAAAAAAGCACATTTATCTTGCCTTTACTGTTAATCACACAAATCAACACAAATTAAGTGTCATTCTCTTCTGCGCTCTGATAGACAGTTGGAGGAATGAATTATTTGATGTCCTGCAGAATTTGTACATTTGCTCACTTCAAAATAAATGAACAGTCTGCAATTTTTATGGTAGTTTCATTTTTAATGTAAAGAGACAGAATATCAACCAAAACCCCAGAAAAACACCTTACGTAAAACTCTCACACTGACTTGCATGTCACTGAGCGAGATAAGTATTTGGTCTCTGTAATCTCTTTAATCAGAGATTCAGACACGGCTTGGGAGAAAGTGTTGTGGTCAGGTGAAACATAAATGCAGCTCTTTGGCATCAACGACCTGCCGTGTCAGAAATGCAGAGTACGACCCAAAGAACACCATCCCCGCTGTCAAACACGGAGGTGGAAACATTATGGTTTGGGCTGTTTTTCCTGCTAAGGCTACAGGACAATTTTACTGCATTGAGGGTCCATCCATCTATCCATTTTCTTCCGCTTATCCAGGGCCAGGTCGCACGGGCAGCAGCCCAAGCAGAGAAGCCCAGACCTCCCTCTCCCCAGCCACCTCCTCCAGCTTATCCGGGGGAACACCAAGGCGTTCCCAGGCCATTCGAGAGACATAATCTCTCCAGCGTGTCCAGTGTGTCCTGGGCTTCCTCCCGGTGGGACATGCCCAGAAAACCTCGCCCAGGATGCATCCTCGTCAGATGCCCGAACCACCTCAACTGGCTCCTTTCGATGTGGAGGAGCAGCGGTTCTACACTGAGCCCCTCCTGAATGGCTGAACTTCTCACCCTATCTCTAAGGGAGAGGCCAGTCACCCTTAGGAAGAAACCCATTTCTGCTGCTTGTAATGGCGATCTCGTGCTTTCGGTCACTACCCACAGCTCGTGACCATAGGTGAGGGTAGTGGCGTAGATTGACCGGTAAATTGAGAGCTTCACTTCACTCAGCTCTCTCTTCACCACAACAGACCGGTACAGCGGCTGCAGTGGTGCGGACGCTGTACTGGCACCAATCCGTCTGTCGATCTCCCGCTCCCTTCTCCCATCACTCGTGAACAAGACCTCGAAATACTTAAACTCCTCCACTTGGGGCAGGGTCTCGTCCCTGACCCGGAGTGGGCCAATGGACCATAAATTATTGGATGAGAACCTTGTTCCTTTAGCTAGAACACTGAAGATGGGTCTGGAAGGGTCTTCCAGCAAAACAATAAAAAAACAAAACAAAAAAGTGGCCAAGAAGAAGCACATTAAAGTTGTGGAATGGCCCAGCCAGAAAAAAATGTGGTGGGAGCTGAAGCTTAGAGAGTTTCTGTAAAGAGGAGTGGGCCAACATCCCTCCTTAGACGTGTACAAACCTGGTGACCAACTACAAGAAACTCTCTCTACCATTAAATATTAGAGACTGTTCATTTCTTTGGAAGTGAGCACAACTTACAAATTCAGCAGTGAATTGAATAATTACTTCCCCACTGCAGCCGTCTATACTCAGATTTAACAAATGAAGATATTGCATGGTGCTTTAAGGTGGCATTTTATTCATTGAACTGAATATCGGTCTCTCATAAAAATATATATATATTTATGTGCAGGAGTTTCTTATTCGTCTCTTCGGCTTTCTTTCATTATTATTAGATGTGCGAATGTCACTTTGCCGCACAAAAACAGAAGAACACCGCTGCCCAATTAAATTTCCGAAAAACACAGCATTCACAACACAGCAACCCTTTTCTTATTTTTTATAAAACAATATGATTTGAAAATAAATATGCTTTACTGTTTACACAGACAAAGAAAACATGTTAATAGTGAAGAAGAGACAAAGGGATCTAATAATTAGGGCTCTAAGACCGATGGCAGAAAGATGCAGATTGTTATCCAGATTTGAAAACGGTGGTAGTGTTGTAGTATTGTATACTGAGCTGCGAGCAGTAGTTTTTTATATTTGCATCTTGGGCCGTGTACAAAACAAACGTCCGCTACTTACTTAAATACTTAAATACTTACTTCACACAGATGTATCCCATTCAATCACTCATATAGACATTAACTCTTACACACACACACACACACACACACACACAAGTTGAAATTCTACAGAGTACCCACGCCCTTAGATGAGACGGGTTGAAAAGGAGGAGGTGTTATCAGTACAAATGATCTATTTGGGAATGTTAAAATCATTTATGATTTTTTTGTTGTTGCTTATTTTGCTTCGTAGAAACGAGAGTAGCCATCAGTGACCTTACACATGGGGAGATAGGACAGCCACAGGTACATAACACTGCATACATAAATAGACCAAATTAAATATGGGTAGACTGAATACTGAAAAATACTCTATAACATAAATTATCTAGAATGAACTATTAGAGAGAGATATTAACTATGTACAGGTTTAGAGAAGCTGTATAATCACTGGATTCTGTATTGAGTTCAACATTGAAGAAAACTACGTCGACAGTTGACAGACTCCTGAAACAATGCAAACAAAAATAATTTAAAAAGCAGTACTCTTTCGTGAGGCACAGTTTTCAAATGGAATCAATCATACAGTGGTTTTCTTGTAGGACATAGCAATACATACAAACTCTATATCGATGACCAGTATCCCTTTAAAAGTATATGGCACTTCAGAGTCTCCTCTGATCACAGACGTGACCCATGTAAGCACAGGTCAGTGCTGCAAAGTCTTCAGAGGGAAGGAAGTGATATCACGAGGAGAAAAAAGGCAAAACGTCGTCTGAGAAAGGTCCATCCATCGCTTAAAAAAAAAAAAAGACACCCACGTCCTCTTCAGTCCTGCCTGCTGTTTTAGCAGTTAAATATATATTAGATTGAGAGGTTTCGCATGTTATGATTGAAACACAACCACAGTAGACTCGTATCCAGTGGAGTAATTGTACACAATGATCTGACGATAAGACTACACCTGCACTGCAAGCCTGCTAGAAATGCAAAACCACATAGCTCCTATTTTGCTTTTAGACGAATCATGGGCTTAGTTATTACAGTAGCAGCAACAATTCTGTATATTCTTTTTTTTCTCTCTTTAAATGTGGTCTATGTACACACAGATATACAGTGGGAGGAAATTTCAGTTCAGTCCTTCTTTTTGTTCTGTTTCGGTCCATGGGGAATGCTTTCCACAGAAAAGAAGAGCTTATAGTTCAAAGGTCAAAAAGTGCGTGCTGTGAAGTATCTCTAATATATTCCTTCATCTTGTACATCTGGTGCCCCCACTTCTCTCATCTTCTTGGCTTGTCACATCTAAACAAGAAGAAAGAGAAATGATCATAAGCGCAATAAATGTTTATAGGGAACAGCAAAATCAGCCTATTTTTAATTCTTTTGTCTTGCTCACACAAATGCAGGCAAGGTGGCATTTATTTGGAGATAACTTATCTCATAAACTCCCCTTCCAGTTCTCCATCTATGCCCTACTGTACTATAAGCTGTTCCGATTCATTCACCTCTCAGTACTATCTGGGGATCTGTCTGGTCCAGTAGGCCTACCCCAAACCCCATATGCTGTCACATCTACATAAGGGTGTGGTCCCAGCTAGTGAATTAATAATTAAGTCAATTTGCCGCTTGGTCCTGGGCAAGCAGGGATGCAGCTTTTTGAAATAATCATAGTTTAAAACAATGAAAAGGGCATTGAAACAAATTTCTGCAGACTGCAGACTTTGCCAGTTCAACATATATTTATCCAGAAACTGCAGTTCCTCAAATGACCCAAAATTCCTCACTTGAACCTTCAAATTGGTAGTACGCAAACCGGTTACTGGCATCTCAGTTGCTATAAATGCAGTCTATGATTTTATGTACTGTTTTTGCATTTAAAAGACTGTAAGACTACAAGAAACAGCATACAATTTTGTATGCAAACCATGTTCCAGTGCTAGTACATTAGATTACAGTAGTTTATAGTTGTACTAGAAGCTATAGTAGTCACGCGACTGAATATGAAGAGAACCTGCAAAAGCCTCCATAGTGGAGTCTAACAGGGATGTTGTGACTAGAGCCTGTTTGCTACCGATGTCATCTGACCGAACTATATTTGGATCTTAAGTTGGTTGCATTACTATAAATTCCACACAGGTTTTCCGTTTAGTCCAACAAATGGGTGAACCACTTTGCCGATGTTACTTACTTGCAGGTCCTCTCGTTGAGCTCTAGCTGGCGTTCTTTACAGTATTCGTCTGTGTGTTTGCAGGAGCACCGGCAGGTTGCAGGGTCCTGTACAAACAAACGCTTTCTCCTCTCTGAGCACTGATCACAACACGGCTCACAAACACTGGACAGACAACACAAGGAGATGGGGAGGAAGAAGGAAAGGCAGATTATCACAGTGCACCGTTATCACCCATAAGAAAGGTCACCCTTGGGTCAACCCTTTCATATGCTCCAGTTTGCTCCTCCGAGCCACTGCCAATTTGTGCATGTGACAGTTGTATAGTATTGCTCACAGGATCCCTCAGAGCAGGCAGAAAGTCAAGCAGTAGAAATAAACCTGCTCCCTACCCCCATCCTTGCCTAGCTGATTCGACCTCTCCTGAATGAACGATATGTGTTAGACATGCAGTTAGCGAAGCTCGAGACCAGTTCATGCATCACAAAGCAATATATGGCTTTAAAGTGCGGGTCAGTGACAGCGCACTTCTCACTCTCACTCTAAACTCGTGATAAAGAAGACTCGAGGGTCTGTTTGATGCACTGTTAGGAAAGATTTCATTTTATTGAAGGAAAGCCGAGGACTAGGTTTCCCACAGAGAGACATGAAATCAAAACAAAGGCTGAAAGTCATCTGAATTACAATTCTCAGCAGGTGTGAAGCCCCAGATACTTCATTGACATCTTAATATACAAATTACAAGTGAAAATACAGACAGGAATCTCTTCACAGTATGAACACTGAAGAAACATGATCTCGTTATATTACTTTTGAATAAAATATTAGTTTTTTATGGTTTCAGACACAAAAGCAGGCAAACAAAGAAATAAAAAAACAGTCCTTGCTAAACAATTTGCTGAAAAAAAAGCAATAGATAGCATCACTCATATCTTCACATAACATGAAAAGTACCAGCATTAAGCACAGGACAGCAAAAAAACCAAACAAAAAACTGTTTGTAAAGATGAAAAGAACAAAGTGGGGAAAGGAGACGGGTACGAGACACAGCAAAGCAGCACAGACTCAACACTGAAGACGGGACTATGATTACAACCCTGGTGATACCAGCACAGATACCAGAACAGTATGAGCCGGTTGGCAAAGCCATGCTGGTGGATCTGAGATCAGTGTCAGTAGACAGGAGGTTCATGTTACAGCTAGCAGCTGATCTAAGATCTGTTTATTTGAACTCCTTTAAACGTGGACATTATCAATAATAAAAAGAGCTATCTGACAAGAAGCCACAGCCAATTTGAACCCTAGGTTTTTGTCGGTTTTATGATACAATGCTGTATCTCGTCTCGAACATCAGTCAACCATTGCCTCGGTTATATTACTAGGAGATTAGTTGGAGATTTTGAGGTTAATGTTTATTCCTTGCAAGTTGGTATGTGGTCTGAAGTACCCCCTAGTTATCACTCAAAATTTAACTGAAGCTACCTTCGCAAAACACATCGGCAAACAGGGCATAGTCTAATATCCTGAACATAGACTGTAGATAAAAGGTGGACACAGCCAATATGAATTACCCATTCGTTAGCAAAGACTTCTTTTTTGCCATCGCGGTTTGTTCAAACGAGCGAGGAACGGATCTGACTAAGAAGCTGGATAGCTAAAAATTCCCCTGCTGGCCAGAAGAAAGAATACAGGTTTGAAAAACTTCCACAGTGGAAGTTCCTGAAACCTAAAAACTGTGTATGTCTTTTATATACAGTCTAAGATTCTGAATATTTAGGACATGGATGACAAGACAAAGTTTGGACACCACACGGAAGCAACATGCTAATCGATAGGGCCGATAAGCAAATTAAATGGTACAAATTAAAAGGGGCAAAATAACTCCTCCCAGATTAGCTTAATTATAAGAAGCGCAACACTCAGGTGCAGGTAGGTGGAGAAGGCAGAGCTGACATACGCATCATGAATTGTATTTTCAGGGTTTTTCTTTCGTTTTCTCTTTTGGCCTTTATTCTTGCCTGTCCGGGATTTTCTGCAAGAGAGACAGGAGAACAAGGCAGAGAGATGCCTGAGAGACTGATGAGAGTGACGTGCTTAAATCTCTGAATGATAATTGCTTAAGCCAACATGAATTGATCGCAATGTTTTTGGTTTTTAAAAAAATATGTATATCATTTTATTAGCTAAGAGTTTTAATTTTTGTTACTGATTGGCTTATATTGGGATTCTAACTTCACACAAGGCTCTCTGGACCCAATTAATACGATGAGATATGATGTGAAATGAATGAGCGTAGTGAGAAAGTAACTCCATCATGAGTTAAATGACCTACAAATAACGCTTTTAGAAAGCAAGACAACAACTTATATCCTCTTTCTCAAAAAACAGCCAGAGTAAAGCAGCTCACTGTGTGAATATGATTAATATCGCATATTCCGAGACTAAGTTCCTTCACTGCCCAAAACTGGGCTCAAAAGATATGTATATATGTTTAAATAATAAGTACAATGACTCTGCAGAGAGTGAAAGCATATTGTTCTTTGTAGGTTATGGTGGGTGGAAGTTTCCCAGATGATCTGAATACAAAAAAAATTGGACTTTACCAAAACCGCATCTTTTAGTCTATTCGGGCCAACTCTTTATCACTGACTCGACTTGTTACAAACTGCAGCACAATGAGAACAGGCCAGTGTGTGCTTACAAAGCATGCACCTGGTGTATAGGCTGGATTTCATATGCATTATTTATAACGAGCTGAGTCAGATATAATTCCGCTGCACAAGGTATATTTAATTATGCTGGAAACTTTTTGTTAGTTAGACGTAACAGCAAAAACATGATTACAAGTATCTATTGGTATTTATGGCTAGCATATATACAGTACATTAATTCTACTTTCTAAGTAAGAAAAAATATAAAATATTATAAATATTAGGAGGAATAAGAAATAAATAGAAGCGTTGCAATTGTATCATGCACAGAAGACGTGATACAACTGCAGTGTCAGACTCACAGTGATGTGAAAAAGAAAGTTTTAACTGGTAAAAACTAAGTGCACCCCATGATACAAGAGCTTGTCGAACAATTTTTAGCAGCAATATCTTAAAGCGGTTATTTTCTGTAAGACTTTCAGTCTCACACATCGTTCTGGAGAAATTTTGGTCCACTTTTCTTCACAGCGATTCTCCAGTTCATCCATGTTTGCGGGAATTCATTTATGCACAGCTCCAATGCCCCTCCACAGGATTTCGATCAGGTTGAGGTCTGACTAGGCCATTGCAGCACCTTTCCTTTTAAAGCCATTCTGTTGGAGATTTGACTTGTTGTATGACCCAGTTAGGACCAAGCTTTGGTTGTCGGACAGATGGCCTCACACGGTCTCTAGAATACTTTGGTATATAGAGGTGTTCATGGCCGACTCAATGACTGCAAGGTGCCCAGGTCCTTTGGCTAGAAAACAAACCCAAATTATCATCCCTCTACCACTGTGGCTGATAGTCGATATAAGATGCTTTTGCCGATATGTTGTGCTTGTTTTCCCCAAATGTGGTGCTGTGCATTATGGCCAAACGTCTCCACTTTGGTCTCATCTGTCCAAAGGACATCGTTCCAGAAGTCTTGTGGTTTGTTCAGATGCAACTTTGCAGACCTAAGCCGTGCTGCCATTGTCTTTTTAGAGTGAAGATGCTTTTTCCTGGCAGCCTTCCAAACAAGCCATACATTTAACATGCTAACTGAGGCCTGTAGAGTCTGTAGTTTCTCTGAGCATTGCAGGGTCAGACCTTGGGTTGAGCTGACTCGGACGTCCACTCCTGGGAAGATTGTGGCATTGTGTTAACACACAGCTGAATGTTCCAGACCAGAAAACTGCCAAAACTTTACTTTTAAAGAGATATTAATTAATCGATTATCAATTAATTGATAATCAGCAAATGTACTCGATTAAATTATTATCAGTTAACCAAGTACATTTCATTATCAGCGCTTGGCTGCTATTTACTCTTTTAATCATTGTGGAAGCAAAAAGGGTGTACTTAGTTTTTCACAGGACCGTATAAAGTCCCGTGAAAACTTCATTTTTCACAGAGCTGTATAGTCCTGTGACCTCAGGTCATATCAAAGCACATAACCTGATGTTACTCCATTATTCAGTCACATAGGTGCTTTTTTTAAACTTATGTTCAGTGGGTGACCTTAAAAATAAAGTTGCCCTCTTTTTAGTATGACAGATGTTTTTCTTGAAGGTTTTGCTGCTGTTGGTAGTGCAGTCTGTCAAAGAATTTTAGATTTTTAGACTATTATTAGAATTGGATTCTCATTTGACTGAATCTTTCCTTATTTTACACGTCTCTTTCCACATGTGTCCACTCTGCACTTGACACCTAGCTACCTTATTGATGGGCAAACCAAATTTCATTTTATGAAAATGACTGGGAAGGAAGGCTGCAGTCATGCTAGCAGCACATTTAGGTTTAACTTTAGCACAGCAGTGCTTTGAGCTAAATGCAACATCAGCATGGTAACTTGCTCACAATGACAATGCTAACATGTTGATGTGTAGCTAGGTAAAAGGCTATTTAGCCTTGGTTTAGTGTATTAGCATGATAACATTTGCCAATTAGCACTATGCCCAGCCGCGGCTGGTGGTGGTATGTTGTTAGTTTTGCAAATACGTATTCATAATCCAAAGCGGGTGATATTGATGGCGCTTTATGAATGATTGGAAGGGATCAAATTATTTTCTGCAGACCATCACCACTCAATGGATGTGTGCAACATTCAAGACTGTCCACCCACCTAAACATGAATGTAATAGAGAACAAGTTGGGGGATAACCAAAGTCATGATTAATATTGAAACGATCACTGTTTTCTTGTACAAAATGCGCTAATAATTGTAGAGAATTTTTAGTTCAGGGAAAACTGCGGATGGACTGGCAAACTGAAAAGAATCTGTCATTGCTATCACTGTGAGCATGGCTAAAAATAACATTTTGATTCAGGGATGTATCTGGATCACAGACTGCAGAAGTCATAAATGGGGCTAACTAAGCCCCATTTAGGACTGATTGATAAATACAGCATCTAGGTCTGTGTAACAGAATGAAGCAGACGTGTTTCAAATGTAAAATCGACACAATTTCCGCAGAGACGTTGATAATTAACTAATTTCACAACCTCAACATAATGAGTCATCCTAACAGACTTTGAGACTCTTGCCTTAGAGAGGTTAGCCAACATGAATCAAAATATCAGAAACAAGAACATGAACTGTTACCCTAAAGTAACACCCCACCAAAGCCACACTCGCAAAAACAGTTAAAGCAAAGTTCAAGAAGATCACGCAGCTACCCCTTATCTATATGACAGACGACCTGACATAAAACCAAAACAACAACCCCACAATGGAAAAATATCAACGGCTACTCACAGAAAGAGGATTAAAGAGTTTAATGACCCTTAGCACACTGACTTCTGTAGTATTCAAAGGGAGGCCCTCTTAAGATAGGACTATAAACACAAAAGTTTAACAGATCTTCAAAAACACTGTTATCTATATCAGAGGAGTCAGAAACCAAAGTTGCAGAAGTCAAGTGGCATCTACACAGCAGAGACGAGGGAGACGAATGCAGATGAGATAGAAAAGGTGGGAAAGGCGTAAAGGACAGGTTTGCAAGTGCAATGAACTCATCAAGTGTCACTCATTGACCTGAGCGGGATTAGCTGGTATTCCCAATGTTTATTATCTGACAGCAGCATGTTAATTTGTGCTCACTATAGGACGATCTCATGTTGCTTGTTCACTGAGGTTTTGATGACATGTTATTGCTTTTGGCTTTTCTATCTGTGTTTTTGTCTTTCTTTTTTTATATTAAAGAAAGAAAAAAGGAGGAAGTGGGAGTGGGAAAATAACAGGCACATCATTTATGTTCAAAAGGGACTATAGTATAATTTGGGAAGGCTGAGAGTTGCAGACAAATGATTGTTTGTTGGCAAGGCAAAACCGGAAAAAGATCAAATCTCAAGTCCCTATTGTTTTCCACCCAAATCACAATCTCCATGCAGAAAGAGCGCTGTACTCACTTTTCTTTCTTTTCTGTCACTTCATTCTTTAACCTGAAAGGCAGAAACAAAACAACATGACATTAGATCACAGCATGCAACTGTATCCCGGTAAACAGATACTTATCAAGATCATCAGGGACTCGGGGCTTATTATCATCATGGGTGGAATCACATGAATCTTTTCACATCACATTGCGTCACCGTCCTTTACCAGAACCTATGATAAATCTAGTTTCTTTTCAAGTATCTGGCATCTGCAACTGGCAAGTGAATTCAATTTATTGGGAAATTTTGCAGTTCTTGGATTATATTCATTGATGGATCCACACAAAACACATACACACAACTACAAACACATTTTGACAGGTTTGCTTCACTTCCCAGCCAATAACAGTGTGGAGTTGCTGGCATATCTGGAGGCAATAGTTATTCCAAAGTCTTAGGAAACAATGTTTCCTGCAAGGTAATAGACCACTTGCCAAGTTTCTGCTTTACATAGTAGTACAGCAAGTCTGCACAGGATGGAGAACGCATGACAGTATATGTGTTTACATATACTGTACATTAGGATACAAATTCTTTACTTCAAGTAGCAACACAGTAAAACTACCCAATTACAAGCTAAACGTCTAGTTTTAATTTAAAAGTTGAGTAGTTACAAGAACAAAACTGTACTAAAGCCAACCCTATACTGGAGGATAGACCCTTTAAATACTTACACTGGGTTATAGCTAGAGTTCATACTGCCATATAGCTAAAGTGTTTTAAGCACCAGTCACAAAAACACAAAGTATAGGACTGAGCAGCTTTTTTCCAGAGGGGTCTGCCTCTCCAAACCAGGGGCATGCTGATCAGGTTTTTAGAGTAGGTATGTCTGTACCTGTAGGTTATAAATATGCTGGCAAAGCTTTCTCATTTACATATGTCTGAATTCTACTGGTCAATCACATCAAATGCAGTCAGTCCAAGTGGTGAGCATTTGCTAAAATGTAGCGTCAGCACCATCAGCGATTGTTCAGTGACAATGTAGCTTTTGATGTGCAGTCATAAACAATGACCCACTGATGTAAAAAGAGATCTAGGTGCAGATGATTCCCAGAAGGGTTGTAAACTTAACAAAACCAAAAGCTATCAACCAACCCTTTAATGTACAATGTACAATATATATATATATATATATATATATATATATATATATATATATATATATATATATATATATATATATATATATATCAGTTTCCCAGCGACTTAATAGCTATAAAGCAGTTCCTGTAATAGTTAAGTCATAATTTTAAAATAGAACTAAATGGATTCATAGCACCATCTAAATTTTTATAAAGGTGTCTTAAAGGTTTATAGCTTCAAGTAAATGGTGAACTAGGACGTCACTGCTGCAGACATGCAGAACTAATTCCCTGTGGATATTTTGCCCAAATTCGGAAGTTTGATGGACAAGTGGCTTCAACGTGAGATACAGTTTAAAAAAAAAAGAAGAGCTATTCAACTCGGCCTTTGGCCAATACTCATACTTGCAATGTTTGCTTTATTGTCAGGGTTTCCTGAAACGTGGGAGGATTAGTAAACCTTGACGCTCTGTCAAGGTTTACTAATTCATGACACAGAGCTCAAATCTGCCATCATAATGTCACGAGTATGGAAAACTACACATGTCCAACAAGAAACAGCAAAAAAGGTGACAAGAAAAAGTGATTATATAGTGTTTGTTGATGCTAGGCCACAAGAGGGACATCATTTGATGTTGATAATGTTACTTGTTTCACCTATTTCTGCCAGTCAAAGCAAAACAGCAAACTGACTGGATCCGTGGTAATTTCAGTCACAGTTAACCTTGTCTCTGGGCAGTCTGTGAGAGGGTCCAGAGACAACTTGTGAACCATCAAACCTAAGACAAGGCCACATCTAAATATAACACTGAATAAAAGCCTCTGAATAGAAGCCATATATACCTAGTTTCCACTGATGCAGAGCCTTTGCATACATGGCAGAAGCTGGGGTAATTTGCACAGGGAAGGGTCTGAGATGGACAGAATCTGCAGTGCACATCGTTCGAACAATAATACAGTGCTGTTTTTGCAGCACCATATTGCCCCAGTAAAATGCAAAATGCCACTTTATAACACTTATCTCACAGACCTATATCTAAACTATGGACCGAGGAGCGATCTCCTTGTCGCAATTGCAAACAATGCTTTAGAGGGCATTGTACTCGATGGAACCAAGATGAATGTAAGCAGCATTGTGAATGTCTGCTGTGATGTGTTCAAACCTGCTCGGGTCTTTTTAGAATCAGCGAAGTGAAAGAAGCAAAGATAAGATATGGATTTAGGTGATACACATCTGGTGAATGTGTCAGATGAAAACTTCAAACAATAACTTCACATGGCGTGCTTGGCCAACTTCCACTCTGCTCCACAAAGGCACGTTGATTTGCCTGCAGTGATGTTTGGCTGTGCTTTGTGTGGATGTGAGTATGTGTGTGTGTGTGTGTGTGTGTGTGTGTGTGTGTGTTCAGGGTTTCTTACCTACACTCGCATGCGCTGTGTTCTGTAAAACTCATGAAAATATCATTTTTTTGCCTCCTGGGATTAATTCTTTTAATCTGTAAAAGAAAGAGAAAAATAAGAAATACACGTTGGTGTGTCGTATTTCTAAATATCCAGTGTCCTTCATTGTTCCTCAAGTTAAAGTCAGGGTAGTAATATAATAGAAAAGGCAGATCCGAATGGATCCAAATGCACAGCTTTTGCATGCTACAATAGGGTTCAGTGCTCAAAGGTCACACCTAAGCAGCCTTTGAGCTATGTGCACTTGGACAGGCTGAAGGGGCTTTTTTATGCTAAGTACCATGAGGGCCCTGGGCTGGTCGGACAGACACTTGTAAAGCCTGTGCACCTTCTTAGCTTGACGTTTGGGCAAAAATAAACTGAATAAGTGTCCATATTTAGGATACAGACATATCCTTCTTTGGCATAACTGCCAAAGAAGAAAAAACAATATAAAAACACAAGTATTACTGCTCCAAATAACGTTGCTGACCTCCATTGTAACGTTATAAGTGGATGTCGGCGTGCACTGCAGCATCTCGTCGTTGCAGCAGCCGGCACAGCGTGTTAAAACGACGCATGACGGGATGAAGATGTGCTCCACCTCATCTGGATACTCCTGCAGAATTTCCACCAAAAGCTCCCGAGGTTGACACAAACTCTTGTTGTACACCTCCATCAGAGGGATCACTGGGAGACAGAGTAACAGTGCACACAGTTAGAAAATGGCAGAGGAGCCATAGTATAAGTGAGTCACTCCTGAACACACACACCTAAATGGAGATGTGAATAAAGAAAATTGGCAGGCTCACAACAAACACTATACACATAAACATGCAAACACACGTTTTATGTTGTATTATTCCATCGAGTAGCGCTCGGTGTCTACCATCAAATACAGACTGGACTGACCTACTTTTACACACTTATGTAATTCCTCACTGAAATTAACAAGTACTCCTCTATGTTGTGTTTCCAACCCCTTTCACTTTTCACTTCAGGAGTGACGTTACCAACCCTCCAGCTTCACCAAAGGCCTCTCAGATAGACTCAAGAACCCCTTCATCAACACCAGCTCTTGTTTATTTGAGCTAATTAGATCCGGACTACTCTCAGCTTACCAATTAATCTGTGCAATTACTTTTAGCTTACCATTCATCGTTTAGAGAACAGTATCAACTTTTTTACCCATATTGGCTTACTTTTTCAGCTGTTCATTTGCCCATCTCACCTCTAAATCACAGTATTAACAGTTTATCTGTTACTTTATGTTAACAAACCCTATCCACATATGTGTGACCCTCAAATGTATTTACCACCCCTTCATATGTCAGTCAGCGATATCCTTCAGTCTCATTAGCAGTCTTTACCGCTATTGCCATCTACAGGTCAAACTTTTAGGTTATTATCTCAGCATCTTTCCAAATATCCATGTTAACTATAGAAGTATCCCCTAGGGTAGATGCACCCTGACTCGGAGTCACTGCTGTCTGACGTCATCACCTGCACTGAATATTCTCTGGTCTTGAATGTCACCCAATTTTTTGTATCCATATTGCCTAAAGCTGTAAACTAATAGCCTGTTGTGTGCTTTTCACCTTCAGTCTATTTCCCCCCCACACACCAACCTCCCGTCACTGAGTCTTTGCAGGAGTTCTGCTCTTGAGAAAGATGTTAGCACACAGACCAGCAATACCTCCAGAACATCACTCAGAGCATTGCTGGACCTAAAACAACCCCAGTCTGAGAACCCTCTGGGAAGCCAAACCAAACATGCTGGGCCTGAGCAACATCACGAAGTTCAGCTTCTGATTGTCCAATTTATGTTGGGCAATGCTGGGATTGTGCAAAACTAAACTTAAGGCCAAGAGGGTGACATTCCTTTCTATAAAAGACTCTGGTCTCTATAACATTTCACCAGCTTAACCTCAAACGAGGAGGAATGCTGTTCAACATGAACGTGTCCAACGGTAAGATTTAGAGATGAAACAGCTCATTTTCTTTAGCTTAAAAAAAAAAAAGAAAAAAAAAAAAGGAGAGTCATGGTCCCGGATGACTCTCCATAGGGTCAAATGACAATTTTGTCCACTAGGAGGCAATAATTTGCCTTTAATGTCAAGGTGAAATTCAAACCAGCCCTTTGTTTTATTGGCTTTTAGCCAACCAGGGAGTCCAGCACAGACTGTATTCCCACGGTGCCCTGTAGGACACCTACCGTTATGTGGACCTCTTTCTGTTTCCCTCGGTATGTGGGCACTCTGCAAGAAAAAAGAAATAAAAAAAGCACGCCGTTAGTTACAGTAGATTGTGCAAGAACTTAGCATAACCCTCTCCATGCCCCTTACTTATCCACAGTTGTGCCAAAGACATATTTACATTATGACATCGCTGTTGAAACATGAAAACCACACAAACATGCCTCTTATCACAGGCCAACCTACACACGGTATAGACTGCAATCACATTTTAAGGGTTTAAATATTCATAAGCTTTTAACACTAATAACAATAAGGTTCTATAGAACATCAGCTGTTCATCCGAGGGGTAGCAGTTTTTCAAAATAAAACACCCGAAGATACAATTCCTTAATCAGCCTGCTCCTAGTCTAATTATAACTTATATGTATATGTGGTGAGGGAGGCCGTATATGGGCAAATGTTTGATCGGAGGCACAGCGTGTCAAACCATCTGACCTAAGTTCAGCCACAATAACGTGACCAAACTTCATAAACTTCAGGATTGGCTGTTTAGTTTCAGTTACTAGACCTTTATTGTTGTGCTGCTCCACTGCCTCCAGGCAGCACGGATTAATAACCGCTGCCATTAAAGCCGGCAAGAATTTCAGCCTGCTACTTTCCCCTCACAGGGGGGTAGCTGTCACCACACCAGTTGGGCCACAAAGGATTTTTTTTTTGGCAACTTTCCATTCGTTCGTTACGCACAATGCCGTCTCGTCTTCACACACGCGCGCGCGCACAACCCTTCCCTCTCCCATTTTTTTTTCCACATAGGAGCACGCGCAACTCACGCAATATCTCACCAATGTTGCATGAGATACGGCCTGTGCCGAGTGAGCCGGCATTTGGCGATAAGAAACTCTTTTCTGTTTCTTAATGAAAGGAGAAAGGAGGAGGAAAGAGGAGGAGGAGGAGGGGGAAAAGAAAAGAAAGAAAGGAGAGGAAAAAAATGAAGAAGGTCGGTTTGTTAGCAGGCCCCACCCCCTTCTGGTGGCGTGAGAGGGTCCAACCTTGTGGGCTGAGAGACCCCAGCCCCCCCAAAAAGCGCACTATACATTAATGTATGGGTGTCAAGCTGCCAGCACCGGCTCTTAAATGATACATGCCGGCTTATAGACGAGCATTTTAGCCTTCACCCGCGTGCAGTCCAGTGTTGATTGAGAGGCCTAACTGTCAATAAGTGATCCAGTTAGTTCAATGAACACTTCACCGGACTCCAGCCTGCTAGTGCTTTTATTATGCTGGGGCTGAGATGCTCGCGAGAGGAGCTGTGTTGCCGCCGGAAACCAAAAGGAAGCAATGGGCTCTTTTGAAAGTGGTGTTACAAGAAAGTCCAATCATGTTACAGGAAAACGCGCAGCCTCCTACTGAGGTTGTATTTTTTTTTCACCTTGAAACCTTTGCTCAAAGCCATACCAGCAGTTGATTAATGATTATATAAAAACGATTTACAGTGGGCACTAAAGCGCCATTACAATCCCGCCGCTAGATCGGCTGATTAATCTCGGTTTGAGGGGGATGACTAACGTTCGGTCACTACTGGAATCAAGGGTTGAATTCCAGTTTGAGAACTGGAGCCGCTTCTTGTAGCAGAAAAAGCCAGAATGCCGGTAGTGAACCTGCTCACAAGTCCTAAATCAGAATGGAGCCACTGCGCCTTTAAAGCGTAATAATATCTCCAAGGTGGTTTTTTAGAGCAGGCCTGCAGTCAGCCAACGCCAAACTTAAGATGATTTTTCTGCGTTTTAATAAAAGAAATAAACACTTAGCGTAGATTTACAGGATAAAAAAAGGCTCGCAACACCCGCCGAGTGTGTGTGGGTTATGTTTATACAACGCCACTTTTGCGTAATGGCTGTTTAAATCTCCTCAAAAAAAAAAAAAAAAAGCCACAAAACATTTGAGCTTGTTTAAACACGAGCGGTGACCTAGCTAGAGGAAAGACAAGGACAAGCTACACATTAATGAGCAGTCCCTACATGGCTCAATAGATGTGATCTTTTTTTTTCTTTTAAATTTGTTCTCTATGGGTCAGTTTGCTGTCCGGGGACACTCACCTTGACAGCTGACAGCGTCAAAAATAATAGTGTCAAACTGTCAATAAAGTTCATGGTGTTTGAAATCCAATCCAAGGGGGCAGACGATCTTTGTTTAGAAAAAAATAAAATCAGCAGGCCAAATGTGGCTTTTTGTTCTCAAGCATGAAGTTCACAAGTACGACAATATACAAGAGGACCGGCTAAAACTTCTCTGAAAGGGCAGGAGGTTGTAAAAGCAAATCCATGCTGGTCCCAAGGATACAATCCTTCGCGTGTTAACTACTTCTTCTTTTTGTCTCAACTGTTGCCAATTATTTTCAAGA
The DNA here is from genome assembly GCF_057381845.1 of Rhamphochromis longiceps. Classification (NCBI taxonomy): domain Eukaryota; kingdom Metazoa; phylum Chordata; class Actinopteri; order Cichliformes; family Cichlidae; genus Rhamphochromis; species Rhamphochromis longiceps. The sequence continues at coordinate 7,582,855 of NC_140571.1, read as the reverse complement.
TATCCAGAAACACGAGAATCCAAGATGCACAACGTCTCACATTGTTCCGCAGCAGATCTTTATTTTCTTGCAAGGGAGTAGCAATCCACATTACAGAAATAATCCCATGCTTGTTGAGCCAGGCGTCTCCAAGTGTCTGTCCATTTGAAACTTGAAGCCGTGGACGAGGATGATATTCAGTGGAAAAGAAAACCGCGGTGTCAGTTTAATCGTGGCGAGAAACTTTTGTCTCTTTAGCTCTGGCTGATTTATCTTTAACCCGGTATCATCACTCGGCTCTTGTCTTAGTGCGTCCTCTTCTGTCTGTCGTATAGTGTGGAGAGATCGCGGTACGAAGGAAGTGAATGATCTGGTAGGTGTGTCCTATAGAGCTCTGCGCTAATAGGAGCCCAGAATGCCCCCACCAAAAAAGAAAAAAAGTGATCTTATACATGTGTAATATTGCATATAGGCAAATAGGCAAGATTTACAAAGGGGTTATATATAAAATAGACACATGATCAGTTTTATATCATTATATCTGCGTTGTTGTATCTGTCCTCTGTTCTACATTATGACCAATCCATCCCTTAAAATATCGTTGTAGAACTGTTATGTGACATTTCATGAAACTTCGTTTCCCCTCTTGGCCACAGCTGCCTTGAAAAATATATTTTAAAGTCGGTAAAACGCCTTCCATGTAAAAAAAAAAAAAAAAAAAAAGAATATGTAAAAGTCACTTTGGAAAAACAAACAAACAAAAAACAAAAAAACAAAACAAAAAACCCTGAATGAAGCTCCTACTGTGTGCCAGGTATGCTCTCTCTGGCTCAGAATGACTCGATATCAGTTTAGAGATATGGTTGATAGCTTATATGCAACAAGTCATTTACAGCAGCTTAAACACCGCTAATCGTTTTTAAAAAATATATTTTATTTTTAGTCGATTTTTAAAAATCATTTTTAAGGCAAATACCAGACATCACGTTTTTTTTTGCCACAACACCTGTCTATTTGTACCCCCCCCCAATTTGTATTTCTTTTACATGTGAATAAGAAGAAAGAAAACTCTTTGGATACGACAGTCGTATCACGGGGTCGTTACAGCGCAGATCTATGTAACAAATGAACTCCTTTTTGGGGCACCTTCCGAATCGTTTACTGCGAGGGAAATACCGGTGAACGCACACCGGCGCAATAATCTTGTGAGGTTTTAATTTTGTACTGGGGCTCTAATGCGGTACCGGGGTAAGTATTTTCCAGCCTTGTGACTAGACATGAGAGGGCACCCAACTTGTCGACGTAGTAGAGCGTGTGTGGCTGGACACGTAAGCCTTGTGCGTGCGTGCTCCGGTCAACGTTTTCCGCTTGTGATCCGCTGCGACGCATATATCAGGTGCGGTCTGCATCCCTGAGCTCGGCGGAAAAGAAGTATTTGCGTCGTGACTTCCTGGACAAAATATTCTTCGATGGACGTATTTTCTGTGCAGTTTCTCGTCACCTGCCCCCCATCCTGTTGGGGGGCAGGAGGGGGAGGAGGAAAGGGGAGACAAGATGAGAATATAGTTATGGAGCCGGTGAAGCAGCCCGATGGTGACGCCCTTGTGACGTTCACAATGATGCTAAGGACAATTAAAAAACAAAAAACAAAAACAAAAAAGCCCACAGTAAAGACAAAAAGGCTCAATCTGAGTAAGAATAACGAAGACAGCATGGCAGTTATTTAATTAAATAAAAGCCACACCTTCAAATAGTTAACAACAATGACTTATTAGCAGAAAATGGATTTTACAAGCAAAAATGGATATATTAAAGTAGCCTGCGTGGTATTTTAGAATATCCTAATAAATACACGTGGTTGAGTGAAATACTGAAGAAATGAATGATGCAAACATAGATGAAGCACATCAGTACCTCAAAAGAGGATTTGTTTAAATGTAAAGTGCCCTACAGTTAACCAGTGCTCACAGTCTGTTTTCCCCCTCTTATTTCTATTGAACTGGAAGAAAAAAAATGTCATATTTCTCTTTTTATTTTTAAGGTCTTCCTAATCTAAGACTTGCTTTGTGTGATTTCCATGTATTCTCTCTGATTTCCTGTGCCCTCTCCTGGCCATTGCAGGAAGAGCAGTTTTGTCTACCTCCATCTCAATGACAGATTGATAGACACCTAGGAAATGGAATGAGCTGATAAGTATGTAATGACATAACCTGGCAGCTATGTTCCGGCTTCAGTTCATACCTTATCGTGCCTTTAATGGTATGAGAGAGAGAAGGGGGAAAAAAAAAAGATCCCACAAACAATGAGACTTTACAGTGCAAAGAACTGAGGCATGATAAAGCAGAAAGCAGAGAAGCAGAGTGAATGACAGATAAGGAGAAAGACAGCTTTAAGGAGGAGAAGGCTGACATGTAATTGTAGCAGTCCTGAGAGGAGTTCCTTGGCTGGCTTCAGAGTTAAATTGAAGAATAACAGTTGGGTTCATTAGCGGTGTCACTAAGCTCCTGTTTCTGCTGACTCAGAGCGTGTGGATTCACCTGTGTGTGCTGGTGCAGTCTCTACAGTGGATACAGTTGGTCTGTGCACACTTTCTGCTGACTTGGTACAGGCATAGCTAAACACATGCACTTTTAATGAAACAGTGCTTTCCTAAAAGTACAAAAAACAGCCTCCCCTGCGTTGAACTGCACACTGACGCACATTTGCAAACGTCATCGTGTTAGCACAAAAGCAGGGTGATGCCTGTCGGCGCTGTGGGGACAGCGGCCTGGTGTAATACTCCAGCAAACACTCCATGAGCCGCGGCTTTATCAGTGATAGGACACAAGAGTAATTAGCTGTTTACAGTACAGCCAAAGTCACGTTGTTTTAAGCCGGTGAGTGTTTGGAGTTTTTCCATCCTGAGCAATCATGCCATGAGAACTGCAGTGTGAGTTCATGCAGCTGCACGAGTAGTTTTCCACACAAGTGCACGACACAGTAAAAAAAAAAAAAACACACACACACACACACACACACACACACACACACACACACACACACACACACACACACACACACACACACACACACACACACACACACAGGGTTAGAGAAGCCAGAGGTGTGCCTCTTACCTCGGTATTGCTTCATTGCTCTTTACAACCCTCTAAAATGAATCAATCTCTAATTAAGCGTTCATCTTTCAAAAATAAGAGCCGTGAAAGCAGACTACTTAGAGAGAACCAGTAGACTCACATATGTGGTATAGCAAAAAGCTCACCAGGCTTTCCGAAGGTCTTCCAAAGTTTGACCGCTTTTACACTCATTGTCAGTCCAGTCCTTGTATCCGACCACTTTTAGATGGATAATTATTATTTGTTAAGCCACCTAACAGGGACCTGTGAATCATTCAAGCATAAAAAGGCTCTTAACTTAAGGGAAGAACCGGTGTTGTGTCTTTAAATTGCTCTGAGAGATGCATCTGGAACTTCAGTTGATCCATCTGCTGTTCCCTGAAGCCTCATCAGAAATGGTCTCAATAGAAGTATGGCTATCAAGAAGCCATTTTAAAGAAAGGAAAACAGGGATGAAAGGGTGAGGCATAGCAAATTACATAAGAACTGGACTGAAGATAAGTTGTAACAGGTTTTATGGAGTGATGAAATTTGAAGGTTTTAGTTTAAATTGTCAGTTTTCAGAGGAGGTCAGTACAGAGGTAAATCAGTGTCTGCAGACAATTGCGAAACATGGTGGAGGCTCTGTCATGGTTTGGTGCTCCATTTCAGCCAGTGGTTATGAGCATCTTGGCAAAACTGAGTGAATTATGAATGCAGAAAATACAGTCAGATTTTTTATACAGCACACAATACCACCTGGAAATCATCGCAAAAGGTTCATTTTTCAGCATAGTCCAGCGAGTTGCACTTTTAATTCCCAGTTCAAACCTATAGTAGGTTAACCCTAATCCCCAATGTCCAAATATCCCCCAAAAAGCCATGGGATGGAGAGGTCCCAAGTTGATCTGATAATCTGTTGCATTCTTCTGTGTCTTTTTTTATTAATCACACTGTTTAAAATCATGCAAAGCACAAGAACCAGCCATGTTAGACCAGTTTAAAGTAAATAAAAAGGAGCACCACAGCAGTTTTAAGTTGAGTGTTTTTTTTTTTTTTCATTCTGCAACGGTGTGGTATGATTGCATCATTAGTATATGATGCAATTCAACTGTTTTCACTTACACTTTTTTCAGATAAAGTTCTCCATTCAGATTTACTACAGTTCCTTTTTTTGGAAAACACAAAACAGAAGTTTGATTTGCTTGTTTCTTTAAACACACACACACACACACACACACACACACACACACACACACACACACACACACACACACACACACACACACACACACACACACACACACTAATTATCGTTTTATTATGCTTCTGAGGTTTCTTGTCACTTTGTGGTCTTTCAGTGTTTCTTAAGGAATTTCAAAGCTGCTTTTTAAGTTTTTTTTCAGTCCACTGCTTATACTTGACCATTTTTAGAGGCATGCTTTTTTATTTGTTAAGCCACTGACCTATGAATCATCCGAGCATAAAGAAGGCACCTAACTGAACCAGTTTGTGTTTAAATTGGTCCTGACACAGGGAATGATAGATGCATCTAACCCTTCAGCTGAAACATCTGCTGTTCACTGAAGCCTCATCAGAAATGGTCTCAGTGGAAGGGTGACTGACAAGAAGCTATTCTTAAGGAAAGGAAACAGGGCTGAGGTGTACCAAATTACACAAGAACTGGACTGAAGATCAAACAGGTCCTGTAAGGCAGCGGTCCCCAACCCCCGGGCCATGGACCAGTACCGGTCCGTGAGTCATTTGGTACCGGGCCGTGAGTTAAGACTCGGGTGTGAAATATATGGCTTTCAGGGTTCTTAAAATCGGTTTTTAGCGTTATGTTGTTATCATTTTTTTTCGTTTACTCGGTTTTCCTGGGTCTTTTCACGTGTGTTATGAATAAATCTTTTTTTCGGTACCGATACTGGTTTTATTTTGTTGTATTTATCCGTGACACCTTAAAGGCCGGTCCGTGAAAATATTGTCGGGCACAATCCGGTCCGTGGCGCAAAAAAGGTTGGAGACCACTGCCGTAAGGTGATGAATTCAAATATGAATATGTCATCAGTGTCTATGGAGGAGTCATGAAAGAGGTCCAACAGTCATGGTCTGTGCCCATCTGTAAAAAACGATGGAGGCTCGGTCATTGGTTTGGAGCTACATTTCAGCCAGTGATGTTTGGGATCTTGTCGAAACTGACTGAATTCTAAAACTTAGAAAAGTACCATCAGATTTTGTTTCACTTTGCTGTACCATCTGGCAACCATCAGATAGGCTTAAATTTTCAGCATGACAATGATCCCAAACACACTGCCAATGCAATAAAAGCATAGCTGGATAGAAAAACACAATGAAACACTATCAGTCATGGATTGACCTCACCCAACATTGCTGAAGCAATTTGGGATTGTCTTGACATAGAACAGAAAGAATGGCATCCAACAGCCAGAGAAGAGCTTTGAATGTCCCTCAAGAAGCCTGAAGAACTATTCCTGAAGATTATATTAAGAAATTAAAAGAAAGATTGCCTAAGAGAGTTCAAACTGCAGTGAAGAGTAAAGGTGGTCAAACCAAATATTGACTTTCAAGCCCATTAGAGTTATCTAAACTCTGTTTTCCCCCTGCATACTCTATTTCCTTGTTCAATAAATCATTGCGCCTATTTCGCATTTTCACAGCAAAATATGAAGTAATGGAAACTGGCTCAAGACTTTTGCTCATTACAGTAAAACAATTACAAAGTTTAAGGACATCCAAGTTAACAAATATAAATAAGCGGCACTGGTATGGGATGATCGGGCGATGGCTAATGATTTTGAGTGCGGCTAACAATGAACCGCACTCTTTAAATACATAAAGCAACAGAAGCTTTTCTTTACCTAAAGCCAAATGGCTGACTGCCAGGCTTTTATCACCTGTTGCTAAATTACACATTCTTCCTTTCTGTTGTCTTTCCTCCTTTCTGCCTTGCACACTCCCATTTGTTAGTAGTGAGTCTTTGCTTCTTGGCAATAAGCTCATGAGAGCTCAAGCTTCTCGTAAGGCCGTGGAAGGGAGTGATTGGCACGGCAAGGTGTGTCTGTCTGGATTATCATAGTTGACTTCTTAACCAATCTCTTATAAATTGTCCTTGAATTAACCCTTGTGCTTTCACCCGCTAATGCGCTCTGATAACATTCATCCCCCTGTGATTGAGCCGTATATGTGCGTGCACAGTTTCACATGGCTACATGGCTGACAGGAGAATGACTGCAGTACGTGCAGATGAGAGTGTCTCTCAGATTACGGTTGAGGGGATAAAAAAAAAAGGAACCTTGTTAAAACTTTCAGGAACATGGAAGTGTGTAATTTAATTTGCTTTCTGTTTCTCAGAAGTGTTGCAAACATGAAACTGTTTAACAGAATTCCCCACTATGCTTCCTGCACCACGACAATTAATCTTTGTGTCTTATCAAATGTCATTCCATTTCCTGAAAGAAAACATCTGATAGCCACTTGGATGTGACACTGAACAGATGACTTCCGTCAACTCTTAAAGCGACTTTATAAGTTATTATCAGCCTGTCAGTGTCATAACTGTTAACCCTGCCCAGCTGTAAGGAGCGTGCCACACAGAGGAGGCGCACGTCCAACACCCAGCCTCCGTTCCCCTTCTCACCTTCTCCATCCTGCTCTCTTTTTCGGATAGGCAGATAAATTGAAGCTCTAAGATCAAGTGAGAGCAAAAGTTCAAGTACTTGAAGAGGCAAAAAAACCCAACCCAGCAGTTCCTAACCCTTTCCCTTTCCCACATATTCATCTGCATATGTCTAACACTTTTCTTTATCTGTTCTCCGCAGTTTATCTCTCTTGGTCAGTTCCAGTAAGGAGCTGGTTTTTGCGTTCTCTGCAGACAAGCAGTTCAAAGAGTTCATGGGCCCAATTGGTCAGTGAAGAAGAAAAATGAAAGGAAAAAGAGAGATAGGAGAGACAGAGGAGGATATAGTGTACAGGCTAGCCCTGTCAGCATTGATCATATTCGAATATGCTCGGAGCAGCGCTGAAGGAACGCATATTGAGTAAGACACGGCAGAAACACACTAATCTGCTGCTGCCCTCAGTGTATTTTCTCATCCTCGAACTGAACTTGGCTGTGCGGACCAAGTCACTTTCTTGTTTGCTCAGTGGAAACTGAACAGAAAATGAGCAGTTCTTATGTTTTCTGGACAGTCTGAATGTTTAGTCTTTATAATTACTTCAAAAGCCCCAAATCCAACCTATTATCACATACAAAGAGGTTTACAGGCTTTTTGGAATTAAAGTTAGGTTAAAATGAACTCCTTTTGTAGAGTTTTACCCTTTTTGACATATGCAGAGGCTTATAATGACCTTGTTAAGTTAAAAGTACCAAACAATTAGAATCTAATACAAAAAACAGACACTGGAAAAACTGAACGTGATTTATTGCGAACAGAATTCAGTTAATAGGCTATTTGGACAGGAACCGCAGAGTCCAGTTGCTGGTAGTGGTGAAGATGAAGATGGAGATTTAGATGGCGCTCGGAGTGACCAGGGTGAAGCAGAGATGGGGAGGAAAGACAGAAGAGCATTGGGATTTAAAGCACTCAAAGCAGAGGCTGATTGGTTCGCAGAAGGCAGAGAAGAAAATGATTGGAGAAGAGTTATGTCAGAATTGAGTTTGACAGTATGCAAAAGATAAAGTGATATCAAGAATAGACTTGCAGCCTAAACTCCCATGAAAGAGGGCGGATGAGGGATAACAGATCTTCCTTATTGAACTTATGCATGAGAGTCATCAGAATTCAAATGGATTTCAAGTTCAGTGGAACACAGAAAAAGAAGTACACATTTAGTCCTACACATTTAAAAAAAAGGTCAAAGTTTCTACAAAGCATTAGCTACCTTTAAAATTAGAGTACTAAGAGATTTGAAAATGAGGTTACACAGTTTTCACAATATATGAGCCTAAACTTCAAAACCTTGACCATCCCATTCTTAATCCATAGGGTTTAATATGATGTCGGCCCAACCTTTGCAGCTATAACAGCTTCAGCTCTTCTGGAACTGCTTTCTACAAAGTTTAGAAGAAGTTTATGGGAAGTACGTTTGTGAGACACTGATTTTAGACGCAGTCTCCACTCTAATTCATCCCAAAAGGGTTTTCTCAGGACTCCATGCAGGCCAGTCAAGTTCTTCCAAACTCAATCATCCATGTCTTTATGGACCTTGCTTTGTGTACCTGTGCACAGTCATGTTGGAACAGGAAGGGGACATCCCTAAAATGTTCCCACAAAGTAAGGAGCATGAAATTGCTCCACCAAACTTTACGCTTGGCACGATGAAGTCAGACAAGTACCGTTTTCCTGGCAACTGGCAAACTCAGACTCGTGCATTGGATTGCCCGTTAGAGAGAAGATGTCTTCACTGCTCTAGGGTCCAGTGGCTGTGTGCGTTACAGCACTGAATGACTGGACTTGTTGCACAGGTGCCATCATATCACGGTACGACGCTGGAAGTCACTGAGCTCCTGAGAGTGACCCATTCTTTCGCAAACATAAAACTGAAAAAAAGTCTTGTGGGTCATTATTTTTATTATTTTTTAGGTGCCTGCAATTCTTTAGATGTCATTCTGGATTCATTTGTGACTTGAATGAGTCATTGATAGGCTCTTGAAGTAATTTTGATAGACGAGCCTCTTCTGGATAGGTTCACCACTGTTGCAAGTATTCTCCATTGGTGGATAATGGCTGTCACTGTAGTTCCATGGAGTTCCAAAGCCTTAGAAATGGCTTTTTAACCCTTTCCAGACTGACAGATCTCAATGACTTTGTTCCTCAGCTGTGCCTTTAGATTGTGACATAATCTGCTTCATTTTGTCAAACAGATCCTAGTTTGACAAAGGACCTGTCAAATGTCCTTGTCCTGTTTAATGTCCCTGTCCTAGTGTAATGATTCCTTGAATCGCTACACTAGGACGGGGGCATTAATACGCAGGGACATTTATTTTGTTTGTCTCACTTATCAGCAGGTCTGACAGGCACACTTTAACCATTGTTACTGGTTGTCTCTGTACTTTGACGCTGATGGATCATCAGTGTCAAAGTACTGAGACAGAGACCTTTGGATCAAAGGTATCAACACATCTAGCTACTCTTCTTCTTTATGACAACCTGACACTTACTTCACCCACAACGTATCTCAAACACAGCAGCTAAGTCTTTTTGAAATTTTTCCTTAAAAAGGAAAGTGGAAATGATTAATTTCCAACCAGACTGACTCAGATGATAAGTCATTTGGGGCAACTGGTCAAACTTCGCATGTACTGCTTTATCATTCATGTTTCAAGGGGAAAATATTTCGTCCAGGAAAGTAAGCAATATAAGACTATTTCCAGAGGATGAGGTAGTCAGATACTGGACTTTCACCCAGGAGGTTAGGGTTTTAGACCTTTACAAAATCTTGACTGACATATTTATGTTTTATTTTAGTTTAGTTTTCAGTTACAGTTTGTTTAGGTTTAGGCACCAAAAGTAGTTTAGGAAAATATCATGGTTTGGGTTTAAATACACCCTTTCATAACTTTAACAACATGTTAGAAGCTTAACTACTATTTTAATGGTAATCAGGACGAGTCCCACCCCATCTGATATATGACTGCTGCCTGAAGATGATCAGCAGAGGGAAAGTAAGAAAACCGGCGGCCAAGATAGGTTCATTTAAAGGTTACGTATGATGTCACAACAAGAGCAATTTTTCTTTTCAAATGTACTTAAGGATGCGGTTTATTTAAAATATTTTATATTTATAGTAGTACTGCAGTAACTTCCTCTCCAACACCCAAAATCACTCATTAGGCCCCTTTTAAAAGTATCATTTGGCGTTTTCCTGTAAACAAAGAAAAGTTAAGTTTACATTTAGTGTTACTCACCGAAGGGTTTATATAGTGTGCATATCCTGATTCTTCTTTCTTCCCCCCCTTTTTTTTTCGTCAGTGTCATCATGACACAGCCACAGAGCATCTGCATCTGCCATCACTGCCGGTATTGTGCTTTGGATCAGCTCTTGGCTCTTTAGATAGCAAATGTTCCTCTGTGTCCAAAGGTTACTTGATGACTTTACTAACGTGATGTGAAAGACACTAAAATGTTCCACAGATGCATTCGTCACTACATGCATATTCACTCACTTAACGCGCAATAGTTTTTTTTTTCCCCCCATTGTAAGTGCTGACCAGAGAGTGCTATCATGGCCAAAGAAAACCAATGTTTACTGTTGGTAAGAAGCAGGAAGCGAACCTTCATCTCTGTTTGTTGAGCTAAACAAGAATAATCTCACTGTTTAACATGTCTTTAAACTACATCCATGACTTTGTCTCACTCTGTCTAAATAGTATCCTGAAGAGTGCAATTCCTCATAGAGAAAACAAAGCCAAATCTTATCCATTCCTGAATGTCAGGCTTTTAAATGAATGGTATTTGCTGTAGATTTCCCCCTCCCGAGCTTTTATCTCTTACAAGAACATCTCCCAGGTGTGTTTGGAAACTCTCAGTTTAAGTCACTTTCCTTACGCACACACTGGCTTATCTGTGTGTACCTTTCACTGTGGGCCTGCCACAACTCTCCTCATCCTGCCTGGCTGATGGCCACACAGGCATCCTCATAAGCACAAATACAAACACACACACCCATTTACTCATCCGAATGCTCCTATTCACACAAATACTGACCTGTGACCTCAGGCCGTGACCCCAGGTTAATTACTGCATTGTGAAGCAGAGCTAGATGCCCACTGATTTGAAACATACAAAAACTATATTGTCTTTAAATTTATTAGATGTTCATAGTCCCATGAATCTTGAACATGTTAGTGAGCACCACCAGCAAGTTGACATTAAAGAGGTCCTCTGAAGATAACCCATAAAAAACTTTATTCCACAGCTTTTATGGGAAAGAATGGAATAGAATTGTCCCATATTTAAGATTGTGACTCTAAAACGATATCTGCACATGACTATGCACAGTCTGTAAGCAAACCGAGAAGATTTTGTCACCAGAAACTGATTTCTGGTGACAAGATCTCTGTCAAAGGCTTGTACTGTGAGTTCTGTTGGCCAGGCATGTTTAGGCATGCATTGTCTACAAAAGATTGTATTTTGCAGAAATGCAATCTTAAAAATATCCCCTATTCTCTAATGATTTATTTATTTTTTAAAAAATCCACTGTTAATAATGACCAGTCCACAGAGCAGGAATAATTGTATCTGCTGGATAAAGCTCAGAAATATTGTTGGTTGGTCCAACAAGTTGCGTCAGCAGATTAGCTGATAAGTTCCTAGATTGGTGGTCAGTTAGCGGCAAATTCAAAGGCATACGCTGTTGAAACTCTGTTATCGCCTGGTTTACTGGGAGGCCGAAATCTCACATGCAAACACCTTAAAACCAATGCAAATAAAAGTCAAACTATTTATCAGACATTAGAGTGAAACTACATATTTGTAATAATCTTTTTAAATCCACAAAAAACACAAAGTCAAATCTAAACGTTTACACTGTAACCCTCTGGTTTGAACTAATATAAAGAAAAAATAGATAAAAAAAAGTTCACGTTTGCATGAATTCGCCTTTTTTCTGAGTGTTTCGTGGCAAGCCAAGCCAGCCGTTAGGATCTTACTTCAGGTGCAGATTCCTCTCACATTGTGATACTCACGGTTATTAAATATGCCATTACTGAAACCACATGATGGCTCATGTAACGCACGCTCTGAATGAACTCATTCCATAAGTATTTACTCCCGTGACATCAAAAGAGCCATACCCATAAAATGCAACACAAGTCGACAATTGCATCATAAACATTTTGATTCATAAAGTGGCTCTGTAAACTTCTGTGTTTTGGCGCCACACCCCAAGCACTTTTCAAACGTTTTGATGACTGTCTGCCAGTTGCGGGATTAATTTATCGTTAATGTAGGATACTCTGAGTAGCAGTTGAATTTGCTGAGACATGTTTACACTCCACTTAAAAGGTGAGGCGGAACTCCAGCGAATCAAAGGAATGGAAACAAACCCGCGAGGGAAACGAGGCAGGTAAAATACACAATCACCCAACTCCTCCCCCTGGAGAAAGCTATTCACCACATTCCTGAGCATAAGAGTGTGAAACTAAAATACACACAAATTCAATGGTCACACACATTCACATGCACACCCATATGTAGATATCTAAATGGGGAAACAATAAAAAAAACAAAAAATAATAAACAAAGGACAGACAATAAGATAATAGACGTCAATTCTTAAATATATAAACGTTTACGTGAACTGACACACCAGCTATTTCTGCACATTGTGTTGCATTGTAATGATATACCACCTCTCCCTCTTTAACAAGAGGCTGAGCCTTCAGCTGTAATCACAGCAGGAACGCATCCTGCCGTTTGGACGGTTTGTAAGGGAGTACCCTGCAATAAACAAAGAATATGTCATCAGAAAACACTTTTTTCCCCTGTCGCATGTGATGAGTCATGCTGCGTGAGTTTGTTGGTGTTGTGAAGTAACGTTCAGTCTGATTGATGTGGGAAGATACTAATATTCGGTGACTGCTGTGGTGACTCTCCAGTCATGGGAGAATTCACACACACACACAAGTGTGCGCACAAACAAGCATATGAATTTTTAAAAATGATAATTTTTTTTAAAGGGCCTTACACTGAATGTGCTAGGACTCACTTTTATGAGAGGGTTTACATGAACAGGCAACAGTGTGCGAGCACTCAGACCCAAAATACAAAACAGAGACAAAGCAAGAGGCAAATTTACATAGCTTCTCCGCGGCCTGTAGCGCTATTTATCCATTTAGATCAGGGGTCACGGGGGTCTGGAGACACATGCGGCTCTTTTGTCCATCTCCAGTAGCTCCCTGTGGTTTTGTCCAAAAAAAAAAAAAAAAAAAAAAAAAAACAGAAAAAAGAAACCTAGATGAATATGAAAACAATCCCTTTGCTGAACCTCAATTGTGATGGCTAATGTGGATGTTCACACAAATGGCTAGTCCCGAATCCTCCTAGCTATGACTGGATTTGTGCATTTACAACAACACGCACAAAACTTTATAGTTCCTTTTGTTTAAAAGAGAGCCCAAACTTGCTAATAGATAGTTTTCCCTTCACGTCACAATTTTCAGTGAATAAGAAGTAAAGAATTTTAGGTATTATAATTTTACAATGCCATACAATCCAAAACAGTTAATTATAATCTAAGTGGAAAGTTATAAAGTACTAAATAATCATAAATAGCTCACTGCAGAATAGTGACATGTAGGGAAAGATTTGAATTCCAGGTATTAGTGCGGCTCATTTATACTTGATAGTCTTGATCACTTCCATCAAGGTAAGATAAGAAATCATTTGTTATAAAAGGTAACAATTAATTTAAAGTCACCCTTTACTGCTTCCATCGGAATTCGGAGGTGAAGTAGCAGTGAGCGGCTGCTAATCAAATGCACTTGTTTAACTGATCATCAGAAAGTCTGAGCACTTATATCTATACTTCTGGAGAATGTAAAGTGTGTTAACACATTGATACAATATTTGCAGGAGTGGATTTTCCGGCAAATTCAGCCTCTGGAAAGTGCAGAGATACTGCAAAAAAACCCCAAGAACTACAGCTCAGTCTCTACAGGCCTCAGTTAGCATGTTAAGGTTCATGACAGTAATATTAGAAAAAAAAAGACTGAACAAATATGGGTTGTTGGGAAGGGATACCAGGAGAAAATCTCTTCTTTGTAAAAAAGAACATGGCAGCACAGCGCAGGTTTGCAAAGCTCAACATATCACAAAAGCACGGTGGTGGAAGGGTGATGATTTGGGCTTATTTTGCAGCCACAAGACCTGGGCACTACAATCTCCTCTGTCTATCAAAGTATTCTAGTATTCAAATGTGAGTCCATCTCACATTTGACTCACGTGTCAATGACTCACATGTGAAGGAATTGTGAGCCATGCTGCATGACTCAGTTTCAAGCCTCTCGACATGGGTAGATGCATGCTTCCTTCCTGACACTGATAGGGCGTATGAGTCGTTAGGACGAGAATTAATAGTAAAATATGCAAATGTGAATTTGGATTTTATTTAACTCATATTGCATGTAACTTCCTTATTTCCTTTTACGTTTACAGTAAAAGGAAAATATGATGAAAGTTGTGTAGGACAAAAACTTATTGTCTTCTGTCTTTCTGTGGGTGTAGAAGTGGAAGTCCTCCAAAAAACACTGCCAAGTTGGTCCTTGTTTCTACATGTTCATATCTGTCAGTTACCAAAAAAAAACAAAAAAAACAAAAAAACAAAACAAAGAAATTTGCATTTTTACCGAACTTCCTTCAAACAGCATGTCGACTGGAAATATGACATAATTAAATGTTTTTTCCTCTTACACAATGGAGGCTTCAAGGCTGAATATTCACAGTGACACTGGAGGCTCTGTGGAGATAATTTAATTTCAATTTATCTCTTCTCTAATCAGTGTTTTCCATGAACCCCCACAAACCTTTGCATTATAGAAGCTTGTTCCTTCCACAGATGACAAGTTTTAGCCTTTGACCCTGGTGGGAATAATGTACCAGTCCAGGCGTGGGTCAATGAAAGGAATAACGCTGATGATGATTCTCAAGCTGGAGGCCTTCCTTCTTCAGCATCATTTTACTGCAACATCACTGGTGATGTTAAAAGCTTCTATTTCCTGGAAATTATTGCCTTTCACCTTGACATTATTAAATTCATACAAAAAAACAAAACAAAAAAAAAAACATCCCCTTAAGACATTTTAGTAATATTGTGTTCTGTAATCTAATTAAAAACTTATTTCATTGACTAAAAGCTCGGCATTTCCCCAGAACTGAGGTACTAATAAAGATAATCTACTAAGTAATTGGTGGAAACGACATAAGCCACACGGTCAGTTACTTAAAGGCAAACAAGCTTAAGATTTAAAGTCAGAACAAACAATGGAGCCAAGAAAAGGATCCGATTTAACACTTTAACAGTTGGAAACGTCACATCATTATGATACAGTATTTCAACATATAGTGTGCACCAACAACAACAAAAAGTTTCGTTTTTAAGAAACCACCAATCAGTGTTTACATTTTTAATATACAAGCTGGTTATGATGGGCAGAATGTAAAATAAATTACTGTGAATATGAGTCTCTGTATGTCATCGTGGTTTGATGTGCTCCTGCATGAGGACGCCTACTGTTGCCGGCTTCTGTTGGCCTATGCTGGCAGTGGGAACGGGAATCAAGAAGCAATTCCAAATAGTAAATTTCTGATTGGTACGCTTGAAAGCTTATCAGGACCTTTTATCAGCACTTGCATGATTTTCTGCCAACTTCAAAAAGAACAAAAAAAACAAAAAAACAACACTTCTGTCAAATTCACTTCCAGACTCATACTTGAGTCATGTTCAGGTATTTTTTTCCTACTGGTTGTGTTCTGATTTCGAGAAGATAAAACAGGTGCATCAACACCGAAATCTTCCACCCTGTTTGGCTGTTGTTTCCGTGTCTGTCTGTGTGCTGACAGATGATGTGAATGCAACAGTGTCTGTATGTGAGATAAGTTTACAGGCATATACTTGAGAGGTCAGGAGTTGTCAGTCTAAATACAAGATATAAGACAGAAATAAACATTTCTTAAATTGCCAGGTTCCAAAATAATTTTAAATATAAACCCAGACACAGGACATATTAGACTTTGGCATTATTATTGAACAAAAATGAAGCCAAAATGAGGAATCAGTGTGTGAAACGCTAAATGCACCCATGATTCAGTATCTTGTAGAACCACCTTTATCAACAGCATATTGAAGTAATGGTTTTCTGTGTAACATTATCAGTTTGTCAGCAATTTTGACTCACTCTTCTTTACAACATTGCCTCTTCTCATTGAGATTTGTGATGATTTATTCATGCACAGCTCTCTTGAGTTCCTGCCACAGCATTTCAATCAGGTTGATGTCTCGACTTTAACTGAGCCCCTGCAGCAGCTTGATTCTTTTTTTTTCTGTTGCAGATTCAATTTCGATTGAATTTTGGCCAAGCTTCAGCTGTCAGACAGATGGTCTCATATTTGATTTCAGAATACTTTGGTATACAAACGTTTGTAGAGTTCGTAGTCGTCTCAATGACTGCGAGGTGCTCAGGTCCTGTGGCTGCAACAGAAGCCAAAATCGTCACACTTCCACCACCGTGCAAGACAGCTGGTCCAAGGTGTTTGTGCTGATTTACTGCGTTTGGTTTTCCCCAGAAATCAAACACTGGTGTGGTTCTGTGCATTATGGCCAAACATATCCACTTTAGTCTCATCTGTCCAAAGGACATTGTTTCAGGTGTCTGTTTGCGCAGCTCTGCAAACCTAAACCATGCTGCCAATTTTTAAATTCTTTTAGAGAGAGAAGATCCTCGCAGCCCTTCCAAATGAACCATAATTGTCATGGCTGTGTGAAGGCAGGCAGGAAAAGGTGGATCCAAGAGCAGGACTCGCGGAGGCACAGGTGAACTCAAAAACCCTCGGCTTTATTGTGGGATTACAGATAGAACAAAGAACTAACTAAACTGGAAAGCAACTAAACTGGCAGGCAAACAGAACACACAGGGAGGTATGAGGGTACGACGCGACAGAGAGCACAGGAAAACACAGGGCTTATAGACACAGAGGAGTAATCAGGGAATGAGAAACAGAAGGAAGATACAGCTGGGAGAGATCAGGGCTAACGAGACAAGGGAGGAGTAAAACGGAACACACCGACATCGCAAATGACCATGATCCTTCAATTTAAAAATAGGAAACAAAACACACTTTACTAAGACACGGACTAGACAGAGAAACACAGACTAGACAGTATCACTAACTAATCAGAACATAGGTCATAATCTAGAAAAGCACCAAAACATAAGAAACAGAAAAAGCTGGGTCAAAATGACCCAGAACCGTGACAATAATGGTTCTGTCTTAATCTAATTGCACTGTTTTCATAAACCTTAACATTTAACATGCTAACTGAGGCCTGTAGATGTAGGACTGCAATGTAGGTCTTGAATATTTTGCAATTTCTCTGAGCATTGCACAGTCTTACCTTGTGGTTGATTTGCTGGAACGTCCACTCCCTGGAAGATTGGCAACTGCCTTGAATGTTTTAGATTCGTGAATAATCTTTCTCACTGCAGAATAATGGACTTTAGATTGCTTGCAAATGGTGTTATAACCTTTCCCAGACTGACAAGCAGCAACATTTGCTTCTCTAAGATCATTGCTGCTGTCTTTCCTCCTTGTGTTCAAACACACCACAATGCTCCAGAACAGCAAACAACCCAAACTCCTGCTTTTTATGGAGGTGTTCACACTTGCTGATCAACAGTCAATCAGTTGCATTTGCTTAGAAGCAGCTGGCTGCCCTCTTTATTCATGGAGAAGCAGTAAGGGTGTGCTCAGTTTTTTACACACTGTTTCTCCATTTTTGGCTTAGTTTTTGCAGAATAAATACTGACATTATGCAATACTTCATGTGTTGTTGTTCATCTGAGGTTGTACTTAAATAACTTTTTCAACTTCTAAGGAGTGGGTGGTTTTTCAAGTGATAGATAAATCTTAGTGGGAAAGAAGATGTTGGTTCTTGTTTACAGGGCTGTTTTATGTCTGATGGCATAGATATCATACACACTACAGAGGTTTCTTGCAACCTGGAAGTATTTATAATAATCAGTAATCTCACTGATGAAATTACCCTACAATAACTGCACATTTCCAAGCTCCAGCTCAGTTATTATCAAAGACAGTTGACATAACAAAGCTCTGCTTGAATACACTCAGTTATACTGTGCAAAATTACAGGATGTATTTAGTCTTTCTTTAACACACAGTTGCAGAAAAAGAAACTTGTAGATAAAAAGGAGGGAGAGAAGTAGGTAAAATGGAATTGCGGGAAAAGATACAATTGGTTAAGGATTCCTGTAAAATGTGTAGAGGGCTCGGCTAACTGATAGTAAAACTGATACTTTACTTGTGACTGCTTGCTTGTCTCATCATGGTAAAATGTGGTACTGGTGATACCCCAGGTAGCCAGAACTACCATAAAGGCAGTTTTAAGTACTTATAAGTCTGTGGTTAAATTTTCTTCTATGCATACAGCCATTAACCTATCCAAGTAAAAACATTAAGACGGATTCAGTGACATTAACACTGATTTTATTAGAAAAAATATACCTTGTATCACATTTAGGTACAAGGTTAGAGCTGGGCACGTACACACTATGTTAAAGAAAGTATAAAATACAAATACATTTCCAAAATACAAGTATATTAACACAAGACCATATATGCAAATTCTAAAACCATGCATTCCTGCTGCACCAACAAAACCCAAACGTGTTGTGCATTTATGGGGTGGCTGTAGCTCAGGTGGCAGAGCAGGTCAGCCACTAATCAGAAGGCCGGTGGTTCGATCCCAGGCTGCATCCTGGCTGCATGCCAAATATCCTTGGGCAAGATACTAACCCCATGTTTGCCTACTGGTGGTGGTCAGAGGGCCCGGTGGCGCCAGTGTCCGGCAGCCTCGCCTCTGTCAGTGCGCTACAATGTAGCTTGCTATCGCCTGTGTGTGAATGGGTGAATGACTGAATGTAGTGTAAAGCGCTTTGGGGTCCTATGGACTAGAAAAGCGCTATACAAATGCAGGCCATCTATGAATACACATATGTTCATCCTTTTTAAAAACAGGGACGAATACATATGTCGAATGAATGAACGAACGAATGAACGAACATTAATTTGATTAATTTGTTTTGATTAATGTTTGGATAATGCCCCAGTCCCACATTTGTTTCCCATTTAAATTTTTTGTAACTTGTGTAAATTATTTGTAACTTCCCATATTATACTGCAGTATATATACTAAGCTTCCTGTACTGCTGGTGTGTGTGTGTGTGTGAGAGAGAGATCATTGAAAATGTTGGTAGCAGCCACATTAGCAGGTCTAAAAGAAGATTTTTGTCAACTCAAAATGCCGCCACGAAACTTCACATATGTGTATTTTGACTTTAAAAGATGGGTGTTGTCTCAGCTGATGCGACTGTGAGCCCATCATAACATGATCTCCAGACTGAATTTGCTAATGTTGTGACTTAACTTCAAATTGGCTGTAACGCCATGACCATAGCAGAAGCGGCCCATGCGTAATTTAGTACTTGTCAAGCCAGCATAAATAAACACAATTTTTTAGAAGCAAAGTTCTCAGCAACAGCCTCAAAGGCTGTCAACAGAACAATGTGATCCCTCTCTGTCTTCCCACTAGTGAACAAACACTCAGTTCAATCTTTTTGGGCAACTGGATAAACCGAAAGCAGCTGCAACTGTTTTTACATCTGTCCAACGCTGCTCCCCACCAACTCTGTTACTGAAGAGCTACTCCAATGCATACTTTAGGTTAAAATTACCACTACTTTTCAGATATATATTGAATTACTTGGAGTTAAGGGGAAGCAAACAGTGCCAGCATATTTTGGGTTAGGAGGAGGTGGAGGTGGTAGGTGTGCATGTCGTGTGCTGCTCATGGCTGCTTCAGCAGAGCAGATGCCTGCTGAGAGAGGAGACTGAAGAAACATGATCAACACTCACACCTGCTCTGATGGCCAGACCCTGAGGATGAAATATTGCCAAGGTTTCAGTTTTTCCCGAGAAGACTAAAAAAAGGGCCAAAGTGAATATTTAGTTTTCCACTGTCTGTTCTTTGGCCTCAGTTAATTTAGGATGATCACTGCCTTAGGTGTTTCTGTCCAGACGTTTCCAAATAAACAGCAAAATTCTAAAGAACTTATTTAAAATTGGCCATTAGTCTCCGAGTGCCAGTAAGCCTGAACAGGCCTCTTCTTGGGAAACTTTGTAAATATGTGACCATCATTTCTGTGACCATGCTTTCCTAATTATGATCAAATCCATGCAAGTTTACCACGAAACTTGTTTCCTCTCAAACATCGTTGATCAGACTAAGAACAGTGCCGACTTTAATCTACAGAAAACATTCCTGGAGAGAATATATATCCATACAGTTTGGACAGAGTACCTGTGATTGAAAGCAGAGGAACTTTGCAGTGTGTGCAGGCACAAATGTGTGTGTGTGTGTGTATCCCCTTTAGTTGACTAAATTGCCTTGTGTCTGTTAGTTCTGCATGCCTCACTCTGACTGGATTCACAGACTGGTAGTGAAACCCAACACTCACACAGGGGAGAAAAGCCTTTCCCAAAAGTCTGGCTTGATTTCTTTACGAGGTGCAGTGTCACACTAGGTGGGCCAGCACACAGGGGAGTCTGCAAAAACCTGACACTGAACACGCCAAAACGAGCCCGCGCCACTTAAATTTACTCGAAGAAATTAAGATGCTATGTTTTCACAGAGCAGGATGTCCTGGTTTTAATACGGGGAGGATGTAAATCAAAGAGAGAGAAAAGAGCAGAGGGGGCAAAAGTGGAGTGGATCAGAAAAGCTGACCTCTGCTCATGAGCGAAGGTTATTTATGTGAGCAAGGTGAAAGACCAGGCCAGGGTTATAGCAAGGCTGATTTCTGGTGTTGACAAGAAACTTTGACATTTTGCGTAAAACTAGATTTTGCTAATGACTCAGAGACAGAGTATTTCAGAAGGCTGTTCCTCCCCAAGTGTATCATTAGCTGCTCCATTGACGTGCTGAACCTGAGTAATGACGCAGGATATGGAACTTCACTATTGCAACAGGAGAACCACTTTAACACAGCACTTTGTGAACATGACATCTTGTTAGTGACATATTTTCCTCAAATTTTAAATCCCTTTTTCACATATCTGTAGTTCATTTTCTCATTACTCATTTCTTTCTCTCCATCATTTTCCTGCCCCGCCTAGCTTTTCAGTTTCAATTACAGTCTTTACAACCAACATCGGCGCTGTCCACACTCCGTCTACACGCCCGTGTTTTCTTTTTATATCCTTTAAAATACCTAAATGTCCTCAGTTTGTTCATCTGGCTGCCAGACATGAAACAATATATGAACTCATTTTCTCTCTCAGCCCTCCTCTGCTTTGTCCTTGTGCTCCCGAGGCAGCGGCTATAAATCTCAACGGGCCACTAAGTGTCTTATCTGCTGTGCGTATTGGCTGTCTCTGGTTTGCCCAGGCAGAGTTTTAATGAGGACACCGACACCCTTGTTGCCTTTGTGTGGTCTGCTTGGAGTCTTAACAATATGACGCTGCATTCTATAAACCAAGGGAGGCCAGTGTGATCACATGCTACCATTTGCTTTTTCTCCGCCAAAATCTCCGGCGTCTGACGTCACCTACAACATCACTTCCGTCACTTACCGTTCCCCAGCCGCAGAGCAGCAAGGAAAAAGTAATTTCCTGTATATGAAGTCACTGAGCCTGTGATGCAAACTGTCTGGAACGTGGTTTAAAGAGAGGTGAATTCAGTGGTTTAGGTCAGCTGATGTAAATACCTTTCCCCCCCCCCGTCACAGCTGACAGAGGGCCAACACCAATAGACAGAAGAGACGGCTTTCAGATGTAGAAGAAGCGTGGGCTCCAAACGCGTTTATGCAGAGAGGGTGAGAATTTATGACTCAAAATGTGGTTTTGTAAAAGCATATGATTTTGAATTACATCATCAGCTTTAGAAACAAACCAGTGTGAAATGTGTTCGTTCAAGTTTAGTCCCTGTGTGTTAGTGGAAGTGGTTGAATTCATTCACGTCGAGGAAAAACAAGTCCTCGGGTATGCAGGGTGGTGCAGTAATGCAAGAGGGTACAGCGTTTTACAGCAAATTAAATGCAATTTGTAGCACAGTCATTACATTCCTTGAAACCACTGATGCCAGAAGCCTTGATCTGTTATAAACTTTGTTATATTTTTCATTTTCACACTCTATTCAAAAAACTGTTTTTCCAACAGTAGTTCTTACCTTGGTCATGGATCTGCCAATTGACTAAGATGTTTCAGAAGCATTTTTGATTGAATCCTTTTATCAAGTTATATGCAAAAGCATCCTACATGGTTCACATTTCTGGAGGCTCAGCAGAGGAAAAAAGAGGACAGCAGTTGCATTGAATTTTTTAGTTACAAGTAGTTGCAATGACCATTTTCAACATCAAGGTGATTGCACAGATCACCTGGTAGGAGGCAACCTGTCTCCAAACAATCGTGGTACTCACAGAAATCGCTTTCAATTCAATTCAATTCAATTTTATTTATATAGCGCCAAATCACAACATAAGTCGCCTCAAGGCGCTTCATAGATACAGAGAAAAACCCAACAATCATATGACCCCCTATGAGCAAGCACTTTGGCAACAGTGGGAAGGAAAAACTCCCTTTTAACAGGAAGAAACCTCCGGCAGAACCAGGCTCAGGGAGGGGCGGCCATCTGCT
The DNA here is from genome assembly GCF_057381845.1 of Rhamphochromis longiceps. Taxonomy (NCBI): domain Eukaryota; kingdom Metazoa; phylum Chordata; class Actinopteri; order Cichliformes; family Cichlidae; genus Rhamphochromis; species Rhamphochromis longiceps. Next base: position 7,560,330 of record NC_140571.1, on the reverse strand, counting down.
GCGACCGGTTGGGGTGAGAGAAGGAAGACAGGATAAAAGACATGCTGTGAAAGAGAGACAGAGAATAATAACAGATATGGTTCAATGCAGAGAGGTCTGTTAATACATAGTGAGCGAGAAAGGTGACTGGAAAGGAAAAACTCAATGCGTCATGGGAATCCCCCGGCAGCCTATGTCTATTGCAGCATAACTAAGGGAGGATTCAGGGTCACCTGGTCCAGCCCTAACTATATGCTTTCAGACAGACCTGCGAAAATGTGAAAATAACTGGCAGCTAATTTATAAAAGTAGACAGATTGCCAACATGTTGCAATCCATCTCAGTAAGTCTGCACCAATGACTGCAGTTTGTCTACGATGTGTCTCTTTGCAGTAGGGGGACTTGATTCAACTGGTTGCATTTTGGGTGCATTCCTGTTAAATGTCCATCCTGCACTAATTATTTCATAATTTCTGGAGGTGTTTCTGAATTTTTAAGTGTGAGTGTAAGTTCATGTGAATTTCTGTGCATGTAGAGGCAAAACATTTGTGAGTTTTGTTGATTTATCACAGTTAATCACCAACTTTGACCTCATCCAAACCTCATACATACTGATAGCAGACTGTTTCCATCTTATTACAGTTTTATCGCCTTCTTGATGCACCAACTTTGCCAAGTGCAAGTAGTTGCAGGCCTGGTCCCTGTTGTAGAAGCAACCATCCCATTTCTTGTGCTGCTTACTTTACAACGAGGAACTGGAAACACAGATGCTGTCAGTAGTGATATCTGCTCATAGTATCTTTTGCCAGCTCCGAGCACTGCTTCAGGTGTTTGTGATGCTTGAAGACACGTCTCAGAAAGAGGACGACTGAAGCATGACTGATTGGATTTGCACTAACCCACAGCTGCCCTGGTAATTGTAGTGATGCATGAGTTTGATGATGAGTAGATGCAAAGTAAACTTCAAACTGGCAGGAATGCTATGAATTGTAGGAGCTTGTTTTGGCCTTATGGTCAATACTGTCTTCTGTTTTTATGAGGGTACCTTTGTCATATGCGGAAATCCTGCTTAATTGCCCATTGATCTAGGCTGTATCTAGTACAAATGGAATTTCGTGTTCGCAGTGTTGTGTCAATAAGGTATGTGGAAAAATAAGAATAACTAAGACTCTCCCTGTGTCGAGTTCTGCTGGCGCCACTGACTTTGTGTGTGTGTGTGTGTGTGTGTGTGTGTGTGTGTGTGTGTGTGTGTGTGCGCGTGCGTGTGTGTGTGTGTGTGCATTTAATTAATGCATGCACTATTGATTTAAGTCCTGCCACTTGCTCATGTCTGTACTGGTCAATACTTTAAAACTTTCAGTGCTTATAAGATGTCTTTCTGATCAGGAGTTAGTTGTTAGAGTTAATAGAAATTTCTTGTCAGTGGAGTGATTTGAAACAGTTTTTCAGCACAGATGAAGAAACTGAAGGTAGATGACCAACACTGGCAAAAACATGGGGAACACACTTTCCTTCTGCTCCAGTGTTGAGTAATTACCTGTTTTGTTTGCGTGTTTTGTGTTCCAGCTTACGTACTTGCAGGGTACAGCTACATCTGGAAGGTGTTTGAAACCATAACATATATGTGTTTGCAGCACTATCCTCCATTGACGTAAGAATGCATATTCAATCTTGGCCGGGAGGTAAACACAAGCGCCTTAAGCTTCTCACAAATGTGGTCATCATGTGCTAAGAGGCAATTAAAATTCTTATTTACTAGCCTGTTAAATTCATTCATACATTCGGATGATGAGAAGCTGTATGCCGAAGAACCCACAGGTTGGAATAAGTGTCTTTTACTTAACGGCTGTGAACACTAAATAGTGGTAACCTTGAAAGAAAACATGCAGGCATGAATTCATAGTCAAAACATAAGATCAGTGTTACGTAAAACAAAATAGGAAAAAAACCCATACACATAATTTTGTCTCCATTACAGATTAGAAATGAACAAGTATTATTTTTTTGACTGCATTAACTGTTGAGACGTTATACACCTCAGCAGTTAATGCAGTACAATTATTCAGAGGTTTTGATGTAGTTAGGCAAATTGATGGAAACACAACAAAAAAAAAAGCTAATTTTTAATAATTTGTTGACAATCCCTTCAAGGGGAATGGCTGCGTGATGTCTCGAGCCCACAGACCAAACAATTCCTTTCAAACAAACAGCACACAACAATTCCTCCTTTGTGATGCTTTGTCAGGTCTGTGCCGCAGCTTCAGTTGTTGCTTGTCTGTGGTTCTTTGTGCTTTTAGCTTTGTTGACTTGATCGCTGCACAACATTTCACTTCAGTTGCGTAATTTCACATGAACTTTGCTGCGCTTAAATGAGCAGACAGTAGGACACGGGGATCTTCAAAAAGAGCTACCTCTGTCTCCAGCCATGTCACTTTTTAACATGAGTGATCAGATGCCAATGGAAAGCATGCACGCCCATGCATCACGCCGTCTCTGCTGTCCTTTCATTCTGTTACATGTTGATTATTACTTTGACCCGTCCAAAGTGTGCTTTTCCTGAGCTGGTCTGACTTTCTTGGATGTTCTTGGATGTCTAATGTGACCTTTTTGTGCTCAAGGCTGACAAATTGTTTGCACCTTGTGGTGAATCCTCTGTGCTTGCTCCTTTGAAGTCGTCTCTTTAAAGTAAACTTGGACAATTATATCCCTACCTCCTGGAAAGTGTTCTGCACTTGGCTGGATATTGCAAAGGGCCTTGTCTTTACCATGACAAATTATCCTATGATCATTCACCGCTGCTGTCTTCAGTGGATGTCTGAGTTCACAAAGGTTCTTTTTGTTTCTCAGAATGAAACAAACTCTTGACTGGGTGCTTCCTAATGTTCTCATTATCTCCGATTGCGATTTGTTGTTGTACATTTTAAGGTTTCACTTGTATAAAGAGCATGTTGTGGGTTCACAGCCACAGCTAAATGCAAAGGGCAGAGTAGGATCTTGGAAAGATTCCACCTTTTTACTTCTTTAATTGGACAAAGAGTTGTCTAATTACATTTCATTCATTTAAATACCCTCTAACTAAAGGTGAGAGTCTGGAAATTAAGTTCAACAACTAAAATAACCCAAATTATAGTACTACATGAGTCTAACTAGCCTCTTTTTTGTGAGATACAAATCCCTGATAAAATGTTGTAGTTGTACACCAACGATCCTTTTCAGTATCAACTTCCCAAGTTATTTCCGACTGAAACTGGAGCTCACTGTACCGTGGATGCTGCCGAGGCTTTTCGTTGAAAGCTAATACTTTAGCTTCTTTGAAAGGACAAGTATTCAACACATGGCTGAGGACACAGCAGGAGAAAGGACTGCTTTCTGACCCTGCGCTACTTTGACCTCACGATGACCTCCACTGAAGTAAGGAAGAGATCCCCTTCACTGATCTCTGTCAAATAAAACACTGACCACTAATATATCAGTCAGCATTCGTCAGCCGTAATGGCGGTCCATCCTCAAATGCTCTATTAAAGACAGGTAGGGCACATATTGTTAAGCTTTTTAAATGTTTACTAATTAGGGCCAGCAGGATGATCTGGTCCTCATTCAGACACTTTGTGGCTCAGTTTTATTAAAACAAAACACCCTGTGGCTTAGCAATTTCCACCCCCATTGGATTAAAAACACTTCCCTCTGTGATTAGATCTTCCTGCCACGGAAAAAGAAAACACATTTTGCCCAGGTAAACAATGCAGACAGAAATAGAGGTAATCTTGGCCTCAGACCTCAAATATTCAATCAAACCATCCATGGTTTAGGAAGTACTCATGCACAGCCTGATCAGCTTGGCGGATGCTCGTCCCTCTCCTGAGGAAGTTCACCACAGCAGGATGTTAACTCTACCACCTACTGCACATCCACACTTAGAAAAACACATGTTTGGCACCACTGTGGTAAACATCTAAGATAAGCAACAAAAGTTTCTCTCTTCTTGACCTCAAACATAACTACGCAAGTGTGTGCGAAATGCCAGGCGATCTTTTCACTCAATAAACAGCCAACCACAGTGAGAAAACCACTGGTTTACTGGTTATCTACGAGAAAACCAAAGCCAGTACAGATGATCCGGTAATTTCTAAATATACCCGATAAGCTACTCTGTCAGGATACCTGTGCTAATATGCTATATGCATTCACAGATTTCCAGACTAATAGACAGGCGTGCCTATACGATAGTGAAAGTGATAAATATCTGTTAGTGAGAAAGATGAGTCAGAGCTTGTAGTAACTGAGCGCTTCAGTGGTATATTGCAATGGTTACTTAGAAATTCACAGTAGAAACAGGGAATGGCACAGGAGTTTCCTTATAACTGTATGTAACTGATTTCCATTGCATGGTGAAGTTCTCAGGTTTGAGACCAAGATGAAAGGCAAACCCAATCTGTGAGACAAACTAGAGTGATCCTGGTCCAAAACCTGGATAAGTGGAAGGGTTACGTCACGAAGGGCATCCGGCGTAAAATCTTTGCCAAATCAACATGTGGATCCATCCACTGTGGTGACCCATTGGGAACATGGGAGCAGGCAAAAGCACATTCTGCAACACTTATATTGTAATGTAAAGACCCAATAATAAACCCTTGTATGCAAGCGTGTGGCAAAGGGGGGGGGGGACTTGCTCTTAATGGAAAGAGACCTCTGGCAGAACCAGGTCGGGAAAGGTAGCCATGTGCTGTTTTAAATGTTAAAGGGAGGTGGATTTTCTATGAAAGCATAACTCAGGACAAGAAATCCCCTCTTAACTCGGGTATGGCGATAATAATCAAACATGCCCAACGATTAAGTTTTATAGTGAAATTCTTGTTAACTGTATAACGATTTAGGTAGCATAAAGGATAAATTACATTAAAATGAGACATTTTTAAATGTTTTTTTGGTCAGAAGAGGCAAAAAAAAAAAAGGAAAGGGAAGGGAAAAACTTACAAGGCTGTTAGAGAGTGTGTGTGAATGTGTGGTTTTGCTTGCCTGCACCTCTAAACAGACTTGCTGGGGCCAGGTAAGGTAGTGAAGCACAGTTGTTGACACACAAGTCTGTGCTTTTTGTCACCTGGAGAAAGGCTGCATGCTAAAACTTGTATGCGATGCAGACAGATGACAGCCTTGACAACATTGCAAGAACATGGCCTGAGAATTTTTGCTCTGTGCTGCGGTGAAGTGGGCCTCAAGAGACAGATTTCTTGATTAGTTTTCTTTCTCAGGCTCTAACTCCTGCTATTTTTTCCCAGCAGTAAGACAACAACATTTATATTTTGAATTGTACAGTCAAATTCTTGAGGTCTGTCTCTCTCCCCCCTACTTTAAATGTCCTCTTGGCAGTCTGTGCCTTTTTAAATGCGCACAGCCCTGCAGAAAGAAAGGCGATTTGAAAGAAATATAGTGCAGTTAGAGTAAATTTTACTTATCGATGTGCAGCGTACCTGCAGCCTTGTTTCTGTACACAGACAAATAGCAGCAGAAGGGTCTTCTGAAGGGAGGAAATGTCTAATTATGTTGACTTTGACAACATGCCAGTTTCACTATCATAAAGGCGAGGTGCGCTCAAACAAAAAGGCCAGCAGAAAAGCTCCGAGAACAAACTAACATTGCTCTCTCGCTCTCTCTGGCTCTTTCTCTTGCTCTCCCACCTTGCTGCTTTTCCAGAAAGTCAATATTGACCTTCAGTCATAAAGCAGGGTCTCAGATCTTATGTAATTTACTGCGTACAGTAAAATCCAGAGATGTGAGGGAGAGAGCCCCCGAGAGCAAGCAGACACACAAGGGGGTTATGTAGAAAGATTGCTCTTGGTTGTATTATGTTTCAGAAGAAAAAAGACTTACAACATGGAAAAGATGTGAGGGGAGTGAAAAGGGAAGGCAATAGACGAGGATGATGAAACAACATAGAGGGGCCTGAAGGATGTGTTTAAGGCTGGTAGGTAAGGGGATTTAGTGGTGGGGATGGACAAAAGAAAGGCAAAAATCTTGGAAGTGGTGCTGGAGGGCAGTGAAGGGGAAGAAAGAGGCCAGACAGGAGGGGTGAGAAGAGGCTCAGGGTGGCAGTGAAGGCTACTGAAGCTCTGCAGGAGTTTGGGAACCAGTGAACCTTGCTCTACCCTCCCACCTCTTCTCTTCTCAGGCCCCTCTCCATCAATGTGAGGAAAGCCTCCTGTCGTGCTGGCAATATGTTTCCCATGAGCTTTAACATGTGGCCCATTAACCCTTCTCTGGAACATCTCATGCTGTTATTCTTACGTGTTTGGTGGAAGCTTTATGGAAAATAAAATAATATTTTGCTGAAAACACGATGACATCTCAGTGACCGCAAAGATGGAGATGAACCGGCAAGGGGTGGGGGGACAGGGGGATGATGAGGCAGTTTAATGACGATAATGGTGATATGATCACGAGGAACTCCAATGTCAGCAGTCTCTTTCACAAATTGTCATAGACACCATTATGTCACTTACTGCTCTGTGAAGATATGGGTCAGCATTTTGGCCTCTACCATGTTAATACTTAAAGTTTATACTTTAAGTTTATAGTTAATCCTCATTGGACCAACATATCTGTAGCTTGAAAACGAGTCAATAGATACTGCGAATTAGAAAATGTTGTTGATAATTAATTTGGATCCTCCTGTTTATCTGGAAGGAGATTCTCTGTTAAGACGAGCAAATTCTTCTTCTTTGCTTGTCTAACACGCTTGTCTAACTTGTGGGGTTCCACAAGGTTCAGTCTTGGGTCCTTTGTTATTTTCCTTTCATCCAACATCATTCAATGTTTTTCTAGCATTTCTTGTTATTCCTATGCTACAGCTGTATATGTATTTTAAGCCTCACTTCACCCCAGTTTACTGTTCTCCAATAATTACCTTGTTTTAAACTCCAACAAGACTGAGGCCTTACAGCATCTCTATACGTTCAAGAATCAGTCAAGCAAAGACCAGTGTTAGCAATCTTGATGTAATTTTTGAGTCTTCTCTGGACTTTCACTCACATGTAAAATCTATCTCATGTTTCTTTCTTTCAAGGAACATTTCTAAATTGCAAGCCTTAGTCTCCCCTCTGAACTAGAGGAAATTGTTCAGGCATTTGTGTCATCGTGCACAGATTATTGTAACACCCTGTTTACTGGCTTAGACAAATCATGTTTGTCACGCCTCCAAGCAATACAAAATGCTCCAGCCAGATGCCTCACTCATGCTTGCAAGCAATCTGACATTATCCTTTTTATTCTCTTTACACTGGCTCCAACTGATTTTAAAATTTCTTTTACAATTTCCAAACTTACATAAAGACCATAGAATAAAAAAACTCCAGACTATTTATCTGAACTTCTTGTTAAACACATTGCTGCTCGCCGTTTTCACTCACAAACTCAAAATCTATTAGCTGTCCCTCATACGAGACTGAAGACTGGGGCCTTCAATTTAATCAGGCCTTCTGCTGATACTCTTTTTAAAAAATTTTTTTATTCTGTCTGCGTGGATGGATCTCTTTTGATGTATAATGTTTGAATTGTTGTACCTCTCTTTGGGACTTTTATGTCGTGAAAACTGCTAAATACATGAACTTACTCACATAATTAGGACTAAGCAGTGCTGAAATAAAATACTAGAGTTTCACTCACCAAAACTTGAGCACAGGCTTTTTGGACTTGCTTTCAGTGCAGTTAACCACACAGCAAGCCATATTATTTGCCAGATAAAAATACTCCAAAAAACACAGTCACAGACATGGTCACAAGGTTCACTTCAGTCAGCCCAGCAGACCAGCTTCTTGTGTTGGCATCCACCTGGCTACACTGGTAACTGTAAACTATGACGTTTTAAAATTAGAAAAAAGTTAGTTACAGCCCTGGAAGTCACCACTCAGTCTCATCGCTCTGTCAGTGGCACGCTATTGTCACTTTTAACTCTTAGATTTAGTGCATCGTCCATCATCCAGCACTATCAAAATTTAAATTTGCTCAGAAGTGTTTTATGAGGAAATATAGGTTAGGTTAGCTATGGACACTCGCCACCTGTCAGTGGCCAGCAGGAATCAACTGAGAAAGTGAGAACAATAGAAAAGAAACGAGAGGTTAAAGGTGACAATCTGTAATCCTGGTATTTATTCTGTTATTGTCAAAATGTATTAATCTACATGCTCTCTTTGATCTTCTGTTTTTTTTTCTTTTCAATCAAGACCCAATTGGGATTCACATTTTAATAGGACAGCGAGTTTTAGCAGGTGGATAGTCGCAAGTCTGACATTTCATATCCTTAAACGACATGTCACCATGGTCCAAACTTATTATTAAAAATTCTTGAAATGTTTAAAAATGTCACATAGTTAATCAACCTCAGGGCTTCCCCATGTGTTTGTTTAAGTGTGTTTATGTGTGAATGTGTGTGTTCAGGCATAGGCAGTGATTAGATTGAACAGAAAAGCCCCTATATCACACACAGCCAATAAAGAAGACAGACAGCTTTGAGCTAATCCTGCAGAATTTCAAAGCCTCATGAGATAGATAAAGGGAGGGACCATGGAAAGAAAAGATAGAAGGAGAGATGTTAGGAAACAGGCAGGGAGTTCAAAGATGGAGAAAAAGAAAAGGAAAAAGGCAGGGTCCAGGAGAGTTCAGTTGAAAAATTGTGAGAATAAGACCCTTTTGTAACCGCTGGTTAGTGCAGTGCTTGCCAGATCTCTGAAATTAGTTACCACCACAGGAGCTGTTTTTAAGACTTCCACAGTGTCTTTGTAATATTAAAAGTTGTCAGTGACTCAACCATTTTCCAAATAATTCATGCTGCTGGGAAAAATGAGTATCCAGCAGCAGTTACAATCATGTGCATTGCCAAATTTGCAACTGGAAATATTTTGTTATGCTAAACATTAACCGTTTATTGCAATTTCACATTGACATTTCTTAAGTATACCGAGCACTACTCTTTAAGGAAGCCAATGCAGAGTGTGTTTTGTCTGAACTGGCTGCCTTATCAGCCTCCTCTTGTCCTGTTGCCCCTGGCGACACATCCCACCTGGAGCGAGGCCAGCACCCCATTAAAGAGATCAAAGCTGGGTAAAGTGGATGAAGCGCTCTCTGTCTTTGTGTGTGTGTGTCTGTCTCCTGTATTCACGTGTTTATACCTGGCATGCCTCCCCTCCTGCTCTGCATTTCAGGAAAAAAAAAGTCTGCAAGAGCTTTTAATGGAGGGAAATACAGTATTGGGAATAATATGGGATGCAATTGACTCAGGAAAATTTGAACATTCTGTGTAGACACTTAGAGCAGTTAAGGAATCATTATCAGTGACAGATTACAGATGTGGTTGGCTACGCTGCCAGTGAGGCCTCCCACGCCGTCAGCTTAATGTTTCCAGAGAGCTTTACAAAAAAAACCCTGAACCAGGCCTATTTTTCTCTTGTTTCCTCCTGGGGGCATAGGTTAATTACTCCTAACTGTCAGCACTTGCTTAGTGGGCAAAGATAAAGTCATGTTCCTATTCCAGAGAAGCAGACACCACCAACCCTTTATATTTAGCACTGTTTGTTTACACGGACCAAAAAGAATCCTGGTGCATGTTTATGTGAGTTTTAAATATGACACAAAAAATAAAGCATTGACAAAGTCATCTACTGGAGGCGATGACTTGGTAAAACAAACAGAGTCGACAGCAGTCTCTCTCCTTTCACTGTTTGCTGTGCTTTTAGCAGTGAAAATGTGAGGCTGGCTTGACACCCTCCTCTCCTTCTCACTCTGCAAGACAGAAAAAAGGAAGCTGACTGAAAGGAGGCCAACTTTAGGAAACAAGTGTGAAAATTTGTTTGTTTTTTTTCCTCTCTGAAGTAGCTCCATTACAACAAGTGGCATAGTGTGGTAAAATGAATAAAAAGTGACTTGTAATTCCAGCATTTGTTTTCATAGCTATGGGAGGACAACAGGGAGGGAAGTTGGCCTTTTATAAATTACATCATTGCTGCTTTCCATTTTCCTTAAAAAAAAGAAAAGAAAAAAGAAGCAAATTAACATCACTTAAGTACGGTGGCCCTGGAAAGTCAAACGCACGTCAACTTATAAAAACACCAGCAAATAGCAAAATGCAGCAAAAGCACATAAAAAAACGTTGAATGAAATACAATGGAAATACATAAAACTATGCAAAAGCTCACAGAAGAACTGTGCTAACATGCTAACAGCAAACGACTAATGGCAAGCATATACCTATAGCAGTGGCATTCCATCGGGACAAGCAAGGCTAGCAGTGCTTGCTTTGTCAAATCTAAACATAGAGATAAATTAAAATGTGCCGAAGTAAAGTGAGCTCTCTCCTTTCATCTCAGACTGTGCTGTCATAAAGCTCCTCGCCTGTGAATTACTAAGTGCATCCAGCCTTAATGTTACTGCCAACTTGCTGTTGGCAATTGTCGCTGATTTCTACCTCATAGCGAAGTGTAGTCACGTCTGCCACTAAGGGTGTGTCCATCTCCTGTTAACAATGACTCAAACTGGGTAAGCTGAGATGCCAGCATCTTATTTCTAGTGTGCACTGGAGATAAACCACTGGTCTGTGACACTAAAATGATGGGAGACCAGAGTACGAGGCAAGCTGCCACTGGTCTGATACAATGCTGATATTACAGTATTATATTAATCATCAGTTCACGCACACCTGCATCTTTTTCTCACTCAGATCACATGCGCTACTTTTAAGCATGTCTTTTTCAAGCATGTCTCAATGCAACCCTTTACATGTTTTGGTTTCTGTCCCTTCTGCAGCTGTTCCATCATGTTATTGTCTCACTATGCAAAATTTTCTTTAATTCACTTTCTTTTGGTTTTTGTTCTGATTTTTCAGCATTTTTCTTTTTGCTGGTGATTGTTTAGGTTGCAGTGCATTTGACCTTTCAGGGCCACCGTACGTAAAAGCAACAATGCCTTGACATTTGATTCCAGCAGGCCGCAGCAATTGATGTTTTTGTGCTTGCGTAAAGACCATGGGTAATTCCTGCATGTCTCTGACAGCTCCGTCAAATAATAAAATGCTGACATCTGACCACCTGTTGTATGTATTAAACACTCAGAGACACGACACATGTGTTACATCTATAAATATTCTTGTTTTGATTCGGGCAATCGTCCAGCTGTTGTCCTTTAGAAAGGGTAACCACTGGACATAGCATGACCTTAGGAAATGTTTTAGTCAGTGTTGTATTTGTCTGCCACTTACTTTGTGTCCTTAAGCACACACTTTGGCAGCCTCCTCCAGGAGCGGAGCATAACTGAGAGGACCCACGAAGTCAAGCTCAGCCACAATCCCATCAGATCAGCTGATCTCAATGCCAGCCAACATCTACACTGTCCATTAGCACAGTCCATAGGTCACACTATTTAACTAGCTCTAGCCTTTCTACATTTGATGCAAATCTTCAAGCTGCTTTAAGGAATCTCTGTTCTGTGTAATTCCTAGGAGGTCCCAGAACTGAGCTATTCTGCCAAATATAAATTGATACAGATTGAAATCTCTTCTTTCGACTGTAGCACTCCTGAACAGCTTCAGATGTTCCTTAGAGTTCTGACTGGACCGGGCCACAAGTGCTCAAGGTCAAACCTTTGAAAAGGCATGGGAAAGACTGGTTGTCGTTATCAAATGACGTGCGTGAAACAATTTTACAAATGTATTCCAGTAAGCTGTATCACTGCAGCAACTTTCTTCCTAAAAAGACGTATCAATGCATCTTTGGAGTAAATCGACCTGTGAAGGAAATACTGGAGCTACACAAGTCACCTAAATGACTCATGGAGTACACAACAGTACTGTAAATGTTTGCATTTGTGTATTTGGTTTTAGTCTAAACACATGTAATGGAAGTGAAACAACATTTAATGTGTTAAGGTTTTTGGCTTCTAATATATACATTTTTAAAGATTTTTTTTGTGTTTACTTTAAAGACCAAAGAGCTTTTTGGTGTTCCTACATTAGCCTCCTGTAGCAGTTAGAAAAGCCCTTTAGAGGGGAAACATGCTAAAGCCAAAAATAACATAAACATTATAAAAGTGCCAGTGCTATGTAAAGACAGAAAAAATGAACCAGAAAAACAAAATTAAATGTAAATCCAGTATTTGTTACATGACTGAAAAAGACATCTCCCCCCCCAAAAAAACAAAGTCATGCAAGAAGAACTGTGGTTGTTCGTGCATGTAGCAAGCATATAAGCAGCTGTGCTCAAGTTACTGTTTATACCCATAATTCTTACACAAAATATGTTCCAGAAAATATAAAGATTGCAGTAAATAACCCAGTGATTAAATCTTTGCAATCTTTGCGACCATACTGTGGCCATATGAGCTTGGGTCATGCATTTTACACGGTTATAAATTTTGGGATATATGCTGATAGTGCACGTATGCAAATCCCAGTGGAACTTGACAGCATAGAAAATTTACATTACCCATTACCCAGCGGCCCTCTTGTGGGTGTGTTAATATTATCTGCTAAAATATATATTTACTGTAGAAACTGAACAGCTGTGTTGCAAGGTGAGCACTGGTGTGTGCACGTTTTCTGAAATGTCACCATGATAGCAATCATTTTATCCCCTTTCCTGAATTAGAGAATTGTAGCATGCACATGTTATCAGCCACTGCACTGCAGTCATTGTGACTGTGCTGATATGTAGGTCTGAACACGACTCAGGAATTTTGACTTTTTGCTAAATTTCTCCCTCCAAGAAGGGCCTTGGATGGTTTCCCATTTAAAAAAGGATAAGAATCACCAGCCCTCATCTTCATTCCATTCAGCGAGGTTTAATTTTATGGAATTCAAGAAACTTTCTCCAACTCTATGTAGAGGAAGGTTTCAGATAAGCTGCTTGTATACTTTAACCTGGATGAGGATCTGAGGAGAATAACTTGTAAAAACAGGTCAGCGGGAATCACTACAAACAGTTCAAAGAACCCCCCACAACCCCCGTAGGAGGCAGTAGAGATAATATTTCTAAACAGCAGTGCAGGGCATCCTGAACAGCCAGTGGAGCACGTCACTGCACGTATAAACACAGGGAAATGAATGAATGTGACTGTTTATTGTGGAATCTGCCTCTTCACCTTTCCTCTCAAATTGACATGGGAACTTCCTGTGTGGCTTCCCATCACCAGTCTTTAGACGGCACCATTACATAAGCACTAAAATCAAATAATGGGAGATATCAGTTTTGGGATATTTAATCAGTTTCCATGGTAAGCGTATAAATAGTGCTCCTGTAGAGGGAATGACTCTGTTGGCTGCAGTTACTGGCAGGTCCTCGGGAAACGCTAGCAAAAGCCATTTTCCAATTACAGTAAATCTTGTCATCGCTCTTCTCAAGTACCCATGTGGCACTGGCTACAAGCCACCGTGCTACTTGGATAGGAGGCAACCACAGGGGAACAGAAATAAAATTTCGATCTCTCTGGTCAGACAAAGTTGTTACAGTTTCAGACTGTGCGCTCACATTATTAACCTAGAATAGGATTCAGCCAAGAGAATTTATTTTGGGCATGAAATATTTAGTCTGGCTCATTTAAAAATTCATACTTTCAAGCAATTATCTAATTTTAAAGTGGTGGGAAAAGGCCTGTGAAATGGGTCAGCCTGACGGGGCGACCAAAGGATTTAATGCAGAGAATATGTAACATTATTCCTGGTTTAACTGAGGACATTTGCTCAGTCTGTCTGGAAAACATCACTAAAAAAATATGTTAAAACGAAACCAGGAATACAGAGTACACAGCCACATTTCTGACATGGGTGCCACTAAGTCTTGAGCTAAATGCTACTGTCAGCATCCCAGCTTGCTAAATTTGGACTAATGTGCCCGTGGTCATCATGGAAACATCCATTAATGCCATAAGCAGCAAACACAAAGAACAGCTGCCACTATAATTTGCGTTTTTTGGTGGGAAAAAAGATTGATGTATTTCATATTGTAATATTTGTTCATCTGCAAAGTGTTAAACACGTAGACCAGATGAAATCGGTGGTACATGTGGTACAAGTATAAACTAGTACAAGTTAAGGGCGGGGAAACATAAAAATACTGCACGTGATACAGGGGCGTAATTTCCAGAGGGGTTAGGGGGGTTATGACCCCCCCAATAATCAGACCCAATCAATATAACCCTCCCAATAAAATTATGAATTATCTTGCAGAAATAGGCTGTTGATTTTTTTACTCATTTCAGGTATTACCAGCAAAATAGTTGCATGTGTAATCATCTACACCGATGATGTGATAACATGATAACAGTAGCATTACAATACAGCATTTCTACAATACACGATACAGTATGTAGCAGGACAATCATTTACAATATATCATAACTGTAAAAAAAGGTGTGGTGTAAGGACCTTTATGGAGGTATTTCTAGTGTTAGGTATTACATGAAGATTTTGACTATACATTTTATGGTACTCAATACTTTCAACATCATACTGTATTATGCTGAAACACATCACATTCATCTGTCACAGGCTCTCCCTAAGTTTCCTTATGGTTGGTGTTTAGACATGCTTGAGGAATCCTTTCCCGTTATACCTGAGCCTCACTGCCAGGTCCAAGAACAACCTCACTGCTCTGTGAAGACAGTCCATTTTCCATTCTGTATTTTCCACAGGCAAGAAGCCCACAGTGTGTCTGTGAGTTCTTTCTTTCTTACCTTCATTTACACAGGGAGGCTATGCTTACGTGTCCATTAGGGGCGAGTGGTTGCAATGAATACCTATGCTGTAAAAATGACTCTTCCTTCAAGGACAACTTACTACAAGCTTTTTTCTAACAAGCCTTGCCAACAACTCAGAGGGTTTGAAATAAATCTGTAAGAATCCTACAATCTTCTGATTCCTAATTACTGCAGTGTGTCTTTCAGAATATTAATCATCCTGTGGTTAGGAGGAACATCTCTGCACCACCTGCTTTCTGTCAGAATAGTCCAAATAACAGACCTGGCAGATTGTTTAAAGTCAGCTGATATGTTTAAATTGCTGATATGATATGAGTGAGAGTTTAACTAGGAGAATGGTGGAGATTATACAAGAGAAATAAGCTGAGTATAGACATAAATTGCAAAGAGCACTTAAGCCAGAATGGCGACAGCTGATAAGTTAAATCTGTTGTGAATATTTTGTACACTGTTAGGCTCTAGTCACACAAGCCTAAAGACCGATCGGCGACCACCTGGTAAGCTCCGGTAGCAAGTGAGGTTCACTGCATAAAAACTGCCTCAAAGAGAGTGCTGCACCAAAAATTGCTGGCTGCAGCAGCCACCCATAGTTTTCACAGAAGACAAACTGTCTGCAAACTTGAAAAACTCAGACTCAAACCGAATGTTAATAATGTTAGTCTTCAAAAGTTGTGGCTGGCTGGCTGATGAAACCAACACGTTTCAAGAGGTGATCATTCACCATTTGCTGTTTGTATTGCACTTTTTTACTGTTTTAAAACCACTTGGCAAGTAGTTGTAAAGTGTTTGCTGACACGTTGACGTCTTTCGTGGAAACTATAGATAACCTTGGCAGTCAAAGCAGTAAAAGCAACCACAAGCAGAGTTTCAGTGCTGCAGTAAAAACCAATTTCATCAACCAATCAAGTGATGCTCATTTTTCCCGAGAGACCTTTAGTTGCCAGATGTTTGCAGCTGTCTATAGGCTTGTGTGACTGGGAAATAAGAAAGAAAAGAAAACCAATTTGTTATTGGTCAAGTCTCAAATTATACTGCCCAGGGATATTTGGCATGCAGACTGGAGCAGCCAGGGATCAAACCACCAACCTTCTGATTGTCCTCTATCTCCTGAGCTACAGCCCCCCCCCCCCATATAAAAACATATCCAAAAACGGTGCATCTTGTTATTATTCATAGTTTGCCTTCATAGGCTGAGAGGCACATGGATATGCCAGTTTTAAAGTAAATATGACACAAAAATATGAGTCATAAATATCCCCATTATTCAAATGATATGTAGGACTCTGATACTGATAAGCCATGACAGTCATGTCATTAAACTTGCAATGTCAGCAAATAATAAAGAATAAAATCCTTAACCTGACATGAACAGATTTTGCTTCCACTTGCGAAACCGCAGGAACAAAACTGTGTACATAAAACATCATCACCTTGTAAGATGATATTACGAACTTGTTAGCATGCAGTTTTGTTTTTATATGTCCAGCGGACTGACCGGCATTCAGTCGGTGTCATGTTACGTGTCCACTTGATGAATGCTGGTTATAATCTCCACCACCTCCTTTGGGAAATATGTGGCTCTTTACCAGCTCAGTGTTCCACCATGCTCCACCATCAGCTAGTTGCTAAGTTGTCATTTGTCGCTTGGTAAGTAGTAAACGGTAGGTTTATTGCAGCTTTTTGCACTACTGCTGCTACTACTGCTGGAAGTGATGCTGACGAGAACAGTGTGTGTAAATCAAAACTCTAAAGCTATGAGCCATGAAATCCAAGCCGTTAGGTGAAAAGCTAAACCTTAGCCTTTAGCTAGTTTCCACCTGCTAAGCGTCCAGCAGCGTCAACTGTAACTGTACCCCCCAGGCCAAAGGAAGATCTAAAAAAAAAGAAGTAAATATGACCCTTTAACTATTCCTATTCAAAATGTTAATAGATAAACAGATAACCCTGGAATCCTAGAAATCCATCTGCTAGTCTGTTGGCTAAGCCTCTGGGGGCAAAGGCCAATTTTAATGTGTTGCCAGGATATCTTGGAATGCCAAGATACGACTGATATCAGGTTCAAGATATCGTCTTCCGGCTGTCTGTCAATGTTTAAAAATGTAGATACATTTTAATGAGACGCAAATAGGCTAAAATACCATTTGATTGTCAGAAAATGCAATCCCACTTTTGCTCGTCTACAGGTGAGGAGAAGCCAAAATCAGACACAACCTAAAAACCCCAATGGGATTTGTGTCCACCCCAGATTAATCCAGTGAATCTTTGCTTTTTTAGGTGAAAATGTAAACCACTTCACTATAGAGTCACTTTTTCTTTGTCAAATGGCCAGAAAAGTGCCTAGATTTCTGTCAAATTAGGTAACAGGTGCATTGATTTTAATTTTTAGAAGAGTGATCACCCTTTACATGTTATCATCCTCTAAGACATCTATTGTCAGCTAAGGAAAACTGTGTACAATCCTCACAATGATGAAGTCGACACTAATGTCTTTGAACCTGTTTTAAAACTTTTTAATACTTGCAGCACTAACAAATGTTATGCAACTGATATGTTGCTATCTGTTTAAGTTCTAATAGTCCTAGGATGAGATGAAGCTGTTGTAATGACTGACCTTGAGTGAAAAGCCACAAAGAATGGTGTCAGGGTCAGTGCAGTTAAGGCAAAGAGACGTGGAAAGAAATGTCAAGTGTCAAACTGGAATGGTGACAACAGTCAATCCGGAGGTTGAACAAGATCTGATCCTTGATATCCATCTACTTTAAGATCAAGCTCTGTGCCAGTGAAACCTGGAACTATCAGCTAGAGGCCTGATGGTTTTCAGCTTGATACAATGATCACATGACCAGCACAGGATTCTATAAAAAATGGCTTGTGCAAACAACATCATGCAGATGACTTCAACTGGTTGACCACATCCTTTAAATGGCAATGGCATGGTTACCGCCATACACCAAGCACCAACAGGATGGCTGTTGGGGCTTTCTGTAAAAAACATCAGCTGGGATAAATACAAGACCTTGATGCTTGCATAGCAGAGTGCTTGTAACATCAGAGTATCAAAGTCTCGTTTGTGAATGTGACACATTATGCAACGTTTGAGTATTGGAGCTTATATCCTTATAACAGACACAGCCTGGTTCAGATATGGGGTTTTACATCTCTGAAGAAGATAAAAAATGTAAGATTATGTGACTGCTCATTTCAGCAATGCTGCTTTGTTTCAAGCTGGCATCAGCTACTTTAGAGAACATGATGACATCAGAAGTAATAAAAAGTTGTGGCCAAAGAATGCTTTTGTGAGTTTAAGCTAACACGACCAAGATGAAACATTTAGTTTTGTTACAATCCAGTATTTCTGGTGAAGTAATTATTTTACCCCCAGGCCTTAAAGACATCAAAACCCCTCACACTGAGCAAATGAGCAACTTGTGCTAACTCTGATTGGAGGTTAAAAAATCCAAGAGAGGAGGAGAGCAATGTCAGACGGAGAAGGGGCAGTTCGGTAGTCATGCTTACTTTACTCAGTAGGTTAATTACCACACTGACAGACTGATTACTGAGAGTGACAGAGGAGGGGGATCTAGCAGAAGCTGCACTCCTTCAAAAATGTGTGTGTGTTTGTGTCAGTGTTTGTAAGAGACAGCGAGATTCCAAAAGATAACTAGAGATTTGTATCAATGGTAACTTTATTGTGTGTATAATAAAATGATTTAAAGATTAAGGACATAAATCTATTCAGAGCTTAGTGGGTGTAAATTATTAAAGAACTGCTTTTTCTCTGTGTGTGTGTGTGTGGGCATGCGTGCACTGGACACCTGGAGTTTGAATAAAATGTTACAGATGTTTGTGTCTGTATGCGCTTTAGTTCCAGGGTCATTGCAAAGGTCCTTCATGTCACTGGAGTTGGAAAACAAACATCAACAGACACACGATAATTTCCTTGTCAGCAGGTTCTGGCATTGGTCACATGATTGCGATAGTTATCAGAGCACTCTGTGTGTGCTGTGGCAGTTACAAACAAAAGTTAAGTGACTGTAAAGACTGTGCCCAGACAAAGGCAGAGTCTAAACAGTGATAACACACTTAAATTCAAATGTGCTTTCTCTGATATTTATCACAGCAAAGACAAATTAATTAAACAAGCTGCCTGATTTCTTTCACTGAGCCCGACGGTCATATGTAAGTACTTTCAACACAGCTGTTTCTTATTTAGTCTAAAGGCTAATTTAGTACACAGACTTTGGAAACACGTTGAGTGTCGGACTACTGCAGGGGGATTCTCTTGCTTGATGTTTATGCAGACATGCGTGCGTGTTCATTATTTTTAACAGTCTTAACAAATAAGATAAGTGCGGCTGTGTCGTGAAAAGTTTGTCAGATCGGTCGTTCACATCTGCAGCGTGCTATCTGTTGGGGCCTTGCCCTGCACAACCTCAGTGACCCCCTCCTCTGACACATGTTTGGGGGTAGTGAGGCGAGGGATGAGCCAAGAGATGAAGAAGGAAGTGAAAGAACAAGGAGGCTGTCTA
This sequence comes from Rhamphochromis longiceps, assembly GCF_057381845.1. Classification (NCBI taxonomy): domain Eukaryota; kingdom Metazoa; phylum Chordata; class Actinopteri; order Cichliformes; family Cichlidae; genus Rhamphochromis; species Rhamphochromis longiceps. Next base: position 7,541,089 of record NC_140571.1, on the reverse strand, counting down.
AGTAGCTTAAGTGTTTTTTGTCTTCATCTGCTGGGGATCAAAGCTGGCTCCTGCTATAAGAGCTCTCTCTATCTCCCTCATAAGAAGGATTAGTACGAAACAAATGCAGCCCTGGCTTGGCCTTTGCTGTCCCTCACAGAAATGAGGAGGAGGGGTAGATTCCCATGCCAGCACAGGTGGGCCGCTTACAAGCACAAGGAGGTTAAATGACACCTCATTTGGACAATATCCTGAAAAGTATTTTGGAAAGCCCTCTGTAAAGGATTATGATATCCCCACACAAGAGCTCACATACAAACCTTTCTTTTGATGCAGGGATGAGTCAGCATGTTCGAGAGAAGCCCGTGTTCACATGAGTTCAGCAGCTGACTGTCAGGCCAATAAACCAGTAGGTGTAAGATGAAGGACTGGAGAGTTGAATGAGTACACCGTGGCCTGTATGTTTGTGTGTGCTACCTATCCTATTGGGTTGCTAAATATCAAAAAGCTATTCTTCATTGTGAGTCCTTGCAGAGAAGCCCATTCAGCTGAAGTAGCAGACCCTGTTTTCATGCCTTATTAGGTTGTTCTATTTAATATCAAACTGAAATAGATCCTGGCAGCTGTCTGCTCCACCTGGCCAGGACCCTCACCACGCAGGTGACTCTGTAGTCAACACCATAACACAAACTGTAACTGAGAACGGTTTTTGTACAGTGTTTCTGTGAGTGTGTGTATGTGTGTGCACCTGTGTGCATGATGTGTTCCTGTGAGGAATGAGAGACGGAGGTGACTGGCGGATGCCACAAGTACTTTTCACGAGTAGTGCTGTTAAGGCATTGTGACATTTCAGTGGACTGTGCGACATGTGTCTGCCAAAACCAGCAGGGTCGCACAGTTCTAACCTTGTCAGACCATGACCAACACCACTGGGCCGATAATTATCCCAACAAACGTCAGGGATGTGTGATCAAAAGATGTGTCATGGGACTGGCCCCTGCAAGGTGATAGGATGGTTCTGCTGGTGCTAAATGAGCTGCGTGTTTATGTATCCATGGTGCCGTGACATGGCTGGAACAGGTTGCTGGAAATGCAGCTGAATGGTCACCCAAGGACATCCAGCCAGACTGGGTCATTTGACTTTAACAACATGGGTCCAGGAGGGTGGTGTTTATAGGACAGTGACATATATCATGTTGTTAAACACAGAAAAATACACATGCTGACTTCAAACATACAAAAACATATGAAATCTGTTCAATTTTCTTCAGTTTCACATTTTCTACAAGTAAAAAAGAGAGCTGACCATGAAGGTGAAGTTGTCTATTCAATGGTCTAACAACATACATACACTTTTCTGTATGTGATGACCAAGAGATTGCACACAAAAACACCAGAAATTAGCGCTCTATGAAGAATATCGAGGCGACTTTAGAAATAAGTTAACCTTTGTCGTTCAGGAGGGACTCACAGTAGAGCTGATGCTCCTCCACACTGAAAATAGCCCGTTGAGGTGGTTTAGGCATTTGACCTGGATGCCTCCTGGATGCCTTACTTGGGGAGGTGTTTCAGGCATGTCCAACCAGCAGGAGACACTGGGGGAGACCGTAGACTGTATATAAGACAGATATAGCTAACATCTGACATCACCTGCTAGTTAGTGAAGTTCCACAGTTAAACCTCAAGGTGGGTGACTTTGCTGTCACCATATTGCTGTCAAACTGAATATAAAGAACGAGGGGGTTTCTTTGCTTGCTTGGAACATCTCAGTATCTTTCTGGATGAGGTCTGGGGAAGCTGCAGGTTTGTTATCCAGATATATGTGTTATTGGGTGTTTGTGCTGATTTACACATTCACCTAACAACTGAAAGATTCTCAGTTTGATCCAAGGAGTGAACATAAATCCCCAATTACAAACATGCAGAGATGCCCACTATGCTAACCTCTTTGTGAATAAGGGACAGGCTGATTTATATTTAACTCTTGGCCTCTGTGGCTGTTGATATATTATCTTTGTCCAAAATGAGAATAGCAAAAATGAAACTGTTATTAAGAGGCTAACACAATGCTAATAAATGATAAAGAACTGAAGACTGGACTTAAGATTAAGAAAAGATTTAAAAAGAGTTATTAAGTTATGGTACTTTCAATAGTAATAAAATTGAAATTACACATATTTAGTTTTTTAGAAATGTGTGTATGACTTATTGAATATTGTCAATGTTTTTTTTATTAGCATCAACACTGTAGTACAAAGATATACATGGAGCAAGGCCACAATGCTCCTTTTTATATATTTACCCCACCCCAAAAACATATTGGGCACCGATCCAGAGGGGAAAAAATTAAAATAAATAAATGAATAAAGTGAATTTAAATGAGGTACAAGGAAATTCACCATATTTGAAGATGTGCACTTAAAGGGCAATAGTTTGCACAAAGTTAATCACAATCACACAGAAAAAGGATGTACGGCAGCTGTCAAGCATCTATTAGGTGGGTATCGTTCTAATTTTCTCAAAGTGTTTTAGCAATGTATCCCAAACGGCAAAAAATCTCTCCTTCGACCCCTTTATTTTTTCCAACTGTATAAATTGTGTCAGGTCACTAAATCACAAAGACGCTTTGGGTGGCTTTTTTGACTTCCAGTGCAATAATATCCTTGCTGCGTGCAAGCAGTGTAGTAAAAGTAAAAATATTGTCATTGGTTTTAATTTCCTTATTTTATCAAGTCTTAACTCACTATACAGGCAGAAACTTGTGTGTTTATTTCCTGGTTTCTTTTGATAGTTAGTGTCTTGTTTGACTTCCTTCCTGTCTGATTGTCTTGATTTTCTGCACCTGTTTCTAGTTACCCTCCTTGTGTCTAATCCCCAATGAATTCCTTGTGTATAAATAGTCCAGTCCTTCTCTTTGTCTTTGATCTGTCACATTCTTTTGTCTGCTAAGTTCAGGATATGTTCTTGTTGTGTCCTTGTGCTAATGCTCTTTGAACTTTGTTTAATTGTGTTTCAGCATTAAAGTTCACTATTTATTTGTGAACTGTACCTCCTGTATTAATCTTCCCTTTACACCTCTACAATCCACACAACAGTAAGTTGTGACATTCATTTCCCTTTTAACGGTTTTAACTGTTGTAGTACTGTTTCAATGGTTGCATTTGGCCTTCAACTTTGTGACTCTTTCACTTGTAAAACAAGAAAAAGAAAGAAATATAAAAGTGTGTGCAACACTTTATTGCTCACAACCTAATCGTGATAAGTTGGTGATAAACCGGTACATGAACTGATGAAGATAACGATAAGGAGAAAGATGAAGGGGGATTCCAGTAGCTGGTGGGCCAAAACACTAGACATGAAGATAGCTGAAGCTGGGCTTATCAAAGCTCCAAGAAAAGGCCAAGGAAAGCCTGCAGAGGGGTGTACTACAAAGCAAATTCAACATATCTGAGCTGATTAGCTGGATTTAAAAAACTAAAAGCACAGCCAGAGTTAATCTTCTGCATAAATTGAACCAACCTCTACCAGCTATAGTTGCATCAGGTTATTCATAGAATATGAATGATGAGTATAAGAAAGAAAAATATTGAAAAATGGCTTCTTTTAAAATTTATATCTTCACATTACAGCTTTTAAACTTTGTTAAAATTTGTTTTATAATTAATTTTGCTTAAAACATAAACTATATTAAGACTGTTTGATGTCACACTGTTGTCAGGTGGTAAACTACAATGCTGTGAAAAACTTACTTTTCCCCTTCCTGACTTTTACATTTTTTTCCACGTGTCACACACTTTCATCAAACAAATATTAAACAAATATTAATAAACAAAGATAATGTAAATAGGATAAAGTAAATAAAAAATAATGTTTTAAAATGGTGATTTTACTTATTAAGGCAGTAAATTATCCACAAGTACCTGGGCCCTGTGTGTAAAAGTAACTGAATTCAGTTTTACTAGCCACACCCAGTCCTGATTACTGCTAGACCTGCTGAATCAAGAAATCACTTAGACAGAACCTGTCTGACAAAATGAAGAAAGCTAAAAGCTCTCAAAAAGCAACACATAATGCCACAATCTAAAGAGACAGATGAGAAACAAAGTCATTGATATCTATCACACTGTAAAGGGTTACAAATCAATGTCTAAGGCCCTTGGGAATCCAGCGAACCACAATGAGAGTTTGAGTTGAACCTTTGAAGACTGCGAAGACTTATTCAGGAGGTCATGAAAGAATCCAAAACAGCATCTAATGAATTCCAGGCCTCACATTTGCCAAAGAAATCTTGATGATCCCCAAGGCGTTTGGGAAAATAGTCTGCAGACCAAGGAGCGATAAGTTTAACTTTTTGGAAGGTTTGAGTCCTGTGACATCTTGTGTAAAACTAACACAGTAGTTCACAAAGAGGAAATCATACCAACAGTCAAACATGGTGGTAGTAGTGTGATGGTCTGAAACTGCTTTGCTGCTTCCTGGATGACTTGTTGTAATTGACGAAACCAGAAATTCTGCTCTTTACCGGAAAGTTAAAGTTCATGCCCTGAAGTGCACTCAGCTTATGCAGCAGGACAATAATCCTAAAGTCCATCTCTGAATGGCTCAGAAGCTTTGATAGAATTATTGCCAGTTATCGCAAATGCTTGTTTGCAGTTTTTGCTGCCAAGAGTTGCACAACCAGTTATTAGGTTTAGGGAGCAATATTTTTTTTCTACACTGAACAAGGCGAGTTTGGATAGTTTGCTTTTTCTTAAAAAAATCATCATTTAAAAACTAGTTTTTGTATTTATTCCAATTAATTTGTCTTCGTTTGATTTAAGTGTGAGAAAATGAAGAAAATGAAGAAATCAGGAAGGGGGCAAATACTTTTTGATGGCAAAGTGGGTTTCCAGAGGTTCTTTTATTTACTGCTATTTAAATAAACACAATATAAATGAAGTAAGACCTGGATTTAAGTACAAAAAACTAGCAACTGGTTAAAATTTGAAAGATTGTCGGTCGCTGTTTTTCTAGTTTGTGTATGTAATTTTAGACCTGAGAGACTCCAGGATCAAATTTAATTTGGAAACTGACTCTGTTTACCTGATTTTTTGTTATTTTTATTTAAAACAATGCATTCACGCAAACAAACCTTAGTCCGAGGAGACCAAATTACGTGAACACTCAAACCTCAGCACACTAGAACAGTGTTGTTTGGCGGTACCAGGCTTGTAGTTGTCTGTGCCGGGTCAATGCACATTTCTTTCTAAGGTGACAAGCAGAGGGGCTGACAAGTTCAGAGCTGTTTCACTTTGTTTCCTTTTTATACACAAACAACGTCCCACTGTCATCACTCCATCCTTCAAATGCCAAAGGGCCCCCTTTAGTGTGGTCCCAGAGCTGGCCTCTTGTCAGGCCCCATGATTTCTCTCCTGGAAAGCACGTCCCCAGAGAGGGAGCTTTTACTGAGTGCAAGTTCAGACCTTTTCTTCTCTGCCTCACATCCACAATAATAGAAATACTGGAAGACAGACAAAGATATTTGGTGAATGGAACTGAGCACATATTGCAAATCTTCCTGCCTTTGCTACATCTCACACAGACCATTTTTTTCTTCTTTTAAGGAAAATCTCCAGAGGGTCACTGCCCACTTTCCTCTTGTACCTAGTGACATAAGGATTGCCTTACTCTGACTGACACAGCATTGCCCCCTTCCTGATAGTGTTTTACAACTGGTAGTCAATCTCTCACCTTGTAAACCTGCCGGCCTGTGTTAGTATGTGTTATTGGGAGTTTTCTCACAGGTTCTCACTCTCACAGCTGCTTTTTCTTGTACTCTAGCTGTAATTTAAGCTACTCTGCAATGATAATGGATTTAACAGGTACTTTTTTTTATCACAGCTCTCACCAGATGTGCTCGGCAGCCTCAGGTTAGATCGCTAAGCATCGTGACTTTATTTCCTCTTAGGTGGTCCCCTGTTTTTACCCAGGTAAAGCTTACCTGGAGGTCCAGGATACACCTCTTAATTACCCATAACTTTCCAGTCCTGTACCTCACCTGACATACAGCCTCTTGCCTTTCCTCACAGCTTTTCCACCCTTAAAACTTGGAACCCAAAAGCACACAGATGTGCCGATAAGGTAATTTTTTGATGACTTAGATTTCACAGTTCTTTAAAGTGTAAACTAAAATCAGTGCTTCAAACCTCAGGTATCAAGTTTAGTTGTGGCAATATCTGCAGCCAAGGATTTATATATTTCCCATGAAATTCCGGGAATATAGTTTGACAAGTGGGGAATATGTGGTTATGTACTGCCTTCCAAGATTGAGGTGGCTTTTCTTGTCTTTAAATATTAGCATGCAGCCAAGGCATGCTTAGCTTAACTTGCACCCAAAACTAAAATTGGCAAACGGCTAAACTCATTAATCATTATATTAAATCAAAAACATGAACAGGCAACATGCCTTTAGACGTTTGTCTTGGCAGATCTTTCTCTTATCTTTGACCTACCTGTCCTCCCAGCTGTGATGGTGACTTATTGGCCAGAGCTCCATATTTAAAGAACAGACATAAGAATGACACCAATCTTCTCATGTGACTCTCGGAAAGAACGCAAATAGCCACTTTTCCCAACTTGCCAAACTATTTTTTTTAAGTTTCTGCAGGCTTCAAAATAAATCCTCAGATTTTTAAACAGTGCATGTAACTTGGAGGGCCTGCCCCTGACTACACAGAGTAATACTAAAAACACTATTGTCTTCAAACAAACAGTTCTGACTCACAAACTACAATCCAGCCTGGCCAAAACTTCAAAACTTGAGGCTCTAACTATATATTCTATTACTGCAGTGTGTCTCCAACAGCTTCCTTATAGTTCCTGACCTGATGGTCACGCTTCATTAAGCCTTTAAGAACTCACAAATGTGGCCATTTTTAACTGGTTAATGGTAAGGATTACAAGACAAATTGGCTTGACTTCTCCGCAAGACTCCTGTGATAAGTTAAGTTCTGGCTCCGGTGGAGCTGAAACAGACATTTTTCTGAGGCTAATGGATCCTCCTGTGTCTAGAAAAAAATTCTGGCATTGGCTTTACAAAGCATCGCAACCTAAATGGCAGCAAACACCAACATTTCTACATGCTTAACCTTTCCTAGATGTGTGAATTAGCAGAGGGAAAAGGGTGTGGATGAAGGAGGTGCGGCAAACACATGGGGGTTGTGGTGGGTGATGAAAAGAAGAGAAGGAGAATATAGTCGGGTGAGTAAGGAGGGGAAAGAGGCTGTCCCTGTCTCTGAGGTTGAGCAGGGGGGGGGGGGGGTAGAGGTGAAAGAAATGGTGGTCTATGCTGTCTGGGTGGTGGGACCCCAGGGAATGGCAGAATTATTAGGAGGCGCATCTGACAGGAGATAAATACAACGTGGGTAGTATCGCCACCAGGCAGGCAGGCAGACATAGTTGAAAACTACAATAAACTTTGCTATGTATGGGTTAAGAAAACTTTTCATGGAGTGCTGCACTGGAGGATTCATGACCTCTTCTGCTCAGACTTAAAGTAAATAATTTATCTTTTCCAGAAGGCATATACAAATATTCCCATCTTGAGATATCCTCATAGGTTTCTTCATTTAATTTATTTCTGTCCATATGACAAAACCTGTTAATTAGAGACCGTTCTCTTTGTAAATAACTCAATTATATCATTCTGGTCTTGTGTGTTGAGGTTCTTGGGATGTCACTATGTGGGTTATGCTCCATCTTGTTGGGTATGCATGTGCATGTGTTGATTAACAGATGGAGCACAGAAAACCACCGGGTACCCTCAGAAGCTCCAGTGGGTTTGGGTCATCTATCCGCTGTGTCATTTGTTAAAGGACATTTGAGATGACAAAGGGAAAAAAACATAGAGGCTGCGACGAGCCAAAATAAACAGGACAGCAGTGACTTTGATGAATCTTCCTTTTATGTGTCATTGTCAGGAGTTTTCAGCTTAAGTGTCCTTGGGATCCCTAAGCAACACAAACAAACAGCTGGAACGTGTCACAGCACTGCGCCTGACACAGTCGAAACATAACACGAAAGAGCATTTTTCTCATTCTGCTGGGGACGTGATGTTGGGGCGCTTTTTTGTCCACGCAGTTTTGGCTTTCCTGCCATTCTTCTGTGTAACACGTAACAGAAAGAAGGCCAAAATACAATTACAGAAAAATGTCTAATTAGCTTCAGACAGGGAAACCGAATCATTATCTGGCTGCCTTCACAATTTTACTGGCTTAAACGTCTGGACGTGAAATCTGCAATCTCTTTGTAGCTTCGTACTGAAGACGCATTGATGTGGTTTTGTCATTCAGTGACTCTTCCATAATGAGAGCAAATGACCGTGCTAATGCTTCCTGGCCTGCGGATCAAGGCATCAGCCATACAAATTGTAATGCTTCCTGTCCTGCTTCCAAACACACAGACAGCAGAGCTGTTTGTGAAAAGGAAATCAAGATAAATGGATAAATTGAGGGAAATTGTTTCATTTAATTCACAGTATGAGTAAGTTTTACACAAATGCAGCACATTTGTGTGTCGAAATGACGATAAAGATTAAGGTTTTAAGGAACCAGAATCTTCTTGCTTGCCTCCTTCCCAGAAGGTTTCACTGCAGCTGGTTTGATGTCTGGCAAATCCAAATCACGTGGTCGTTGTTTTGATTGAAGACCTTTCACTGTTTATCTAAATGCTTGTCTGGTTCCATCCATCCAAACCTCTACCCCATGCTTTTAACTTTTTTTCTGCATTTCAAACAGATCTGGTGTATTGCTCCCTGACAGAGATATAATGACAGGGGTTACAAGAGACATTATTGTCTCTTTGTCAGAGAGTTTATCTTCTGGAGACTGTGACTAATTATGTTTAACATCGCGCCAGTTATCAATATGTCAACCGCATAGAGACCTTAAGATTGTTATCATCAGTAACACCCAATCGTCAAAACTGACATTTCAAACAAAACCGAAACAGAACAGAAAACATCATCGATAGCTATTTTTATTTCATTTTATCTTTTACCCGGCAATTAGTGGATAAGTCTTGTTAATTCACTGTCTTTCACACAGAAGTGATCTCCTGTCGGTGCCTGAGGAGGGTCAGGTAATTGACTTTCAAATTTCAAGAAAATCCTATGCACGGTACTGTGCAAAAGTCACGAGTCACCACCCATTTCTTTGTCTTACTAAAAAAATTGGAAATAGGTGCTTTGATTTATTGAAATATACAACAATAAATAGAAATAGATTTGATAAGACAAAACAGTTTGTACAATTCTAATGATCACCTTTACTTTTCAACCCAGTCTGTACTCTCTTATACAACTTTCTTGTAATTTCAGTGGTCTTCAGAAATAGTTCTCCAGGCTTCTCGAAGGACATTCAAAGCTGTTCTTTGGATGTTGGCTGCCTTTTGTTTCATTCTCTGTCAAGATGATCCCACACTCATTCGTTGATGTTGAGCCCTCCAGTGAGGCCAATCCATGACCGTGTTTCATTGTGTGTTTATCTATCCAGACATCATTTTACCGCACTGGCAGTGTGCTTGGTATCATTATCATGATGAAAAATGAAGCCTTTGGCAATCAGATGTTTTTCAGATAGTATAGGATGTCATACTTCCAAACTTTTGATAAGATTCCCAACACCAGTGGCTGATATGCAGTCCAAACCACGACAGAGCCTCCACCGTGTTTTAACAATGGTTGTAGACGTTCTCTGTTGTGCCTTTCTTCTGACCTCCTCTGTAAATATTGATGACAGTTTGAGCCAGAAATATCGATTCATCACTCCCAGTGTTGGATGCAAATTTACTTTACAAATTTACTTGAGATATGGATATTATATGTATTTTTATTGTGCAAAAGAATCGATAAAGACAAGCTGCTAACATAAAATGAGCTAAGATCCTAGAATGATGTTAAAGCTGAGTGAACGATGCCCCAGCCCAGCAGCCAGAGTGTGAACTTCTTTTTTTTTTTTTTTTCTCGCCTGTCCCATTTGGTTCTTTAGCCATCAGAATTGTTGTCTGAAGACCAACAAGGATACCCAATGGATTTACTTTGCCAAATGGATCATCGTGGCATTGCCGTATTAGTCCATTTGGTCGATCTTTGTTTTTATTATTTATTATATTTTATTTTCAGATGTTACAGACGGGACAGACATGATAGGATAGGAAAGGGAGAAAGAAAGAGGAAGGAAAGGAAAAACAGAAGGGGAGAGGGACAGTGAGAAAGGGGGGGAGAAAAAAAAAAAATCTCCTGGATCACCTGTTGAGAGAAGAATAGAAAACAAGCAAAAAAAGACAAAAAAAAAACAAAGCAACATACTAAACACAACACCATCGCATTAATCTAGCTAAGTGTAAACAGCAGTAAATACTAAATATTCAATGTTGTTGTGCAGCACGCAGGACAGATGTGCTTCGAAGTAGCAGCCAAGAAAGGTGTAATTTGGGTCTACGAGCAGTGAACACCCGTGTGCATACCTGTGTGGATCAGCGCGCTTGTATTCCAAAGGTTTCTCCATGTAACGATCTGCTAGGGAGTGTGGGGGGGCCACAGCCCCGTCCTCCAGGGTGTGAAGCAGGTATGGAGGAGATCAAAACTCCAGACATCCAGAGGCCCCCAGAACACAAGAGACCATGGAAGACCAACAGAGGGGCAGCCGCGCCACTGTTCCAGTAAGAGCTGAGGAGAGTCCCAGATGAGGGTTCACTCAGCAGCCGCGGAGCAGAAGCCAGGGGGAGTTGCAGTGACGCGCCCGTGAGCTCCGCCGGCCGCCAGCTGTGCCTGAGTGACCGAGCCCCAGGCCGAGAGGCCGGGGGCACCCCACCCCCGAAGGGGCCCGAGTGAGCCCCAGGCTCCAGGCCCCGATAAGCGGCCGCCAAGGAGTGAGCCGGTGTGTACCCGGACGCCCACCCCCAGACACAAAGAACCACCAACACACCTACACCTGAGGGAGTCCGCCACCGGCAGGGGAAGTGGTGGTAGGTGGAGATAGGCCTCCAAACCTTGGAGGGCCTGAGGTGTCCCCAGAGAGGTGGCGTCTGATACCCAGCCTGACATATAGGCACAGACATACAGGCACACACAGACACAAACATCCATTCCCCCCCTCATGCTCTCATATGCACTCACTCCACACTCAACCAACGTGGAGACAGACATAAAGAGACGCTGTACACACGATCACACTCCCCAAGCGTACTCTACAAACCGGGTCTAGGTACCCTTGCCCCTGGAGGGGGGAACTGCACCCAGACCCAGGTGGTGTTACCCTTTTCCCTGCGGTGGGGAGAGGCAGACCACCCCGACTCCGTAGCAGCAGGGAGGCCCCACACCCCACACCCCAGACCAGAGTGTGAACTTCAACGGGCAAAGTGATGAGCTGTCAGCATTGTAGACTAGCCTCCCTTTCCACCTGTATATGTTTCTATAGTAGAATCACTGTGGGTGTGTTTTATATGTATAAACTAAAAGAAAGATTGCATGGATTATGCGTGGAGCCTAACGTTCATATTTTTAATCGGTTTTTATGAGACAATGTTTTTTTTGTTGTTGTTGAAGTTTTATTTTTAGATTTTCCAGGTAGAAAATAATGTAAAAATAGTGTAACGAGTTACTTTGTCCAGGAAGTCATTAAGTAACTTATTGCATTACTTATCAGAAAGGCAATGAATAATGCGTCGTACATTACTGTTTTGAGTATCCACTCCAACAGTGATCACTCCATGAGAACTGCTACCATTGATTTTGAGTCCAGTTCTTGTGTAATTTGGTATACCTCAGCCTTTTCTCCCTGTTTTCCTTCCTTAATAATGGCTTCTTGACAGCCATCCTTTAACTGAGACCATTTCTGATGCAGCTCCAATGAACAGTAGTTGAATCAACTGATGTGTCAGGTCCTATGTCAGGTCTTTGTGGTCATTTTTTCTTCATATTTCTTAAGAACATGACTTTTTGATTCTGTTCATCTGCTGTAGTTAGTTCTTTAGGTGTGCCTCATCTTGTCTTTTGGGGTTTTTTTTGTCCGTCACATGTCCAGTACTCTCCAGTTTTGTAAGGATACACTGCACACTATTGTGGGATAGTTTTCAGCTAATAACTTTTGATTCAGCTAAATGAATGGGATAAAATCATATGCTTTACATTTAAAGTTATAATTTAAAACTGGTTCTTTGGTAAGTTGTCTATTTTATTTTGTTATGTCTGGACACACACATTTTGACAGTTAATGATTCACAGGTCATTGTTAAGTTACTTAACAAGAAAAAACAAATTCCTCTGAAAACAGTTACATACGAGTCAACTTCCAAAGAAGAACGCTGAAGTGGTCTTGCTCAAGACCACTTTATCAGATTTACAAAAAAAGAGAGAGAGGTGGCTCAAAACTTTTGCACCGTGTTGTAATCTAATTGAAGATTGATGTTGTCACCATATTTAAAGTCTCATCCACACGGAGGAAAATTGATTATATGACAGGATTCATTAGGATCCACCACAAATGTTTGAACCAAATTTCTTGACAATCCATGATTGTTTGAAGTGTTTCAGCATGATCCAGAATGGTAGACTGACAGACGGACTGAAGCGTATTCCTACTGTAGCTCAAAACACATAAATTATATCAAAGATTTTCCCAAGCAACAAAGCAGTGTTTTGGTTTCCAAACTGCCAAAATCAGCATTGACAATGCATGTTAAGACCCACATGCTACAAACTTGACGCATGACTGCACATTTATTATACAGTACATGTGTTCAAGGAAAAGACAGACTCCTGTGATTTAAAGGGGTCAAACGGGCACCGCTATGCAACAGGCACGAACTTATAGCAATAGCCGTGAAAATCTATGTTCTCTTCCATACCATGCAGACAAAATGTCCGTGTGATATGTTTCAGTAAGCATGTAACGTGAACTACGACAGCCACAGCGAGCATGTCTATTAATCAGCATTATCGCTGGCTTTCAGAAAAGTAATATTATTCTTACAGTTTTTTTTAAAGCAACCAACATGCCCCTCTCCAAAAGAGGTAATTTAATTTCCAGCAGGGCCCCAGTCCACAGAGGCGCACTCTGCTCGGAGCGAGGATCCCCCATCTGCATGAAAAGATCACAGACCTATGCAGGGTCCATGTTTAAAGGCTAATTGTGAAGGCTGAGCCCCTAGACACAGGCCCTGTGAGGTCCCTCTAAACTTTTACTACGTCCCAAACTGATTCAATGATACTGACTTAATACAACATAAACATTCTTGCATGCATGTCTTAATAAGTCAGTAGGGATAAGGGATATTGTGAGTTTCATTATCCCTTAGTTCACTGCTGGGAATCAGCCGTGGCTTGTGGATGAGGTAAGAAAATCATAACCCTGTGTGGGCCAAAAGATAACTGAGGTTGTACTGCTGCTAACAGGCTGTTGTATGCGGGATTCAGTATAAACATATTACAAGGATTTTTGGCTATTGTAAAGCTTTAGTATGATAAAGTAAGCAGTTCTGTTTAAAGTGTGTCTCTGAAGAAAATGTATTTAAAAACACAAAAATATCTAGCAAACAGTTCTCTCAAAGGACAGACTCCCAGGTTCTTGCATTTGACTGACAGTAAAGGTGATTGCAGTCTGGCTGAAATCCCAGGGCATTGTTCAGACCCCAGTTTTATATGCTTTATATAGTCTGGAGGCTGTCTGAGGTGTCTTCAGCGAACAAAAAAACCTCACTGACTGACAGTTTTCTGTTGAATTATCTGCAAAACTATTTGGAAACATTGAATGTAGCCTGTCAGATATCATAGCGGGACTAAATGTGACCTAAAACAGAGCACCCATACCAGATGTTTTATTTCTGAGCTCATTTTCATTAACACTTCTCACTGGAGGAGGACAGGTGGGCCATTTCAAGTGTTTATTGAACTGAACTGAATTTATTGACCAGCGGTGAACTGAACTGGATTTATAGACCAATATGTCTGCTTCACAAGCCAAGTCAAAAAAGGCAAAAGGGAAAACACACAAACAGAGACATATATACAGATTTTTGATTGGAGTTTTTTTTTTTTTAATTTTTGAAAGATACTGAAAAGATACAGAAGAGCCTTCATTTATTTGGTTGTGGCTCCGGAGCTTGATGGTTCATTCCCAACTCCTGTCCTTGGGTAAGGTACTGAAGCCTCAGTTTGGCCCTGATGGTTGTCCAGTGTCTGTTTGTAGATAAAATGCTTTAAGCACATAGAATAAACTGCCGTATATGCGTCAATAACCATACCCAGTATAACTATAAACATATTATATATTACATGTTAGTCTATATACCTGCAACTATTTTCACCAAATAAATTTTTGATGATGCTATTATTAATGGCATGGGAGGCCTATGGTAGCACATACATTGTTGCCTCAGGCAAAGCAGATATTACATTGGGGGAAAAAAATCTCCTTCGACTAGCAGGTAATACTCTCCCAGTGTCCTCGGAGACTAATGTCTGCTGTCCGGGTTTGAACAGCAGCATTCACAGCCCAGAGCACATAAGTTAAACATGATTTTCTAGTTGATGACAACGGTATGTCTTCCTTGTAAGTTACATTAGACATATAGTAGAGCTGTTTCACATTATGCTCTGCCTCCCGAGGTTTACACTCCAACTCATTTCGGGCCAATGATGAGAGCCACATTTCTGCTGCAGGGAGGCAGCGTTTTGGGAGTTCCTTTGGACTGGGATATATATGAGGTCCATGTAGTAATCATACTGTCAAACTGCAGTGGACAAATCCAAGTACATGCAATAACAAATACGCTTGACTTATAAAAGCTCTGTAGTTGTTCCAGCAAGAACAGATTGACATTTTGAAAGAATACACGTTGGCTGTGTTGCTGGGAAATGAGTAGCTCAAAGCCTCTCTAATGTCTGTAATAAGTAGCTGGAGACAGCTGGTTAGTCTGACTTAGCATAAAGATCAGTTCCTGTTCCTAGGCTATTTCTATCCAAACCTCCAAGTCTCACTAGAAACAACCTGTAAAAGTGACAGTTTGAAGGGTAAACTCGTTTTATTCAGGGTCTGCTAACTCAGATCTTAACTAAGAATGGAAATGTCCCAGAGAATCAATATACTTATATATAGTAAGCTTTAGATGGATGGGTGTAGATCACTTTTTTCAGGACATTCTGCTAAACTATTTTAACTTGCAATTAAAAGATGCATCACATTTACTCACTCTTCTTTTTATCATTGATGTATTTTAATTTTTTCGTAGTTTTGATATGGTCGTTTTCCTTCACATTGGTAATCATCTGCTTTAGTTTACTACATGTAAACTTACCTAAGGCTCCAAAAGGATTTTACATTTTTTTTAAAAAGCAAAAAACAAAAACAAAAACAAAAAAACTATGCTTGGGGTGCATTGTTGATTGGCAGGTATCTAGGATGGAGGCTTTGACAGTCTTATCCCTATCTGCGTATGGATTTGGGGACATGGAATTTCACCTCACTCATGAAGAAATCGCCCAAGCTAGGGAGCTTGCACGAGCTTGAGAAATGCTGGCTAGATATAGTTGGTCTCGCTTCAGTGCACATCATGGGCTCTTGAACCAGTCTCCTGGATAGGGGCTGAATTTTATTCCACTCTAGAGTTGTCCTCAGTGAGAGTTGTTGACAGAGCCAAAGGATGAGGAGGAGAACTGACGCAGCTCTGTGGCTGAGGTCACTGAGGTAGTCAAAACTCTTTGGTGGTCGGGTCCTGGGGGTGGATTCTTCCCTGAGTTCCTTTGACAAGCTGGGGTCATGGTCCCTCTTTTCAAGAAAAGGGGACCAGAGGGTGTGTTCCATCTTCAAAATTAGATTTCTCTCCCCAGCCTGCCCGGGAACATCTATGCCAGGGTGTTGGAGAAAAGAGTCTGCCCATTAGTCGAAGTTATTGAGGAAGAACAATGCTGTCTTCGTCTTGGCCGTGGAATGCTGGACCAGCTCTTTTACCCTCCTGAGGATACTCAAGGGGGCGTGGGAGTTTGGCTCGTATGTGCTTTGTGGACTCGGGGAAGGTATTCGACCGTGTCCCTCACATGTCCTGTGGGGGTGTCCTCTGGGGGTGTCCTGCAAGGTTGTGTCAGGGGTGTGGGGTATCAGGTGTACAACTGCAGCAGCAGCTTAGCAGCAATAAGTCAGATTTGTTCCCTTTGGGAATTGGACTTTTATGAACAGAATTTCTAGGTGAAGAAAAAGGAGCTGAGGGTGTCACCTTTGGTCTGCGTTTTGAGGATGATGTGGTTCTGTTCATGTCATCAAGTGGTGACCTCCAGCTCACACTAGAAGTTCTGCCCTAAGTGGAGGAGTTCAAATTTTTTAGGACTAAGTGAGGGGAGATGGAGGGATGGATTGTGGCAGCATCTGCAGTGATTTATGGTGATTGGAAAGTTGAGCAGTAAGCCAAAGCTCTCCATTTGCTGGTCGACCTGGTCCTACCCCCACCCATGACAAGTATAGAATAGTGACTGAAAGAAAAATATGGTGGATACAAGTGGTGAAAATGAGTTTTCTTCATTAAAGAGGATGAGGAATGTGGACATTCAGGAGTTACTCATAGTAAAAAGGAGAAAGTTGCCTGACCATGATGGCTCCTGGATGCTTACTTGGAGTTGTTTTGGGCATGTCAAACTTGGAGAAGATCTCAGACCTAAGACACACTGGAGAATCTCTCTGCTGGTCTGGGAACACTTTGGTACCCCCACAGAGGAAGTGACTGGGCAGAGCGAGGTCTGGGTATTTGTGCTTCGACTGCTGCAACCACTAACCTGGATATGGATAAGCAGCAGAAAATGGATGGAACGGATAATTTTTCTAATTATTGTACAAATAATTATAATCACAGGCCCACTGTCAAGGAAGTCCACATGGATGTAAATTTGATATAAATTAGTGACATGTTTTTTATGTGGCTTTCATTTGAAGCTTGGCTCTGTGTGGAGTAGTTCTTCTTGGTCTTTTAAAGAGATATTCCCCTGATCAAATATCTTTCAGATTTCCTGTGGTTCCGCAGCAGACGAACTCTGACACTTAAGCCAACAGATACATTTCCTTAACATATAACAGGTAGAGTGATTGATGCAAAACTAACTCATCATGGTAAATGTGCAGCAGATATAGATATTATCCAGTGACAAGCTTTGTTATTTAGGGACTGTTCTAAACTTTAAAGTCTAAACTTATTTGAACTAATGTGAGGAGGTTCATTAAATAGAAATAATTATTTTGGGAACATGGAGTTAACATGGAGTGATTGTAATTTTTTAATGTGGACATTCAGATCAGAAAAAGCACGATTCATCCTCACTTCATTTCTGGTATCACCCTTGTTTTCATACGGTAATTGTGTTATTATCCATGGACACTCAGAACATATTATTACTGGACAGTGAAAAAGACCCCGCCGATTATCCTCACTTTAAAAAGCCCAACAGACTGTCTCCCATCTCTCCAACAGCTGTAGGGTCAAAGACATAAAAGAGCAGATGAAACACAAATGTTTGGTACATGTGGGTTCTGGTTCTTTGATGCTTGTGTGTTATTTTCTTTCTTATGTACGAGTATATGGGGAGAACCTGACAACAGGGTGTTCATCAGATATAAAGAGACTTAAATCAGCCGAGACTACTTTGTTTGTTCTTGCACTTTACTGTTTCTCTTTAATCCTTTTCTTTCAGTCCTCCATGTAGGTCCCTTGTGCGCTCCCGGTGCTTGGGAGAATGCTTACCACAACAAAGAGACAACATCCCGCATTTGAAAATGGGTTCCTGCCAGTTGGACGGGTTTTTTAAACAAGCATTTCAGTGGGGAAAAAAAAGTCCGCTGTTGTGAATGTCAGCAACATTAATTGAGGACAAAATGTGTGATCCAGTCAAATCTAATTAGATTTACACAACTCACACCTTCTTTTAAGCTCTGTGCTTATTTACCGATGTTGAAACATGTGCAAGATTAGGAAAAGTTCTTTCATCATCGCTGTGATTTTTGTAAGCTGTGGGGGATTTATTAATCATAACATTGACTTGTTCCTGTTCCAGGATCTTCCCTCGGACAGTAACGCGTTGTCTGCCTTTCCGTTGTGGGAATTATTGTGTTATTTCTAAGTCAGGCGGATGTTTAAGCCTATTTGAAGGGCCAAATAAATTCAAAAATGACCAAAAAAAAGTATAAAGAAACAGAAAATGTGCTAACGGCATCTAGAATTATAAGAGACTATGAAATACATAGAGCAGCTCTGCACTCCAGAGGTCACTGACACATTTGCTATTAGTCAAATGGATTATAAAGGAACTGAGGTGCTGCATGTGGAGGTGTTAGGGATGAAGAGCTGGTGTCTGCAAAAGAACCCATTCCAAAACTAACCATAAATATCATGCATGTGGTTAAATGTGGAGATTCATTTCATGTATTCGAACCATCTGGAGGACGCCTCGGAAACTTGTGATCCGAACTCATCTGGAGTACCTCATGATGTGGTTGTTATGACTAAAAGAGTGGGCAATGGAAAATGAGTGAGCTAAAAGAGGATGACAGAAAGAAATGTTCACCACCTCGGTGCAGTCCAAAGGGCACTCGGTTCTTCTGAAATCCTGTCTATTAGTTTGCAATATCGTGTAAAATGAAGAGCAAACTTGCGACACGTACACACACTGCAATGCTAAAACTGTTGTGTAACTGTGTTGTGTAACTGAGACCTAATGTCTCTTTGCTGCATCTCCTGTTGGTTTGTATGATTTAGGACTGAACAGATAAATAATTCAAGGGTTGTATCACAGGATCAAGACTCCGGCACTGTTGCTACAAAACATGTCATACTACAACAGAGCCTTCAGCATATATTATCATATTTCAAGGAAAACTATTCGTCCAACACCAGACCTCTGAGTGCCAAGAACATCAGCATAATGGCTCATCTTGCTAATGATCCATCAAAAATCAACAGGTTATTGTAATGTGTGAAGAAAGGGGGAGGAAGTGAGGTCACCTTGTCAGTGGCTGAGTGCATTGCTCAAACTGATCAGAATTAAAATTCAAAGAGAAGTCAAACATGCATGTCACCACAAACATTCGGGGGGCATTATGACTGGTTGGTTGGTTGGTTGGTTGGTTGTCAGAATGATGATGGTTGCAAGTGGCACACTGGTTACGGCTTTCTTTCAACATGATAAAAGTTATAAAAGTCCTGAGTCCAGTATTCTTACTGTAAATGACAAATGCGGAAAACCACATTGTCATCAAATGTGGTCTTACATATTTCTTTCTAACACTGCAGTGGTTAGAACTGTTCGCCTATTCAGCACCGCAAATTCCTCTTGTGTGTTTCTGACTAGTTTTTCACCAAAGATTTTGAATTAATCACTAAGAGAATAACAATCATTGCCTCATTATAAAGAGTAATAATCATAGCATCAAAATAAAGACTTCACAAATTCCAACAAATTCTTGGAAAGCATTGGAATGGATGTGAGGGAATGTACAAAGAAGTGGAAAAACTAGAGGCACAAATATGTTTCCACCCCCCCAAAATAAACTGGCCACAACAAAGGGTGAGGTTCCATAAGGGAAAAAACATTGGGACATGATCATGTGTTAATAATAACACGTAATACACCCAACACAGTGTAATAGCAGTCTGGTGAGGAAGGAGCGGCTACCAGGTCCAGTGGGCATGTGATGTGGAGGTTAGCCAGATAACTCTAGGCCAGTTACTTAAATCGAAACAGACCTTTTTTTGACGTTAGCAACATAAAACCATACAAGTCAGGTCTCCACAGCTTTACTCTGTCCGTACATACATGTGCATAGATGGGTAGGCGCCGGTGCCAGCCCTTTACAATGGTGAGGTCTCTCTCGGAACAGACATGAACAGCATGTAATGGCTGCCAGACTATACTCACACACCCACTAGGAGACTCCCTCAACTACAATAATATGGCAACCCCCTCTAGTGGTGCTATAAAACAATAAGGGGTTGTTACAACAGACCAACAAAGGTCGGCGACAATTTTGGACACTATGTCATCGGCTCTACATAGGTTCCCTGCAGATGTTTAAAACAGGCCACACTGGAGACATCCAGGATGTACCCTGAATGTGGCAGCTGGAGAAAGAAAGTGACTGGATAGGTCAGTTGTCATCAGGACCTTTAAAAGCATGTAAATATATGAACACATCAGTGTGCCGTAGTATTTGCCATATTACTGATGTTGGTACAATGGTGAGCTTTTGGTATAATTTTGAGCTATCAAATTACTAGGAATTAAATGAAGTTCTTTCTTTATCATTTTCTGCATGCAAGCTGTATTAGCACTGAGAATCTTGTGTTAACGACTCTGCTAAATGAGCTGAATTAAATAGTATTCAGCTGTTGGTGAAGGTTATGCTGTGTATGGAAAAGTGCCTGTAAAATAGAAAATAAGATGCTGAGCATAGTTTGGATGAAGATTCATGTGTTTTAGTGTTAGTAAAATCAGGGAAGATGGAAAACAGATGCCATGGCATCAGCTCATTGGGCCAGATGAGCTAAAAAAAAATGAATGTAAGAATCTCATCCAGATTCGTTCAGAGTCTATCTATAGATAAAGAAGAGAGCTGGGATGATGATCTTCTCTCTTACTAAGTCGTTAAGTCAGGTTGCTTTTTGTTTATGTTTTTAAATGAGCAGACTTTGTGAATTTGGGGTTAATAAAGGGTCTTTTGGTGTGTGGTTATCCTATTAATGACCACTTGTCAGCTCAAAGTGCACAAAAGTTACATACACTAACAAAATAAAAGCCAGTCAGTGATGAGGTATCCAATTATAGATGAGAACTGAACAAAAATGTATTAGAATGATACTTCCTGTGAAAAAAATGTGACTGTGAATCATACAGGAAAACACGCACACATTCAGTGCAATTCTCTCTTTAATCTTATCATTTGATATAAATGGAAATAATTAAACATGTGAGTGTCTTTCCGCTTGACGACAAAGCGGCACTCGGAAAGAAATAGCTCTTCCTCTGTGACTTTTCATAGTCCAGTGTTTACCAGTGATGGAATTTTACTGGAGAGTTTGCCTTGTGTTGGACAGCCCAGCCCTCATACATACTTGTGAATGGCAGATGGAAGGACTTCAGATTTGCCTTCTTTTCAACGTCCAGTCTTTTGTGGCATCATGTCTCTTTGTTTGACTGAATGTGCCCTCATTAAGCCCAGTCCATAAAGACTGGAGGAACCCTTGACTCTTTGCAGTTCACTGTATGACTTCTTGTCACTGTGGCAAGACAGACTGAGCGCGCGCGCGCACACACACACACACACACACACACACACACACACACACACACACACACACACACACACACACACACACACACACACACAAATGGTTTTGGCGTTCTCACAGGATAACATAGATTTGGAGATGGTGTTAAAATTGCAACAAAGAAGGGTGGCAGTAAAGACAGGGAAAAAAGGAAAAAAAGAAGTCAGTCTCAAGTTGTTTTTTTTTTTTGTTTGTTTTTTTTTTAAATGACCCCCAACTGGGAAAGGACAAGAAAACAAAACAGCAGCCTTGGTCCTCATCAAGGAGCCCACGTAACCTTTCTCTTTGGTAGAAATGGGCTGAAAACATATTTGAAGGTAAATCATTATGACAGTTTATACATTTATACAGTTAACATCAACAACCCATTACTGTCTTCTCTTTTAAGAAATAGTTTGTTTAAAAAAAAAAATAGTAGGTTGGCGAGTAGGTTTTGAAAACTGTGTCAATACCCCCATAACAACCACCACGTCTTTCATTTATTTATTTAGCCTCTTATTTAACCCTTGTGTGGTGTTCGTATTTTTGTTACTCAGCCAGTGTTCATGGGTCTGGTGGACCCGCTAGAGTTTTGGCTTTCCAAATTAACACTATCAAACAATTTTATGTTAAATTACTCAACAGATGTTTACTTCATCCCAATTACAAGACATATGAACAGCAAACATGGTTAATTTTTTCCCTTTACCTTTGTTAGATCACATTTATGAATTAATGTGCTTCTCGTTTTTCTTTTATATAAAATGTTATAAATAAATCAGTTATAATCAAGTGGAGTGAGTGGAAAGACACAACACATTTACACATGAAAAAAAAATTAATTGTTTAATTTTTCTTTTGAAAAAAACTGAACACGGGTCTCACAGACCCGAACACCATACAAGGGTTAATCCTCAAGGTTTCTCTTACAGCTTCTCTGTACTGCTGAACATCAGGTGAGGATGCAGTCTCAGCAGTGCAAAGCTTTACCTGACAATCACCACTGCCCCCTGCTGGGGAATGGTGATAGTCAGGTGACTCCTGTCCACAATGAAGTCTGCTTTTTTTTTCTCCTTTTTTGTTCCATAGTATTAAACACATTCACTTACAGAAACTGCGACTGACTAATGAGGGATTTAAAGGAAGGCTGCACTGACCTTGTGTCACAGTCAGTTTATTTACAAGCCAGGTGTGGCTCACATAATGGAGGGCTACAGCCGGCACAGCTCCAGTAAAATGTATGCTTTTAAATGCTGCAAATCCCATTGTATTTTGCGGTTGAGAGGGAATGCAAGCAGTGCTGGTAAGCCAATTCATGCTTTGTTGAAATAAGATGTGATGTCAGGTTATGTGTTTGCTGATAAGTGCAGAGACGTTACATCAAAATGTCTGCTTTCACAATAGAGCTTGACCCGAATTTCCCACCTTTTACAAAGAGTGAAAGAAGGACACGTGTTGAAGGCACTCTGAAGTAACAACGTCTGTGATGAAATATGCAGTTTTGACACAAGTGCAAGACTTTGCAAAGTCTAATATAGGGCTGACAAAACCTTATTCTCTGGAGACCAACCTTGTCTGAAGAAGTCAGGGTCAACATCACCCAAGAAGTTTGTTTAAGCACAGGCAACCATAGCAACACACCTTAGAAATAGCAATGGTTTACGAAGGAGAGGGAAGCTACAGAGCCAAATCTGTCACAGGCGTGCAGATGCAGCTTTTTAAAGCCCACATTCATTGTTTTGGTTTTTGCAGCTACCTTCAGTTTTGAAGCAGCAAAAATCCCTTTGGCGGTGCCAAGAACTAGCTGGTGAACACAATTTAACCTTAAAGCATTTACAAAGCCACAATAGTACACCAGAGATGGTATTGTTTCCCCCTCTTGATTCTGTTGGTCTATATGTGTATATCATCATGACGAAATTTGGTCACAGCTATGCCGACTGTGCCAGGAACTACCACAAAGGCTGTTTTGATGACTTTGTCAGGTGTTTATAGGTCTGTGGACAGAGTTTTTAAAGCCATGCAATCACTGAAAATACAATCAAGCGCTTTACAGACAGACGAGTGTTTGATATCGAAATGAAGACCAACTTCTAAGATTGGCAACGCGGTTGGTATGTTACCATCACAGGAATGTCTCTGGCTCTTCTAAGCAGTGTTTCTTAGATTGTGAGGCATGACACTCTGCAAGCGACAGAGCCACTGTCGCAAGGAGGTGAATAACCAGGGGAAATATACAGGGTAGCTACACTACAAAAAACACTATGCACTCATAAATATGAACCAATAATAATGAGTAAAATGCAACTGAAATACATAAAATATCTAAATTTTATTTGTTGAAATACGTAATCATGAAGAAAAATATCCGCGGTATAAAGTAACTTTGACCATTTGACCAGATTCCATTGAATGCAATTGTTACACTGCTGAAATGATGGGCCAACTCATCTCCGTGCAACATATTTATTTTTACAGGAAACAGGAAAGTTCTATTTGGCACGTGGGCTGTACGATGCCTCTTCACCACTGACACTGCTTCTTCTAGTGTAGCTAATATTACTTTATACAAGTAACTTATACAGTTTCATATTCACATACACCACTTTTATAAACTGCTTAAATCACAAAAATACATTTTACTATACACATGAATAACATAGTGAACTCTCATTACAGTTTTATCTTGTTTTTACTACCGTTTTAGTCTATTTATGAACCTGTCTTATTAACTGTATTTATTAAAGTAGATTTCTTCTAAATAAAAGGCTTTTCTTAACATATTTCTATAGCATTCACTCTTCATGAACTAAACATACAGCAGTTTACATTTTTTCTTATTGTGCAAACATATTAAGTGTGGCTTTAACCCAAAAAATACCTGCAATGAACTCACAGACTTTCGGTACAGCCTAACAACTGGATGAGCACGCATGGCTTTAACCCAAAAAATAACTGGAATGAACTCACAGACTTTCGGTACAGCCTAACAACTGGATGAGCACGTGTGGCTTTAACCCAAAAAATACCTGCAATGAACTCACAGACTTTCGGTACAGCCTAACAACTGGATGAGCAAAAATACCTGCAATGAACTCACAGACTTTTGGTACAGCCTAACAACTGGATGAGCACGTGTGGCTTTAACCCAAAAAATACCTGCAATGAACTCACAGACATTCGGTACAGTCACAACTGGACGAGCACAGGCTAACAACTGGACCAATCACTGTCTATCACTTTTATAACATCTGTTTTATATTATCAACCACCCAGCTTACCTGTAAAGACAGAAAAATACCACAATCAGTTCTTTTTGGCGCGAGGCCCATATGCTGCCTCTTCACCACTGACACTACTTCTTTTAGTGTAGCGTCAGCTACGAGACTGGGCGCCCTCTTCTAGTGAAACTTATACAACAGTAAAATTAACATTACAGTGGAATGAAAGTCTTTGAGTATAAAATAAAATGGGGGGGGGGGCTACTATTTTCATGTCTCTATCCTTAACATAGTGGCACACAATGTTTTAAACTGTACAATGTAGTACATAGATAATTTACATTTGATTACCGTATTTCCCGGACTACAAAGCGCACGTGAATATTAGCCGCACAAGCTAAAATCAGGGTTAAATCCTGTTTTGTACATACATTAGCCGCACCTGACTAAAAGCCGCAGGTGTTTCAATGTTGACTTATCATATGTAAGAGAATATGCACAAAGGGAACTGTCAGGAAAAAGATGGCTGTTTGGAGACACATCACTTTTATTAATATTTTGAAAAACAAGTTATGGGTACATATTTGCATAACTTTTTAGGTATATGTACAAGTACTCGTAATTACAAGTACGAAACATGTACTGTGCTTCATAAACGAGTAACAAATGTAGTACATAACAATAACCTACAGCACACCAGAAAAATAGATTCAGCCTACCTTTTAGGCTCAGGTGCAGTGACACGGCTTTAACAAGAAGAAAAGTCAGTCATTCACCATCTTTCTGTTCTTCCTGCGCACTAAAACCACCAAAGTCCTCTTCTCCAGTGTCGGAAACGAACAGGCTCAGGGTGGCCTCGTCATCCACTCTCAGCTTCTTTCCTTCGTTGTCACTTTCAAAACCAAAGAAATCCTCCTTGTCTGTGCCAGAGTTGAACACCCTCAGAAGGGCCGTGGCGGTGTCCTCCTTTCCATCATGCAGCAGTCCAGCCCTTCGAAATCCGTCGGTGATCGTGGTGGTATTTCACACTTTTCCACGCTGTCAGATTCCACCTGTGGAGTTGAGCATAACTTGCTTTTCGCAAGTTTATTGCCGCTCGTCATTCACGCCTTCCGCTGAACGCGTAGCGCTACTTTGAAGTTTGTTTTTCGCGCTACTTGTACGGCACTATGTTGCCTGGCGGATGGACATGTGACCAACACACCACTCTTGAACCCCGATACTGTGTGTCTGATCACATGCCCTTCCGCCAGGCAACGTAGTGCCGTACAACAGCGGCACAAACAAAACAAATCGTCTTACGATATGACAAAAATCACGGACAATCCATAGAAAAGCTGCACCTGACAGGGTTCAAAGCTTGTGCAAAAAGTAACGGCTTATAGCCCGACAATTACGGTATATTACTTAAAATATTTTTATTTCAGGAACTAGAAGGTTTTCCATTTGGGTGTTCATTCTGGTGAAAATTCTATGAAAAGGGGTGTAACTTCACCAGACTCTACCCCCTGATGCTTAGATGGGTCACTATTGCCAGAGTCAGCAGTCAGGCGCCATGGCAACTCATCTTATAAATGACAATGGTTTATAAAGCAAAGGAAAGCTATCGGGCCAAAGTTATCACAGGTTTGGGATAACTTTGGCCCGAGGTTTAATGAGCTGGTCTAATGAGCTGCTACAGGCTAAAACGGCGTAAAAAGAACATTGAGTTTGATCTGTGTTCACAGTGTGGACACAAACATGGCTTCAAATGCAAATGCTCTTCCCTCCAAGTCTGATTGATGTGCAAATATGTCACTAAATGTTTGCTTCAAATGCCATACCAACTTTATGACAAAAAAAAGTATATAATGAAGGCAAAGCTAAATACTCCAGCAAACTAATGAAAGGAAATTTGGCTGCACATGTAATGGTACTGCTTACCTCATTTGTTACGTGACAACGTGTGGACAACCTTCTTAGCAAAAACCTCAGACGTTGATTGGAAACCATGCGAGAATGCCGCTGCAGGTGTCATAGCAACAGACACCAGTAGGAGGAAGTTAAAGGCAGCGACAGCCATGGTGGGAATCCAATTTGGGTAGTGCTGCACAAATCAGCACAGCATGAGATGACCCCGTATCACATTAGAACATCCTTCAGAGGTTCAATAAATCACTGGTTTACTTTTTTGTTGTTGTTCTTGCTCCTACAGGTGTAAAATCCTGCTTTTATTTAAAACAAATGGTGTAACAGGGATTCCAGGGCTGGGCTCTGTTTAATGTTGGGCATCGATCCTGATGGAAAACACGTTTATTGTTTCTTTATTCTACTAATCCTTCTCCCCATTCTCTTAACTGACTTTCTTATTAATAGCCACCATGGGCGAACCCTTTAAAAAGTCAAACGCATCTCATCCAGAGGAAACTTGGCTTCAGAAGGTGCAGGACCAGTTCTAAACTAAAACAAAAACTCTGCATCCCAGCAGGAAGATGAATGCAAAGGAGGAGAGTGCCGAAACTGTTTTTAAACAGTTCAAGAGGATCCCTAAGGAGTCGAGGAGCTGGGGTAACACCGGCATTGCAAAATGCATCAAAAGCCAAGAAGACCACAGGTTTTTCATAGAGTGTGTATGCTCGAATGAGAAAGACAGATGCACACTCAAGCGTGTGATTGTGTTTGAGCGTGCATGTGTATTTATGGATAGTTTGACTATGTGTGTGTGAGAGAGAGGGGGATAGAAGCCAGCTCTTGCATTTGGCCAAGTGTCAGAATGGGAAAAAGAGCCTCTCCAACGAGCGTGGAATTTGTTGAAGAATCTTGTGCTGTTTAGCACGTACACCCGGATAGACACGGGGGGTGGGGGTGGGGGTGGGGGGTGTTTCGATTTGAAGAGGTAACATTGCTGAGAGCGGGTTGTTGCTGCTTGGATGGGCAGAGATTCGTGTAACTTGCACGAAACCTTTACATAGCATCAGAAAGAAACCAATCCAATCTTTGATCTCCGCTCCCTAGTTGATAAAGCCTATATTTCTGTTTCCAGTTGCCTGCTCTAGTTGCTTTCTTTTCTCTTTACCTTATTTTAGAGCTGCAGAGACCTTACCAAACTCATTTCCTCGAAACGGTCTGATTGTGTTCAGTTGACTTCCTTGGATGCAACAGGCCTTACAAGTTAATCATCCAGGAAAGCCTCTTAGTGACAGCTATGCCTTAATTGCATACCAGACTGAGCCCATCAATTTGGACGCAGCAAATCCAAAATCCACAAATTCCATCTGCATGGGAATGAGTTATTCTGTCAAAACCCCTTGGTTCTCACTGAGAGAAATATACACAGAGCAGTATGAAACATGAGAAAGTCTTACTGGTCAGATTTGTATTAAAGGTGCCACCTCAAATTCTACTGTTCAGATCCCACGGTATCGCTAATACGACCCTCTTTGAGGTCTCCTTTTGTTTAGACTCTTCGGCAGAAGCTATCACCAGGGGCTTTCCAGCATTAAAAGCAAAACAAACAGTCCAGTGTGACAGTAAAAGGGGAAAGCATTGGACTGGGTTGGATTTATTTTTGCGAGAAGTGACCGTACCACTCTTCCTCATTCTGGTTTCATCTCGTTTGCTTATTCCATGCTGTGTTTTAGCAGTTTATCCAGGAAAGCTGGGCTGAAAACACTAACCTTTTCCACACAGCAATAACTTCCCACCATGACATCGAACCAACATTGCTTCAGGGTCCCTAAGCGCTTGCTGTGAAAATGTCAGACAAGCTCTTTTCATGTGAGGGAAATCCTATCTGATTTACTCCCCCTTCTTCCTCAGCTAAGGCGCCTATTTGTACAGGGCCATGTTTCATTTGAATATCAAAGCCGGTGAGGAGCTGGTCAGACACTTTAAATGACATTTTTTGGGCTTCTCTTGAGGAATGTGATTGCTTAAGTGCCCTCGACGGAGGGACCTGATCACAGACACAATGCATCCTTTGTGCCGTCAGTGTGACCGTAATCTCTATTTATCTACACTCTGAGCTCTGTGGATGAGATGAGCACAGAAGTCTATTTGCATCGCAGAGTGCGGCTTTTTTAAGCCTCACAGTTTAGATGGCATTTGAGAAATTGTTCACATTTTTGTCCATGAAACGGTGGCGCCACGATGGCGTACATGCTTCCGACATGACCTACTTGTCTTCACCATGCTTCATTCACCATTGATCACAAACCCAACTGTTGAGGAAATGCACAAGAGAGGCCCTGCTGAGATCTCTATTGCACTTTAAACTTGCTTATATTCAGCGCTAGATTCTCCCAAAGTCTAACAAACATGCTAAATTCATTAGCTTCTCATAAAACATTTACAGGGCTTACGTCTTCTGTGTCTCGTTGTGTGATTTGTGCGTGTGTGTGTATGGGTGACTGCACCTGCTTTGAATATGCGAAGAAAAAGGTAGACATTTTTGAAAGCTAACCTCATAACATTCACAAACACAATACTGGTAGAGTGAAACGCCTCCATATCTACTTTAAAGTGGTCCCAATGGTCCCAAATCACAATCCTCTACAAAAAAAAAAGTTAGTTTGCTACTCAGTTTTTTTGCAAACACATTAAAAACAAGCACGTAAGCTTGTTTTTAATGTGTTTGTTCTGAAAACAAACTACTAGACTCAATTCACTTAATTTTTTTGTATTGATATATGATGGTAAATCACAACAACAGTCACTTTACAGACAGAAAGACCCCAAATTACTAGACAGAAAACCCCCCAATAATTAGATGATGCCCAATGAACAAGTGCTTGTCGACAGTGGGAATGAAAGGGAAGAAACCTCTACCAGAACCAGGGTGAGGGAGGGGCAACCATCCGCCATGAGCAGTTGGGAGTGAAGGGAGCGAGACAAAACAAAAGACAAGTTGTGATAACTAATGATTAAATACAAGGTGGTGTGTAAGCACACAGGGAGTGAGAAAAGGTGAGTGAAGAAGAAACACTTATTGAATCAATGGATGCCCCCAGCAGCCTAGGCCTAATGCAGCACAATTAAGGAATGGTTCAGGGTCACCTGATCCAGACCTAACTATATGCTTTATCAAAAAGGAAAGTTTTAAAAGTCGAGAGGATGTCTGTCTCCTGAATCCAAACTGGGAGCTGGTTCCGTAGAAGAGACCCCTTAAAGGTGAATGCTCAGCCTCCCATTCTAATTTTAATAAGAACCACAAGCACTTGCGTTTCTGCTTGTCCTGCACGTCCAATGACATTGAAAGTTATGACAAAAAGTTCTTCATCTAATATCTTAAATATAAACTTAGCTGTCTTTTGCCTGCAGTATCCGATATTTCTCAAAAACTTGAGGCAACCTTGAGTTTCCATTGAGTGTTCCTGATCAAAATGCTGCAAGTATTTAGCCCCAAAGATGACTTTTTTAACCTTTACAAATATGCAACAGTGACATCCTGTTTAATTCACATCCTGTTTAATTTCAAAATGACCCAAATGTAGGACATACTATCATACAGGCATGCTGCATTAATAAATAAGGATTTTTAAATGTCTTGAATAGCAACACTGGAATGAGGCTAGAGAAGGCAACAAGAACAAAACAACACACAAATAAAGAAAGGAAGGAAGAAAACTGATACATAAGAAGAGTGATCTTTCAAAATAAATAATAGAAAAACTCAAAACCAAGATAGTGCCCCTAAGGGAGAACTCTAAGATGTCCCATGTAAGGAGTCCAAAGTCTTGGTGGATCATATGAAGGATGGCCCGAAGGATGTTCCAAATTGGCAGTGAATCAGTGACAGTGTAGACCCTTCAGGACCAAGGCAAGTGGAGGGTGGTGGGGACAGAAAACTTCTAGAGGCTGGATAGGAATCAAAAACCCTCATAAGGCAGAGACCCTCTGAGGGCAAAGCAAGCAGTTGGAAGGAAAGTTGTCAGAGGGGAGACAACTGGAGGTCAGGGCAGAATGCTAAATAAGCAGAAGGCTGGAAACCAGCCACCCTATAGTGCCTTGCAGACAGAGCAGACCTGCTCCTCAGGATCTGTCCTTGGCATGGGGTTGATGACAACAGGCAGACTTAGGGGTGTAGAGATTGGAAAACTGATTCAGATACAGGATGCAGGGTCGACGGAGGTGGACACCTCTGGGGAATATTTGGCAGGTCAGCCAAGTCTGAGGCACAGGAACTGTAGCCCAACTCAGAATGTGAGACATTAGTCGTCTCTGACCAAGGTACATCAAAGATGACCTACTCAAGGGGCAATGAGACATTGGCTGACTTTTTTGGCTGAATTAGACAGTCACTTCTGATTCATGATAGGTCAGAATGAGGACTCAATTGTGGTGGCGAGAGGCAATTACAAACTCAGTGGGAATAGTGGCTTGGCTTACTTACTGATGCAGATTTAGTTTCGGCTGACTCAAGAATAGTTTGGTGCTGGTTAACCCAAGAACAAGAGTTACTGACCAAAACAGGATGAGGTATTGCAAGACTGTGGAAGTGCCAGGCTTGGCATTTGCTGATCATGGCAGGAGCCTGTTAATGCACTTCACATGAAGTCAGACATCAAAATTTCCAAGTTCCCAGTCAGAATGACTCGAATGCCCCCTCAGATTTCCAAGTCTGGAAGTTGGAGCAGCTTCACCAGCCTTGGCAGAAGTGACCATAAAAAGTAATGCACTGAAAAAAGAGAGCTGTTGGAACAACTTGATTATATAATGTCAAATTGTAACACCTGATTTAATTAAGTTTAGAATTGGTACCTTAAGTTCACAAATCACATCAGTCAGACAAAAGTTACACACAGTGCACAATAAAGCCAACACGCACACTTACACTCACACTTTCACTGTCACTTACACTTCCAGTCAAATGTTTGGACACACCTTCTCATTCAATGTGTTTGCTTTGTTTTCATGACTATTTACATTGTAGATTCTCAGTGAAGGAATTACGGAATACAGAATTATGTAGTATACAAAAAAGTGTGAAATAAGTCAAAACATGTTTTATATTTTAGATTCTTTAAAATAGCCATCATTGGCTTTGATTACTGCTTTGCACACTCTTAGCATTCTTTCCATGAGCTCCATGAGGTCGTCACCTGAAATGGTTTGCCAACAGTCACCATCTCGTCTGGGTGTAGGTCAGGTGACCAGTTGGCCAGGCCATCTGGCTCAGCACATCATCACTCCCCTTCTTGGTCAAATAGCCCTTACACAGCCTGGAGGTGCGTTCGGGCTCATTGTCCTATTGAAAAATAACCCATATGGTTTGCATTTAGTTGCAAACCAGATGGGTGGGATGGTGTGTCGCTGCAGTGGCTATGGTAGCCATGCTGGTTCAGTGTGCCTTCAGTTTTGAATAAATTCCCAACAGTGTCACCAGCAAAGCACCCGCACCATCACACCTCCTCCTCCATGCTTCATGGTGGGAACCATGCATGTAGAGATGATCCATTTACCTTTTCTGCAATACACAAAAACACGACAGGTGGAACCAAAGATCTCAAATTTGGACTCGTCAGGCAAAAGCATGGCTACTTTGAGGAATCTAAAATATCTAATCTAAAATCTAAAATATAAGATATATTTAGAGTTATTTAGCATTTTTTTCTTTGCTACATTATTCCATATACACTCAACAAAAATATAAACGCAACACCTTTGTTACTGCTCCCATTCCCCATGGGATGGACGTAGAGACCTAAAATTCATTCCAGATACACATTATAACCATCCCTCCCAAACAGTGGTCACAAATCAGTCCAAATGTGTGGTAGTGGGCACATCTGCTATATTGAGATAATCCATCCCACCTCACAGGTGTGCCACATCAGGATGCTGATCTGACATCATGAGTAGTGCACAGGTGTACCTCAGACTGCCCACAACAAAAGGCCACCCTGGAATGTGCAGTTTTGTCTCACAGCAAAATGCCACAGATGCCACAAGCAATGAGGGAGCGTGCAATTGGCATGCTGACAGCAGGAATGTCAACCAGATCTGTCGCCCGTGCATTGAATGTTCATTTCTCAACCATAAGCCGTCTCCACAGGCGTTTCAGAGAATATGGCAGCACATCCAACCGGCCTCACAACCGCAGACCTCGTGTAACCACACCAGCCCAGGACCTCCACATCCAGCAGGTTCACCTCCAAGATCGTCTGAGACCAGCCACCCAGACAGCTGCTGGAACAATTGGTTTGCACAACCAAACAATTTCTGCACAAACTGTCAGAAACCGTCTCAGGGACGCTCAACTGCATGCCCGTCGTCCTCATCTGGGTCTTGACCTGACTCCAGCTCGTCTTCGTAACAGACTTGTGTGGGCAAATGCTCACATTCGATGGCGTCTGGCACGTTGGAGAGGTGTGCGCTTCACGGATGAATCATGGTTCACATTGTTCAGGGCAGATGGCAGCTGAGAATGTCCCAGTTCTTGCATGGCCAGCATACTCACCGGACATGTCACCCATTGAGCATGTTCGAGATGTGCTTGACCGGCGTATACGACAGCGTGTACCAGTTCCCACGAATATCCAACAACCTCGCACAGCCATTGAAGTGGAGTGGACCAACATTCCACAGGCCACAATTGACAATCTGATAGACTCCATGCGACGATGTGTTGCACTGCATGAGGCAAATGGTGGTCACACCAGATACTGACCGGTTCTGGGTCCCCAGACCCCCAATAGCGCAAAAAACTGCACATTCCAGGGTGGCCTTTTGTTGTGGGCAGTCTGAGGTACACCTGTGCACTACTCATGATGTCAGATCAGCATCCTGATGTGGCACACCTGTGAGGTGGGATGGATTATCTCAATATAGCAGATGTGCCCACTACCACACATTTGGACTGATTTGTGACCACTGTTTGGGAGGGATGGTTATATTGTGTATCTGGAATGAATTTTAGGTCTCTACGTCCATCCCATGGGGAATGGGAGCAGTAACAAAGGTGTTGCGTTTAAATTTTTGTTGAGTGTATCTTGCTTCATATATTTGATGTCTTCAGTATGTACCTATAACATAGGAAGTAGTAAAAATAATAATAATAAAAAAAAAAACATTAAATGAGGTGTGTTCAAACTTTTGACTGGTAGTGTACCTTTCACCAGTTGTTCTTTGCTTTTTTTAAATTTGCACACTCAACATCGTTCTTCTGAGTTATCAGAAAGGCGACATATGCTTGAATTGTTCAACCAAGGACTTGACTTCTAGTGGTCAGAACTAATACCAAAAGTACCTCATTAGCCACTCTAGCTAGTGTAGTTTGTCATTACGGGGTGATCGTGGCTCAAGAGTTGGCAGTTCGTCTTGTAATTGGAAGGTTTGCCGGTTTGAGCCCCGGCTCGGACAGTCTCGGTCGTTGTGTCCTTGGGCAAGACACTTCACCCGTTGCCTACTGGTGGTGGTCAGAGGGCCTAGTGACGCCAGTGTCCGGCAGCCTCGCCTCTGTCAGTGCGCCCCAGGGCAGCTGTGGCTACAACTTAGTTTGCCATCGCCAGTGTGTGAATGGGTGGATGACTGAATGTAGTGTAATGTGCTTCGGGGTCCTTTGGGACTAAGCGCTATACAAATACAGGCCATTTGTTGGGTTATTTTGACCTCTCTAAGAAAAACCAATAATTAAATAATAATGATAATAAAAAAAAAAAAACCATTTTATTAGAGAAAATGTGCATTTAAGCAGCAGATTTTTTTTTATGTAACACTTATTACTAGCTTGGCTTGAAAGCTAGAACTTACCCTGAGGAAAGTTTTTTTTTTAACTTATCTCATGATGTAGGAGCAGTTAAGGGTTTCATCAAGGTCAAGGTTTTTTTAAACAGATAAAGCCTAGAGCAGAGAGTCTAAATGCTTAGAAAACAGCAAAGAAAGAAAGAAAGAAAGAAAGAAAGAAAGAAAGAAAGAAAGAAAGAAAGAAAGTGGACAATGGCATAGTGTTCAGATGCTAACGTTATCAAACATCAGATACTTTATCTTCCTCTTTATCTGTCCCCAAAGAGTCTACCTGTATCTTTTGCTTTCTGCTCAAAATGTTTGGCATGTTCTGTACAATACTTGTGTTGGTGTCTCTCATACTTCTACATCTGATGAGTACGGCTTGGATAGAGATGACCCTATCTCTAAAATCTAAAAAACAACATCAAAAGGATAAAAGCATTGAGAGGATCCAAAAACACATGCTGTGGTTTAGACTAGGCGTTATTTGTCCTTCCTCTAGGACATTGAGTTTAAATCTTCCTTGAAGGCAATTGACTTGTACTGTTATACTAGATCTCTCTCTGGGTTTAAAAAAAAATCTCTGAAGCACGCTGCCCCGTTTTGCTGGTTTTCTCCTGTGTATTAGATAAATTGCATACATATCAGCGTGGCATGTCTTTATTGATTTTTCTCTTGTGTTTAATTTTGCCTGATATTCTGCTGCTGTGTTGTTTGTGGGTTAATCTATTAGTTAGATTTCAATCTCAGATTGCGTTTTGTCATCCTTTGAGGCTATAGGCTTACATTTCATGAAGGTTCATAAATCTAGGAATTAATCTCATTGGACTTGAAAATTTATTTACTTTTGGATATAAAGCTCTTTTATAAAAGTCGCTTATTAAAAAAATAACAAGGTTATCCAAAAGTAACAACATATAAAGCTTTTTTAAAGTCAGTTATTAAAACAACTAAAACAAACAAATGTCATACACGAACATGGGAACAAAAATGTACAATGATATTTCTGTAGTTGTGTAACCTGTGGGATTCCCCCCCTTTTTTTTGTCCCTCTTAGATGTAATAAGCGGTTTTCGCCATCGGTGTCGCTCTTTTATTCTCGCGAGAATAACAGACAGGAAGGAACCGCCATTAAAATGTAGGAGAAGAAGAAGAAGAAGACAGGAAGGAACGAAGGAGAAAGTCAAGAATTAAACATGGCAGCCCGCAGTGTGTTCAGGTCTCTCTGGACCTCATTTGCGGGCTTAAAACTTGAATCCAGAAGCACCAACTTGAGTTCTTTAAGGACGATAAGTGTTCCTCAGCTTACTTCTTTAACTATCCAGAAAAGGGGGATTCGTCAAGGTGAGACATGTGTGCAAACGTTACAGCTTTAGCCTGTCGGTGGGATAACTAGCATGTTTTGCTAAATACACCGCATGTTTTTCATTTCCTATCACTTATAGGACACGCTATTCTCCTGTTGTGTTTTCCAATAAAGAGACAATACATTAGTTAAATGATGACGACCACATCTGCGTGAAACGTCAGTCGGCAGCGTCTGAAGGTGTTGACTTTTCAGTTAACTTTCCTGAGGCTTATGCCTTATGTACTGCAAGAACTTCTGAAACCTTTAAGGAGCTTCTTTTTTCAGCTTTCTAACAAAGTTATAGAACCCATTAAAATAATTTTAAAATGTCAGTAAGATTGCGTTGAAAAATCCACATTTTACCAAAATCAAAAACAAGCCTAACAGCATATTCTAATACAGGTACTACATTCATCAAAACAATCTCAACAATTCAGCACGTGCATAAATATTATATAATATGCATTAATATAAAGATTAGTTGTTCATCTTTAACAACTAACTTTATGATAGTTAAAATGAATGAACTTCTTTCATTTTCGGAATTAAAGGAAATTATAGATATCTAGTTTGAATTTGGTAGACCCAAGACGGATCAAACAGAGTAAAATATTACTTTGAAACTAGTAATGTAAAGATTTTAATATTGCATTGTAAGAAGTTGTAGTCATCTGTTCTCACATTAGAATCAAGAAATGCAGATTTCTGTAGCTTTAACCAGATGTGTTAAAGCTACAGGAATAGCTTTAACAGTTAATGAAAATAGTTTGAAAGATCAATTCTGTTGATAGTTTTGGAGTTAGTAGTTGAACGAGTAATATTGATTGTTGACTAAAATGAAAAAGCACTGTTTATATCTACAATTACAGACTAGTAAAACTTGAATCTAGGATTTTTATTGTCAATTACAATGTCAGTGTGGAAACCACTTTTGTTTCCACTATGCAGTAGTTGGCACTGTCACCTCACAATGATTGTGATTGGTGGTCTGTATCTTGGTGTTAGCCCTGCGACAGACTGTCCAGGGTGTACTAGGACCTCTCACCCCATGACTGCTGGGCTCCAGCCTCAGAGCATCCTACTTTGGAATAAAACAACATTTAATACATGAATTAGTGAAATTCAACTGCCAAATTAAAATTTAATGTAAAGTCTGATGTTTCATAATGTCTGTTGCAGTGGTGGAGAAGCAAGATGGTAAAACAACAAATGTAAGTAAAGCTCAGAACCATTCAAAATTTTATTGTTGTGAAGTTAAATAATTGCAAAACTTTTTTTGAATCATCGTTTTGGATAATTACACAAAACATTTTGATGTATTTTAATAAGGCCTAATATAAATACGTAATAAACTCTGTAACCAGCAGTGAGAGACCATGTTGGAGTTGAGGAGTATTATTCCGCACTTGTAAATAAATAGCAAATGCTATTAGTATAATAAAAATGCTTTGATTCTGATAAAGTAACTGTCATATCTCTTATTTTTATGTTAGATTGAAGGACACATTCTGGAAGTTCCAGTCGGAGCACAGCCTCCAAATCCCACAGCCAAGTGTCCAATCTACAGATGGAATCTGCAGAACAAATACAACTACACAGTAAATACTTTCACTGTTATTAGTGACATTATTATTAATATTACTGTATTAGCCTGATTTTCTCTTTCTTTTTTGTATTTTCCCTTCCCAGGATGTCTTGTTGCTCAGTCAGTTCATCAGGTCAGATGGAGGGATGTTGCCCAGGAGAGTCACTGGTCTCTGTCCAGAAGAGCACCGCAAGATTGCCATTTGTGTACAGATGGCTCACAGAGCAGGTCAGTGGAAGTCCTGCTGTTGCGCTTTAAGTTTTTAAGTTACCCATCAGTAGCACCTCCACAGCTCTAGACACGTGTCATATATCATGAAGCCTCCTTGTACTTTCTTTCCACCTGTAAGTGGGTTATTTAGTTTACTCAGATAAAATAAATACAAAGGTTAATAGCCACTTTGTCTGAGTCTATTTTTAATTAGCTTGGGTTCAGCGGAGTGACTTTTATGTGTCCTTTATTTAGCAAGGTAAAAATGTTTGACAATAAAAATGGTCTTTTTCAAAACAGATGTAGCCAAGAGGGCAGCAAATTGTAACAAATGTAACATAGCAGTTATATATAGACATTTTAAGAGGCCAGACAGGAATGAATTGATTATAATGTTGGTGCAGTAATGCAGCACTTGCAAAACAGGTCACAAGAAACAAAAGAATTTAGTGTTTGGCAGTCAGTCGTTTTTTAAGCACGGCAAGGGAACAAACTGTACACTGATCATGATTTTCATACTTTTCCTGAGCCTGTCAGAGTATTTCTGCTGCATTAAACACGCACGAGGGGTCAGAAGATCACAGCATAGTTAATTCTTGGCTTTTTCTCTTGCTTTGAGAGATTTCACCTGAGTACACAATTTTGAAACCCCTCTAAGTCTTTCTGCTAAAGATTTATGTGCATTTTGTTAATACCCAGTCATCATGCTGACTTGTTGCTAATGAATCTAATGAATTCCTAATGAGTGAGAAATTCCACCTGTTGGACCCTTCCAACATTTTTCCTGTTTTAATATAAAACATTGATATAGTCATTGTGATACAACCCACTATTTTTCAGGGCTATCAGTTATCTTATATGGATGAATACTAGCAACATGCATTACTATATAATATTTGTTGGTAATTCCATTAAAAGACGGCAGAGAGATGCAGTTCAGTGAGTCCTGTTATTGGAGGGAGAGCCTAGCAGACACTGAATGGCTCTAGCTGCCTGTGTCAACAAATGCAACTGTGTCCTTAACTCCAGTATTCAGGTGGATGAGTTGTTTTAAAAACAAGTCTGGTCATGAAATTTCCTCTCTGCTAAATATTTCACAGTTAGTATTATTACAATAAAGTAGAAGTGATTTGGAACGACAGAAAATCAGATATGAACTGATAGGCCATGTAAAATTAGAGTGGGGTTATGGGATGCTAAGGCACTTACTGCACTGAGGTCAAATCAACTTTCTGCAGAGTACTCACTACAGACCTCCAAGCTTCATGTGGCCTTCAGATAAGCTCAAGAACAGTGTGTAGAGAGGTTCATGGAGTGCGTTTTCATGGCCGAGCAGCTGCATCCAAGCCTTAAATCACCATGCTGTCTGGCAATCCGATGGATGAGTCTGGGTTTGGTGTTTGTCATGAAACCAGTACTTGTGTGACTGCATTGTGCCAAGTGTAAAGTTTGGTGGAGGGAGGATTATGGTGTGGGAGTTGTTTTTTTTTAGGAGTTGGGCTTGCACCCTTAGTTCCAGTGAGAGAAACTCTTGATGTTTCAGCATCCCAAGACATTTTGGACAATTTCACTCCCCAACGGGGCAGGGATAGCTCAGTAGGTGGAGTGGTGGCCCCGTGATCGGAAGGTCGGGGGTTCGATTCCCCTGAACAGCTACCCTGAGGTACCCCTGAGCAAGGTACCATCCCTACACACTGCTCCCCGGGCGCCCAATTGCTGCCCACTGCTTCACTGAGTGAATGGGTTAAATGCAGAGAGGAATTTCCCCACGGGGATCAATAAAGTACACTTTCTTTCTTTCTTTGTGGGATCAGTTTGGGTTTGACCCCTTCTGGTCCAACATGACTACTCACCAGTGTACAAAGCAAGGTCCAAAAAGAAATGGATGAGTGAGTTTAGTGTGGAAGAACTTGACTGGCCTGCGCAGAGTCACCTCACCCGACAGAACACCTTTGGGATTAGAGTGGAGACTGTGAGTCAGGCCTGGTCGTGAAACATCAGTGTTTGACCTCACAAATGTGCTTCTGGAAGAAATGCCCAAAAATTCCCATAAACGCTCTTAAACCTTGTGGAAAGCCTTCCGAGAAGATTTGAAGCTGTTATAGCCGCAAAGGTTAGGCTGACGTCATATTAACGCCTATGGATTAAGAATCAGATATCCTTGAGTTCATATGCGTGTAAAAGCAAACAAGCGAATACTTTTGGCAGTACACTGCATTTTCTTTGTACTTTTCAAAATCAAGCACAAATAATTTTAACTTTTGAGTTCTGTTTATACCTTCATTTTACAAAGCATCACAGCTTGTTATGAAAGGTTTGAATTTGACACTGCCTAAAGGCAAATAATTGTGCAACCTGGACCAAGACATGATAGTAGGGTTGTAAACTTGTTCTTGCTTGTTCCTCAAGTCTTTTATTCATTTTAGAACAACCTGAATTTGTCTGCTTCACGTGTTTATCATCTACTACGCAGACGATAAACACTGTCAGCTGTAACATTACATTAAATGAAAACTGAGCAGTAATTTGGTGACTGTAATGACAGTGAGAAGTAAATCTTAATGTGTCATCAGTACATTGTCTTTTATAACTGTCTTTTGAGAGTTTGTAACAGTATTTATTTTTTTTAATACAAGTACTGAGAAATTTAAGTTAATAAATGCATCTTGTTATTTTGTGTGTTCAAGGTCTGCTTCCTGACCATAAACCCAAACTTCCAGAAGACCATGTCCCAAAGAGACCCAAGCCCAAACTTAACAGGTGACGCATGTATCTATGTCTGCGTATGCTTTTTTTTCAGCATTTGTATCCAGCGCAGTGCTGTTAATAATTCCCCTGCACCTCTGTTTGTTGTACAGATACCTGACTCGCTGGTCCATTGACTCAGTGAAACCCATCTATAAAACTGGACTGAAGTGGTGTAAGAAGCGTATGCCTGTTGGCCACCCAATACTAAAGAACAATGTGCGTTATGGTGTCAAGCCCTTGTACATAAAACACTGAAGGACCAAAAGCCTGAAAGATTGGTACAACTGGAGGAAAGTGGGTGGACCCATTTATTCAGGGATGAAACCACCAGATCCCTGACTGCTAACCTTGACCGTTGTCATACAGTTCTGAGAAGGGAGGAAACAATTCCTAAAAGCTTCATCCATCTGTGTTTATTCTAACTTTTGTTTATTAAGCTGAGTCACTCTTTTAATGAATCACACTCAGACCCACCCGACACCATCTATTCTGGCTGTTGCTTTTCAAAAAAAAGAAAAAAAAAAGAAAGAAACTCTTGAAGGAAACCTGCTGACAACTTAATGCAAGCAACAACCTGATCAGTGTTACAGTTTCAAAGTAGGTGGTATGGTGACTGTGTATACTCAATGCAACACAGATGTGAAAATAAAATATGTGTGTTTACTCTGCCTCTCAACATGTGTTTACTGTGTAGGCACGGCCTTTGTGAATTGGAAGTAAACACAACAAAAAGTCTGTAGACACTAAACTGACTGTACCAACCTAGTTTTATTTGTTTTATAATACAACAAGATCTTAGCAGATTTTGGTTTTGTGAATTACTGAGAGTATGCAGCTTGAAAAAAAGCTTTTATAGCATGAAAGGAAGGTCCAAATTCTTGGTCCCGTCACCTATATAGATGTATCCATGCTGTGGTGTCATTGGCACGTGGTAGAAGGTCAGGCCGAACCACAGCAGACTGCGAAGCACGCACACTTTTCTTGCGAACTCAAACTGAAGACTCCAAGATCCTAGACACAAACACACAAGACTTGTAAACAGTTAATAGGAAAAGCAGGACGCTGCTAAATTATGTTCTCCAACAGAACCGTGAAGCTGAGCTGAAATAAAGGCTAAACACTAATCTTTGGAAATCTTACACTATTCAGCCAGAGGATACACCAATGAATCACGCTTTTGTGCTTTTGATGTCTATAGTCTAACCCGTTTGCCAAGTATGTTCGGGGTGTGACCATGAACGCCAAGAACCTAGGGAATTAAAACAATGATTTAATTGGACCTGCTACTATGAAAACGTGATTACATAAAAGAGTTTAAAGGCCAATATTTTAAAAAAAAAAAGT
This sequence comes from Rhamphochromis longiceps, assembly GCF_057381845.1. NCBI lineage: Eukaryota > Metazoa > Chordata > Actinopteri > Cichliformes > Cichlidae > Rhamphochromis > Rhamphochromis longiceps. The sequence continues at coordinate 7,499,631 of NC_140571.1, read as the reverse complement.
TGCAACTTTCCTGTTTCTGGATTTGATTTCAAAATATGATGCAACTAAAAGTAAAAAAAACCACGTCAACAGTATGTAATGTGCGTAGCAGAAGGCGAAACAAACTTAAATCAGGAGCTGGAAGCGGTTTGAGGGATGGTTAAGGAAAAGGGGGAGAGCCCAGCTTTGGGTCTCAGAGGAAAGCACCTGTCTTTTGGTGGAGATACATGATCCTGTTTTTCCCCTAGTGTCCCGTTAAGAAATGTTAACTCTTTATCCTTTCAGGCAGGAACATGCAATCCGCTGCAGTGAGCGTGGCACTGAAACAGCTGTGTGCTGTCTGCTTTAGACATGATGCAGCTGACATCCACATCAACACAAAGAACACACACCGACTTGTACACATGTGGAAGCTCTCTGTCAGACATCTGCTGCATGTTTGGTTAAGGGTGCTAAACCTTTTTTTCTCTCTCTCCCTCACACACCCTGTTAAATCCAGACACTTACTCTTTACATTCACTCTGGTCTGGAGCATATCCAGTCGCTAACCTCGCAGACATGACTTTGCATGTCTGCTTTCACATTATTCTTTGCACAGTGTTCACTGTTGATGTTTTCCTGCTATGTGTGATAGTTTTTTTCCCCAATAATGTGCAGCCAGGATTATCATGTCATGCTTTCTGCTACATTGCCACATAATGATAGATGGTAGTAGTCTGTAGATGATATTATAGTTTGAGTTTGACTCCCATCCAAATGTGAGAAAATTCCATTAATCATGCAACATCAGTTTGGTTGGTGGTCCTATTTTACTGGTTTCTCTCCTGGTTCTCATTTTCCTCTCTCCCCTCAGGAATTGTTTATGGTAGAAGGCCAAAATCAAATTAATGTGCACCAAATCCTGTACTCAAAGCCCAGATATTCCAAATCCAAAAAGCCTGAGTGTCAGACCAAAGCATATAAACTCTGGGTAAGTAGACACAGGGAAATTCTTCTAAGCATATATTCCCAAAAATCCTTCCCATGTGGCTGGTATGTTAATGTCAGACGGTTTTAGAGGTTTGTGTTTATTGGTAGCCTCACTTGAACAACCGTTTTACTGGTAAAATTATGCAATTTGTTTCCACTTGGAAGAAGACCCTTATGGTTTTCAAACAGCTGAATCACCACAAGCGTTTTCTGTGAAAATCACCCCTTGTAATGTAGCACAGGAAATGGAACACATGTTAACGTCAAATCACCGCCCAATTCTGCTGAGATCAGTTATAAAATAAGAGCAATTAGCAGAAAATGAAATACTTGTTAAAAACAAATCTTAGGACCTGCACTGTTGAATTTATGCAATGAAAAAAATGTGACTGTGTGTTCAGGACAGATTAAGCTCTGTAGTGTCACCTTTCGGAATGTCATCACTGAGTGCATCCAGATAGTCCATTGCTGGGTTCCAATCACCCATGTCCAGGGCAGATTTCTTCTTATTTTTTGATTGTCTGAAGTGAAGGAAATTGTCAAGCTTCCTTGCTTCTGCCTCAGACAGACCTGAAGAAAAAAAAAAATCACACAATCTTGCCCATGTTTTACAAAAGATACAACAAAATACTGTATTTGTTGTTGATAAATGCAATAACATGTCATTTTGTATGACATCAACGTTCACCATCATGTTGGCCCAAAGGTAACATGAAAAGGAATAACAGAAACAATGCACTTGTTTTAGTAGCCAAAAGTTTGTTGGCTGGCAAACTTAAGACAAGCCTTTCATGTGCCTTCTTGACTAGGGGAACATTATGGGTGCTGCAAGGTTTCAATCCATTACAGTGCGTTACCAATGCTGTTCTTGATGACCGTGGTCCTCCCAACTGCCTTCAGATCATTAAGAGACTGTTCATTTCTTTGTAAGTGAAGTGAAGCAAGGGGATCAAATTGTTATTTCCCCCACAGTATATACATATTTACCACAGAAGCTGCGGTTGAGCTGGACAAGACCACGTGGACTCTTGATGAAGGCACCACGAGGCACCACAGACACTTCTGCATCGATCTGATGAACGGACACTGCCAGTCTTTTTTCCTCAGTTACTGTTATCTGTAACCAATATAAGCCAGAAAAAGAAGAAGAAAACTAAATCAAACATTTGTCTTGTTTTTTTTACATTGTGTTCAGTTTGGTTGCATGTAGATTCTTGTTTGAATTCATTGCATCATCGAACACTGCAGTAACACTGAATGGAACAGGAAAACACTTCATCCTGTAATTCAATTCGCTGTCTTACTAAACAGCACTGATCACACTTACCACTGCCTTCTCATTTACAGGCTCATTTCCCTTTCCTTGCCTGTGGATCTCTTGATGTTCATACACAAATGACGGGTCTCCCATGAAGCGACCCTTTGTAGCTTTGGACACTTCCTCTATCATAGCGTCTGAGGCAGGGGGAAGTAGGAACCAGTCCATGCAGTTCAAGCTGGAGTTAACACCACAAAATAGCAGCCCAATGGTATATCTCACGATCTTAAATAAATGTACAGTGGCTAAAATTAAAAATAAAATAAAAAAGACACTTGAAGCGGATGTCTTACCTATACAGGTTCTTTTTGTCTTTCATCTCATCTTCTCCTCTCCCCTGAGCAATAAAATAAACCCCATTAATTCCTAATATTTTACCCCAAAACAACACTCGACTGAACTTGTAGTTTTTCTTCAGGAGCACTAAGGAAGACTCCAGGGCGGTTCTTTGCTCGAGGGTTAAAATATGTCCACTACCAGCAACGAGCTCCAAAGAATAATACAACGAATTTGAGTCCATTATGTAACAGCTACAAGCTTTTACAAAGTCGTTTTCAATTAAATTAACGTGTTTTTTCCGACTATTTGTTAGCTAAAATAACAGCTAAAAAGCCCTACAGGTCGTGTCTTTGCACTCTAATGGCAACAAACACAGTTGCCATGGTTACGCAGGGTTATTCGCTCATCGTGTTTATTTACTATTTATAACTCCCCCCCCCAAGTGTTTCGTGCCTCTACGGGACATAACGATTAAAACAGACACGAAACATAGTTCATGTCGGGCGTGTTTGCTTATGATGTTTCCATAAACCAGACCACGAGCGACTGACGTCATCAACTCAAGTGTGTGCGTGCTAGCAGCGGTTCGGGGTGAAGCAGGCGGATAAAGTGCATAAACTTATAAATGTCAACCTGTCTGAATATGGTCGAGTTTGTGCCGGAGGGAAGATTTAATGAAAGCTTTCCGTCTTAACTCTTGAGACAGGTATTAACACACAAAAACATGTCGGAAGAAGAGCCAAGTAGACTACTGTGTCCTGGCTGCTGGCGGATTGATTTATTTTCTGTACAAGCAGCAAGTAAAAGTGTCTTAACCGAAACTTTACACAGGGCGTCACAGAAGCCATTTTTACTCAGGTGTTACTAATAACATTAACTTGGCCTCTGTACCTAAATAGAAAAACATCCTGTCAGCGTGAATGCTTTCATTAAGATCTGGTCATGCTGCAGTACTGTAAAAAGTATTGTAATATGACTATTAACATGTAAAATGGGTACATTTGGTTGGGGAAAAGTGCAAAAGGTAACTTCTGCCCCCCCCAAAAAAAACAACAAAGCAAAACAAAACAAAACATGAAGCCAACATGGAAATGGGGCAAAAAACTGAAGTTTGACAAAGTGCCACTAGAACACTCACCCAGCAAAGAGTCCAATCTGGCCCACTGAAGAGTTGGAAAATGTGAAGAAGGGTATAGATTTTGGACTTTTTAACTTTATTTTGATAAATATTACAGCTTTATCTGCTGATAAAAAGCAAACTCATGGTCATTTTCTCTAAATTATCAAACTATTCTTTAATTACAACACAGACTGGGAAATATGCTGACAGAAATATTTTCTGTAATTTTACACATTTGTTTCTTACAGTTTAAGCCCAAAGATTTGTGCTGACAGATTTCTTACATTTACCATCTCAGTCTTGATGCATTCTCAATCATCCAGGAAAGTAAATCTCCAAAAAGTTGATTCTGTTCATCTGGACGTAACGTTTTGTGGGAGAAACGTTTCGTCACTCATCCAAGTGACTTCTTCAGTCTCAGCTGACTGCAGGTTTCTCCAGTCTTATAAACAGTATATTTGCATAATGACTGAAACCAGCCCACTGAAGGAACAATGGGCTGGGAGGTCAGTTCCTTAAACATAATTATGCAAATTCATGACACCTGGGTTAAAATAAAATCTCAGGATGTACCACAATTCACGGATCACATTAACTCGGTGGACCGGCACATCAAATTCACCAGGGAGGATATGAAAAGTGGCAGGTTAGCCTTCTTGGAATGTGAGATTTCCATCAATATGGGGGACATCTAAAAGCTGATGTGTACCGTAAACCTACACATACGGATCAGTATTTAAAGTTTGACTCTCATCATCCACTGGAGCACAAACTGGGTGTCATTAGGACGGTACAACACAGAGCGAACACCATCCCCACTGACACAGCGGCCAGGGAGGCAGAACAGCAGCACATCAAGAAGGCCCTGAGTAAATGTGGTTATCCCAGCTGGACGTTTGTCAAAGCTGGAAAGGCACCTAAAGAAAGCTCCAGCCAATCCAGGAGTCAAGTCAAGTCAAGTCAAGTTTATTTATAGAGCACATTTAAAAACAACCAAGGCTGACCAAAGTGCTGTACAGTAAATACAGATAAAATACAATAGAACACAATTTCGTAATAACACCTCGCTGATAAAAATAAAATAAAAATATATAAAACAAATAAATTAAACCTTTCTAAAAGCCAATGAAAAGAGGTGAGTTTTAAGAGCGGTTTTAAAAGTTTCTAGGCTTTTGGAGAGTGACGTGAGGAGGTAAACTGTTCCACAGTCTGGGTGCAGCCACAGCAAACGCCCTCTTTCCCTTTGTCTTTAATTTATACCTGGGAACATCTAAAAGCATCAGGTCGGCTGACCTCAAAGATCTCCTGGGGCGATAAGTACTAAGGAGTTCTGACAGGTAAGAAGGTGCAGTGCCATTTAAAACCTTAAAAGCCAGCAATAAGATTTTAAAATCAATCCTAAAGGCAACTGGGAGCCAGTGGAGAGAGCAGAGAACCGGAGTGATGTGGTCTCTTTTTTTTGAACCGGTCAACAGGCGAGCGGCAGCGTTCTGCACCAGTTGAAGGCGATGTAGACAGGAACGATCTAGGCCAGCATAGAGGGAATTGCAGTAGTCTAGCCGTGAAGTAATAAAAGCATGGACCACTCTTTCTAGATCGTTCCTGCAAAGGTAAGACTTGACTTTGGCTAAAATCCGCAAATGATAAAAAGATCCCTTAACTACAGAGCTGATTTGTTTATCAAGTTTAAAAGCATTGTCAAAAATAACACCAAGACTCTTAATGGAAGAAGTGCAATCGGAGGTTAGGGGTCCCAAAAAGTCAAGAGAGAAGTTGGGATCTTTAGGAAGCCCAAACACAATGACTTCAGTTTTGCTTTCATTAAGGTGTAAGAAGTTAAGAGTCATCCAAGTCTTAATGTCAGACAAGCAGGAGAGTAGCGGCTGCAAAGAAACATTGCAGTTCAACCTCAGAGGGAGGTAGATCTGAATATCATCGGCAAAGATGTGGAAGGACACATTATGTTTACGGAGCACATCGCCCAGAGGGAGCAAGTACAGAATAAACAACAGGGGGCCTAGTATGGACCCCTGAGGTACGCCACAGGTTAAAGGAGCTCTGGGAGATGACAGTTCACCAAGGTGAACAGAAAAACTCCTATTATTCAAATAGGACTGGAAAAACTTTAAGACAGTGCCCTTTAAACCGACACAATGTTGAAGGCGGGATAGCAGTATGTTGTGATCAACAGTGTCGAAGGCTGCTGTCAGGTCCAGGGTTACTAAGACAGCAGCACAACCAGAGTCAACAGTTAAAAGCAAATCATTAAAAACTCTCAGAAGGGCGGTTTCTGTGCTATGCCGAGCTCTAAAACCAGACTGGAACTTCTCATAGAGATTGTTATTGTCAAGAAATAGCTGGAGCTGCGTGAGGGCGGCTCGTTCCAGTACTTTAGACAGAAAAGGGAGGTTGGAAATGGGCCTATAGTTAGAGAGTAGGGATGGATCTAGATTAGGCTTTTTAAGGAGAGGTTGAACAACAGCGTGCTTGAAGGGTGTTGGAAAACAACCAGAACTGAGGCAGGCATTGATCAGGACCAGAAGGAAAGGTCCGACTGAGTCCAGAACCTGCTTCAGAAGCCGAGAGGGGATAGCATCGGTGGAACAGTTGGTAGTCTTAACCTTGCAGACTATTTCATGCAGCTGAGAGAGAGAGATTGGTTCGAACTGATTAAAGGCAGAATGGCACAAAGACAAAACACAGGGATTGGAAGGTGAAGATGGAATGACAGACTGCAGGGAGGAAATCTTGTTTACAAAGAACTTTAGAAAGTCATTACAGAGGGTGGCAGAAGGTGTGAGGCTGGTGGATGTGTAAGGATTTACAATGGAATTTAAAACACGAAACAGAGTCTGAGGTTTATGGACACTACTGCTAACCAGGTTTGATATGTAGGAGGACTTGGCCTCTTTAACGGCTTTCTGATAGGTTGAAAGAGAGTCTCTGAGGATATTAAAAGAAATGTGCAGCTTGTCCTTTTTCCATTTTCTCTCAGCACACCTATAGGTGCGCCTGAGAGCACGAACAGAGTCTGTAATCCAGGGTTCAGCGTGAGCTTTGGGACGGAGAAGGACAACCGCTGCCCAAGCGAAAACCTCTAGTGATCCCATATGTGTCAGGAGTATCAGAGCAGTTGAGATGCATTTTTTCTAAACACCGGGGCTCTGTGGCTTTTAAACCCCAAAACACGCTGCGCCAAAAACTGGTCTACCCCAAGGATCGGGTCCCCCGACACAAACAGAGTAACATAGTGTACGCTGTTAAGTGCCAGGAGGATTGCCAGGATTTATACATCGGGGAAACCAAAGAACCTCTGGCGAAGCGGATGGCACAACACAGAACAGCTACCTCGTCAGGCCAGGACTCTGCAGTCTATTCACACCTACAGGCCAGTGGACACTCTTTCAATACACATCTTGGACAGGGAGGAACACTGGTTTGAGCGTGGAGTCAAGGAGGCCATTTACGTGAAAAGGGAAAGACCATCTCTGAATCGAGGAGGGGGCCTAAGGGTACATCTTTCGCCATCTTACAATGCTGTGATTGCAGCCATTCCCCAACTCTCTGTGAATGGTACTCATGGCCATTGATCAGTGGTCTTTGATCAGTGGGTTTTGGTCAGTGGTTGTTGATCAATGGTCATGAGAATTTGCATAATTACAGTTTTTTCTGAATGCTTAAACCCTAACTGTGATTCTTATAGCACAATTTCTAAAACTATTAATACTTATAGCAAAACCACTCACTGAGTTTGCAAAACTAAAAGCACAAACACTGCTTTGCACTCAGTTTGCCATTTTGTAACACACTTTGAAAACCTGTAGCTACAATCCACTGCACGGCACTCTTTTTGCAGAACTGTAAACACAACTCACTGCTTTACACTCAATTTCCAAATGATCAACGCACTTCTAGCAAAATTATACACATTTATGGCCATTATTTACACTATTTTGCCAACTGTCTGGCACACTGTCACATGTGAAAACTTTTTTAGATAATTAGTTCACTTTGCAATCAGCCTAAGCACTATAATACAGCTAAGCTCTGTGTGTGGAGTACAATGGAGGGAGCAGGAAGGGTGAGAAGTAGAGGAGGCCGAGGAAGAGGATGTGGAGGTGAAGAAATAGGACAAAGAGGACGACAAGGACAAGGAGGAGCAAGAGGAGGATGAGGAAGGGGGAGAGGAAGGGTAAGAAGAGTAAGAAATAGAATTGCTGATGACATCAGAGCTATAATAGTGGACCATGTAATCATCCATGGAGTGACCCTGAGGGAAGCTGGCCAACGGGTTCAACCTAACTTGAGCCGCTACACTGTAGCAAGCATCATAAGGACATTTTGAAATGAGAGTCGGTTAGTACAGTCACTTTGCACTAAGATTTGTAGCACTGCCATATGCCAACGAGAAACACAACAATACCATAGATGTAAAATTCCAGAAGATATTTTCCCCAGTGCTTGGACTAGAGGACATTGCATGTGATGTAGACAAAACTTTGTGACCGGACCCAGAGAGACGACACGATGTAGACTGATTTCTTTTTTTCCTCAGTGAAATTACTATTTTGTTTTGACTTGGAAATAAACACTTGTGTTTGTTTTGTTGTGTGTGAATAAACACCAGTACTTGAAGTTTGGATCCGTCTATGTTTATGGACCTATGACAACAGTATGAGCTCAATCTGACATGGCCTACCTTGTGCACAGAGAAAGCAAAAGCCAGATGTGTTTTTCATTCATACCATCAGTGTGTAGTTGGTGCAATGTGTGCTTATTAATGTGATGGCTTGTGTTAACTGTTGGATACCAAAATACCATTTTTACAAAGGTGTGGAGAGTTAAGCAAGGGTTATTCGCTTTTACAAGAAAACTACAATGTTTTGCTAATTGGGTGAAGAGTTTCCTTATTTGTGTGTAGAGTTTTGCAAAAATAGCCAATAGTTACAAAAAATGTGCTTAAGCCATCAGAAAAAACTGTAAGATTAAGGAACTGACCTCCCAGCCCATTGTTCCTTCAGTGGGCTGGGTTCAGTCATTATGCAAATGTACTGTTTATAAGACTGGGGAAACCTGCAGTCAGCTGAGACTGAAGAAGTCACTTGGATGACGCTACGCTACGTCCAGATGAACAGAATCAACTTTTTGGAGATTACCATCGCACTTTTTCAATAGCATGTAGAAAAACTGAGAGATGCTGGTAAAATGACACTTCTTTCTTGTTATTTTGAGATATCTAAAGGGATTAAATGTGTAGTGTTCTTTACACAGACAGAAAAGCCAGTTTGGTCCATTATGTAAAATCAGTTTGATGTCCTCTGCACTAAAGGCTGGCTCTAAAATGGATCAGATCCACAAAGTCTGATGTTAAAATGTTCAGTTTAACAGTATTACAAAGCATATTTACAGTCTTAACCTCACATTTCCTCCACTGTTTAACATGGCAAATTGGGCAAGATTAAAACACACAATTTTTTGTTAGTTAAACAAAAAAAGAAAAAGGTTTTTACTATATTTTATTCTTTTACATATGCTGACAGCCTCTTGCAGCTTGCAGCACTATTCCTGGACACCTTGACCTTTCTGCACTCATTCCTGGCTGAGGAATTGTAAAATTTGTTGCTTCTATAGTTAAATAAATATTTGGTACGTTACTAAATATTTACTATCATATAAGTAGGGATGGGGAGTGTTTCTTTTAGAGCCGTGTCTTTAGTAAAAGAAGTAATAAAATGCTGAAAACAGCTCTTTACATATGAAACTGTATTATTGGCAAATTGTGTAAAAAAAAATCCCCATCAGTGTTATATTGATTAGTAGTACTGCTGTAGATGTTTAGAACCTAGCACTGTGTCATGTTAACTGTATGTACCTACAGCAGGATTAAAAATATTAATGAAAAATGAATCTATAAAAAAACCCCAGTCAAGTTGCTGGTTATATTATACTGGATGTGCAGCCTGAGAAGTGCAAGCTACAGCTTTGGTGAGTGAAATTCTAGTCATTTAGTAGTCCTACTCACATTGACTTACTCAATATGACTGCATTGCACCTGCACAGTCTTTGAATACAGATTGCTAACCAAGTTAGTTATCCTGATGAATTATCACTCAATCCTCTGATTCGTATAAATTAACCTCTAGCTGGAAAACGCAACATGGTGGCAGCGAAATGAATACACTGAAGCTTCAGAATGCTGAAGTGTCTAACGTTGGCGTCATGGACGGGTTTCAAGGTTCCAGACCAATCTCTCCCGTTTGTCTTCTGCTTTGCCTCTGCAATCTAAGAGAGAAAACTGTGACTACATTTCACTGCGAATGTACTGTGTGTGGATGGTTGTAAGCGTGCAGTGAAAATCCATTATTTATTTCTTTTTTGGAATAGCAAAGTGACTTGAGCCCTCCTGTCAAAGTTGGTTGCTAGTTCAGTTCAAATGGTCTGCTGCCAACCTGTTGATGTCATGGTGGCTATGTCCTTTATTTATACTGTCGATGGAAAAGACCAAGCACAATTCCAGGTTTTCTAAATGGTGTATCAAAGAGTTCAAGAATACAGTTAGATTTTCAGGCTCAAGTGCCCTCATACAGATGATTTTACATGAAAAGTGGCATGGCTTTGCAAAACTAGCCTTTTGACCTGTTACTATATTTTGGCTCGGGTTACATTCCTACTTAATTGTACAAAAGTATGCATTATACAGGGTGGGCCATTTATATGGATACACTGTAATAACACGGGAATGGTTGGTGATATTAAAGTCCTGTTTGTGACACATTAGTATACGTGAGGGGGCAAACTCCTCAAGATGGGTGGTGACCATGGTGGCCATTTAGAAGTCGGCCATCTTGGATACGACTTTTGTTTTTTCAATAGGAAGAGGGCCATGTGACACATCAAACTTATTGGTAATGTCACAAGAAAAACAATGGTGTGCTTGGTTTCAACATAACTTTATTCTTTCATGAGTTATTTACAAGTTTCTGACCACTTATAAAATGTGTTCAATGTGCTGCCCATTGTGTTGGATTGTCAGTGCAACCCTCTTCTCCCACTCTTCACCCTCTTCTGCCAGCACAGGCATCCAGTACCCGTAGTTTCAGGTGCTGCACATCTCGTAGCTTCACACCATAGACAATTGCCTTCAGATGACCCCAAAGATAAAAGTCTAAGGGGATCAGATCGGGAGACCTTGGGGGCCATTCAACTGGCCCACGACGACCAATCCACTTTCCAGGAAACTGTTCATCTAGGAATGCTCAGACCTGGCACCCATAATGTGGTGGTGCACCATCTTGCTGGAAAAACTCAGGGAACGTGCCAGCTTCAGTGCATAAAGAGGGAAACAAATCATCATGTAGCAATTTCAAATATCCAGTGGCCTTGAGGTTTCCATTGATGAAGAATGGACCCACTATCGTTGTACCCCATATACCACACCAAACCCTCACTTTTGTTGTTCCAACAGTCTTGGAGGGATCCATCCAATGTGGGTTAGTGTCGGACCAATAGCGGTGGTTTTGTTTGTTAACTTCACCATTCACATAAAAGTTTGCCTCATCACTGAACAAAATCTTCTGCGTGAACTGAGGGTCCTGTTCCAATTTTTGTTTTGCCTATTCTGCAAATTCTGTGCGCCTATCTGGGTCATCCTTGTTGAGATGCTGCAGTAGCTGGAGTTTGTAAGGGTGCCATTTGTGAGTAGCTAATATCTGCCGAAGGGATGTTCGACTAATGCCACTCTCCAGTGACATGTGGCGAGTGCTACGCTGTGGGCTCTTGCTGAATGAAGCTAGGACAGCCACTGATGTTTCTTCATTAGTGACAGTTTTCTTGCGTCCAAATTTTGGCAAATCCAACACTGAACCACTTTCACGAAACTTAGCAAGCAGTTTGCTAACTGTAGCATGGGAGATGGGTGGTCTCGTAGGGTGACCTGGTTACTGCGTTCACCAGATATCAACACAATTTCGATCTGCTCCTCACGTGTTAACCTCTTCGACATGTCAATGGCTGTGAACAAAGATAAGCTTGTAAATAACTCGTGAAAGAATAAAGTTATGTTGAAACCAAGCACACCATTGTTTTTCTTGTGACATTACCAATAAGTTTGATGTGCCACATGGCCCTCTTCCTATTGAAAAAACAAAAGTCGTATCCAAGATGGCCGACTTCTAAATGGCCACCATGGTAACCACCCATGTTGAGGAGTTTGCCCCCTCACATATACTAATGTGCCACAAACAGGACTTTAATATCACCAAACATTCCCATTTTATTACAGTGTATCCATATAAATGGCCCACCCTGTATTATTGGGTCATAATCTTTGTTTTATTAATGTGTAATGAAACAAAGACAGACATTATTAGTAAGGTGTATCATTTTGAAGTTCGACACAGGTATGATTCTAATGCAGGGCGTAATATAGGATATCATATTACTATATTTATATTTTAAAATCCATAAAATAACAAGTACTTGAAAAAAAGTATAAAATAAATCATAAGAAGTCCAATAAATTTAATAATAAATCGATTTAGTTTAGACTGTGCTCGCTTTAGGCACTGACTCTCTTTCACCCTTTAAGTTCAAAGAAAGGAAGACATACAGAGGACCCAAACCAGAGACTTTGGTTTGGCAATTTCGACCAAACTATGCATATAATTGGTTAAGCACTGTAAACATCTGGTAGGACGCAAGCTTAGATCTCTCTGACTCGATGAGTGATTTGCACATGGAGAAAATAGCAATGCTAGCAAACCAGCTTAGTGTGCTTTTCCTGGGCTCACAGTCATTTTCTGTGTATGACAGTTCACTAAATATGCATAATTAGTGATGAGATATCATCCTTTCACAGACAATATATCATCACAGTTTACTGGATTGTGAAAATATATTTGTATGGGTGTCAAGCAATTTAACAACCAGGATCTAAGGCCTTAAAAGTTAACAAACAGTCTCTTCATTTGTCTGTTTCAAGGTTAAGGCAGTCTTGGCATGACATAATCTAGTGTAGGAGAGGAGGGAAAGGGTGCTATGTGTCAGTGTGTGCTGTCTGATTTTTACCATCATATTGAATATTTGCAGTCAGTTGTGCTATCTGTATTTGACAGTCAAATCTGTTTGCTTTTGAAAGATGATGCAACAAAGGGTTTTTATTTTGATAGAGAGATGCCTCCCAATCAGCTAAGCTGCTGTGGCTTGGTTTAATCACTTTTTGTAAAACTGTGTATTTAAAGGTCAGAATTTTGTGAAGAGACCAAACTTTTTTCCTCTTTAGTTTCTACCGTTATTCTTTTTCCAGTTCAAAAATAACTTACTTTCTCTCTGTCTTCTATTTGTAATATAGAGCTTTTGGACATCTTTTGTAGATTACATGGAACAATTAAATCTGGTTTCTCTTTCTTATGCTGTCAACTCCTTTCATTTACCATGCTGATTCACATCTGATCAGTCATCTGTTTACCAGTTTGCTCATTAAATGTCTTTGTAAATACATGGGCAACCATCCACCATCCCTTTCACCATGACAATTACCCAGCCATCTTGTAACAATTAACAAAGAGTCTTCATCTTCCAACCAAAAGGGTTTGACTCTAAATGATGATCCCTTCCTGTCTTTCTGCCTCTGTCTGTTGCTTCTTTTATTTGTTGGTATTCATACCAGTTTATTTCTAACAATATACACACACTCACTGGTCACTTTATTAGATAAACCTTGCAAGCACTGGGTTGGACCCACCTTTGGCTTCAGAAGGACCATATTTCTTTGTGGTACAGATATTTGAGCTTTCTCACATGGTGTAGTATCTTTCGGAATAAGTCATCAGAGTTGTTATAAAGCAGGGGTGTCCAACTCCCGTCCCCGAGAGCTACTGTCCTGCAGCTTTTAGATGCATCCTTGTTCTGACACACCTGAATCAAATGAGTGGGTTTTTTACCAGGCCTTTGCCAAACTTGATGACATGCTGAAGAGGTAATCCAATCATTTGATTCAGCTGTGTTGGAGTAGGGATGCATCTAAAAGCTGCAGGACAGTAGCTCTCGAGGACTGGAGTTGGATAGCCGTGTCATAAAGGACTGGATATAGTCAGGAACAATAGTGAGATCGGCATATTAAAAGTGTAGTGGCAAGAAAACATCCTGCACACTGTTATATCACCATAGTGATTCAAGGAAGGGTACAGCCATAATTTCATGTTGTACAACTAATTCTGACCCTACCTTCTGAATGTCACAGCAGGAATCGAGGCTTATCAAATTGATGAGCAGCAATTTTCAGCCTTCTCCTTTTCACGTTTGGTGGGTCTGTGCGAACTGTAGCTTCAGGAGTGGTACTTAGTGTGGTCTTCTGCTGCTTGAGCGCATCTCCTTCAAGGTTGGATATGCTGTGCCTTCAGAGCTGCTCTTCTGCATACCTTTTTTGTAACCAATAGTTATTTGAGTTACTTTTACTACCTTCCCATCAGCGCAAAGTAGTATGGCCATTCTCCTTTGACCTCAAGGATTTACAAAAACATTTTCACCAAGAGAACAGGCCTCACTGGATATTTCTTTTTTTCAGACCATTCTCTGTAAACCCTAGAGATGGCTGTTTGGGGAAATTTCAGCACATCAGCAGTTTGTGAAATACTTGTTTCAAATCAACATGCTCAAAGTCACTTAAATCACCTCTCTTCCCCATACTGATGCTCAGTTTGATCTCCAGCAGATCGTCTTGAATATGTCTACATGTCTAAATGCATTGTTTTGCTGCCTTGTGATTGGTCGATTCCATTATTGTATTAATTTGAACAGCTGTTCCTAAAACATTGGCTGAGCATATATACTGTATTTACAGTATATAGAGAGACTCAGCAGTGTTGGCCTCCTTATTGAGTATTGTATGAAGCAAATCTTGTTTGAGAGACACTAAGCGAACATCGGTTGTTTGGTTTATCCTGGCTCACATCCAGCAGTCTTAGCCAGAACAAGCAGCATGAACTTGGCTTAAGTTACACAGAAAAACACGATTGGCTACTGTCCAATGAAAGATTCTGGACAGTCTGCTGGGCAAATCTTGGCCATGATGATCCCATTGTAGGCCTTTACATTGCCTGACAGCTGAGCTTTCCACTATGTAATTTGTGCCATATGACTCGTATGCCCTTGCAATCCAAGAATGTGAGGGTTTCTGAGTTAGAAACCTCAATTACATACATACACGAAAACAACACAGCAGAATACAGGGCATTGTTTTCACTTCTCACCTTTGCACATATTTTATTCTTACCCAGCTGTCATAACCAATGAGAAAATAAATCCATATTTTTGGTCACATTTATAATCATTTTTTTTAATGCACTAATCATTCAATTACCTCCTTCTCTACATGCAGTAGTTTTAATTTTAATTGCGGGGTCCAGTTCACTCACTCTACAGCAGATTTACTGTAATCAAGTCAGCATAAAGGTTTGCAACTGTATCTCACTTACACTAGCTTCAGCGCTCACACTTCACTCACTCTTCACAGCTGCGTAGAATTACTGCCAATTCAGCTAATTCAATATCAAATAGAAGCGGTTGGGTGTGTGTGCACCCTGTGAATACTGTGAAAGCATCGTGAATTCGTTTACTAACAATAAAAACAACTGCATGGAGGATTCATTCAAAAAATGTAAACGCCTTTGGATTTTCACCCCATTTCTGATCACATTTGTGGTCAACATCTTATTTGCCAAAGGGCTGTAACTCTCAGACCCTTGCAGATGTTTCCTCTCAGCAATCACAAAACAGATAATCAGGTTTTAATTATTACTGCCGTCCATTCATTCCCATGCTCGTCTATTCCCTTGTCACGCTGCATTTCCAGGACTGTGTGTTGGCTGTAACCATCCAAACAAAGGGGCCTCGGTCTGGAGTCACATGCTTCGTCAGCAGCGGTGATTTCAGCTGCCTGGCCCTCCGCCCTTCTGGCTAATGTAGTCCAAGAGAATGAGAGTGGGGTGACTTTTCTACAGAGAGCTCCACAGAGAAGAGAACACACAAGGACAGCCCCTCATCAACCCACCTACTCACCCACACAGACAAAACACACTTTGAGCTTGTGGCTCAAATTGGCACCTCATTAGAGTTGGCAGTCTTGGTGGAAGTTTTGGACTTACAGAATGACACGCACGCACATACACACTGCTTCAGTCCAGCTTTCCATTTGGCCAGAGAGGAAGTTAAGACTTGGACTCAAGCGGCCTGCTTCTGTGCTTGTCCTGCTGCTCTGGGAAACTCACCTCCCAGGCGACCAGCGTTGCCATGGCACTAATCCTGACGGACAAAAGATAGGAGTGCCACAGAGCATGATGCTTCCAGGGGTTCTCATTGGTTGGCACCATCCCACGAGATGTTGTGATTGGCCAGAACTGTGTTTATATACAAATTGCAGCAGTCAGAGGTCACTTCCATCGATCTTGGTGGTGACATGAAGGAAATCTGACCCCAAACCCTCAAAACACTAAATGGGCTTAATTCTTATTTGATACACACACACATACATCCACACACCCGAACACACAGAGCGGCTCTTTCTTAACTTCAGTGTCCTGGGAGTGCACAATTAACTGAATACTGAGAGAGAGGGAGGGAAGTGACATAATAGCATCTGTGGTACACAAAAGCACAGACGTCAACAATACTAAGAATGCATTTAGGGCACTGAGTTCAACGCTTTACACACCTATACAAAACAGCCAGAGAGGGTTTGGATTAACAGTGGATAAATTGTATTGTGTATGCAAGTACTAGCTAAGTCTCTGCTCTTTCATTTGATGAGGGGCCCCAAGAATCTACTCAAACACAGTAATTACTATAATCAATAGGCTTACCCACTCTCCTTAAATTTGCTTATTCTTTTTCTTATATACTTGAGAGTGATATCAAAGTTCCTAAGTCTTGGCAAGACAGCTAAAATAATCTCATTTTAATGCCAGTTAAAATAAAATAGTATTTCTTGTCATCCAGATAATTTCTGAACGATCCTTATTAACTGCTTAAATGGTTCCACTAAGCCACCATCCCAGCTGGTACTAATAGAAGCTGTTTAGCTGTTTACTAGCAAACCTTGAGGGCTATTTAAAGCTGGTTGGCTAAACATAGAAAAAAAAAACAAAACAACAGTGTAAGGACAGACACACGGTAATGCGCAGACACAGCATAAGTTTCCAATAATAAGTGAAAAAAAGAGGAATATTTGCCCAGGTTTAAATGAAGCATTTCTCCTAAAGACATTATTATTTTCCCGGAAATTTGTACCAAATGACACAACTGGTTTCCAAGAAAAGTCTTGGTAACTGTTAGGAAATAAATTAGAAAATTACAGCCATATAAATAAAGCTTTAGCAAACAAATTTTTGTGATCAAAACTATATTTTTTCCACATTTCTCTTTATGCGCAGTGTATGAATTCAATACTCAAAGGAGAAAGAAAATGAGAATAAGAGAATATGTGACTATCCAAGTGAATTCCTTGCATGTGAAATGCCACAAACGACTCCCAAGATTGCATGTGACTGGATCAAACTTCAGACTTTCACACACCCATGACATAAAGTCGAGCACAATGTGGGCCAAAGCAAGAGCCAATGAGTTTGTGGCGTTTTTAACATCGGGTCAGAGTTTGGTGTGTGGTTTTGGAAACTTGTACTGTACACTGTAGTTCTGGCTGCAGCTCAGAGCTCCTTCCCAGGCTCCTGCAGCCTTTAACATCAACATTATTGCCGCTCCACTGAGCTAGCAGAAGGCAAGTTTCTCCAGCAGCGACCATGCATTACATGTTCAAAGCACAGAGGATATATCAGGTGTCTAATATCAAAATCTAATCTTATTTCACCAGCTCATCTTTGGAGCCACATGAGGATATGTGCAAGTTATTAGTTCCCCTGCATCCTGACCCTCTACAGCTTTTCTCATGTGACTTTCTCCAAGTTTTTCAGATCAGTTTCCAAATCTCTTTGCGTGAGACTCAGGCAGGTTTCCCCCTTTTCCTTCTCACTATTAGCTTTTCATTAAAAAGGTTACACTGAAAATTGTGTTATGACTTTAAGCATACTGGAGATCGAATAATACTAAGAACAGAACTTTATTGCTTAATCACTTTCACACAATACTAACACTTGAGAAAGGGTAAACATGTGAGAGGCTGTTTTGTAATACTTAATCTTTGTCAGACATTGGGGTAAAGCACAGTCAGTAACCTTTGTGCTCAGTGCTTACAAAATTTATATTGCTCAGGGGGAGTTTTTTAAAAAAATATTTCTTCATTTCTTTTTTTTATCATCTGGTACCTTCACTTAAGTAGCTGATGTATAAAGCTTCCAAGTAAATGCATGCACATTTATACTGGATTCTTGGGCCAGGATGTACGAGGACATAGTTGTCCCAAACCTCTTCAATAGTTACTCTTCCTGAACAGATTTTTTGTTCTTCAAGAGCTACTGCAAGGCTCCGTTAGTCTGCGCTGATATTCGTCTGGCAGGTCCGTACGTCTCCTTTCACCACAGCTACTAGATGCTTAGCACTTCATTACCCATATTTAACAACTACGGCACCCTAAAAGCCTTTTATTTGACAACAGTGGTCTTTCTCAGCTGAGGCAGGTACCCGTGGTGAGAAAGGGGAAAAGGTCAAGAAGAAGAGAAAGGGAACAGAAAAGGAGACAATAGCGAGGGATCAGGTGAGGAGGTGGAGCTGCTGGAATAGTTACCCAGTAAACTGGCTCATACCGATGTCAGAGTAAGTTAGAAATCCTTTATGTAGCATTGTGCATTACTGCTCTATGAATATTTCAGAGATCACACAAACCCACTGCAGCTCAACAGTGCCCCCCAATGACAAAACAGACTTATGAACGTTAATGTGTTGCCAATAACTGCATGATCTGAGAACATGTTATCTATTATAACTCCAAAGAATCAACACTCTGTTTACCCGCCACTGAACAAGTTTTCTTTAATAATTTGTTTCTTTGTTAAATGCTTAATTTAAGCTGCAAAAGATACATTTGACGCAGATAAACATTGACCTGTTTATAACATTCATTAAGTAATGCTTCAGAAATTTTACCTGACCTTAGACAACATTGTATATGACACCAACAATCAAAACATTGTTTTGGTTTCCACCTCCTGCAGAACTGATTGTATTACAAAAAGCAAAAACTGATTTTTTTTAGTAAACACAAGAAAGATACAAAAAAGTGCAATATTAAGGAGACCCTTGGCAGGTGCTCTGGCAATAATCAGCAATCAATCCCTTTGGCATTTGTAAATCAGTATGTGTGAGAAATTAATTCTGGTGTTCCTTTGCAAACATTATGACTCATATTCATTTGTTCATGTCTTCCCCCTTCCCCCCTCATTTTGTTCCTTAACATATCTACATCAATTAATGCCCATCTAGTAGATGGTTTGCCATGGTTTTAAACAAAGAATGAGCAGCTGCCTCAAATAAATCTAAATGCTCATTGCCCACCATCATATTCCAGCCAGAGCCAATAATGCTAACCGTCAGTCTAAAATGTCTCAGCTCTGAGTAAACCACGCCAAATATTCTGCTGCTGGCTGCAAGGGTGAACAAAGACCCTGAAGATTTCTTGCTTTTTTGGTAAAAAGGTTTGTACATTAGCACGTTTGCTACCCTTTTTCTTCGTGTACTCATACAGCAAAGATTTCCAGTAAAGTGTTCTCATTACAATATTTCCCGGTTTCTGTTTTCAAACAAACATGAAATAATGACTCAAAGGCAGCCTGGTGTAATGCAAACCAGCTGCCACTCCAAAGCCTTTTTAACCTGCTGCCCAGATGTTAATACAGCTGTGACGTCACCTGAGAATCAAACCAGTTAGAAAGGTGACAGCGATGTATAAAATGCTCCTTTTAAACTTTTTTTTCTTTAGTTGCCTCCCTCATGCCAGCTGACCGGGCTTTTCAGGAGGGGAGAATTAAAGAGAAAAGCTCAGGAGTGTTTGAGAAAGCTCCTGCAATTTACACTTGAGGTGTATTGAAACATTAAACCATATAAAGCTATCCCAGTGGACCCCATAAGCTTGTGAAATGAGCATAATAACAACTGACATGACATGGTGAGTTGGTCCTTATCAATTGGTTGTGCTTTATGACAGATAATATTAAAATCTTGTTTCCTATGTATACTGGTCAAACGTATTCTCTAGATATCCAATAAAAGTCCCACCCATAAATAGTAATTTTTAAAATGAACAACACATTTTCCCTGAAACCATAAACTTATCTCACAGAAGAAATTAAATAAGTTACCACTTTGTAACATCGTAGGTGCTGATCTATGAAGGTTTCTGGACTCAACGGGACTGTCTGTAAAACCTCGAAGAAGCAAATTTATGATCAAGACAAAGGATCATCTTGACTTCAAGGGTTCAAATCACTGTTGGATTCTTCCATGTTTTTGTCTACTGGTGTGAAGCTGCAGGCTGCAGTGTCATCAAGAGACCCATAAGATTGCGGAGCTTGATCATCATTTTGTGGGATGCTGGCAGGTGATTTAGGGTTGAGTACTCTGGGAAGGTAAACCTGTTAACGTACAGCCAAGACAAAATGGATGAGCAGTGAAAACAAAAGAAAAGCGTGTTTCTCTATACTGATTTTTGTAAATTCTTAACTCTATGTGATGTGATTCATGCAATGCTGAAAGTGGTGGCCAAAGTATGACCTTGTGAAGACAGAAAGGAAAGATACAGCTTCGAAAAAACAAAACTGGAGTCAGCTTTGAACATAAGTGCAGAAACTACTAATAAGGCTCAAAGTTCACGACTTGAACAACCCTCGGGATCCACTGGGTAGACTTCCATTTTAGCTCTCTCGGGTCTATAATCCTCCAATTTTTTGTGTTATTTAAGTGCAGTTGCATTTTCTGTGGCAGCTGAAGCCAAAGTAATTCATCATTATGTTAGTCATTGCTTATTAATGACTAACAGGACAAATGACAAATAGGGCAAATGAATGGACATGCAGGTTGACGTAAGTTCAGGTCCCTCTTAAATATGCCTGAGCTTTAGTTATAATGTGGACATTTTAAAGAACAAATACAGTACCGAAGTGCTTTCGTCCACGCCCTCTCCTGGATCCTCGTCCTCGTCCTTGACCTGAGAGAGAACGCAAACACATTGAGCACTGATTGTGCAGGACGACATAGAAACAACAGAGTACTGATCACGCACAAGAAAATACTCACCACATAGTTGAGTGGACTGAGGTACTTGAAAAAGCCAAAGCAGGTATAGCTGAGGGAGATGATGATGGTGATACACAGGACCACCAAAGTAAACAGAGATGTGGGTGCCCAGAAACCTGAAACATTGCATGCACACACAAACACAATTTCTACGGAGCCCCTCTGATGACATGGTCCAAAAAATAAATAAATTGTGGCCACAAAATACTACTTCGTGGGCACGAAATGAGTATAATGTGCCCACGAAATACTTATTTGTGCCCACGAAATACTTATTTGTGCCCACGAAATACTTATTTGTGCCCACGAAATACTATTTCGAGGGCACGAAATGCTAATTTGTGGGCACGAAACACTTGACCAATACCCGTGATCCTTCCCAGGCCCTTACAGTTGGTTGACAATAAAATCTATCCCGGCGTCCAGGTCGTACTTATGTCTGTAAAGCAACTTGGCTCTCAATATCCTGTTTAAATGTCTTTCCGTAATAATGGTTCCTTGCATTGCAGGCTTTTCAAAATGCATTTGTAGCTCATTCCCAGCCTAAAATAAAACTCAATCATACTGTCTCTGTCCATGGTGTATAGGTGTAGCCTACTCTTATGCTTATGTCTCTACGCAGCTGTCCAGGAATTGTATCAATATGATGTTCGCATCTTATCTATTTCGTTGCCACAAATGTGTAATTCGTTGCCACGTTATACCCGATTCGTGCCCACAAATTAGCATTTCGTGGGCACGAAGTAGAATTTTGTGGCCACAATTTATTTATTTTTTGGACCATGTCATCAGAGGGGCTCTGTAGATTTCAGATACAGGTATGGAAAACTTTAATTCATAGCTGACAGGGGGGAGGGGGGTGCCTTTGGGTTTAAATAACCGTTCAATACTGAAGACGTGGACTCAAGTAAGCATTAAGTGTGAATGTATAATTTATCATTAAAAACAGATGAGGCAAATCAATTTGTGTAATTTTCATTTTATCTTCAAAATAAGCTTGTCCTGTATTTTTGGCTGCATTTGGCTTATCTTGAACTACAACTACGCAGAGCTAGTCTTCTGATGCTTGAAGTAGCAGTTTTCCCCCCAAAAATAACATTTTAAAAACTCAGTAGCAATGTCTCTCTGCAGAAATCATGACTCAGCTACTCAATAAAATATCCATAAACCTTTTTGTGAGCTCAAACTACTCAAAACAACTTAAAGAAGCGAACTAGCACCGTAGTGATAAAACTGTGACTCTCACAGCAAAACAATGTAGACAGGACATCAAAGGTCAGAGGAAAAGCGTGTACATTTGACTCTGAGATAAAATGTCCCTCAAGCATTATTGGCCATGTTTAGGGTTAAACACAATGGATAATTTGTGTTGCAGAATTTTAAAAGTGGCAGTCAGTGCCGCCTCACAGCAAGGAGGTTTTGAGTCATCTATGCCTGGCTAGCTAGCACGCCAGAGTCCAAAGACATGCACATCAGATAGCATGTTTATGAGGATTAAAAATTGGCAGTTTGTATGGATATGAATTAAAATGGTATGGTATTCTACTTCTCTGTATTCTATCATCTAGTGTCTGCTGGGACAGAGTCTGCCTCTCGTGACTCTTTGATAATTTGAGAAACCCTTATGAAAAAGGATGAAAAAGGATAGATTATTTCTCACCCATTCTGAGGGCAGAAAAGAAGTAAAGCCATATTAGGCAGATGATGGGTGCGCCCAGAGCTTGATTCACAGCCTCCAGGTGAACTTGGCGGTCTAGGCGAGCAGACAGGTAAACAAAGCACAGGTTGTATCTGTCCACCAGGTACTTCAGGACCATGTAGATGAGACCTGATACAGTCAGAAAAGAGGCGATTAAAAACTGAAAAGTCAACAGACTATTAGATAATAAAGAAAAAAAACAACAACAACAAACATCTAGCGGAGCAACACTTGTGTAGTTACTCACCAAAAGGCACTATTACAGGACAAATGATGCTGTAAGCCAGGATAACCGTAAATAAACAAAGAATCCAGCCGTACATGGCTCCGTATTCAAACTCATATGCCTGATTCTGTAACACGATGTTGACAAGTTATTCACCTTCTAAATACGAAGGGGAGAATCAGAAAGATATTCACAAACAATATATTCTCTAACAGTTGTAGATTTATGACAGAATGAAATTAGAGCAAAGTATAACAGTTAAAGCCACTACAAACCTCTTTGACATATTTCCTTTCAGCAGCAGAGCGAGCAATCATCAAACGAATGACGTAAAGCAGTAACCCTGGCAACCGCAACAACTCCATCGCAGAGCCCACGAGGGCTGCTGCAATTACGTAGTTGACAAAAAATGCCCCTTGGTCAGGTAAAAACACACACCTGGTGTAATCAAACCAGAGACCACCAAAAGAGAAGAACAGGGCAAAACGTTAATTTCGGTAAATAAATAGTTTGTCCAGGATCATAAGAAGCTATATTTAAAAACATTTACCCATTTTGTATGATATTACACTATTACACTGTCTAAGCATGTCAGCTTCAATCAAACCATTATAATCTCAGAAAAGCATCTAGCTGTAAATAAAACAACCAACAATCATACTTTAAATGTAAAATTTATATTCTAAATCAATGTAAAGAACACAGTACAAAATAATCTTAAAAACAGGCAAGTTATTAATATGTTAGTAAAGCTTGTATTATATAATATCAAAGAAATGATGACTTAATCTCAACTCTATTAACTTTCAAGATAGCTCACTTACTCAAATCTCACTGTCCCATCGGAGAGAAATTTTTTGTCAAATAGCCATTGGAAGAACACAGCAAGACTAAACAAAAACACAGAAAGTTAGCCAAGCTTTCTTGGCTACATGTACCGACACCATTAAACATCTCTACACTTGGGGGAATTTTTATTTTACTGAGCAAACTACATATGAACATAAAAAGGATTTATTTCATGCAAAGCATTTACACTTGGCTGTGGCGACTGAGCTTGGATAGTTTTTGTCAGCGAGTCTTATGAAATGTAGGCCAACAGTGAGTTATGGCTTCTGATACATGGAAGTGTTTGAGTTCCTCCATTTCTTGCTGTATGCGACATACTGAGAAGTAGTTTCAGTGAATAGACAATAAACCTAGTTTTTTTGTAAACTGGTGCTTATTCAAACTGGCAGTAATAAAAATTACCTGGTGAGTCCTAGCGAGGGGAGGAGGAGTACCATGAAGAGCAGAAAAAAGTACAGCTTGCGCATCATGCTCAGCTGCTCGCTGGACCTGAGACACAGATGGCAGCGGAATAAAACAAATTACCTCTGAAACCAATCAGTACACTACTGCTCTGTGTGTGTGTGTGTTTGTTTGTGTCCTTTCTACCTGCTCCAGTGTGCCTCTCCTAGTGTAGAATAGTACACTATTGTAGGAAGCAGGGCAGAGAAGGCCCACAGCAGGAACGTGGGGAAGAACTGACTGATGATGGGGCTCTAGGGCAAAAAACAAACAAAACAATCTTTAGACTTGCTGCAAACCTGTGATGGTTAACTGTGTTTGCATGTGCAAGTCTCACATTAAGAGCGTTGATGGGCTTGGTCACGTTGAACTTATCCATGGTGTTGATAATGATAGTGGGGGTCGTGAATAAGGTCAGCAGGATGAAAAGGAATAAATTTAGCGCTACATAGCGCGCGTACCATGAAAAACCCTGCACTGAGAGATTTTCCCTATGGGTTAGGAAAAACGTGAAAAACAGAAATAACAGGAGAGTTACATACAAAGAGACACTGCAAAGAAAAGGCTGGTGTGCACCGTGAATACTTCCTCATAAATGTCTCCTGTTTCTGATGTGAACAGTATACATTAAGAATACAAATGTTGTGTGCTTGCTTTCTCAAAAAAGATTAAATTACTACGCCGATAAAATGTGACAGCAAACGCGCTCTAGTGTGAACCCTCAAAGCGGCCCACATGCGCAAAAGAAGACCATTCAAACAGCAGTCACTTTCTAAAACATCAGATATGTATCGGATTCAGTACCACATACGAAAGTGACCCAGATCAGATTTGAAAATATCGCATTTGTGCTGTTCACACGGTCATACCATGATTGGATATGGGTCGCAAAGGGTCGAAAAAAGTCAGATTTGATGCACTTTCGCCTGCAGTGTGAACGTAGCCTATGTGCAGAGTATAGGTTTTGATGTTAGTACAGGCAGAACTTAGATGCTCAAATTGTAAAATTCTGGGCTGACACAAATAAAGGTACTTTTGACTGCTCCCTTTTTTCTAAATGTTGCCACAGTTTGGAGTGAAAGATAATAAACCAGATAACTTTGCTACATTCCACAAATACTAATGCTTACTAACAATTTTGCCAGAGTCAATGTATTTTTTTGTATTATTATTTTGTTATTGTTGCCACTTAGTCCATCTACATAGATAAATTAGTTTATGAGTAAAATTCTATGGAGTGCATGGGGAGCATACAGTGTGAAAGGTTAGTGTTTCAGATCTTACCAGTAAACATTCCTTGTATATGGTGCAAACCCGACGCGCCACTTGTTCACTTTCAGACTTTGGCTTTTGGATGACGGCTGGCGCTGCGCTCCACAACAGCTGCTCATGGTACCACACTTGACTGCATTGAAGTCTTTCAGAATTCTGCAGCAGGTAAATGATAACTTTTAACGATTAACGTTTGCATTAGCTTTCAGAAAAATTGCCACGAGGCATTTTCCCATTAAACGTCAACAGAATAAGAAATCTGATGACAACGCAATTAAGAGATCATGGTCCTCATCAGGGAAGAGGATAAACCACACAGAATATTGCTGCTTACAGAAAAACACTGACACACTTGGCATGCCAATGTTGGTTACACTGTCAAAGCATGTTGCTCTTACAAAAATAAAAATAATGGAAACAGCAGTCAGTCACCAAATGAGTTACAATGCAGTTGGACCCATTACATACAAAAGTAGCACATACTGTACAGCAAGTAATGATAGTACAGATAGTAAGAACACTTAAGTCACCGTCAGTGACAACCCCAACTGTAACACTAACCCTAGGCTATTAAAATATGTATGTAATTATGCATTTTTTGTAAATTTGTTAATTTGGAAATAATCTGACACAGGGCAGAGTTAAGGTTAGGGTTACCACTTATGACTATTTGGACCTCAAAAGGTTACACTAATACTCACAATTTGGCCATGGCCTCAGTCTGTAAGGTGACAAAAGCAATCCCTAGGGGGTAGTGTGGTGCTATTTCTGCCTCTTGTCTCACCTCTTCCAGCAGTAACCTTTCTTTAGCATGGTAATGCTCTATGGCGTCAACCTGAGAAGACACAAACACAGAAAATATTATTTTAATAGACAGTACACGTTTTCTGAATCAGTTTCATTTTCAGATTTAGCACTCTGCAGTGTAGATCTTTAATTATATTTCGAAGATTAAGCTAAAAGCTCACCAACTACTTTAAATGCTTTATGGATCTTGTTCTGCATAGCATTGAAACTGAACATTTAAACATATTCCCTTAAAAAAAATCCTCTTTTGTCTTATCATTTTCTAATAACATTTAATTTTACGATACTGGAATACAAAGCAGCAGATAATACATTTCTGAAAGCGCTGTAACTAGATTTAAGCAAGTGTTTCCTCCATTATTTCTTCAATATTATGTGCAAACACAATGCAAACCATCTAAACTCTACTCCTACAAAGGTTGATTGTCTTGTTAATAGTGTTAAAGCCTCACTGCAAACGACCCTGGAAACTGTGGCTTAAAAAGGAAGGCAACAAATCAAGGATATTTAACTCCCTGGTATAACTCACAAACAAGCACCATGAAGCAAATAACTCAAAAATGAGAGAGAATATTGAGTTGTACACACTTAAAACACAACAAAACAAACAAACAAACAAACAAACACACACAAAACCCCAACAACATTCTATGAACAAGTATGAACTGTTGCAACCAGACAGATGGCCAATGAGTGGTTAGAGCTCTGTTGAGCCAAACATTCCTTTAACCATTAGAACTTTAAAAAAATTCATCATTAAGGATAGCAACTCGAATAACTGCTGATATTTACTGTGACTTTCTCTCCCACTGATCTGAGTTAACTTGAATAAATGCTTCCTCTAAACCATTAAGGTCCCTTTTAGCCCACATTCTTACAAGACTGCTCAAAGTAGTTTCACCATTAATTAGTGATTCATTTTTAAATATGATTCATCTATCTTTATTAAGAGATTACATACCACAGGCTTTTAGGGTGGCAGTAATTAAATCTTTACTTAAAAAGTAGTCACTTGATCCAACTGTCCTAGCTGATTATAGATTTCTAATCTTCCTTTTATCTCAGGAATTCTTAAAAGAGCAGCTGTAAAACAGATAACTGATCACTTGCAAACAAATGTTTATTTGAACAGTTTCAGTCAGGACTGAGAACTCATAACAGTACAGAAAGTCTTAGTGAAGGTCTCACATGGTCTTCTTGCATCCACTGACTGTGTATTAATTTCTGTACAGTTCCAGCGAGACTTCAGTGAAGAGTTAAACACCGTTAACTATAATATTTTACTATAGAGATTAGAACCTGCCGGAGGTATTTAAGATACTATGCTGCAGTGATTTGAATCATATCTATGTGAAAGCTAGTTAATCCAAGTTGTGCAGCTGTTTACATTATATGTTTCCCTTGGGTAAATGATTAAAATATTATTTAAAAAATACTGCATACATTTTCATTGCAATGCAGATGATACCCAGCTTTATTTCTTCATGATACAAATTAACTAGTTAAACTACTATGTCTTAAAGATATAAAGACCCAAATGTCCTCTAATTTCCTACTTTCGTACACAACTGTAATTGTGAGCTGGCGCTATATACATAATACTGAACTTAAAATGGTGCAGAACTCTGATCATCTGGCCTGGCTCACCTTCACACAGCTGACGCAGCAACATAAGTAGCCACACATACGGGGGGTGATGAACACACGTTGTCCTTTTTTCCGTAGGACATGCTCATAGTAGCACAGGTTTTTCCCAGCACGTATCCTGAGATGAAAAAAACCCACAACAACAAGAACAACAAAAAGACAAACTCAAAAACCAATAAAAAAAACAAACAAAAACAAAAACAAAAAAAAACACAGAAGTGATTGACACTACTTGACAACTATGTGTACATAAAAAAACCCGGTCACACTTCCTAATGCTTGAATTTGCATAAAAGTCGCCAATGCTCTGCTGACTGACTGCTGCTCTGCCTACTTTCTGTGAAATTAACATCAGCACAAAATCTGTGCACCATGAGCTTCATGACCTGGGTTGCTATGGCTGAGCAGCTCTTGTAGCTGTAATGTGTAGGCGGTCTGCTACTTTTGTAAAAAGTTGAATATGCTCTACAAGATAGTGTTTGAAAACATTTTGAGGTTAGAAAAACAAATGTGAAACTGTCACACATTTGAACTTACTGATAAAGTATAAAATACACACATGATTTTCTTACCTTTCCTTATCAAGGTACATGAGCTTGGTCACATTATACGCCAAGGTGACAGCACACACTTGACAGGAAGGGTATGCCTCTCTTTAAACAAACACAGTTGGTTACAATTACTTGTCTCCATGCTCAAGACAAAATGTGAACAAAACCAGAATTTCATTATAATTTTTATTATACAATTCTGTTTACTCACACAAAATGGGTCTTTACATCTTCTGCTGTTACTTCTTTGGGGAGGGAACACACAAACAACGTGTTTCTGGCCTAGGAAAAGAAAATCAGAAGGGGAACTTAACACTTCTCACAGAAAAATGCAATCCAATGTAAAAGGATAGTGGGAAACTAACATCCCAGCCATGTATTATCATAAATTTACATCAAATAGCATCCAGTCTAGTCTGAGTACTCTAGTCTACTCCGGTGCTCTGACACTCACTATCTCTCTGCGCGTGCCCTTCATTTGTGACACGTGACGCTGCAGCAGCAGAGCCGTCAGGATCAGGTAGATAACTGCAAATACTGTGTGTAGCCATAACAGGTTGTTTCTACAAGAAAATACCAGAAGGACAGTTATTCAAAGTAGACAATAAAGACAAGAAAATACCATCCTACGGTATCAGGGTTTGTTCAAACGTCATAATTTATAAAGCAGTTACCCCTTTTTCAGATTTCCAATAGTTGTCTCTCCAAACGTCAATCTGTCAATATCTGAAAGAAATAAAACCTTTTTTTTTAAATTAGCAAAAATATGAATAGACACATATCACAGAACAATGAATTTAACCTTTAAAAAAATGGCTTAAAAACATGCTTAATGATCTGTGGGTACAAATCACTGATTATGAAGTGGACAGCTCAGCTCCTGAGTTCTTGTTGCTTGACTCACGCCTGACCTTTAATCAGTAAATTTTTTAACTTCAGCCATTAAGCTGATTTTTTTTCTTGAAACACAAGAGTGAAGGGTATACTTTGAAACTTACTCAGAAGGCCTCCAGTCATGTTGACAGGTAGTATGACACCGATGGACAAGACGGTGAGAATCACCAGCAGGTAAATCAAATGTCGCTCGTATGACAGGTAGTGAACAGCATCCATGCCACACTTGGCTTTTATCTTTTCATCACTGCGACATAAGCATACAAATACAAAATCACACCTCACATATTCTGCCTCATTGTTGAAAGGATGACAAAGTAGGTTTTTGGAGTGAAACAATGATTAAAACAGGAAAAAAAAAAAGAAAAACACTCACTCTATTGTGAATAAATACCACAGCCAAGAGCAGAATCCCTGAACAAAAAGAGAGATCTGTTATTGCTCTAAAATACCCAAAGAAGACCTGCGTAAAGCCCTTTGTCACCTTTCAAAAACACGCTGAGACTAAAACCAACTTCCTACAATTGCAAGTCATGGTCACGGAATCAAAAAGGGCATAAGTGTTAGCAAAGCACATTATATTGATATCTTTGAGCAACCAACATTCCAGTGGATTAAAACTGTCTGCCTGCAATGCTATTAGGTATATGCGGTCAAATGTATTAAGTGAAGCCTGTGAACCAGTTTAGGTGAGGAACTTGAGCTCACTTCATATCCCAAACACACATCCTAATTTGATGGTTTGTTTATGTTTTAGTGGTTTTCATGCATTTTCAAAAGAAGGTAGTGTTTAAAAAAAACCAAACAAAAAAAATCTGTTTTTTGATCATTACTACATCGAGTATTAACTGAAGTCAGTTTAACTTAACGATACCATTTATCTTTATCAGTACAACCACCGTTTTATGCTTTATTAATTCTCATTTTTAGTGGCATTCTTTTACATACCGTGTCATAATCTGGTTCCTCCATGTTGGACTCAGTGGATGACTTACGTCCATAGCGGCGGCGTGATGAGCCAGTGAACCTGATATACAAAGCGGCTGTGTCAAAGACTAATGCAGATTCAGTTTACAATTTCAAAATCTAGATTCTGGGTAGTATGTGCACCACATGTCCTTCTGCTTAGATTATGCTCAAACTTAACTGACCCGTCATCGTCTGCGACCAAAGCTAAACGTCCGTAGTCCCAGAACTGTTTCCTGATAATCGTGAAGATGATCAGCAGAATCTGTGGATAGCAATACAACTGACCATTTATCACTATTATGTCTTAAATTGCTCTATTGGAAGAATTTACTTTTGCTTTTAAAACATTAAAAGGAAAGAATGTATTCACAAGACAAAGAACTGAGTTTTAAAGTATTTGTAATTATGTCTCCTTTTATCAGAAGCAGATCAGAAAGGGGCAGAAACAAACCACAAAGACAACGAAGTTGATTAGCAGGACAGCTGGCACTCCTCCAAATTTGAGTCCTTTTAGGACGGTGCTCTGTGTGGAGTTGAAGCAGACAGTGCCATCGCTACGGTTTGCAGGCAGGTGGGACTCTTGCTCCCACCACAGTGATTTCATTACTGGAGTGGACCAGCTGTCTCTCTGTAGAGAATAAAAGCACTGCACGATTAAAATGAGATCTCTCATAGTCACAGAAGTGGAAGACGTATTAACTCAACTACTGATGACTTGTGGGAGTACCACCATTAAGGCTTTAAACTGTGTGATCACAAACAAATCTCAAACCAAACCAATGGTCCCTGAGTGCTGACCTTTGAACAATGATTTCCCCGATTAGCAAACCTTTGAATAAGGGATGCAACATTTTCTTTGAAATTGCAACAATCAACCACCAATTACTGCTATTATTGAGAAACATGTTACAATAAAATAAATAAATAGTCATAATGTAATTAATTATTTAATTAAATTGTATTTTAACTTAATAATTAATTAAATTAATTATTTCATTATTTTTAATGACTGTATTTACTTTTTAGTAGTGGACATCAGGTCTTTTTAGATCACAAAAAAAAATGTAATTAATGTAATTCTACCGTTTTCATTTTTGTGTGGATTTCTGGCCAAACTTGAATGGTTAAATGAAGGAAACATATCTGAACACTGAAACACCAATAACTTCTCAGAGTCTAACTTTAAAAAAAAAAACAATTAAAATCCATTCTACACACCTAATAGTCACACAAAGCTGGGTTGTTAAGTCTTGTCACTCATGGCACAAACAATGATCGTGGATGAAAGGACAGAGGGCTGAGTGAGGCAGACAGGATTTTACTCAGAACTGTCAAAGTGGAGTCATACTTAGTGCTGTCAGGAGAGGAGCTGGAGGAGGGCCAGACAGTACTGCTGTACATACCATCTTTTGAGGAGCATTGGCAAACTGACAACACCTGAAGTCTATTATTGAGTAATGTGTAAGCAATGGCTCTGAGGTTGTAGGATTTGGTTTATGAACTGCCAAACAGGACACTAGGGGTGGGCGGTATAAACGGTATATAGTAGAAACCATATGAACGGTACTGCGATAGCGCATGTTAATGGTGTCATCATGGTAAATGGTAAGTGGACAGATTCTTATATAGCGTTTTTCTACTCTCCCGGAGTGCTCAAAGCGGCAACATGCCTCATTCACCCATTAGCCACCCACACAAGCACTTCTAAACACAAGTGCAAACTAAACTACATTCACACTCCAAAGAATGCATCAGTTAGTATCTTGCCCAAGGATACTTGGCATGCAGACTGGAGGAGCCAGGGATCGAACCACCAACCTTCCGATCAGTAGCTGATCTGCTCTACCACCTGAGCAACAGCCACCCACCATCAAGCCGGTCAAAAGGATTATGGTATGGTCAAAAACATTGCAGCGGCTGCAAGCAATATCATCTGCAAATTATGCTGAGCGACAGTAGTAGGGAGAAGATGAAGCACGTTTTGGAATATTAGGAAAGCCAAAAACGGTGCTTCTTCCATTTCCCTACCATTTATTCATTAATATTTAATGATGACACAGTATATTAATGACTAACCTCAGTATTGTGGATGGATTATCTCAGTTGTTCTCCTGACTGAAGTTTGGTCCATTTACAGCATCCTGCCATGTGATTGCATTTGTCCCTAAACATCAGGAACACTCTGGTTAACTTTTATCAAATGGAAAAAGGTTAGCGTTCATCATCCAGCTTCACTGTGTTTATGTTATGCTAACATAAATGTGTCGCTAGTGATCACATAACACATCATTATATACCAGCTAGCCCAACTTAGTAACCCTAAAAAAGACACTGCTGTTTAGTTTTCTGTCTTCATTTACTTTGGAAGTGATAGCAGAGCTGTACGTTTGAATTCTTTCAGAAATATCTCAGTCAGAACATGGTATATCACTTTTAGGTGGAAACTAGTGAGCTAACTTCCAGCTAACTTCTAAATTTAATAAATTCTGTTTTCATGGATGCCTGGATGTTAAACTTAATTGTTACACTGAACATTTTATTATAGATGAAATAATTTAGACAGTTTTTAACTCTCAGTGATGCCGCAGTGTTCGTTTGACTTTGGAACCTGAAGCCAACAGAGTTTTAAACCCAGAATACTTCGCGAGCTCCTGAGTATGGTAACTGTAATGCTCCGACAATCCATCAAGCGGTGCAGCTTGTTAGCCTAACAAAGTCATTCTAAAACATTTTTTGACAGATTTTTGACACTGTCGATTTTTGAGAATATTAAAGGATTTTAAGTGCGCCTTATAGTGCGGGAAATACGGTATACAGAAGAAAAGAATATATCGCAACATATATTGTTACCGCACATGCTTCAAATTATACCATGGATTTCAGGCCATATCACCCAGCCCTACAGGACACGTATGGTTTCAGCTGATTGAGGAAGGCTTGTGGCATTCTGTTTAAGGAAGTATCCTCTTAAGAGGGACATCAAGATCATGGTTTATCCTGACGGACTTCCTAATTTTGAATCTGTCTCGACTTATTGAACTGGCTATAATTAGGACCCATTACATTCAGATACTAGGTTGCCTAAGTCAAGCTGTGAACAGAGATATGCTGAAGAATTTTTTCAATTTTAATTCTACCTTCAGAGAGGACTCTTCCCCTCTCTGGTTTGCCTAGTTTCTGTTTGATTTAGATCAGAGGACTACCTGTCTTGTTGGTTGTGGGCAGAGTTGTCCTGTTTTCATGTTTCATGCTAAAAAACAATTTCAAATCAATTTCAGTACCATTTAAAATGAATTGATAAATACAGGAGATGTACAGTTTCATGCACTTTTAACATATATATAAATATTATAAAAATCAACAGGGTAAAAGAAGAAAATCTGTACCCTGCCTTCTGCTTCCTGAAGGATGGCCACAGGTTTAAGTCCTGCCGTCCACTTTTGTTTTGGAAGTAGTAAAATTACTGTACATTTCAGAAATCCTACTAAGTCAAAGATAAGACTCTAAAATTGAGGAAACTATTTAATATTTTTTAAGCAAAAGAGTCATAATATTAGCAAGAAAGGATCACTTAGCCTCCTTTGGGGCAATAAAATGTGGAAGCTGCAAATTCTCCGTCATTTTGAAATGAAAGTTAATGTTCTCTCTTAGCCCAACCCCCACAAAAGTGGCAGCACAATTAAAAACAATTTACAAGATGTCCTCTTGACAGTGCAGCAGGACTCAAACTGCATAAATGGTGTTTGATGTAAAAGTCTTAGAATTGTCCAGCCCGAGTAAAAGGAGGATATATGCTGGAAAAGCTGAAACCAGCAAATGTTTGCTAATAATCTAGCCATTTTCTTCTGCTCATCCAAATCAAGGTTTCAGTAGTATTTAAGCCTATGCCAGCTGTCACAGATACTGGTACGGGTCTGTCACATGGGTGAGACAGACAGCAATTTATGATCACATTCATGCCAAGAGCCAGCTCAGAAGCACCAACCTAAGAGGCATGTGTTTGGACTGTGGGAGAAAGCTGTAGTACCCAGTAAGAAGGAACCTTGCTATGGAGCACTACATTAGTTGCTATTTGACTTAATGACCTAATTAGTTAATTGATTATCAGAGTTTTAAGTGAGCAATAGCAAACAAATAGGCCGTAGCGTTTCACAACTCTGCAACTTTCAGCATTTCAAAAGCAAGTTTCAAGTCTTGCGGCTCTAGATTAAATCAGAGGATATTCCAGATTAAGACACTTGAACCGTGTTGCGATAATCAGTTTTTGCTGTCTGTGCATGCATTGGCAGCTGCTAGTTATAACTCCGAGAAAAGCACTACAGAGATCTTATAACAGAAGTAAAAGTAGTAAGAGTGTAGTGTAGTAAATGCATAACTTTTGTATATCCAGCAGGGTCGTCTTTGTAGCTGTTCATATTAGATACAGTTGAATCTATCAACTGCTGTTAGGTAGGTGGTATTTTATACAATTACTTGTTCGTACTATGTGACTTTTTAGACTGCGAAACTAAGTACATGTGCGTTCCCCTCTGCTTGATTAACACTGTAGTGTACTGCAGTCTGCTTTCTGAAATGCGTGCAGAAACCTGATAAGGTCTGTGGCTTTTTTTTGTCGTGTGAAGTAATACTGGTGATGTGTCATTTAGCCACTTAGCTCCATGTTAACTAACATTCATCTCTAGTGATCCACCTTCACTGAAACAGATGCGCCACGCTGAGTCACGCGGATCAAAACTGCAATATAGGCCACGAGTTAAGAACTTTACTCAACGCTAGCACAAAATAAATTTACGAGTAACAACATTCACAGTACAAAAGCGGGACAACGTTGTTTAGTCTTAATCTGACTGAGACATTTCTATAAGTAACACAAGGTGAAACAAGTGTCTCTGAAACAGCTGTTTGACAGTTTGACTGAACGCACACAAAGAGGCTATTGTTAAAGTAAAATGCCCAAGCTCAAAATTAAACAAACGCGTAGTGTAAACTGGTTAACCGAAGCAATGGTTACACCGAAATGAAGCAATGGTTAAAATAGTTAAAGAACGAAGGAGTTAGCTAGTGCTAATAAGGTAAACAAAACTTTGCTTACCTACTCAAAGTCACGAAGCTACGTCAACATCCGCTAAACAACTTGATTAACTTGTTCAGACAGGGTGTAGGCGTGGTTTCCAGATTATCCGCAAAGATTTGTGCTGAGTAGCCTTACCGGTATGTCAATGGGTTTGGTTTTTTTTTTTCGTTTTATTTTGCGTGGAACAAAACTTCAATCTACTTTAAATAACTGAAGTCTGGTAAAACTTCGCCCCTCTCCCGTCTCTGCCCTCCTTTAATGAACTGAGTATGCGCAGACGCAGCAGAAGCTTTCTTGCGCTCGGGGTCCTGTCATTCCTTCAAACTGCAGGGAAGCAAGTAGTAGACAGGAAGATCCGCTTACTGCAGACTTTCAAACCACATGCGTAAATATCTGGAGGGACTACATTTTTGAAAATATCTGAACTGGTGAAACATGACAGTAATGTGAGAAAGCAATGTCACAGAGAAAGTGAAAACACCCCCTAAAACTGGGAAGTATTTATACCACGTCTTTTAGTATTGACTAATGGTAACATTATTTTTTGAACCGTGATTCAGAAAACAGCATGCATAGGTAATGAGGTTTAAGTTGACAAAGTTTAAAGTTGTACAGAAGACACCTCTGCTGGGAGTACAAAAATGTTGTTTTTTGTTTCTTTTTCTTGATTATCTGTCACAAACTAACATGTCATTCCTATAAAGTTAATCTTTATTGTATTGTATCATTGGCATAACTAAAAATATCAATTTGTGAAAACATAATATACTCTAATCTAAAGCTGACAAAACTTGCATAAGTAAGGACTCTGCAACACTAGGTGTGTAGTGCGTTGTGCTTGAGAGTAGTGGCACTGTGTACACTGAGACTCCCTATCAATCAAAAGCTGGCAGCCTTGCCAATAAGTTTAAAAACTGGAATGAAGGAAACAACCTGCTGTAGTTATGTCTGTAAAAGCTGTACCTCCGTCTTACTGTTAAGTCTTATCTTTTTTTTCTTTTATGTGGAACAAACCTTCCTGCTATTTTTAATATCTGAAGAATGACAAAAGTCCTTTCACACCTTTAAAACCTGCAGAGAAGCAGGTAGGAGACTGGAAAATCCACCCTGTGCAGACTTTCAACTGACATGACTCTATTTAAGGCCTTACAGTTGTGTGAATGCTATTGTAAGCAAATGTGGGAAAGAAATGGCACAAAGAAAGTGATAAAAGTCTCAAAACCTGGGAAGTACATAGAGTGAGTTGGTTTGTATTAATGGTTATTAACATTAGTTTGTGAACAATATTGCTGATTGAAATACACAGCATGGCTACTTAGTTTGTGTAAAACGTAGCACAGCTCCAACATTACGACAAGTAAACAGATTTTAATTGTTATAATTCTGTTTCACTTTTAATTTAAGTATTTTCATTGTCATTGTTATGCAAACATGTGCTGCACTGTTTGAAATAACTAGTTTGCTTTGAACATGACGCCTCAGTGTGTTCGCGGGATATTGTACTGTAAGTCACTTTTGCAATTGTAATTATAATGTATCTAAAGCTCTACTTCAGGTTTTTCACACTAGAATTGAAACTGCTCTCAGGCCACAAACAACGAGCACTTCTTCAAACTCACATCATACACATCATATTTCTCTACAGACTGCATGCTTATCCTTTTATACAGTCTATGTTGCTAATACAAAGTTATTCACAAGAGAATAATGCTCAAGTTTGATATTCGACGAGTAACAAAAGCAGAGAACAACAGGACTGTGGCATCTTATAGCGAAGGAGATACTTTCCGCTCCTCATTTATTCACAAGCGGTCACCACAGCAAGTAGCTCCACGTGCGTGATTTGGCAGATTTTTTTTTTTTACATCAGATGACTTGTGACACGACTTCTGTCAGATGCTCCATGTTCCAGTTTTCATGTTGACATAGTGATTTAAATAAGTAAAGCAGTGCCTTTTAACAGTGAAATCATATGTAATAAAACTAATAAATCTGACTTTCCTTCTTCCATTTTGTACTTTGCACTTGGATTTAGTTATCAGAAAAAAACTTGTAATTGTTATATTGTCAGAATCAATCAAGAGACATGTAGTGAAACTGACATTCAGTGCACTGGATAGATGCAAGAATGTTACTGATAACCTGATACTTCTGTTTAACTTCCTCTTTCATATGTGTGACCGTAGCACAAGATTGCTCCTTAACCCATTTAAAAAAATGAACTTTGATCTTCGAGAATTTTATCTCTTCTTCATTAGGACCACTTGTTCAACTGCTTGTTAAGAGAAATATCTAATCAGCCAATCACATTGCAGCATCTCAGAGCATTTAGGCAAGTAGGCATGGTTAAGATGGCCGAGCAACAAAATGGGAATGAAATGGCATAATTGTTGGTGCCAGATGGGATGGTTTGGGTATTTCGAAACTACTGATTTACTGGGAATTTACCACACAACTATCTCTAGTGTTTATAGAGTATGGTCTGAAACAGAGAAAATATCCAGTGAGCAACAGTTCTCTGGCTTTTTGATGTAAGAGGAGAATGACTCTCTCCACTCATAGGAAGGGAACACGAACTCAAATAGCCACTTGTTACAATTGAGGTATGCAGAAGAGCATCTCTAAATGTTCAACACATTGAACCACTGAACAAAGAAGCTATATGAGCAGAAAACCACACCATGGCTCAGTTTTCTCCTTTTCGCTGTCAGCTAGGAGGAGAAAACTGAGGTTTCAATTCACACAGGCTCACCAAAACTGATGAAGATTGGGAAAACGTTGCCTGGTCTGACGAGTCTCTATTTCTACTGTAACATGCAAGTGATAGGATCACAATTTGGTGCGAACAACATGAAAAAACAGCTCCATCGGGCCGCTGCTCCTGCTGGTATTATAATGTGTAGATGATATTTTCTCTTGCACATTTTGGGCCCTTTGGTACCAATTGAGGATCATTAAAAACCACAGACTACTTGAGTATTATACCTGACCATGTCCATTAATTTATGATCATCTCTGACTACTTTCAGCAGGATAAAGCACCATATCAGAAACCTTAAACTTTGTCAGACTGGTTCACTGTACTTAACAAAGAGTGCTTTGTACTCAAATGGCATCCAAGGTCAAGAGATTTCAATCTAAAGTGGAACAGGAAATTCACATCATGATATTTTACAAACAAAGCTGCAGCAACTGTGTGATGATTACTCATTTTAATGGGGCGGCATGATGGTTAGCACCATTGGCTCACAGTAGAAAAGTCCACTGTTAAAATCCAGGCCGGGGACTTTCTGTGTGGAATCTGTGCTTGAGTTGTCCCTCGGTACTCATGCTTCCTCTCACAATCCAAACATGCATAGGGTGGTTAGGTTGATTCTAAATTGTCCATAGGTGTGAATGTGAGCATGAACATTTGTCTGCCTTTCTTTGTTAGCTCTCCAACAGATCGGCAGCCTGTACAGGTTTCACCCAACCTCTTCCCCCGTGGCATCTGGGACTGGCTCTGGCTCAAGTGTCCCTGAATTGTGTACATGGAAGGAAATGGATGGACAGCACTTTTATGTGTAAATACACACTTTTAAATCCTCAAAGAGACTGCTAACAGCAGCATTGATGTGAATGTGTTTAAGTAAAAGTATTAGATGTAGTGGAGTATCAAAAAGCACATAAATCTATAAATTAAGCTTAAACGAATTTAGATACTTTCTATGCTTGGATATTTTGTAGCCTTATTT
Source organism: Rhamphochromis longiceps (assembly GCF_057381845.1). Classification (NCBI taxonomy): domain Eukaryota; kingdom Metazoa; phylum Chordata; class Actinopteri; order Cichliformes; family Cichlidae; genus Rhamphochromis; species Rhamphochromis longiceps. The sequence continues at coordinate 7,460,565 of NC_140571.1, read as the reverse complement.
ATTTTTAGTAGCACATTTTCACTTGTATTAATATGATGCTATTTTTTTTAACATATTCTTCTTGTGTTCTTTTGTAACAGAACAATTTGGGGGTTTGTTGAGGCAATAAAATCAGAAAAGCAGCCAAGAGAGACAAGGAAATGCATGCAGTACAGAGGTGTGTGCAACAAATCTTGTTTAACCTGATTAAAGATCACAGTCAAAGTCACAAACAAGTGTTACAGATAAGACATAAGTTAAGAATTTAGCACCAGAGCCCTCTTACTTCTTTTTCTTACTTTAGCATCTATAGAATTATTTTTAAGCCTATTGGGGAAATACCTAGCATTGTCTTGCCAAGTATAGTAGGATAGTATGTCAGTATTATATAACAGCACTGCCAACAGATTGGTTTACTGAACTGTAAGCCAAATTATCTTTATACACAGTGGATATGAGTAATGTCAATACAACACCTGTCCAAATACTTCTTATCTTTTTTTTAAACCACACTGAAACTTATCAGAATAATTACCTGGAAGTAGCGATAACATATTCACATTCCATGTCTTGAAGTGACATCAAACCCCATGTGACCATAAAAAGCCCCCCCCCCCAAAAAAAAAAGATAAGCAGTATTTCAAGTTAAAGAGGTTTATCCACAGCTCTGTCTTCTGCAAACACACTGAAGGGATACACACAAGTGATTTTTCAGAGCACGTTTTCGGAGATTATTCGAAGAAGATTTCTACTAACAAGATGGACAGCTGGAGGAAGATGAAACATTCTTTCAGCTTCTGCATCTTTTTTGTAGTTTTATCACACCATGGTACCAAATCCTTCGAACAGGCCACAGCAGAAGGCGACATCATTATTGGAGGATTGTTTCCGATTCACGAAAGCGTTAATGTCACTGTGAATTATGATGGCAGTGAAAACCAGATATGTGACAGGTGCTGTTACTCTTTAGCAATGAGTGTCAAAGTGTGTATTAAATTAGGGTATATTTGTATATAACATATCTGATTGTGTCATGCAGGTTTAGCACGGCTAACCTGGTCCAGTCTCTGATAATGGTGCAGGCGCTGGAGGAGATAAATCAGAAGCAAGAGTTGGGGAACCTCACCTTGGGATATCTTATACTTGACTCCTGTGGTGACGTTACTACCTCCCTGAGAAAAATCCCGTCCTTTATGAGGGGAAACTGTGAGTACTCTGAGGGGGAAAAAAGTGAAAAATATGAGAATTTTCTGGCTAGTCGGTTTGATTAATTCCTTTGTCTTAATTGTAGTTTCATAAAAGTAATATTATGTACATGCTGAAAAGCTACACTTAGTCAAATTTACACCTAAATAAAGATTTTTGCCCACAGTTTAGGTAAATGTAAATGTAACTGTTTGTAATCCTACTGTCTTAATATAAGTTAATGTAAATGCCAGTAATTGTGTCACTGAATACATTTTTGCAGGTAACACTAGTGCACAGCAGTCTTCCCCTGTCCTTGCTGTCATTGGTGGTTACTACTCAGAGATAGCCATAGCAGTTACAAGGCTACTCAACCTGGAATATATACCCGAGGTATGACTGACTATTTGGGTCTATTATGATTATGATGATGATGATGATGATGATTAGTAGTAGTAGTTATCACTGAATGTAAAGTCTATTAATCAAACAGCAGCAGCTATTATTCAGAGAATGGATGAAATGACCTGATATACCTTTCCATTCTGTACTCAGCTAACAAGCTGTGATAATACAGTGCTTAATTTTTTCAAACTTGTTGTAAAACATAACCATAAATATCCTTGCACTGTAAAAGAATGAATGCAGGCAGAATATGAAAAGCATGTTTCACTTGTCCAAACAATGTTTTGTGATTATTTCCACAGATAAGTTATGGTGCAACCTCTGGCCTTCTAAGTGATAAAACCCGTTTTCCAAGCTTTATGAGGACTGTACCACAAGATAATCACCAAGCTCGTGCCATCTCCGAGATTCTTGATAATAATGGATGGACTTGGGTCGGTGTGCTGACAACCGATGGTGAATATGCTCGCTATATAACTGAGCGGCTCTGGTACTATACAAACCAAAAAGGCATCTGCTTCGCCTTCACCTCTGTTCTTCCAGATAATTTAAATGATTATTTGCTGGGAAAGAGCATTGAGTCTACAGTCAAAACCATCATAGATAATGAAAACGTCAGTGTCATTGTGTCCTTCGCGAAACCTGACCATATGATGTATATTTTTCAAAAACTTCTCAATGATCCTCAAGGAACAAGGAGAATTTGGTTGGCCAGTGATATTTGGTCACAATCACCTGAAATACTGAATACAAAAAAACATACTTTGAGTGACATAGGAACAATCATTGGGATCACTTTTAAATCTGGAAACACAACCAAGTTGAAGCGATATCTCGATGACCTTGATGAAAATCCAAGCCACCACAACAACAACCCATTTTTAAAGCAGCATGGGTCAACTTCATCGGAGAAGTTAAAGACTATGATATATCCATCTGCTGTGTTCAGTATAGAACTGGCGGTTAAAGCAATAGCTCAGGCTGTTGAAGACCTCTGCACTGAGAGAGACTGCAAGACAAAACGCCCATCCCCATTGGAGGTAAATGCTCTCTCTCTCTCTCTCTCTCTCTCTCTCTCTCTCTATCTATCTATCTATCTATCTATCTATCTATCTATCTATCTATCTATCTATCTATCTATCTATCTATCTATCTATCTATCTATCTATCTATATATATATATATATATATATATATATATATATATACACATACATACATATGACAGAGATCTCAGATCTCAAAACCAACCAGCTTATCTACACCATGGCAGCAGTGACCACTGAGATGCTTGGTACAAGATGGGTGGAAGATGAACAGCACAAGGAGCAGTACCCTCCATGGAGAAGGAGGCTAGAGGCCAAGATGCAGGACTGCAGAAAGGTGATAATGAAGAAAGGGGTGCCTAAAATTGCAGCAAGCTGTGCAGACCTGAGGCCTTAAAAACTTAAAGGCGAAGACTCACAGCCTTGTCAATAAAGCAAATGGAAGGCCACAACCCAAAAAAGGCTCAGTGGCTAGTTGATTTAAGAGCAAACCACATCTCCCCTGAACAGTGACCATCACAGATGCAGACATCTAAAAAAAAGGGTCCCTAGTATGAAGAGTTGAACAGCACCAGGGCCTGACATAATTCATGCCTACTGGCTAAAGAAGCTGACTGCACTTCACGAGCATCTGGCAGCATAAATGAACCAGCTGCCAATGGACGAGAGACACCTGGAATGGCTAAACGAAGGCTTGGACAGTAGAAGGGACCTGTCCCATGCAACTACCAGCCAATAAGACAAGACCATACTCACCAAGCTGTGCACTGCCTGGATGCCATGCCATGGATCCTGAAAAGTCTGGATTAAGAACTGATGAAGTAAGACCTTCATCAGGAATACAATGTGGCTGGGGGAAACAACTGATTCTGATTCTGATTCTGAACACTAGAGACCAACTTCAAGCCAATAGCACAAGTTTTCATCAAGTCTCCACTGCTGTTCTGCATGGGCTGAACCCCCTCAGTGAGATCATTAAAAAGACTGGCTATGGATTCCGACTATGGAATGGAGTAGTCAATAGCCACCTCTTCTACATGGATAACATCAAGCTGTATGCCAGTAGTGAACGAGACATCAGTTCACTGATCCACACCACTTGATCTACAGCAATAATATCAACGAAGCTTTAGGAGATATAGCTCCTCTCTCAGCTGGGCCAGTGACCTCCACACTGGGTGAGTGGCTTTGGCAGATTCCAGGAACAACATCTGAGATCTCTGTCCAGAGAAATGCAGTCCTAGAAACAGCAAAGATATTGCACAGAAACCTCAAGAACCCTAAAGCTCCCTCCACAGAACTCTCAAGCTGGAGCTTCAAGAAAAAAAAAAAAAGATTGCAGGAGAAATGGGGTATATATAGTAGTTCTACCAGCCTTCACTCCCCATGTGTATCAGTCAGCCTTGGCCACTCATGATCATGTCACTGGTTCTATTGTTGGACTACTTTTGATAGATACTGACTACTGCAGACCACGAAAAACCCACAAGAGCTGACGTTTTGGAGATTTTCTGACCCAGTCGGTTAGCCAATTTTTCTTGCTTTTAATACATCAACTTTGAGGACAAAATATTCACATGCTCCCTAATACATCCCACCCACTAATAGGTCCTATGATGAAAAGACATGTCTCTGGTCATAATGTTGTACCTAATCTGTGTGTATGATGTTTTGTCCTGTCCACTTTAGATACATTATTTTTAATCAATATTTTCACACACACTGCAATTTCAGTTACGAGGAGCCCTATGGAAGGCAAAGTTCCACATGGATGGGAAAAACTATTCATTTGATCCCCATGGTGACCTCAACACTGAATACGATATCGTCCTATGGAAGCAGACTTCAGAGTCTCTAGACGTAAATGACATTGTAGCTCGCTACAGTATATTGCAAAATAGCCTGACGTTCATCTCGCAGGAAACAAAACATGCTTTCTACATTTACATTGTAAGTAATAACTTGCCCTCCACTGTCAAATTGTTTTATTCTTCTTCCATTCATTCATTGTTTTTATTTTTAGATATTCACATTATCTACAGTCAGTGTTGGCAGGATTAATATATTGTTGGACTCATTGGTGGTTCATTCATAAGCCATGTTGAATTGATATTTAAAAAAATATTTAAGATGTGTAGAAGATGAATCTTACCAATTCTGGTGATTCACTAAATATTACTCTAATGCTATGCTGATATTGATATTTCATATTTAAAGAAATCACTGTTGATTACCATGTTATTTGATACAGACTTTGGGTTAAATTATTAACTCTTGCACTGTCAAAGGTCATAATTTGTCTCTCTACTGATTTTGTGAATGAAATTAAAGGCAATCTGATCATACTTAGTTGTGCTAATATTGGCATACTAAAATGATAACCTAAGTATTTGAAAATTACCATTATCATCAGCAAGAACATAGGTTTATTTTATTTGTCATATATTTATCAATGTCAATACTCAATTTAAGGAGATTTTCTTGAAAACTGAATGACTGTGTGTACTGGATTAGCTCCTCAGTTTCTTTTTTACTTTCCTTCCTTGTTTTTTTCTTGTTCTTGTGTTGTTTAAGAAGCAGTTAGCATATAAAAACTTGTGTGTTAGAATAAAGAGAGTACACTATACAGACTGTAAAAAAAAAATCATGATTCTTTCTTCTCTCAGGGAAACGTGACTTCCAGGTGCACAGACAGCTGTCAGCCTGGCTACAGTAAGACTTCAGTTTCGGGCCAGCCTCGTTGCTGCTATCAGTGTGAACCCTGTGCTGAGAACACCTTTTCCAATACCACTGGTATGTATTATAAAAGAAACAGTAAACTCCATTTGTATCAGTTAACTGTAAAACTACATAAAAGCCAAAATAAGTGTTTTAAAATGCTTATATTGCAGTCTATTGCATTGACAGTTCAAGGAGTTTGAATCCAACTTACATATTCTAATGATCTTGTTTTCTTTCTTTTCAGATTCGGAGAAGTGCAATCCTTGTGAAAAAAACTATTACTCCCTAAAAGGCAGTTCAAAGTGTTTGCCAAGAAAAACTGATTTTCTGAAATGGGGTGATGTATATCTTATTGTGCTGCTGTCTTTTACTTCTTTAGGAGCAGTGCTTACCATTGTTGTTGGGATCATCTTCCTTGCACACTGGAATACCCCTGTTGTGCGCTCATCTGTTGGCCCAATCAGCATCATTCTCCTCCTCTCCCTTATGATCACATTTACTAGTGTTATATTATTTGGTGGTCCACCCAATAGCTATCAGTGTCAAGCACGGCAGGTGGTGTTTGGCTTGAGTTTTACCTTGTGTGTCTCCTGCATCATGGTCAAGTCCTTTAAGATCGTCTTAGCCTTTGAGTTTGACCCGGTCATTCAAAGTGTGCTGAAGAAGCTCTACAAGCCTTACCTCATTATTGCAGTCTGCATGGCAGGTCAAGTGGTTATTGTTACAACGTGGCTTATACACAGTCCTCCAACTGCTGACTCAGAGATCACACAGAACAACATGAAACTGATGTTTTGTAATGAGAAATTAATTCCTGCATTTGGAGCCATGCTAGTCTATATTGGCCTTTTGGCTCTAATCTGCTTTGGTGTTGCTTTTAAGGGACGAAAGTTGCCTGACTGTTACAATGATGCAAAGTTCATCACTTTTGCAATGCTCATTTACTTCATCTCCTGGATCATGTTTGGTCCAGTCTATGCCAATGTCACAGGCAAGTACATTCCAGCAGTGGAGATGGTTGTTATCCTCATCTCAGCCTACGGCATCTTGTTTTGTCAGTTCTTCACAAAGTGCTACATTATTCTGTGTAAGAAGGAAGCAAACACAGAGAAATCATTCCGCCGGGATATTAGGAATTATTCCAGGGATCACAAAGGCAGTGAGGATGAGCTGTCATCTAAGGGAATTCAAAACCCTACTTTATCTTTATCTTTGGAGTCATTCCCAAATTCCCAATTTTCAGACTCAATCACTGATTGGAGTTCCACCAGGCAGCCTAGTGATTCCTCAAACTCTCTCTCCCCAGTCTCGAACCCACAGCAAAACATACTTCAGAACAACCTAAATTCCTTTAACACCCTAAAGAGAATTTCAAGCTTGCCAACATCACTAATAAAATAATTCACAATTATTAAGAAGGCAACATAATGTTTCGAATTGCAGCACAAAGTGGAATAAATATGAAAGTCTGTGCATTTTTAGGACTGCCACTAACATTTTAAGTAATGGATAATAAGCACATTATTTTCTGATTCATTCAATTAGTTTGTGTCTTAAAATTTGTAATTTCCAACAAATTGTAATGTGTTTGGTCCACACTGTTGATGTAAAAATCCCCAAAACTGATAATATTTAGTTGATTTCAACAATTTTAGGAATTGACAGCATTCTGCATCTTTAAGTAGATGGATTGACTGGTTCGCAGGAGGATGCTTGCAAAGCCACTACAGACTGTTTATCCATTCATCCATTCTCTTCTGCTTATCCTCATCAGGGCCGTGGGGTGTGCTACGACAGGGTACACCCCGTACAGGTCACCACCCAGATGCAGTGCTAACACATAGAAACAACCACTCACATTCACACCTGTGGACAATTTAGATTCACCAGTCGGGCTTGCTCAGAGTGGTATGGCTGTAAGCTTGCAGACTGTTTGGTATTCTTCAAATCATCATTATCTTGCAGATTTATTGTTCTATTATTCTGGAATCACTGACTCGTTGAGTCAGGGTTAAAGGTCAAAAAAATACAACACAATAAATATAAAGAAAACTTTTTAAAATGTAAAACATTTGAAAACTTGTAAGCATCTTTCTGCAATTCTGTAGGGCATATTTGTTGGTGGTGCCTTTTAACATTATGTTGATGATTTACTGACACAGATTTGTTACATATTTGAATTTGATCATGTATTCTGTTATATTTTTGTATCTAAAGGCTTAGTGACTATATATAAGAAATACACATATACACTCACCAGCCATTTCATTAGTTCATCAGTTAACTCTTTTCCGGACAGTGTTGGGAACCCTTTTGGCTAACCATAGAGATGGTTGAGTGGGAAACCTGTTGGATTAGCAGTTTTTGAAATACTCAGATAAACAACCATGTCATGTTCAACGTAATTTAAATAATCTTTCTACCCCATTCTGATACTTGCTTTGAACTTCAGCAGGTCATCTTGACCATGTTTACATGCCTAAATGCCTAGAGTTGGTGAAAAATGATTGGCTGATCAGATGTTTGCATTAACAAGTAGTTGAACAGGTGTACCTTATAAAATGGCCTGTGGGTATATATGTAAGAGAATAACTTTTAGAATTTTTTTTTATCATCTGCTTGTATTCAGTGTATTCGGTTCTTAAAGAGTACTTCAATTCCTTATAATTGTTCATTCTTTCAGTGTTTCAGCCAAATCCTGAACTTCAACAGGTAACAAACTGATGAGCAGGCAGCATCCATTTCTGTGTTCATGTTGCTACAGTAGAATCACTGTGGTGATTGGTTTAAAATGTCTCTTTGTGCTGGTTTTCATTTTCGCTCTGTGTTTTCAACTTGTGTTCATACCTAAATCCTTACTACTAATCCTCATTAGGATCAGGATTTGTGTTGGTGTGTGGGACTTTAGTCTCAGGTGTATATTGTTAAATGGTAACTATGAGACAATGCATTGCAGATAATGACCAATGGAGACCGGGAACACCCCACAAGAGCTTCAGTTCTGGAGATGCTCTTACCCAGTCGTCAAACTATCATAATTTGGTCCTTCTCAAACAAGCTCAAATCTTAGGCTTGACAAAATGTTCACTTGCTCCATAATATATCCAACCCACTAACAGATGCTGTAATGAAGAAACAATCCAATGTTATTGACTTCACCTATCAGTGGTCATAATGTTATACCTGATATGTGTATGTTTGTTCTTTCTTGAATCAATTAAAAGGAGAGTTTGCCAGACGTAGAGTTTATATTCCTAAAACCCTGCCCCTACTATCTGCCGCGGGAATTCTCAGTTGTGTTTTTGGCTATTGTTTACATTCAGCCACAAGCTAGCTCCGCAGCAGCGCTCGGCAAACTCCATGACGTCATCAGCGCATTAGAGACAACTCATTTAGACGCTGTTTTTATCGTCACTGGTGACTTTAATAAGTGCAACTTATGGACTGTACACCCAAAACATCACCAACATGTGGCCATTCCTACCCATGACAAGAACACCCTGGGTCATGTCTACAGTACAACCCCACATAGCAAAATTGGTATGGCCCGGATCTGGCCCACACAATGTGCTTACTCATGGCCCACATACCGCAAAGAATGACGGCCCTTTGGTGGCCCAGATCTGGTTTGCCAGAGGTGGCCCATACATGCTTCAAGACCACAACCCTCAATCCGTCTCCCCAAGAAAAGCCCAGCCACCTGCCTAAATGACTACAAACCAGTTGAACTCACTCCAATCATTGCAAAATGCTTTGAGAGAGTGGTGCTGGCCTACATCCAGAGAAACATCCCAGACACTCTGGATCCCCTGCAGTATGCCTACCGGGCCAAAGGGTCCACGCCAGATGCCATCGCTGCTGCCCTTCACTATTCCCTCTCCCATCTGGAAAACAAAGACTCATCCATCAGGGTACTTTTTGTTGATTACAGCTCCAATTTCAATACATTCATCCCTAACAAACTCACTCACAAGCTGGCAACAATCGACCCACACCCCACCCTCTGTGACTGGCTACAGGACTTTTTGACTGGCAGGCCCCAGTCCGCCAGGATCGGCACCAGGACTTCAGCCAGCATTATTACAAACACAGGCGTTCCACAGGGTTGCGTCTTCAGTCCCATTCTCTACACCCTGTACACCCATGACTGTGTCACATCCAACAAGGACAACACCATATTGAAGTTCGCAGAAGCAGCTTTAGATACCTGGGTGTCTACATCACTGAGGACCTCACCTGGTCACTGAACACCACACAGCTGGTCAAGAAGGCTCAACAGCGGCTGTACTTCCTGAGGAGGCTGAGGAAATTTGGTTCGTCGGGCAAGATCCTCAGCAGGTTCTACAGCTGCATTGTGGACAGCACATTGACCAGCTGCATCACTGCATGGTACGGCAGCACTACTGCTGTGGACCGCAAATGCCTGCAGAGAGTGATAACAACTGTGGAGAAGATCATCGGGACCCCGCTGCCCTCTCTGCAAAGCATCTACCATCACAGAGTCCAAAGGAGAGCTGCCTCCATTCTCAAAGACTTCACACACCCCCAACATAGACTGTTCACTCTTCTGCCCTTGAGACAAAGGTTTAGAAGTGTGAAATCCAGAACATTCCGACTCAACAATTCCTTCTTCCCCACTGCTATCAGACTCTTGGACAGCTGACCTATTTTTAACTATAATAATAATTTGTGCACATCAGGCACATTAAGCCAGCACATTAAGCTCATAGATATTTTGAACACACATCCATTTCAAGCTTAAATTTGTGTCTTTATTTATTTATACTGTTTTTATTTATCATTTCTATTTCCCTATATTAACCGGCATTTTTGTGTGGACAGCAAAGAAAGAATTCCATTGCACAGAGAAATGCTTTCTTAGCACATATGACAATAAATGCTTTGAATCCTTTAATGTGGTATAAATTAAATGTTTATCTTCAAACAAGCTTCAGCGTCAGCATCATCCACGCCTGCAGCTTCAGCTTCAGCATCAGTCTTGCCTGGTCCAGCCTCTGCGTCTTCATCCTCGCCATTGCCAGCAGTGCCAACACCTGCTCCAATGCCTGCAGCTTTCACACCATCACCGATAGCGTCACCATCCGCAGCTGTCACGCCGCCGTCTAGTCCAGCCTCTGCTGTCTCTACAACGCTGTCCGATCCAGATCGGCTTGAACCACCTCGCCTTTGCCGGCCACTTTCCAGGCCTTTAGCTGGATGTCATCGCCATCCGGGGGGGGGGCCCTAAACAAGGTCGTCGCCACCACTGCCTTCCGCGTAGCCGGCCTCCAGTTCTTTCTAGTGTGACAGATATATGTTTTACTGCCCTACTTAAAAAAAAAAAACCTAATACAAAAATATTTGAATTATTCTTTACTTGAGTAAAAGTACTAATAGTATACCAAAACTAAAAAAAATTTAAGTGAAAAACTCATGGAGAGGATTATAAAGAAAGCCTCTTTTGCACTCACCACTTCATTAGGTACACCTGTTCAGCTGCTTAAGTTAAATATCTATTCAGCAAATCATAATGCAGCAAATCAAAGCATTTAGGTACACATGGTCAAGACACCGGCTAAAGTTCAAACCAAGCATTGGAATGGGGAAGAAAGGAAATATAAGTGACTTGAACATGCCACAGTTGTCGGTGCTAGATGGGCTGGTCTGGGTGTTTCAGGAACTACTGAATTACTGGGGTTTTTCCCACACAATTATCTCTACGGTTAACTGACTTTACAGCTGAAAAAGAGGAAGTTCAAATAACCTCACAGGCTCGTCTGTTTAGTGATCAGACAGAATGGCTGACTCCATTAAGAGCAAAGGAAAAGGAGTGCGCATATATTTTAATGATGACCAGTGTACATCTACAGACATTATCACCATGCACTGAACTCCTGATATTGGATATCTGGTACTGAAATGCTGACCATTCTACCCACCAAGAGAGTTTCGTGCGGTCTTAATCACAGCTCTTTATGTTCCACTACAAGCTAATACTAAGTTAGCTCTGCATGATACCATTAACAACTGGCTGAGCAAATATCCAGAAGTAGGTGTGATTGTAGAAAGAGACTTTAATTAGGCATAGTGAAAGACTGTAATGCCCAAACTGTATAACAATATACATTTCTGAAAAACGGGAAAAGAATATGACGATCAGGTTTACACCAGCATCCTAGCAGCATATAAAGCTGTCCTATCTTGACACCCTAGCCTCCCTGACCATCTCATCTTGAATTAAGTCCATCATATAGACCTCTATAGACCATGGCCAGCTGTACAAACTGTCCAAGCCTGGAGAGAAGAATCCATTTTACCGCAGCAGGACTGATTTGAAAAGACAGACTGAGTGTTGTCTGTACAGCGCTTGAAGAACACAGCTCTTCTATTCTGGCATGTGTAGCCTTCTCTACTGACAGCTCAGACGCCGCGCCTTGTTGTCGAGGCATAATTTTTGGTTTGGGAACACTGATGGTCTTAACCACCAAGATCATCCATATTCCAAGACCAAAAATGATTGCTCGAGAGCAAGGCAAGGCCTCAAAGTTGGCTTACAGTAATGCCCAAAGAGAGCTAACGAATAGTATTAAAAAAGACAAATATCCTGGGAGGAGCCTGACTTATTTTAAGGTGCTGAACCAACTTGCAGTTGTGTTCACTAAGATCTTTAACCTGTCCCTGTGAGAAGTTGTATATGGTACTATTGTCCCCATGCCCAAGGAACAAGGAAGCAGTCAGGTGTCTCAGTGATCATTGCCTGTTACTTTGACATTGTGGTGGACCACTGGAGGGCTCCAATCACACAGTTTACAGGAAGTGTTGTTGCTGTGTTTTGAAGGTAAAAGTATTCAGTTGTGTGGTGATGAGCAATAAAGGAAGTGTTAATCGAGAGCTCTGGTGCCGTCTGTGTTTATGTGTTTGCGATCGTGGCTCAAGAGTTGGCAGTTTGTCTTGTAATTGGAAGGTTGCCGGTTTGAGCCACGGCTCCGACAGTCTCAGTCGTTGTGTCCTTGGGCAATACACTTCATCCGTTGCCTACTAGTGGTGGTCAGAGGGCCCGGTGGCGCCAGTGTCCAGCAGCCTCGCCTCTGTCAGTGCGCCCCAGGCCGGCTGTGGCTACAATGTAGCTTGCCATCACCAGTGTGTTAATGTGTGTGTGAATGGGTGGATGACTGAATCTCAGGCCTGGGTGGCGGTACGGCTCTCGAACTGATGGAGCACATGCTATCCTTGGGCCGCAGCTCATCGCAGCTAATGGCTTTCCCATTGTAACATTCAGGAAAAGGTTGGTGACTGTTTGTTTTCATGCTGGGATTTCCAGTGAAGCTTTGTTGTTGCCGCTAGCTCTGTGCCTATTTTGGGCGCCGATTGTCTTTGTGCCCATGGACTGCTGGTCGATGTCTCTAACAGATGCTTAATCGATGCCCTGTGCTTCTCTTCAATACCCTGTTTCACTTGGGCCATTGAGCCCCTGAATCAGGCTAATTTAGTGACTTTGGGGAATGTTTTTCAGTGTTTGTTTTTTGAGTTTCCTTCACTGACTGTTCCGAATTTCTCGAACATGGCAATGGTGTTTGCGCATGCACACTGCCTCGACCCTGCGAAACTGTCCGTCGCTCGGGAGGAGTTTGCGGCCATGGAGCGCCTCGGCATTGTACAATCCTCGAATAGTGGCTGGGCCTCTCCGCTACACATGGTGCCCAAATCAGATGGTTGGTGGTGGTTGTGCGGGGATTTTTGCCATTTGAATAATGCAGGGGTGGCCAACCAGTCAGAGACCAAGAGCCACTTTTTTTTTACTGTGTTACCGCAAAGAGCCACATCATACGCATGGGCACACATGAACATCACCCATCCTTTCCTCCCTCTCTCTCTCTCTCTCTCTCTCTCACACACACACACACACACACACACACACACACACACACACACACACACACACACACACACACACACACACACACACACACACACCTCTGCTCAGCCAGATTTATTGTAAATGTCACACACCAACATGATAATGACAGAAATGGACTCCTACAGTACTAAAACCACAGGCCAGTCATTTTCAACAATGAACATTGTGTGCACTGTCTCACACACACAAACTCTCAGTTCAACCAAGTCCACAAACAAAAATATAATAATCTACAATAGCATTTACTTTTATAATGCATGTTGTTTAGTGGGACTTCTGGCATTCCTTGCCTTGAACAATCCTCTTTAAATCTGGCTTGTATTCCGTTGTTGTCACTCGAAGCAATTCTTTCACATGTGTGTCAGTCAGAACAGATCGATGCTTTGATTTCACATGTTTTAGGGTAGAAAACACAGACTCGCAGACGTATGTTGACCCAAACATTGACAGTATCTTAAGCGCAGCCCGTTTGACATTGGGGTATTTTTCCATTGGCACACTTTTCCAGAACTCAATGGTCCCTTCCCTTAAAGCAGGTTTCAATTGGTCCTCTTCACAAAGATCGATCATCTCCAACTCAGCCGCAGCTTCATCTGTGACTAGCGGGACTTTCAAACAGCCGGTCTCTGCATTAAATGGGTCGACGAGGAACGTAATCTGTGGCCTTTTCAATTGTAGATCATGGAACCGGGTCACGAAGCTTTCGTGCAAGTTTTCAATCAGCGTTGCATATCTGGCTCTTTGCTTACTCAGGGCAGCACTGGCGACTTGCCCGCTGGCTTTTAGCAGAGTGGGAAAATGCGTTAAATCTCCCTTTTGAATATGTGTCTTGAACAGCTTCAGTTTGTTGACAAACGCAAACACACTTTGCACTAGGTCAGGGAGCATTTTTAACTTACCCTGCAGGGTCAGGTTCAGTCTGTCCAAGTGACACAGCATGTCGACCAAAAAGGCCAGATCCATAATCCACTTGAGGTCCGAGAGCTCGGGATAGTCCTTGTCCTTCTTTTCCATAAACAGTTTCACGGCATCCAAAAGCTCAAAGAAGCGAGAGAGTACCTGGCCTTTTGACAGCCACCTCACAGTGCAGTGCAGCGGCAGGTCACCTGGAAGCCCTTGGTCCAGCTCAGCGATGAGATTCTTGAATTGCCTGTGGTTAAGCGCATGTGTGCGGATATAGTTGACGATTTCCATCACAGGCTTCATGACGTTATCTAAATTCAATGATTTAGACACGAGTTGCTCCATGTGGATGATGCAGTGGAAATTCCAAAAGTCAGGAATAGTTTGGTCAGCTTTGCACAGCCCCACAAGCCCGTTCACAGATCCCATCATGGCTGGTGCTCCATCCGTGGCTATTGCAGTTCATTTCGTTATGGGCAGATTTGCTTTTTCAAATGCAGCCATCATGGTTTCTTTCACATCTATGCCACGGGTTCTGTCTTTTAATGGCACAATATCCAGGAGTTCTTCTTTGATCACACAATCGTTTGAAACAGACCGTGCAAATATTGCCAACTGAGGCTTGTCTTGTATATCACAACTCTCATCCAATGCGACACTAAAATACTCACATGCTTGAAGGTCAGAGTGCAACTGTGTTTCAATAGCCGTGTTAATGTCCGATATTCTGTGTTCAACAGTGTGGCGGGACAGTTGGACGTCTGATACCATGCGTTTTAATTTGTCGTTTTCAGGAGACAAGATTCCAACAACATCACTGAGGCATTTTTTAACGAACTCCCCTTCATTGTATGGCTTTTTAGCCCGTGCAATGTTCCAAGCCAGCTGATAGGATGCGAGCGTTATGGTCTCTGACCGCTTCGTAAATTTTTGGAAAAACTGTATCTGCTTTTCTGCCTGACTTTTCAAAGTGGCCAACTCGTGCTTGCGAAGTTCAGTCCCTTTTGGAAATTCCTGGTCGATGTTAGCATGGAGTGAGCTGAAGTGGCGCTGAAGATTTGAAGCTTTGAAATGCGCTAATGACGTCTGACATATAAGGCAGAATGGCTTACCATTGCGTTCAACAAAAAAATATAAACTCTCCCACTCTGTTAAAAACGTCCTGTGTTCATCTTCATATTTTCTTTTTGCTGTGCATTTTTTTCCTGCCATTTTAAGGGCGAACTTGCTCCTACTGGGAAACTTTGCGGTATTTTCATCTCACACACATGCGCATTTGATGAAAAATACCGTATTGAACTCAAGCGAAGCGAACGCGCACATTTTAAAACAACAACATAAAAAAAATCAAAACACAAACAAACTTTGATATGAACGTAAGAGCCGCATGAAACCAGGCAAAGAGCCGCATGCGGCTCGAGAGCCGCGGGTTGGCCACCCCTGGAATAATGTCACGGAGAACGACCGTTACCCCATTCCCCATATCCAAGAATTTTCCACACACCTTGCCAGCACCTCGATTTTTTTCTAAAATTGACTTGGTGCAGGGGTATCACCAGGTTCCTGTGCCGAAGACGTTCCCAAAACTGCTGTAATTACCCCTTTCGACCTGTTTGAGTTTTAGCGCATGGCGTTCGGCCCGAAAGGCGCTGCCTAGACTTTTCAGCGGTTGATGGACTCTGTGTTGTGCGGCCTGCCTTTCGACTTCATGTACCTTAACGAAATATTGGTGGCCAGCTGTTCTGAGAGTCAGCACACGTCCCATCTGCGTCAGGATTTTCAGTGCTTGGCGGCACACGGCCTGATTGTAAACCTTCCAAGTGCCAGTTCAGGTTGCCCGTTCTGGATTTCCTGGGGTGCCACATTTCCGCTGAAAGTGTGGTTTCGTGTCCCATGTCGGTGAAAACGGTGCAGGAGTTCTTGGGGATGATCAGTTTCTACAACTGCTATTTTGTAATACAGCACTGTTGGGGTTTTTTTTTTTTTTTTTTGAGCAGACAGCTAGGAAATTAGACAATGGGGATCAAAGGAATATCTAAAGGAGAAACCCATGCAACAAATCTGGTTTTACCTGGTTAAATATAGCCTCGGAGAGACATTGCAGATAAAACAGCTCTTAAAACATTTTAGTCAAAAGCCTCTTAGGCTTACCTACCTCATACCTGACTCCTGTGGTGAAGTTACTACTGCCCTGATACAAACCAAGGCCTTCACAAGGAATTACTGTGAGTACTCAAGATGAGAAATGTCTCTTGTTATATACAGTAGACCTTATTAATTACATTTTTGGGATCACTCGGGAACATAGCATATTAATTGTAAGATATGTAATGGATACAAAAATGGGCACTTGTGCAAAAGTGTGAAAATAAAACACATTTACTTTGGGTAGTTAGCTAGCTTAAACACAATTCACATTTTAACAAATTATATAAAATATAAAATAAAGGGAAAAATCATTATGAAACAAGCTGCTGTGGCTCTGCTTAAGAACTGTGACATATAATAGTACTATTGGGTATTCAAAAGGCAACTGGAAATATGTCTTTACACTGACACACTGAATAGGAACTTATATTATTTAGTATAATCCAAATAATATAAGTCTCTGTCAGTGCGCCCCAGGGCAGCTGTGGCTACAATGTAGCTTGCCATCACCAGTGTGTGAATGTGTGTGTGAATGGGTGGATGACTGGATGTGTAAGGCGCGTTGGGGTCCTTAGGGACTAGTAAAGCGCTATACAAGTACAGGCCATTTACCATAATCTAGAAGAACAAAAAAAACATGTTACATGTCTGAGTCATGACCCGTGAGCTGGTGGCCTGAAAGAAATGCTTCATCTGGTTTTGCAAGATATTAATGCACATTATCCATGCTTGGGTAAATGGTTCAGAACAAAGCTTCAGCAGGAAAGAAAATGAAACTCAAAGTACATTTGAAAAAGTAATGAAAGGCTAAAGACATTACAAACACACCAAGGCGTATCGGCTTAAATCTTTTGGCATGTTGAAAAACAAAGACACAAACAGTAATTATAGAGTAATTATAACTTCACTCACCACAGGTGTGCAGCTCTGATTACAGGCACCATTGTCTGTCACTTGCAGAAGCAATGACGAGTTATGCATTTGCCCAGTCTTTAAGGCCAGTAGGAATAGAACTGAGTACATTTATACCCAGAAAATTGTGCCATTTAGAATTTAATGACATCAACATGACTCAGAAAAGATAGGACAAAGCCATGTTTGCCCCTGTGTAGCACTATTCTATGAAACAACATCCTGTAAATGTCTGGGAGTTATAGAGACCAGACATTTTACCAGACAGAGACCTGGAATGTTGGAAGAGGAATGTTACCTCATTCCTAGAAGGCAGAAACTGAACTCAAAGAGAACCACATAAACCAGAGACAATAAATTTAAAAAGTAATGAGGTAAGTGGAAACTGGTGCAGAACACAGGTAATCTAAAAACTAATCACAGAGGACATGACAATGGAAACAGAACTAAAGCTTCAGTGAAAAAGACTATCAAGGCAAAACAGGGAGTAAATTAACACAATGAACTTGACACAGATGGGAAAGGCTAACAAGAATAAGATACTAAACCAGATAACCTAAAGCAGAATGCTAACTGAAATCAGCATGAACTGAAACAGTTTCTTGAAAAAAGTTTCTTAGTAAAGTCTCGATTAAATAACCATGAACAATCAAACTAAGAACTAGAAATGGCACGATACCACTTTTTTATGTCCGATACCGATACCGATATCATAAATTTGGATATCGGCTGATACTGATATGAATCCAATATAGTGTGTTTTTTAATCAATAAAACTGTTTTTTTAATATCTTGCTGCATTTTGTATAAGTTCATACTCAAATTTAAAAAACAAACAAACACTAAAGCTATTCTGTTATACCTGTATGCAAAAAATACACTACACTGCACCCAAAATATTTCATAGTTCAGCAATACTGATCAATCTAATAAACTTAAACCTACTCCATCTTCCCTATTCTGGTATTTTAAAGAGTAAGCAACCTAACTAATAGGGTTGGAAACTCCCAGCAAAAAAAATAGGGAACCACCCCCCACCGCATGATGCTGCTGTTGTTCAGCCGCTGGTTTCCTTTTTCTGGCGCGAAGTGGGCGATAAACAAACAACAGAGACGGACTCGTGACAGAAAAGCCGATCAGCTGATCATTGATCAGTTTCATGATTGAAGTAGCAGCAGGAGAGAGAGAGAGGCAGTCGCTCCATATATCGGTTGTTAAGCTTAACGCTGGAATGCTTTACAAACATTCAGAGATGAACTTACACACTTGCTTTACTTCTCTCTGGGATAACCTTCTCGGAGATGAAATGCCAGTTTGGTAGCGAGGCTACAAATACTCAACCAGACCGCTGACAGGTCTCACACGCCACAGCCGCCTATGGTTATGAACCGAGTTATGCCATGTGGCAAGTTTTGTGAGGTGCTTTTTTGATATTTAATGGATCGGATTACATTTTTTTATTTCTCTCCGATATCCGATCCAGTAATTTAGGTCAGTATCGGACCGATACCGATACGTAATATCAGATTGGTCCATCTCTACTAAGAACCAAAGGGAATATTAAATAATAAAGAAGAATTTCAAATGTCAACAAAATGAAAGAGTCCAGGATCATGACACTGGATAGAGGCATACAGTATATTTCTTTAAAATCCTTGAGAATTGATAGTGCCTTTCAGATATCTAAGCTCCTCATACTATCCAATCTTTAGGTCTGACATCACTGGCTCCAAAGTCAAACAAACACTACAACATTACTGAGAGTTAAAAACTGTCTAAATTCTTTTATCTTTAATAGAATTATCAGTGTGGAGGTTCTACCAGGTGTAACAATTAAGTTTAGCATCCAGGCATCCATGAAAATAGAATTTATCAAGTTAAACAGAGTTAGAAGTTAGCAGGGAGTTACCTTGCTAATTTCCACCTTAACATAATATACCATGTTCTGACTGAGGAATTCCTGAAAAAAAATTATGATATTCCCATATGCAATGTTCAGTATTGAGCTGGCAGTTTAAGTAATAGATCAAGCTGTTAAAGTCCTCTGTACTAACCGGAACTGTTGGAGGTAAAAGCACACAAAAGCAAACATAAATACACAAAATAGCTTGACAGAAAATCCTTTAACACTATCTAATTATGTTTCCTATTAATAATGAAGCATATAAATGCTAAGACTTGGCAGAAACCCAGAAAAGAGCTAAAAGTAGAGTAGATGTTGTTCTTCTATTCATCAAATGGCCAGAAACACATCCTATATTCAAAATCTTATTTGCTAAAACGCTTCTCATGCCTGCTTTATGTATATTATTTTAATATTTTTTTTCCACATTGTGCAATTTCAGCTATGACAAGCCTTATGGAAGGCAACATTCCATATGAATGGAAAAGACTATTCATTTGATCAGCATGGCGACCTGAACTCTGGATATGATATCATCCTATGGAGGCAGATACAAGATTTTTTGGATGTGCGCGACATCGTAGCTCATTACAGTATAGAGCAAGAGAGCCTGTCTTTTACCTCACAGGAAACAAGACATGCTCTCAGCAGTCAGATAGTAAGTATTTCCCTCCACTGGCAAGTTATTTGATTTTTCCAATATTCATTCATGGTTATTATTTTCAGGTTATCTATAGTCCATGTTAGCAGGATTTGTCATCAATATTGGACTGACTTGGAAAAAAAAGGGGGCTGAATTTCACCAACTCTGGTGATTTGCTGCATGCTACTCTATTGTTTTGCTGAGACTGTAATATGCCATCCTTAGTTAAATCTCTTGACAGCTGCTCTGATCATCGCCATTTTGTGAATGGTCCATCCCACTTAAAATTAAAGGTAGTACCATTAGACTTAGGCTACGTTCACACTGCAGGCGAAAGTGCATCAAATCCGACTTTTTTGACCCTATGCGACCCATATCCGATCATGGTTTGACAGTGTGAAAAGCACAAATCCGATCTGGGTCACTTTCGTACGTGGTACTGAATCCGATACATATCTGATGTTTTAGAAAGCGGCTGCTGTTTGAATGGTCATGTCGCATTAAATCCGTCTTCTACGTCACTGACACAAGACAGACGCCAATTATCAGCACTGGAGAAGACATTGCGAACGCTTGCTGGCCATCCAGTGAAACTGTTTGGAAGACAACGTTGGAGAAACGTGAACATTTCATTTGTACTGTATAATCTGCAGATTCTGACAGAAATCTGCGACTATCCTTTGAAGCACCGCTCCTCTCTAAAACAGCAATAAAGATAATTATTAGGCCATATCTAAATGACAAAGTAACTTAGAGCAAAATTGGGAAACGTAAAGTCCGAAACAAGTCTTTATATTAATGTCAATCAGTCAAACAATACTGTTTGGTCTGGGTCTAAACAGAGCGCGTTGTGTGTGACGTCTCCTTTTGCGTCTTCTTCTTTTGGGGGCCGCTTTGAGCATTCACACTAGAGCACGTTTGCTGTCACATTTTATTTGTAGTGTGAACAAGCGCACAAAAAAATCAGATTTGATCAAAAATTCGGAATTGAGCATTAAAACCTGCAGTGTGAACGTAGCCATTGTTGCACGCTATATTCAGGGCTACTTGTTGGCTACCTTTTAGCATGCTAACATTTTGTTTGTGTAAGACGTAGCACAACTCCAACATTACGACAAGCAAACAGATTTAAATTGACAGTCTGTTATAATTCTGTTTTATTTTTAATACAGGGGTATCAGCTGGGTGTACATCAAGTGCTTTGATTGTCAGCGTTGTGCAAACATGTGTTGCACTGTTTTCATTTTGATGTGGTGAGACGAAATACCTAATGGGAAAGTAAATCAATTTGCAAATAAGTACAGCAATCCCTTTTAGAGATGATGTCATGTTGAAATACATATAATAAATCTAAGTATATGTTATGGTTAAATGGTGCAGAGGTAATGTAATTACCAGATCAACAACAGATTGTCAGTTTATGAAGACCAAGGCTGCCCACGTTAGTAAAATAAATTAATAACATATGGTTTATTAGAATAAACACATTGATAGATCTGAATATTAATCTAAAACTGAGCTTTACTTAAGAATTATCTACTCCTGAATCTGGTCTCTGCATAGTACAGTGCATCATCTCTTAGTTGAAAGAAACCAATAAAGACTTTGCATCTGGTTGCATTATTTTTTTTCCAAGTTTCCTCAATTTCCTTCTTTACTTGTGTAATTGGCACCGAGATATTTGGTTATATGAAAATAATTGTGATTTTGTTCTAGAGTCATGATATTGTCATAATTATCCAGGCTTTCTAAGAAATGTGTAGTGAAACTAGTGTTCAGTCCACTGAATAGATCTATGAATGTGACTGATAGCGTCATGCTTCTGTTTAACTTCCACTTTACTGTGTGTCGGTTGCGTAATGTGGTTTCTTGTCTCATTAAAAAAATTACTTTGATTTCACAATTTTGAAAAGCAAATTATGACTTTTATCATTTCAAACAATATTATGATTTTCCATAATTCCCTGTGGCCACCTTGCCTCAGTTTTTTTTCTTTAAACCAAAGTTATTCTTGTACAATTCCACTCCAAGTCGTTCCCACTGAACGTCTTATACAATGTGAACCTTTACTTAAATGCGTTCAGTTTTATGTATGGTGAGATTGTGTATAGGCTACTTAATAAAGAAAAAAGTCTTGGATTATGTAGTATAAGTTCTACCATCAGAATCTTTATTTCCTATACAGTATCAAACATGTGCATTCAATGACTTCGTGATATTGCCCAAATTCTTCCTCTTTTTTTTTTTTTTACTACAGATGTATTTTTGTTGTATTTAATGAAGTAGTTCTGTGTTTCTAAGAAATTTAGCATTTTTAAAAAAAGCATTGCCCTCTAAAATATACAATAGCGCAGTAGCATTGTGAAGTAATAAAAATTTCAAATGTAGCACAAGTACCTCAGAACTACAGTTGAAGACAGAAGTAGAAGTCAACAAAGAGCAGTAAACTGAGGCTACAGTGACTAATCGTAAATGCAAGTGGGTGACACCTTTTTGCCATTTAGGAGTGTTAAGATATATTTGTACATATATGTGTACAAATATGACATAATAATGCTGAGGAATTATTGTGTGAAACTTTTTAATGGGGTGGCATGGTGGAACAGTGGTTGGCATTGCTGTCTAACATCAAGAAAGTCCAGGGTTTGAATCCAGGCTGGGGCCTTTCTGTGTAAAATTTGCATGTCATCCATGTGTTTGCATGGCTTCAATCCAGTGGTATGTATGGGGGAAGATTAATTGGTGATTCTGAATTGGGCAAAGGTGTAATTGTGAGCATGAACAGCTGTCCACCTTTCTGGGTTAGAACTACAACAGCCTGGTGACCTGTACAGGTTCTACCCTGCCTCTTGCTCCATGTCAGCTGGGATGGGCTCTCGCTCAGGTGTCCCTGAAGAAAAGTGGAAGGCAATTGATGTGTAAGCACAAAATTATACATTCTCTAATTCAAACCAACAACAGCTGTCAAATCAATGTAGTTAAGTACAGAAATATAAAAACCTATATGAATTTGACACTACTTTATATAACAAAGTTTTACTTGTAATAATATAATAAAAATCTCAAATGTTTTGTGGGGACAACAAAGTCAGAAAAGCAGCCAACAGACACCAGGCAGGGCATGTAAACAAGTAAGAAAACTTTTGATTTGCAGACATACATGGCGGCTAATATATCAGAGCCTTTTTGCTTCCTTTGACTGCTATAGAATTATTTTTAATCCTCCTGGGAAAATACCTGGTATTGTCTTGCTAAGTATCAGATGCATAATATGTCAGTATTACATAACAGTACAACCACTGATAATACTTCGACTCAATTGTAACCAGAGTTGTCAAAGTGGATATATGTTGTGTAACAAAACTACAGCTGCTATAGTCCGAATAATTCATAAATCACTTGTTTTTTATAGCTCACAACTGTGAAACCTGTCAAAAATAATTACCAGGAAAAGTAAGTAAAGTAAATGGAAAGTAAAAGGACATCCCATTTCTCAGTGACATCGAACCCCATGTGACCAAAAAAAGAAAAGAAAAGAAAAAAAATGAAAGAACTGATAGTATTTCAAGTTCAAGAACTTTAACCACACCTCTGTCTTTTGCAGGAATGCTGAAGAGATACACACAAATTATTTTTCAGAGCAAGTTTTTGAAGATTCACTCATTTACACTCATAAGAAGCACACGGGGAAGATGAAAAATTCTTTCAGCATCTTTCTTGCAGTTTTATCACATCACTTTTCTGGTACAAAATGCTCCAATGAAGCCACAGCAGACGGTGACATCATTATCGGAGGATTGTTCCCGATTCATGAAAGCGTTACTATTACTGTGAATGATGATGGCCGTGAAAACCGGACATGTGACAGGTAATACACATACACAACTGATCATTGTACACATTTTATTAGGGTATATTTATATATAATATATCTGATTGTGTTGTACAGATTTAGCACAGCTCGTCTGGTCCACTCTCTGATAATGGTGCACGCACTGGAGGAGATAAATCAGGAGCGAGAGTTGGGAAACCTCACCTTGGGATACCTCATACTTGACTCCTGTGGGGACGTTACTACTGCCCTGATACAAACCCAGGCCTTCATGATGAGAAACAGTGAGTTCTCTCGGGGATAGAAATCTGCCTTGTTATTTGAGAATCATTTTTGACACGCAATAGTTCTTACTAATTGAATTTTCTTTGGAGATCATCATGGGAACATAGCACATCAACTAAGAGAGATAATGGATACTAAATTAGGCATTTGTGAACATTTTCTTAAAAGTTGTATATTTATATTTATATTGGTAACTGGTAATTATGGGACCGTGCATTTCAGGTAATTTTACAGAATCAGCAGGAAGTAATGTAGTAGTGTAACGAATAGTGTAGCAAATTACTTTCTCTGGCTTGTAATTAAGTGTTGTTCTAAATTACTTTTAACAAAAGTAAAGATTTATACATTCTTTGTCTGTGTATTCTCTTAAGTTACTCAATGTGAATAATGTATTTGGAATACTTTGGATTACTTGATATATTGTCATGCTTTTTAGCTTGTTAGCTGGCGTTAGCTGAGGTTAGTTCAGAGACCGCAGACTATTAGACTTGATGGATAGTATTAACAACCTGCTAGCTGCAAATAATCATGTGCAGTTCTGAAAGGAATACCAACTAGATTTTGAAATCTTAATATAAAATTAGTAACAGTAGGGTGGACATTAGGTAAGACAGCACTTCTTGCAGTGATCTGATATAGAAAACAATGTCTGTATCAGTAAAATGTTTTCTTTCTGCAGGTTGTCATGCAGTCTGTAATCCAGCCTTCAGTAATAGTAATAAATCACACAGCAATAGTACATCGAAGATACTGAAGTGGCACATAACCCAGGTAGCTACCACAACTATGACAAGGTAGTTGCAGTAGGGTAATGTTAGTTTTTAAAAAAGAACTTACTTCCAGGTGTTTCTTTAGGTTGGAGTATTTTCATGCTGAGAGCAGCTTGGTTGCTGGCAGAAAGAGTTTGCATTGCACTCTCAGATTACATCCATTCCTTTCTTTGTGAAGTGGTGTTGGAATTTCCAAGTAAGAAATCCATCCCTGCCTGTGCACTGCTGGCTCTGTTGTGTTGGCTCTGGGTTCATTGTGTAACTGACGCCACCAAAATTAACAAGGCGCTTACATTAGAGCCTCTTGTTGCGTGTTTTGTTTGGATTTCCGGCAATATGTGGAATTACCAAAATTAGAGAAGGGATAGCCTAACATATGAAACAGAAAAGACCGCCGTGCAATCATGTATTTCAACAAAGTAGCTGTATTTTAATTATGACTTATTTGAGCAGTAACTGTAACTGAATACAGTTACTCATATTTTGTATTTTAAATATGTAACACCAGTACATGTATTCCGTTAGTCCTCAACACTGTGTGTGTATCAGTTTAAATGAAGGTAATAGTATCAGTTAATTCATTTGTAGGTAATAATCGCCAAGCTTGTGCACAGCAATCCTCTCCACCTGTCCTAGTTGTCATTGGTGATTACTACTCAGAGATATCCATAAGCGTTACAGGTCAGCTCCATCTGGAGTACATCCCTGAGGTATGACCGACTTCTGAGGTTATGTTACCTAACCCTAAATGTAAAATCAATTGTACAAACATTAGCAGCTAATATTTGGATGATACATTTTGCATTCATGGATATGATGAACAGCAAAAAAAGACAACAAAAACGTAAATAGTATAGCTTAGCAACAAGAATTGAAAATAGGTGAAACAGACACACTTAGTCTAAAAATGAATGATATATGTGTACAGACAGAATATGAAATGTTTGTTTCACTTCATAATGTTTTGTGATATTTTCCACAGATAAGTTACGGTGCAACTTCTGGTTTCCTGAGTGATAAAACCCGTTTTCCAAGCTTTATGAGGACCGTACCACAAGATGATCACCAAGCTTGTGCCATTGCCCAGATTCTTGATCATTACGGTTGGACTTGGGTCGGTGTGGTAGCAACTGATAGTGAATACGGTCGCTATATAACTGAACGCCTCTGGCATCATGCAACCAAAAAAGGCATCTGCTTCGCCTTTGTCTCTGTTCTTCCAGATGCTTTAAATGATGAATTGCTTGAAGAGAAAATTAACTCTACAATCAAAAGCATCATAGATAATAGAAATGTTAGTGTTATTATTTCCTTTGTCAAAGCTTACTGTATGATAGATATTTTTGGGAAACTTCTCAAATATCCTCAAGCCAGAGGGAAAGTTTGGTTGGCCAGTGATATTTGGTCACAGTCACCTGAAGTACTGAGTTCTCAGAACTACAAATTGAGTGACATAGGAACAATCTTTGGGATCACTCTTAAATCTGGAAACACAACCAAGTTTGAGCGATATCTCGATGACCTTGATGAAAATCCCAACCACCACGAGAACAACACATTTTTGTCTAATTTTTTAAATGAGCATGGGACGAATTCATCAGAAGAGTTAAAGAAGTTGATATATCCATATGCTGTGTTCAGTATTGAGCTGGCAGTTAAAGCAATAGCTCAAGCTGTTAAAGACCTCTGTACTAACCGGAACTGTAAAAGACAGCCCTTACAGCCATTGGAGGTAAAAGCACAGAAACACATAAACACATACAGCACAGCATATTAGAAAATCTTTCAATACTAAGAAACTATATTCATTATTTTCTATTAATACTGAAGCACATAAATGATCCACAGAGGCGTGTCAGGTCTCACAGAGGACCTGACTTACCCATTAGTATTGAAACATCACCAATCTTCTAACTATATTCTAAATATATAATTCTATAGGTGCTATAGACATGAAATTCTTTCCATAATTCATAATCCAAATCCATGAATTAACTTATGTGTAATAATGAGAAATGACACAGGAATAAAATATTGAACACGCTTACTGAGATTTCTTTAATACTTCGTACAAAAGCCTTCATCGGTGATGACAGTTTGTATGGAGTCTAGTCGCATGCATTGCTCAGGTGAGATTTTGGCCCATTCTTCCACACCAGTTAAATCCTGGAGGTTCAGTGAACTCTGAGCTTTAGTTCTTTCCATTGATTTTCAACTGGATTCAGGTCAGGTCATTTTAGCACCTTTTTTTTCTGAAACCTCTGTAATTATTTTCTCCAAGCCATCAACTTGTCCCCATTTCAAGAGTGCCCAAAGAAGTACTACTGTTAATGTTTATTCTTAAACATGATCAATTATTAATCGGCTATGTACCACAGGCCTTCAAATTGTTACTTAAAAAGTCATCATGTGACCCAGCTGTCTTAGCTAATTATAGGTCAATCTCCAGCCTTCCTTTTATTTCTATAAAGAGTATTTGTAAAACAGCCGAAAGATCTTCTGCAGAGAATTGGTTTGTTTGAAGAGTTTCAGACAGGTTTCAGAGCTCATCATAGTACAGAAACAGCTTTAGTGAAGGTTACAAATGATCTTCTTATGGCCTCTGACAGTGGAGCCATTTCTGTGATTGTTTTGCTACACCTCAGTGCAGCATCTCACACTGCTGTCCATAATATTTTATTGCAGCAATTGAAGCGTGCTGTAGATATTGAAGATGCTGTGCTGCAGTGGTTTGAATCATATCTTTCTAATCTAATAGAGTCCATTATGTTCATCTAAATGGAAAGTCCTCTTCACACACTAAGCTTAATTATGGAGTTCCACAGGGCTCCATGCTAAGACCAATTTTGTTTACATTATACATGCTTCTCTTAGACAGTATCATTAGAAGGCATAGCATACATTTTCAATGCTATGCAGATGACACCCAACTTTATCTATCCATGAAGCCAGATAACACACACCTATTAGTTAAACTGCAGGAATGCCAGGAAAGACATGAGGACCTAAATGAGCTCTCATTTTCTGCTTCTAAATTCAGATAAAACTTAGGTTATTGTACTCAGCCATAAAAAAAGAAATGGCATTGAAATATTGTACCTAACCAGATGCTTACTCTGGATGGCATTACCTTGGCCACCAGCAACACTGTGAGGATTCTTTGAGTCATTTTTGACCATGATATTACCTTCAATGTGAATATTAAACAAATATGTAGGACTGCTTTCTTCCATTTGTACAATATCGCTAAAATTAGAAATATCCTGTTTCAGACTGAAGCTGAAAAACTAGTTTATGCATTTATTGCTTCTAGGCAGGATTTCCAAACAAACTACCTGAAAAGTCTTTAGTTGATCCAAAATGCCAAAGCAAGAGTACTAACAGGAACAGAAAGAGAGACCATATTTCTGTCTTTCTATATATATGTTAAATCCAGAACTGAATTCACATTCTTGAATAATCAGGTCGCATCTTCTCGTAATGACTTTATAGTACTGTAGCCCCCGATTAGAGCACTAGATTTCATTTCTTTGCACGTGTTGATTGGATGAGTTGTTACATCTGGTGAGAATTCCATGTAAATAGCACCTTTAGAAATATATTTAATTTGTAAACTAGTTGCATGTTCAATACTTATTTTACCCACTGTATATTTTTGTGTATATGTATTGTACTAGATATTGAACAAGTGGCCAGAAACACAATCCTCGATAAATGTTAATTTTTCTAACCGCTACAGGTAAATTATTTTTAATTTGTGTTTTCAAAACTTCAGCTACGAAGAGCTTTACGGAAGGCAACGTTCTACATGGAGGAAAAAAGTTATTCATTTGATCACCATGGTGACCTCAACTCTGGATATGATATCAT
This sequence comes from Rhamphochromis longiceps, assembly GCF_057381845.1. Lineage (NCBI taxonomy): Eukaryota > Metazoa > Chordata > Actinopteri > Cichliformes > Cichlidae > Rhamphochromis > Rhamphochromis longiceps. The sequence continues at coordinate 7,432,045 of NC_140571.1, read as the reverse complement.
CCTGTGGAAGCAGACTCAAGATTCTCTAGATGTGAACAACATTTTAGCCTATTACAGTATAGAACACCAGAATCTGACTTTCACCTCACAGGAAACACAACAGGCTCTTCAGAGACACATAGTAAGTGTTTACCTTTCACAGGTTATTTTACTCTTTAACTCTTTTATTACACTATTCTTTTATCATTGGTACTGGGTTCCATTATAAGAGCAAATATTGATATGCTAACATGCTAACTTAAGAGTTTGCACATGGCAAAAACTGCCATCATTGAGACTTTAGTCTCTTTTTCTGTTGATAATGTATATGTTAGTGTGTAAAAACGTGCAAACCCTTGTGTCTAAGAACAGATGGTATATGCCACACTGATTTAAAAATAAAAGGGTGGGGGTGGGGTGGGGTATGATTTCATATGGTCAGTAAATAAAATTGACGGCCATGATGGTGATTCTTTCCTCTCTAAGGGAAATGTGACTTCCAGGTGCACAGACAGCTGTAGGCCTGGCTACAGGAAGACTTCAGTTACAGGCCAGCCTGGTTGCTGCTATCAGTGTGAACCCTGTGCTGAGAACCAATATTCCAACTCCAATGGTGTGTATTACAAAAACAACTCCTAACTCCATTTGTGTTGCAAACTGCAAAATATTATGAAAACAAGTGTTTTGAAATGCTTATATTACACAGTCTGTTGCATTGACAGCTCAAGGAATTTGAATCCAAGTTAAATATTCTCATGACCTTTTGTCCTCTGTTTCCAGATTCGGAGACATGCCATCCTTGCAAAGAAAACTATTACTCCAAAAACACCAGTTCAGTGTGTTTACCCAGAAAAACTGATTTTCTGAAATGGGGTGATGTATATCTTATTGTGCTGCTGTCTTTTACTTCTTTAGGAGCAGTGCTTACCATTGTTGTTGGGATCATCTTCCTTGCACACTGGAATACCCCTGTTGTGCGCTCATCTGTTGGCCCAATCAGCATCATTCTCCTCCTCTCCCTTATGATCACATTTACTAGTGTTATATTATTTGGTGGTCCACCCAATAGCTATCAGTGTCAAGCACGGCAGGTGGTGTTTGGCTTGAGTTTTACCTTGTGTGTCTCCTGCATCATGGTCAAGTCCTTTAAGATCGTCTTAGCCTTTGAGTTTGACCCGGTCATTCAAAGTGTGCTGAAGAAGCTCTACAAGCCTTACCTCATTATTGCAGTCTGCATGGCAGGTCAAGTGGTTATTGTCACCATGTGGCTTGTACACGGTCCTCCATACATTGACTCAGAGATCACACAGGACAACATGAAACTGATGTTTTGTAATGAGAAACTAATTCCTGCATTTGGAGCCATGCTAGTCTATATTGGCCTTTTGGCTCTCATCTGCTTTGGTGTTGCTTTTAAGGGACGAAAGTTGCCTGACAGTTACAATGATGCAAAGTTCATCACTTTTGCAATGCTCATTTACTTCATCTCCTGGATCATGTTTGGCCCAGTCTATGTCAATGTCACAGGCAAATATCTTCCAGCAGTGGAGATGATCGTTATCCTCATCTCATGCTACGGCATCTTGTTTTGTCAATTTTTCACAAAGTGCTACATAATTTTGTGTAAGAAGGAAGCAAACACAGAGAAAGCGTTCCGTTGCAATATTAGGAATTATTCCATGGATCACAAAGGCAGTGAGGATGAGCTGTCATCCAACAGAGTTGAAAACCCTACTTTATCTGCATCAGTTGAGTCACAGGATAACTGGAATTCAGTCACACCGCCCTGTGTTTCCTCAAACTCTCTCTTTCCAGTCTCAAACTCATGGAATAATGTCCTTGAAAACAACCTGAAATCCACTAAGAAGACCCTACAGAGATACAATAGCTTACCACCATCACTAATCAAATGATTCACAATAGTTAAAAAGGTATTCAAACAATTGGAGTGTAAAGGGGACTAAATATTAGAGTCTATGCATTTTTAAGTCTTTAAAGTTGTTAATCAAGTTGTTGAACATCTTTATCGCCATCTTGTGCCAGTAAAAAATGTGACATCATCCAGGTTGGTTGGTTGGTTGCAGCTAATAGACTTACATTAATTTATGTTAGCTAACTAGTGACAGAACCAATAGTTTGGTGAAAATTAAGGAGACTAAAACTAAAACACAGTCTAAGGGGATCACTTTTGTTCTGCCCCTGGCTGCAGCAGGCAGTTTTATGTAAAAAAAAAAAAAAAAAATAGAAAGAAAGAAAGAAAATCCACCTGTTAGCTGTAATGTTCAGGTTTTTAAAACACTTTATAATTGAAAACATCCATCAGCATCTCCATAGGAAAAAAAATCCTTCTTCTTCACTTACATTTGATTTTCCTGACTTCTAATATGAAACAATCCACTTAGTGAGATGATGTGAGAGAAAAAAAGATCTCCAAAACTAACTGCATCTCTTCCTCAGAGACTCCTTTTTTCTTTTCTTTTTCTTTTTTCTTTTGTTGCAAGGATTCCCGACCATGTTTCAGTAAGAAATTGAGTCATGTTTGTTTTGTGATGCACATATAGTAAACTGTTTGAATGTCCTTGTGTAAGAGACCATTATTATAATATGTAACAATGCCTCATCAATTGATTCTGCTGCTCGTATACCTGGCCCAAGGAGGAATACTCTGTGTCTGTCTCCAGCTTGTCGTTCTCTTGAATTACCAGGAAATCTGACTCAAACAGGCTCTCCTGCACACTGTCCTCATTTATAAAGTGCTTTACAAGCCTGAACATGGTGGCTAACAGGTGGATTTTACCGTTTCAGTGCAGTTAGCCAAACAACGAGGAACCACTTACTGCTTAACAGTCAGAGAGTAAAAGTGGACAAAGTGGACAGCATATCCTTGGCTTTTTTTTAACATAACGACTCACTGTGGCAGCCTGATCAGTACAAAAATGATCTCCTTTACACTACTTTTTATTTAGTTTCCTTATTTTTCACTGAGTCACTGATTCGTTCACTAGTTAGCTAAACTTAACTAATGTAAGTCTATTAGCAGCAACCAACCCAACGACGTCATGTTATGTATTTGGACAAGATGGCATTAAAGATGTTCTCAAAACTTTAATTTAAACAGTTATTCCTTAAATCCAGCTTTGTGCGACTCCAGAACATCAACATGCTAGCAGCTGAGGTAACATAGTTGCTGTTGATTTCATGTTGTTAGTCTGGACAGATTTTGTCAATATGATGACTTCACACATTTATTAAATTAGTGTAGCCACATTCATTCAATTAGATGATGGCCTTTTAGTGGCCAGTATTCACATAATAATTGACTAGTCGGGGGTTAAAGGTGAAAAGAGTACAGTACAGTAAAAGATCATTTTTAAAAAGAAACATCTGAAATATTGAAAGCATCTTTCTTTACATTATGACTTTCAATATTTACCATCACAGATTTGTTACATATTTTAACTGAATTTGATCATGTCTTCTTCTGTTATATTTTTGTAAATGCATCTGAAGGAAAAGAGACTCTCTAAGAACTAAACTCACTTCATTAGCTGCAAGGTGCTAATACTTGGTCTAGTTGTACTAGACCAGGGGTCTCAAACTTGTGGCCTGGGTGCCACTTGTGGCCCACTTCCCCCTACTTGCGGCCTGTATATTGATGTGAAGAAATAAAATGCAATTTTTTCTAGGGAGGATTTGTTTGTTGTTGAATGGAATGTTAAAATAAGTTCTTTAAGTTATTTGTAAAGAAAACAATTTTCACTCGTAGTCAAAAACTAATGCATACATTTGTGTTTGCATTTTTATTTTGTTAAATACAAACAAAATCATAGCAGAAGTGTTTCCACGTATCTGGCCAGAAAGAGAGTACCAGTTTGTTTATTTAGTATTCCAATGAAAGGCTTCAGTTATTAAGAGTGAAAAAAAATTACATTCACATTTGCTGTTTTGTCTTGTTATACAATATTTGAAATTTTAAAAAAACCCAAAAAAAACCGCTACATTTTCAGAAATATTCGTGGGTGTTTTCTCATTTGTTTGTTTGTTTTTTTGTATTACTTGACCATGTCTTCATGCCTAAATGCCTAGAGTTGGTGCCATATGAATGGCAAATTAGATATTTGTCTTAACTAGCAACTGGCCTTATAAAGTGGCCAGTTAATGTATGTATGGTAGAATAACTTTCTGTTACCTGTTACTTATATTCAGGTCACAATAAGACTTTGAAAACCAATAGTAACTCAGTTACAGGTGAACCAGTTATATAATACATGTACATTGTTTCATAGTTTGAATAAAGTAGGAATTATCTGTTTGAATCTGGGTGTAGGTTTTACCTGACACTTTTTAAGGTACACCTTCTTACTTGGTTGGACCCCCTTATGGCTTGAAAACTGCCTCCAGTCTTCATGGCATAGATTCAACAATAATGTCATACAGTTGCTGCAGACTTGTCAGCTGATGTGAACCTCCTGTTCAACCACATCTCAACGATGTTTTACTGGTGACTTTGGAGGCCAATGCACCTAACATCTGTAAGTGTAGTTTTCTTCTGTAGCTCAGACATTCGACTGAATGAAACCATCCAAAGAAGTGCCTAACTGTCATAAACAACACACCTGAGCTGATCCACCAAAGAGTTGCTATAATGTGCTCTTTGCAACATTTTCTTTTTAATCTGATCAGTGACTGGTCAGTGTTGTACTTTATGATATTTGAACAAGAATCGGCATGACATCAGCCATAGCGGAGCGAATGTGGATTGTTCCACATTTGAAACATCACATGAGATTTCTTGTCGCGGTTTGTAGGACAGAGCATTTCTAACCAATGTCACGGGCCCCCTATCTGATGTGCCAGTGGTCAAATTAACGAATCCAATGCAATTAGTCATTCAATTTACTGTGAGATTCTGTGGCTGCTCTGAGTATGCCCCTCTTTCCCTGTCTCCCTCTCTCGATTTTCTCTAGTTTTCCATTATGGGATTTTCTGTTTATCTGTTGTGGTCTTGACTGTTCATTTCTGCATCCCATGTCTTACTGTGTGTATTTGTGTGTGTGTTTCTTGTCTCAGGGCGAATGTGTGCACACAGAGAGGTAAGTGTTGTCGGTGTGTATACACCAACATCGGTCTGCTTGTGTATGTGTGCGCGGTGACTGTTCATGCCTCACTGTGGGACGCGTTGATTAGCGCTCACTGCGGCTCAGCTCCCAGCTGTCCTTGCGGCTGGTCGCTGATTGAAACCAATCAGGCTTGCGATGGCCCCATCGCAGTGACCCCCAACCCCTCCCACCCCCGGCCTAATCACCTGCTGATTGGCCCACGCAGGGCCCCCTCCCGTTGGCACGAAAGGTTAATTTGACCGGCGGATGAAGGCTCCAGGAGGGAATAGGAACGTGCGCTGGGTGATATTGCATGGATATAGCCCACCTGTCAATCACAGCCACTTAAAGAGGAGCAGCAAGGGAAACACTGACAACTAGGGAGGAAGCAAGAAGCAGAAAGGAAAGGAAAGAAGGAGCGGTGATGTTGGCGTAGAAGAGCACCTAGTGATTAGCAGATGAAGTTGAGACAGAAACAATAAAGAGGAAGACAACAAGATACAGCTGAGTGCTCTGTAAGAAACCAGCAATGTGATTCAAACTAGAGTTTTTAGGTGAACTTTCATCTCCACTGCATCTTGTTTACATTCGGCTCTGATATTTCTATATTTCTGTGTTCTTTTTGCACAAGTGACATAATTAATCACTTACACAAATGGCTCAAATATTACATAGTCTGTGATAAGTATTTTGAAAGAGTGCATATAAAATAACTATTTGAGATTAAATAACAATAGTATGTGTGAAAGAGTTGTCACCAAATTACTATAATATTAATCTTCTTTCCTTAAACTCATTAGGGCCAGCTCTGTTCTAGGATGCCCTCTGGACCCAGTGGAGGTGGTGAGTGACAGGAGAATGGTGGCTAAGCTTTCATCCCTGTTGGACAACATCTCCTACCCCATGCAGGAGACTCTGACAACACTGAGCAGCTCCTTCAGTGGCAGGCTGTGGCACCCACGATGTGGGACGGAGAGATTTTGTAGGTCTTTCCTCCCCACTGCTGTCAGACTCCACAACAAAGACTTTTTGCAGCTGATCAAACCCACACATGTGCAATAAGACTAAGTGCAATACTCTTTTCTGACAAAGTTGTATTTTTACTCAGTTGTATATAGCATTTGTATTCTATTTTTATCCTATTGTATATTTTATTCTATTTTATTCTACTGTATATAGTATTTTATTTTATTCCATTCTATTCTGTACAGTTGTGTACAGTATATTATTCTTAATGTATTCTAATTTTTGCCATATAACTTTGCACTGTCCACTTCCTGCTGTGACAAAACAAATTTCCCACGTGTGGGACTAATAAAGGTTATCTTATCGTATCTTATCAGAGTCATTACACCTGAATATTTTGATATTCAGTCAGATTTATTTTATAATTTGACAACCCTATCTTAATACATATACATAAACATACTGAGGCACTCTGACAAAAACAGGTTGGCCTGCCTTCTAAGTTACAGTTATTTATTTATTTATTTATTTATTTATTTTTACAGTCAGTATATTGCATATACTCTTCATTGGAAATATTGTAGTGAATAGGTCTTTCCAGAGGGTGGCGGTGTTGTATTCATTCTGGATACTCGCATCCTGTCTAATAAATAATCTATTAGTGCTTTATGGCCATCTTCTTTATGTTGATGCTTTTAGGTCTGTTTCCCCCTATTACATTACATTTGCATTATGCTCTCTCACATAACTCTCTGTCTGGCTGTATGTGTGTCTATGTAAGTGTGTGTGCGTGTGTAATTATAAGTTTCTAGCATGATAGTTTATTCTTAACCTTTGCAGCTCAGCAAAAAGTTAATTCCAAAACTTCCAGCTCCATCTCATGTGCTTTTTTAACAACAGCTTTAGCTTTTGGATTTGTCATCAGGGGTAATTAGAATAAAAGGTCTAAATCAATCACTAATAAGTCAACCGGGAGTTTGAATTTAAATTTTTCAAAATGCTTGTCGGACTTCTTTTCTGCAGAACACCACAGATTTTCAATTTTAAGTTTATTAAAAAGATTAGACACTTAAAGTCTTGTGTAATCAACAAAGTAATGATAAAGAAATCAAACCAAAGACCCTTCCTTTCACCATTAACACTTTAACATTACACACCTTCCCCCACACTGGTCTTACTCTCCTTTGCTATGTCAGTGCATAGATCTCTGTTTGCTCTCTCTGTCAGTGTGTGTGTGTGTGTGTGTGTGTCTGTGTTTGTGTGTGTGGCAGGTTCTTCTCCCTCCTAGTCTCTGGTGGGCAGAATAATGTTGCCAGATTACCATATCATTACCATATCATTTCCATGTCATTATCACTATGCTGCCTGTGATATGTTTCTGTGTGTGTGCGTGCACATGCGTGTGTGTGCATGCATCTGAACTTTGCATCAGATCTTCAACTGTTTCTCTCTCTGAGGCACGCAAACACTCATGTTCACACACACACACACACACACACACACACACACACACACACACACACACACACACACACACACACACAGGAAACACTCATGCACACAGCCCCCCACAGGAATACACACATCCCCCTGACATGCTCCTCTGTTTTTCACTGTCACAGACTCTATCTCTCTATCTACGTCCCACACCCATGTAAGCGCATCATAATTCTTGATAATCTGCCATTCATAATGCTTGTTTACATGTTTGTTTGCATTCATCTAAATGCCAATTAAAGTCAACCTGTTGGTGGGACAGCCACAATAGCTAACATTTGTTTTTGAGAAAAATGCGGCTCTCTTGGTGGTTTGTTAAAACTATTTTAAAAACATTTTGTTTTTCTCCCAGAGGAGTGATACAGCACTGGACTACCCGCGATCGTGTCTTTAAGGAACAAATATTACAACCAAGCTGCTCCACAGTACTTTTTTTTTTCTTATTTAAGGCGGTGGCTGATTGGCATGTAAAAGCTGTTGAAGCTAAAAGCATTAATTAAATGGCGTTGTGATGTTTATTTCACTTGTGTTGTGTTTAGCCTTAGACTCACATGTTGTGGACGTGTGATTTCCAATATTAAGCTTCAGCCATCAATGCACCTTCACGACCAAGACTTCTGTAGTGATTCATCTTCCGGCTGTTTGCTAAAGTGCTGAATACAGCAGCGCTCCCATAACAGTGCCGAGTGAGGAGCAGGGGAGTTATGACAAAGACTGATGTCTTGTCTTAGTTCAAGAAAGACAAGAAAGTGATTCAGGGTACCTAAAAGAGCAAGCGCGGTTATACATCTTACACTAGTAAACTGCTTCTGGAGATTACTGAAGGAATACTAAAAGAACATCACAATGACAACACAATACGTGACTGTATTTAACTGTAAAGCATGTAAATGGTAAAAATGGCCTATATTTGTATAGCGCTTTACTTAGTCTCTATGGACCTCATAGCGTTTTACAGTACATTCAGACATTCACCCATTGGTGATGGCAAGCTACATTGTAGCCACAGCTGCCCTGGGGCGCACTGACAGAGGCGAGGCTGCCGGACACTGACCACCACCAGTAGGTTGTGTCCTTGTGAAGTGTTTTGCACAAGGACCGAGACTGTCGGAGCCGGGGTTCGAACCGGCAACCTTCCGATTAGAAGACGAACTGCCAATTCTTGAGCCACGATCGCCCTTAGTATTTACAGCACATTACAGTAAAATCTTTAAACACAAGTTTAATGTTGGCAAATGTAGCACTTTAGAGTCATTTAATGGTAACATTGCTACTATATATTTAAAGTATATAGAGAACATTTTACATGATTAGTCAGTTGAGATTAGAAAAAAAAAAACACAGACCTCTTAATTTAATTATCAGTTTTGATTTCTCAAAATGAATATTTGTTGCTCTTCCCGGTCCGTTATGATTAGACATTAGATTTTTAAGTGTGGCTTGATAAAACTGGTTATTTGAAGCCGTCAGCTGTTACCTCTTTTTTTTCTTCTGTTTATTAACTAACTGAGAAAGTCGATGTCAAATAATAATGAAAAAATAAATGATTTTACCTGTTATATTGACTAAATGGAGGGACTACCTTTAGTGACTACCTTTTAAATCAACGCTGCATACAAATCAACTGGTAATTTTCCACTTTTGCATGATGCTAGGTTAATTACTGTACGGTTCATGGGAATAGAGAGACACTTGGTTCTGACATGCTATTCTGATAATCCCGAACCTGCTTCCTTATCTTGAATCAGACCTCTCCTGCAGCGCTATCGGTTGGGCAATATAACAAACATATTTTGAGCAACTTTACATCGTTTGTGCGCAGTCAGAAATGCCTCACAAATGAAAAGCACGCCTTCCCCCATATGACCATCAGTCTGCCATTCTGGCTCCAATTCTCACCCTACAAAGTCAGCCATTTTGGGGTCTGCAGATGCCAGACAGAGCCCATTTAGGGAGGGGAGCATGTTAGGGGTCGCGCCCTTGTTTACATGGGGAGCCAGAGCTGATGGTTTTAAAATGGCGTCCAGATGGTGACAGAGGCTTGATTGCAGCAGAGAGGGGGGCTTCTGTGTCCCGCCCACTCCTGCTGTCCAGCTACTTTAGCTAAAGCTGCTATCTCTCTATCTGCTCCCTCTTCCCCTTATCATCAAGCTACCACTCCCGTTTTATCACTCCCTCCTCTGTCCGACAGCCATTACCGCGTGTTTCCTCTGTGGATGTGACGCTACACTTGTCTTTATGCTATCTCTGCCATTGTTTCCTCCCATTACACTCATTTAATCTTTTGCTCTTTCTCTTAACTCACACGCTCCCCTGCAAGATGCATGGCAAGAGGAATCAAATCAAATCAAATCACTTTTTATTGTCACATCACATGTGCAGGCACACTGGCACAGCACATGCGAGTGAAATTCTTGTGTGCGAGCCCCACAAGCAACAGAGATGTGCAAACACAACAACACAAACGAGCAAAATACAAGAATGGCCAACCTGAAACTAATAAATATATGTACAATATATAATAGTGTATGCATTTCTGGATGTGTATACTAAATATTTTCCTACGTGTGTGTGTGTGTGTGTGTGTGTGTGTGTGTGTGTGTGTGTGTGTGTGTGTGTGTGTGTATACACATTTTTACAAATTAAATAGTAAAAAAATAAAATAAAATAATAATAATAATAATAATAATAAAATATATAAAATATACAGAGGAAGGTATGAAGCAAAGGCAAGAGAGAGGGAGAGGTGTCAGTCTGCATCCCTGCTTGATTACTTCAGAAGGAGGTGGGGGGGGGGGGGGGGGGGTGAGAGATGACGAGGATGGGAGAAAAGAAAGTGAAACTGAGGAAGGGGGAAACTGGCGGGGGGTGGGGGGATTGAGGTGAAGATGATGAGGGGAGGAGATGGGGAGGGAAGCTCAGTGGAGGAGAGTGGGGGAGGAATAAGAGGGCGGACCGCATTAGATACAGATGTTGTGATTGTGTTTGTGTCAGTGTGAAATATGATTAGTGTTCTCTCTCATTAGGGAGCTGATCACCCTCTTGCCTGCCACACACACTCACACACGCACACAAACAAACAGACACAGACACACACACACACACAGTTACAGTGGAGAAAGCAAAGCTGCTAAATGGGTAAGAACCTTCAGATGTGTTGAGTGTGACCCGTGTGTGTGTCTGCAAGCCTGCTTTTTGCACATTTTGACTTGTGAATGGGCTCGTCTGCATCTTAGCGTGCGCGTGCACACGTGCGATGTCTCGGATTTTTGTGTGCGCACGCCGACAAGTGTACCTTCTCTTCCCACCCCCCCTCCACTCCCGTCGTGGTAGCTGGTAAGTGATTCCACAGGCTGTTGGCGGAGCTCCAGCACGGCTCAGAGTGAGGGAGAAAAGTGAAGGGAATGGAGAGGAAAGGAGCAAACAGAAGCGTGTGGGAGAGAGGAAGAGAAACAGTGAGAGAGAGGGAGGCAGTGGCTGTGTAATTAGTAGCAGGTTTTCGCAGCCCTCTGCTTCTGTTTAATTAAAAACTGAAAGAGGGAGAGAGGAAACAAGGAAGGAGAGGGAGTCTGCAAGAGTGGAAAAGAGTTTTGCATAGTTATTCTGTTTTTGCCAGGAGCAGGTGCGAGGCTGGCGCTGGGAAAGATGCCCAATAGCTCCAGGCGTCTCCCACTAGGCTTTCGGAAGAACAGTTAAAGGGGTGAACTCCACCAACAATTTCTGATTCAATCTGAAAGTGGTTTTAAAAAGTGAGTGTTTGGATTTTCTCTCATAGTGAATGATGCACGTGATGATACTGACAGTGACACGGCTGACATGAAATAATCAGGGTGATGGTTGGGGAGGCTTTCGGTTTCTTTTTTGAATCCTGCAGTTGAGCAAAAGAGGACGATGATGACTCAGCGATATTGGCGGCAGTCAAGGTGCTGATGAAGAATTCCCTCCGTCTTCTCTAACCCAGGGCTATGGATCCATATTGCTGAGCACGCTCTTTCTCTTTCACGGCAAAACTCCATCTTTCGTCTCTTTACTCCACCTACAGCCAACTTTGTTCCTGTCATCCATCCCAGCTCGTTGGGGATCACTGCCCTGTTTTTTTTCTATTTCTATTTGTCCTCCCCCTCCCCGACTCTGTCCCGCTGCATCTTTCTTTATCTCTCTCCCTCTGGCCTGCCTCGTATATAGAAGCTTCCATTATCTCAGTTGTTTTGTCACACACTGTTTTCTCACTTTCACACAGTCTTCACCTTAATGAAATGCAGTGGCAGGAGCTGCTGTAGCGTTGCTTTCGCAGCCACACGCTGACGAGAAAATTGATTTTTTCCTCTTTTTTTTTAGTCCTTTAAAGATGCACTGTACCTGATTTGCCACACATATTATCACGTTCGTCACAAAGCGGACTCTTCGCTTTGGATTTATTCATTATAACAAAACTAAAGTCACAGAGGAACCCACGCTGATCAGCTGGAGCACTTCTAGTTTTCATTTTGTCCTGTGTGGATCCTTCTGCAAGCGTTCCTGCTTCATCCCACAGTCACAGGTCATGACTGTTAGGTTTGCTGTTAATTCTAAATGGGCCGTAGCTGCACGAATACGAATGTTTATCATCTTTCATCATTCATGTATTGCTCTGTTTTGGTCTCCACCAACTCACAAGAGAAATGCCACATACTTTAGCCTCAGGGTGCTGTTAGGATGGTTTGTTAGGTAGGTGATATCCTTTTATTCAATGAAAGAAGCGAGAAAGAACTCAAAGAAGAACTCATCAGTACTCTCATTAATTATAAGATTTTGCACAAAGAACTAAAGCGCTCTATTATCCACTCTATATAAACATCTCAGCCAGAGGAACAGGTGGAATTCTAGTGGAGAGGAGTGAAGCAAAGCTTTTTGTAAACCACTCACAAGAAATATCCTATCATCTGAACGATCTGACCTGCTGCTTCATTTCTGAGTGTCCTCTGTGCTCATGTAAATGTGTGGGGTACTGTAGCGGTATTTTTTGACCTTTTGGAAATTTCATTTGTGTCTTGTGGTGCCTGTCAGTCAATATAAGAGTAACAACAAAGACATCACAGCTACGTTAGAGACATTGGTGACAAGAAAAGGTGCTGCAGGAATGTAAGCATCATTTTATATAATTTTTATTCAACAGTTACGCTACAAGGTATAAACAGTCTCTGGGTGTGAGATGTTTGCAAAGGTGGTACCCTGTTCCTCTGGTCTGATAGTAGCCGAGATATGCTTGTGACCTTTCCAAAATTGGCTGAAGTGTTTCTCTTCCATTTACTTAATAAATAGTCTACAAACTCTAGCAGCTACTGCTCTGAACAGACAAAAAGAAAGCCGTCTTTTGGCTGCTGATCAGTGTCAGACAGATAAGATACCAACTAAGGAAGACAAATGCATCTCTTATTTATCACCTGTAGGAACCTGTCTCTCTGTTCCAATACCTTTAAGTGTGTTTACAGATGTAAACAAGCAGCGCGTGTTAAAAATACTGCTAAAACCAGTCCATCTGAAATCTCCAATTATCAGGGAGAACATGTGCATGTAACTGCATCCAGAGACAGTGATAATTTATTACAAGCACTTTGCTTAGTAATGTGATTTATTATTAACGCTAAAAAGCTTTAATACATATACACAGAATCACAAATATATGCCTTAAATATAGATGTGTAGATAGTGTTTAATTCATTTGTCCAGGTTGGACACTATACTGTGTTTGTATTTGGTGGATTTTCAAACACCGGAAGCTGTTGGCTTCATTATTACTGTATGTTAGCTTCATTCCAGTAACACAACCAGGACACACACAAAAATGTGCATTTACAAGCACAGCTTTTTACCTGCTCCTCCACTCTGCTTTCGCCCTTCATTGCTTCTGTTTTTCTTTTGGTCGGTTCAGTGCATTCCCTCAACAAGCCATGTTTTCCTGTTTCATACACCACCCTTTTTTTTCATTGCCAAATGCCTTCGCAGGTTGTCTCTATGATGCGCCCTGCCTCTCTCTCCCATTCTCTTTCATCTTCCACTAAGTCCTCCTGTCTTGAAAAGGCAAATGAGAGCGAGATGAACTGACATATGGTCAGGTAGGAAAATAAAGACAGGAAGAAATAGAAAAAAAAAGGGGGGGGGGGGGCGAGTAAGAGAGGGGAATAGAGGCGCAGGAAAGGGGAGATGTGTTGGGGAGTGAGGAGCAGCTGCCAAAGCCAGTCAGTTGGAGGAGAGTGAGGAGCAGGGAGATAAGGAAGACAGCCAGAGAGCGGGAGCTAGCAGGCACCCGGAAGAAAGACACTGATACCCCCCTCTCACACCCCAATACCACAGCCACCACCACCACCAACACCACCTCCTTTCCCTCTTCCCCTTCCTCCCTCCTCTCTCAGCCTCCTCTACTCCTTTGTGCAGTGTCTCAACGGAGCTGCGTTTGAGTGGCAGGCTGTCACAGATCAGCTAGCAACTAAAGCAGAGGGCTCCGAGTGTGTGAGTGTGTGTGTGTGTGTGTGTGTGTGTGTGTGTGTGTGTGTGTGTGTGTGTGTGTGTGTGTTTCAACCAAGGCAGGGGGCTGCCAGCCCAAAGCGAACAGATCAGGGGAGAGTCTAAGTGGGTTTATCAGTGCCACCGAGAGCCAACGCACACACACACACACACATCATAAACTTGAGCACACAACTGTCGCACGTTAACACAAAGTAAAGAAACAAAGAAGTGGTGGGTATAAGACACACATGCAGTTGGATTTAGGCATATGCTCACGTGCATACACACACACACACACACACATACAGAGCGAGAGAAAGGGTATTAGACCCAACCAAAGCAAACCTGTGAGCGTGAAAGCGCCTTACTGCCTGCCTGCTAGCAAGAGATGTGACTGGATTCTTAAGCAGCAGCCAGCTAGAGAGTGAGGGCTGCTACACACACACACACACACACACACACACTGCTTATATCCCAAGGTTCAGACGAAGGCTGGTGCTTCATTCTTCTTGTAGCTCGGTGCCTGGGAGCCCCACCATGCTTGTTGAGGTAATGATTAGGTGCGTCTGTGCAGTTGTGTCTGATTTCCCATGGTGTTGTATCTTTATTTTGATCACATTTATTAACTTTTTTTGGTTATTTTAAAGGTGGTAACTTCTCCCTTTTTTGTAGAGAGAGTGTCATTCAGAAAGAAGGAACAGAGGAGGAGGGAACACTAAGCAAGATGTCAGAAGTATAAAGTACACCTCAGCATATGTAAGGGCATGCTGACTGAAGCGGTTTGCTAGATATTGTTAGATATTGTGCCTAAAAGAGCTAAGTACTCAAATCTGCTTCAGTCAATATTTTTAGGTTTGACTGTGTGTAAAGTTAAAGAGGTAGCTTTTAATTATTTCAGTTTCTTTTAGATCTGTGGAATGTTTTAGCCTCCCAACACCCCCCGAACAAGACTATAATTACTTCATGTTTTAAAAAAATAAAGCAAAAAGATTAATTAAATAAACATGTGCATGCATTTCTTTAAAAATGCTGCCAGTAGACCAAGGCTGTAAATATAACAAACATGAGAAAGATGCAAATAATTGCTGAGTGGGAATTTTTGGCACATTTGATGTTTTAACGTCTTGATTGTGCTTCACAATTGTGTGTTTAGGTTATTTGCTGACAAACATTATATGTAAGCCTGAAAGTCATGAAAATGTCTGTGTACTTATAAATGTGGATTTTATTGAAATTAAGATGAGTATGATGAGCTTTTTATGCCAACTAAACCCACAGCAGATAAAACAGATTTGTTGACATATATGGCCTGTATTTATATAGCGCTTTACTAGTCCCTAAGGACCCCAAAGCGCTTTACATATCCAGTCATCCACCCATTCACACACACATTCACACACTATACAGTTAACATGTTTCAGATCATAAACCAAATATTAGGCAAAGATAACCCGAGTAAATACAAGATGCAGTTCTTAAATAATGATTTCATTTATTAAGGGAAAAAGCTATCCAAAACCTGTGTGGAAAAAGTAAATGCCTCTTAAACCTGATAACTGGTTGTGCCACCCTTGGCAACAAGAACTGCAATCAAGCTTTTGTGATAACTGACAGTGAGTCTTTCACATTGCAGAATTGTTTTAATTCAGCCACAGTGTTGGGTTTTTCAAGCATGAACAGCCTGTTTAGGGTGATACTAGAGCATCTCAATCAGATTTAAGGCAACAACAGTTTTTTTTTTATTTTGAGCCACTCTGAGGTGGACTCGCTGGTGTGCTTTGGATCGTTTTCCTGCAGGATAACTCGAGTGACTTGAGCTTCAGGGCATGAACTGATGGCCGGACATTCCCCTTCAGGATTTTCTGGTAGAAAGAAAAATTCATGGTTCCATCAATTACAACAAGTTGTCCCGTGAGATGACAATGTGGTGTTTTTAGTCAGCAGTGGGTTTGGTCTTGGACCTCTCCAATAGATGCCATATTTGCCCAGTCATGAACACTAAATTTAACTGAGGCAGGTGAGGCTTGCAGTTCTTTAGATGTTGTTCTGGGCTCTTTTGTGACCTCCTGGATGAGTCACCGATGCGCTTTTGGAGTAATTTTGGAAGGTTGGCCACTCCTGGGAAGGTTCATCACTGTCCCATGTTTTCTCAATTTGTGGATAATGGCTCCGACTGTGCCATTACAACTGTGACACAAAGCCTTAAAAATGGTTTTGTAACTTCTTCCAGACTGACAGATGTCCATGACTTTGTTTCTCAGATGTTTTTGAGTTTCTTTAAAACGTGGCATGACGTGTTGCTTTTTTAAAAAAAGATCTTTTAGCCTGTTTCACTCTGTCAAACAGGTTCTATTTAAGGGATTTCTTGATTTAAAAAAATACATTTTGTATTTACTCTGGTTATCTTTGTTTAATATAAACCTGAAAAAGTATGCGTGACATAAATGCAAAAATAAATACATTAAAAATTACATTTAAAAAAATCAGGAAGGGGGCAAATACTCTCACTTTCTATTGTATGTTACGTTAGCGTATGTTCGTTAAAATGCATCTGTGTTTGCATATTTGCCTGACCACGGGTGAACCCTTCCCTCTCCGCAGATGTGGCCTACTGTCATGTCTCTGTGTGCAGCACTCGAACAAGCAGGCCTAATTACGTCTTTAAGTGCATAATTAGGAGCAAGTTAAATTGGCGGGTAGCACACAAGGCACACTCCTGACTGGAAAACACAAATCATGTGTGACACTATGCCTAACATGGCTGTTTACTGCAGAGACGACACGGCAGGCGAAGTTTCTGCAGTAATGCACACATAAGTACAGATTACGCTTCGCTGAAATAAATGCAAAGGCATCTTTACATTCATTTTTTAAAAAGTGAATTAATTAAGGGAGAAAAATGTGGATGTAGGTGTAGGATAGGGGTGCAGGATGCAGCAAATACAAGGTTGTTTGGTCACCTTTGCACCACCTGTACACACAAGTTTTCTTTCTTTTAAACTAATCCTGCATAGTGCATCGAAGAAAATATAGAAACAGATGCTTACATTTAAGAAGCGCAAATATTTGTTTATTTTTCTTTTACCTTATTTCTGCACCTTAGCAGCCATTCACACTCAAAACAGCTGCTTTTTTTCCCTCCAGATGTTCACAGCAGTTTTCAACATAACACAAACACTGCTCTTGCTCTTTCATTCACAGCACTAATACGCATAAATAATGCACACTCCTCCTACTCACACACACACACAGAGAGGCTCATAGAGGAGATAAAGAAGGACAGAGGGAGGCAGAGGCAGAGGAGAGAGGGGAGAGATTGACAGGGCAGACCTTCAGCCTCTCTCATGTCCACAGAAGGGCTGTTTGTTTAGAGGAAATGACACGTGCTGCCGAGGAGGAAATGATCTGCTTGGCCCCCGTGTAAGATCCTCCCTGGCACCAAGACCACTGCACTCAGCTCTTTTTCTCTCCTCCAACACTACCCGCGCATGCATGCACGCACCCTCACCCCACCCCTCCCACCTCCTCTTCCTCCTCCACCATCCCTTTCTTCCCTTCATCTTCTCGGCTCTCCATCCATCGCTCGTCTGTCACGGCAGGAGTGCAGCCAATCCATCACGGGTCGGAGCTGGGCGAGCCGTTAGGGCGTGCGTAGGTGTGTGTGTGGATGTGTGTGTGAATGACTGAATATGTGAATCTGAGTCATGTTTGCGCTGTTGTGGCCCACAGCGAAGACCCAACTGTGCTCGAGTCCATTTGGTGTTTGCATGCAAGCTTTTGTACACAAACACACACATACACACACGCTTCCTCGCTCTTTCACCTTTAATAAACAGTGTGACTGGTGCCTGTGTGTTTGTGCATGACACCATGGAAGTGCACCAGCCCTGCCTTCCCCGTGCTCTGCTCACAGATTGTTGGACCATAGCAGGCTACAAAGGAGCACATCACGCTGGGATACAGACTTATGATGAAATATCAAATCATGTAGTGGAGGAGTGTGTCTGCGTGGGGGCTTGCCTGCACACACACACACACTCATGTACACCTAATCGAACTGTTGCTGTATTCAACTGAAGGTCTCCCACTGAGTCATTATGATCTGCTGGTAGCAACAAGGCAGCATTACAGACGGCATGTTGTTTTATTTACATAATACATCTCCTTTAAGCCGCTGATGTGGTCTCTGTAAAATCACTTTGGATTTATGAGGCCACTTTCACGCTTGTTACCACAGGAAATATGAGTGTCTATCAGCGTGTGTTAGTGAGGAAAAGAGTCCTAGCTACGAGCAGCACTGACAGCTTCACACAGGTCGCTCGTGCTTTGTTTTTTGGTGACAGTGAATTGTGGCTGTGTGCCGAAAGCCAAATTCAGCCCAATAAAACATACTGAAGCTTTGTGAGGAGTGTGTGTGTGTGTGTGTGTGTGTGTGTGTGTGTGTGTGTGTGTGTGTGTGTGTGTGTGTGTGTGTGTGTGTGTGTGTGTGTGTGTGTGTGGACATGCACGTACTTGAGTGTATGTTGCAGGTTAACCATAGAGTAGATCTTCAGAGTTTCCAAGCCATCAGGGGCACACTGGGATCAAGCTAAGCCCAGCGGGGAGCTCTTGGCTAGGCATCAGTATGCACCACCACAGCCGCACTGTGCTGGCTTTCATCAGTCGAATGTGTGCGAGTATGGGTGTGTGTGCGCGTTGTTAAGTACCTGAGCGCAGATCAAACGTGTTTGTCTGTAATTAGTTCATATAAAAGCATTAGTGTGTGTTTTTGTGTCCATGTGCTCATGAATGTGCACATGATTTTGCCTGTAAAGGGCTCATTAATGCTGTGAGCTGTGTGGTCATAACCGTGATCAAGAGGCAGAGTGATGCTCTTTGTCCAGAGTCCTGATAGAATTAAGTGGTCAGCTGAGAAGCAGGTCACAGCATCCAATGACTGAAATCCCATTAAAACATTTCATATGATTGCGTGTGACCATGTTCAAATCATCCAAACAAGGGTGTGACTCTGGGCACAAGAGGTGATCATATTTAGCTTGAAGATAAGACGTGCTACAGCAGCTAAGACAAAGCATGCAGTGTAAGTATCTGAACATATCATCCTCGTCTTGACGTCCAAAAGAGCACCCGGGTCACTTTTTCACAATAGATGTCTTATTTTTAAAAGATGTTATCAGGCCAGGCCTATTAACATTTACTTATCACTTTAAACACAGCACAAGTGTGCAGTGTATGAAAGAAGAGGCACACGCTGTAACATTAGGACAGTGCAAGTCAATCATACAAATCTGTGAGTTGGTTAGCACGTTAGTGAATACCTATAAGCACTTTCACCCTCCCTAAACCAAAAGAGCTCTCTAGTCTGGGAGAGGGAGGGCACAGCTTTCCCACCAGTACGATGAAACACACACACACACACACACACACACACACACACACACACACACACACACACACACACACACACAGAGTGGGAGATCCTCCCATTGTCCCATTGTTTAATATATGGAGCCAACCAAATTGTTTATAAGTAGGGAAATTTTACTGGGGTTAAAACTGACACTGGTTTTGCATGTATCTGAAATACTGTGGATACTCTGGCTTCCTCCCACAGTCTAAAGGCAAGTCTGTGTCTCTGTGTTAGCCCTGTGAGAAACTGGCAACCTATCCAGGGTGTACTGCAGCTCTTGTCCTATCACAGCTTAGTTAGGCTCCAGCCCTTCTTCTTGAATTGGATAAAGTGGGGATAATTGTGGAAATCCTGTTGTTTAAATAGTGCCAATTCCCAACAACAGCTTTATACTGTAAGGTACAAAACTTACAATATTACAAAGGAACCTCAACAATCACATGACCCCCTATGAACAAGAACTTGGCTAGAGTGGGAAGGAAAAACTCCCTTTTAACAGGAAGAAACCTCAGAAACCAGAAACCTCAGGTAAAACAGGCTCACGGATGGGCAGCTGTCTGCTAAGACCGGTTGGAGGTAAGGAGAGGAAGACGAAACAAAGATACACTGTGGGAGATAGAGATGAAAAATGATGGATGATTAAATATAGTAGTGTTGTGTAAACACACAAGAAGGGAAAACACATGGTAGGAAGAAGAAATGCTCATGGGAAGCCCCCAACAGCCCAGGCCTATTACAGCATAACTAAGAGAGGATTTAGGGTCACCTGATCTAGCCCTAACTGTGTGCTTTATCAAAAAGGAACGTTTTAAGCCTAATCTTAAGAGTAGAGACGGTGTCTGACTCCTTAACTGGGAGATGGTTCCACAGAAAAGCGGCCTGGAAGTTAAAGGCTCTGCCTCCCATTCTACTTTTAAATACTCTATGAACCACAAGGAAACCAGCAGTCTTAGAGTAAAATGATCTAATGGAGTGATACAGTACTATGCTATGAGAGCTTTAAGACAAGACGGGGCCTGATTATTTAAGATCTTGTATGTGCGAATTCGATTTTGAATTTGATTCTGGATTTAGCATGGAGGCACTGAAGAAAAGCCAATGTGGGACAAATATGCTCTTTTCTTTCTAGTCCCATTCAGTACTCTCACTGCAGCATTCTGGATCAGCATATTTAATATTTCAGACCAATTTAAATATTTTCAGAACAATCAGCAGAGAAAGTGTATCACAGTTTACCACTGGTTTTGTAACACTTACGTTCCTTATTCTCATAAGCAGCCTGCTACCTGTAAGTCGTATGTTGTGTATCTGGACTTTTTCCAGGTTCTCAGTGTTTTCATATAGTAGAGTTAATGAAGAGTGGAACTGAGCCAACTGTGTCAGTCAGTGATGAATATGATCATTTTAACAGCCTTAAAGCGTAAGGAAAAACACGGGGGCGGTTTGTACGTTAAGGAAAGAAATAATCAAATTCACAAATGTATAATTTGATTTGATAAAGATTCTGTGATACGATCAAAACTCTCAAACAACACCCACTAGGACTTTAAGGTGTGACTGCTTTCGTCTGTATAGGTATTCAGGTCTGTTACATAGTCTGTATAGAATACCATTATTAACCTGGTCGATAAACTTCAAATTTCATTAGTGTTCACTTTCAAAAACAATAGTTGTCGCCGCTGAAAGCGGAGCCAATTTGTTTATTTATTTATTTTTAAATATCTAATATTAATTTGCTTCAAATGAAACAGTTTCTCTAATATAATTCATGAGGTTCTGGATTCATTTATGTGTGCCACAACTGGAATTACAACAACAAGATGACTTAAGTGATAATCAAATCCAGCCTGCACCATTCGCTGGGGAAATATGGGCAAAGAAACCCCATGAATCAAAAGCAATCTCGGTATTGATGGCTCATGTTTCAATAAAAATCAATGGTGCTTGCCTTGTGTCAGGCGGGGTCAACTCTCCAATTCAATTTCCTCCTGGGGTAGAGCTGCACAGGCAGGGGTTACAGAGAGCAGTGTGTGTGTGTGTGTGTGTGTGTGTGTGTGTGTGTGTGTGTGTGTGTGTGTGTGTGTGTGTGTGTGTGTGTGTGTGTGTGTGTCTGTCCTAATATCACACGTGACGTGGATGTAGCTACTGCTGCAGTGTGTGAAATCGTCATAACAGCTTCGATAAAGCTAAAGTCAGCAACAAGCAAACTGTACTTTTTTATTGAATGTACAGCTAGTTTTTAAAGTAGTATGTTTTAAAGCACTTCGTTATGATTTACAGCTGTAGTTCGGAGTTTAAAAGTGGACATCAGTCTGCACTTTTTGTCTGTGTTTCTTCGGTTGCGTATGATTGATGTCGTTTCAAGTTGACTGCACAACCGGCGGTTGCCGTCTTCACTCAGTCGACAGCATTTCATTGCTCATCGTTAGTCTGTTCTGGGAAATCACTGTGACCAAAAATGAATAAATAAATAATAATAATCTGCAACTGAACTGTCCATTAACATCTGCTTCTGCATTAATTTGGTCTTTCAGTTTCGATTACTCACAGTTGTTTATTCAGGGGCAATTACGAGCATCCACATATGATGGGTCACGTGTTCGGCTGGACACAACAGTTAATGTTTGCTCTCTGTCCCAGTTTGAGGTCCATAGTGGAATTACAAATGTGCAGGCACTTGTGTTGTGAATGTTCCTTCAAAGGGGTGATATACAAATAGAATAGCAGGAGCAATGTGACACACATAAGGAGACGACCTTGGAAGAGAGTTCAAATTCAAATCACGTGTTCCCTGTTTGCTTTATAGGCAACTTTTTTTCTTTCTTTTTTTTTAATCACAGCTTGCATTTTACTTGATATTTCAGATGTAAGTAACTCTGACCTTAGCCTACATGTGACACGCATCTTCAGTTTTCTTCACGTACACCATGACTTCTATTCAGAGTAACAACAAGCCTCACAGAAAAATGTTGAGTCACATTAAACAAAAGAAGCGAAATGTGCTGTGACAAAGTTCCCATCGTCCCAACCGCTCATCAGATCGTCAAACAGCCTCGAAAACACGCTTCCTCCACACATTTCTGATTTTGATTTGATCAGATTTTCTGAAGCTTCTTTTTAGAAATGTCAGAAAACAACAATCTGTAAGTTCTGTTCAATATAAATGTCTCTGGTAATGTCTGAAATGATGCGCCACTATGCTTTAACATTTAATTAGTCCATTCCCTATTACATCCTGAATCTTCCCTCACCTTCAAACTCCTTTTATTTGTCATGTACACAGTCACATCTTTACCTGTAAATCCAGCACTGCCCTCCTAATACATGCTTCTGTTTTTCCAGTTCTTACTCAGACTTACATTTTGTAATATCTCATTAACAACAGCCAATGGGTTTCCAGATTTCCAGCTGAGTCTTTAAGAAACTTTGTATGAATGAATGGTGTGTGTGTATGATGTAGGTTAAATGGTGTGGGAACTAAACAACTCCAGTGTGTGAGAACTACCGTCACGAGCACATGGCCACAGCCACTGTGAGGTTCATGCCAACTGTTGTCACAGCTATAAAGAATTTTGTGTACCAGCTATCAAGATGTTGTTAACGTAAAATATTTTTTCTGCTTTGTATATATTGTCCTAAACATTATTCAGATTAGGTAAGGTTAGGTTATTATTTATTTAATGTTTAACATGATGCTTACTTCATGCAGTGGCTTATTATTTATCTTAGATTGCATTGGAAAGTGCAGACCAGAGATTACCGGAAAGTTCTTATAACAGCTAAATGTCTGTTAGCCAAATTTATGTTAAAGAGGAAGTCACTATAGTTTCACTCTTATAAGTTAGAATTTGGCAAAACTCTAGGTTTTTGTAGAAAAAGAGAAACTGCTAGGAGTTCAGAAGATTAACTTTGGGTTGTGTTCACAATAATCTCTGAGATATACCTGAAACAAGTTGAACACAGTGCACACACATTAGTGTAAGAAGGCTAGCGATTAGCCAAGAAATTATGCTGATTTGACTGAAAAAGAGAGGACAGGTGTGCTGTGTAGAAACAAGTAGATTAGCCTTGCTATCGCTAGTTTACTTGCATCAATAACAATGAAACAACAATGTACCATTAGAACCTATTATTTTTTTAAAAACACATGTCCACTTGTGATCACTGCAGAACATGTAAGTTTCTTTGAAATATTAAATAGCTCATCAGAGACTGTGTAAAGATGGGGTCTCATTTCGGGTGCAAAATGTGTTTAATTTCAAAATTATTGCTTATTTAAATGATTTTCATGATCTTAAAAAACATTTTTTGAACATATGTGTTAAACAGCGAATAATCTGTCTTGTGATACAATTATTGATACTAGTATCCGATTTTATTATTTTTATAAATGTTTGCAGACAAATACAGTCACATCTTCATGAGTCAATGCAATGTTAACTTGCAGAAAAAGAAAATGAAGCTAAGTAACTGAACTAACACATTTAATTAAATAGCAATATTAATACAGGCTAACACAGCAATGCCGTTTATCTTTTCTTCTTCAGCTACACAGATACTGTAATGTAATGCAGGTTATTGTGTTGCAATGTATCACTTACAGATACACAGATGACACGGGGTTGTAATGTCACTCAGTGTTAATCTATGTTTTCCATTCCTGGTAAAGGTTACTGGCTAATAACCCAGTAATGGTAGTGGTATGGTAGAACTTGAATGAAGAAGGGTGGCTGTAGCTAAGGAGGTTAAGCGGGTCGTCTATTTATTGGAAGGTTGCTGAGTTTTTTTGCACCATGCCAAAGTATCCTTGGGCAAGATGCTAGCTAGAAAGCAATGAGGCATAAAAAGTGTTTGCGTGAATAGCTGAATGAGGCATGTTGTCTAAAGAATTTTGAGTGCTTGAGTAGAAAAGCACTATATAATAATAACGAGCACATTTACTTGACATTGGTAAGTTGCATAGCGATTTTACTTTACCAAGATTTTAATTAAATGTTTTGTTCATTGAAGCTACAAGCTGTTTAAAGTGAAGTTTTAAAGACTGTCGCAAAGAGCTTGCTTTACACTGAAATGCACATTTGTTGAAAAAATTCATAGCAGCACAACCTTACATGAAAATCATTTTAAAAAAGGATCTAGTATTTGAATCCTGCACTTAACAGTGGAATCTGACTTCACCATCACATTTGTGATTGAGGTCAGCACAGATGACGTAGTAACAGTTTGTTCCAGCGCTTGCACCAGCAGAAGGTTTTAAGAAGTTAGGGCATCTCTAAGAATTATTTGCATTTCTTTCCTGGACAAGTTAATTCATCTTTTAATGCCTGAAAATGGTTGTTTTTGTATGAGTTTGAGATGATTCTTTCCTTTTTCTTTTGTTTGCAAGATACATTTGTACTATTTAAGGTCAACCATGGGTTCCCATAAACCATAAGGGATAGAGGTACTCTAAAACTTTTTGCTGGTAAGATAGAACTTTTCTTTTGTCTTTTTCGTCCTGTTTGTTCAGTCCCTGCAGAAAAAAAATGAGGCTTTCTCGAATTCAGCTTCTTTCACATCCCTAGCAAAGCTGATACCATCACTCTGCCCAATTCACTGCCTGTCAAAGCTAAAACAGCATTGGACACAGTCATAAAAGCCGGCATATTTAGGGGTCAGAGTTGAGTTTAGTTAAAATTCTCTGGCAGTGTGCACTGAAACGCCTGACGCAGACACTGGAGAGCTCCACTTTTCACTGAAAATAAGAGTCTTCCTGTTACAATTGATTGTTTAGTAAAAAAGGCATTTATGTGACTATTTTCAATTAAATGTAAAAATCTGGGAATTAATTTTCTCCGCAAGTGGTGAAAATGCCAACAGTTCTTTAGCTGCTGTGCGATTTTTATTAGCTGTACATTCTCATCCAAATATGAAAATGAAGTATAACCCTTCAGAGAGAAGGCAGGAGATCACCTCGTACCTCCACTCATAGCCTCTTCTGTCTGCCTTTCACACACACACATACACTTTACACAGGCTACGTGCTGATTGGACACGGGCAGGGGTTTGCAAACAGAACTCACACACCACACACACATGCACGTACACAGAGATGAGAGGAGCCCCTGCAGTGCTGAGGATTGCTACACAGTCCTTCATACTCTTAACTATAAAAAACATTTTTTTTAAAAGCAAGACAAGGCACACAGACAGCAAACATCTTAATACACATATAAAGAAATCTTGTCAGTGGCCTTGAGGCTGGTTGAATTTCATGTCTACGTCATATAAACTGCATCGCTCTGATCATGTGAGAGTTTATTAATGTAGAGGCACTTAACGGACACAGGAAAAAAGAAAAAGAGCGTAGCAAGAGGACTCAAGAAGCATGGCTCACTGACCCTCCCAAACCCATCCCATCGCATTCAGATTGTGCTGCTATTTCCCGACTGATCTATGCCATCTGGCTATGGATCTAAATTTTTGGCACCCCATCCGTGTGGAATGCCCCGGCACACGGCACAGCTCGCAGTGAAATGAAGGGAAAATGAAAATGAAATGAGCTGAGCTTCTCTCCTGATCCTGGTCTCAGCTCTGTCCTCTGCTCAATCTCATCACCCCCCCTCCTACCCTTCCACTCCCCTCCACTCCTCCCCTCTGTATCATCATCCTCCTCCCACCTCCTCCTCCCCCTCCACCTCCCTCCCGCCACCCCCTGGGTAATCAGTGTGCTCTCTCATTCTGTGGCACACGGAGACACATTGATCTGGCAGCGCGCACTCACGCTCGTGGACACGCACTTGCGCACACACACATGCACACACCCCAGGATTGTCTCTCTCACACACACAGACACACTCACACATACATTGATCTGGCCCGCAGGTCAAGTTCAATAGGAACAGCCAAGCCCCCCCCCCCCCCCCCCCCTTTTTTTTTTAACTGACTAGCTCTGCAGTATACTGCAAGGAGCTCTCATTCCTTATCTATCTGTCTCCCTCACACACAAACACACACACACTAATACAAACACACTCTGTCACACTCTTTTACACATATTGATAGTGGCACCTGAATCTGACAATAAAAACTGCACAAAATAAATGAATTCTCACACGACCACATGATTAAATCCCATTCTCGAGAATCCATCACGTCTAATTTTCAGCATGAAACATGTTTAAAATGAAGTTTAACTCACGGTCAAAAGACAAACTGTAAGTTAAAATGAGGTTTGGATATGGTTTGTAACACGGTTTTTGTAACGTTAATGTAAAAAACAAATAAACATAACTCGCCCAGATGGTCTGTTCCGTTTTTGTTCACATCACATGAACATGACTTTAATTTTCCTGACAAATAAATGTGAATTTTCCTGTGAGACCATGCTGATCGAGACACACAAATCCTTTAAATGCATGCACCGTACAACCAGAGACACACAGGGAAACATGCAGAGCAAGACAGCCGAAATCAGAGAAATTCTCACAACACGCTGGAGACGCATCTCAGTAAGCAAAAGCATGCCGGGATTGTTTGGGAGGGGGAATCCCACTTGACTAAAATCTCTCTTTTCCTCTCTCTATAATTTTTTTTTTTACTCTTTTATGATTCTGGAGTAATTTATCCCTCAGAGAGAAAAGGAGACAGACAGACGGACAGACAGAGGCAGAGACAGCGGGGGAGAGAGCGCGAGAGAGTCACACATTTGGCACTACACTTTGATTTAGCGAAGCAAATTTAATTTTGTTTGCTTTATGCAAAAAGCGGAATCGGCCTCGACTTCTGTTGATTTCCACTGGAGGCAGAAACATCGCTAATGGGAGCTAGCGCCGCACTCACCACAGCTACAGGGCTACGACACTAACTGAATTAGCCTCATGCATATATTTAATACAGACCTACTACACAAATTAGCCTGGTGGTATGTAGCCTAGCACCTCTCCAGTGAGGCTTTGAGATCTGAGCAGCAAATTAATTGGCTAGGTTGCCTCCAAGAGTGCCTCCTCTGTTTTCCCTCCACCCTGAATTATGCTTTTCAATTGCCAAAGCATATTTGATATGCATGGAGGAGAAGCGTGTAAAGCAGTATTCCTTCACAAAAAAATGCAATGTTTGCTTTCATTTCTTCGCTTTTGTGCATCTGCCAATCATATAATGAGACAGCTGCAAGAGAAAGGTTTGTGAACCCTTTAGAATTACCAGGATTTCTGCATTAATTACTCGTAAAATGAGCCTAATCTTTGTCTAAATCACATTTACAGACAAACACAATTTCACTAATAACACACAAAACGTTCTACTTTTAAAGTCTTGCTGATCTCACTGAGTGATAAAGTGCAGGCTGAAAAAAATAAGTCAATATCTTTGCTAATAACATTACTTGAATTCAGGCATTCCAATGCAGGAGATGAAATTAAGCTCCATCCACACAGGAAGTGAACTGTTTAGTCGCTAGGGGACATTCCAAGTTCTGGTAGCCTAGGTAACCCTATAATATATTTACTACCAGATTATATGGTGGTAATTCATAGTTCTCTCAACCCGTGTTAAAAGGACCCATTTGACGTAGTCTATGTATCTGGTTAGGATCCTCATAAGCCCGTCCCTTTGGAGGTGGTTTGGGCACCTCAAAAGGCCACCTGGGTTAGACCCACAAGTCAGAGCAATTGTGTTCCT
Organism: Rhamphochromis longiceps; assembly: GCF_057381845.1. Taxonomy (NCBI): domain Eukaryota; kingdom Metazoa; phylum Chordata; class Actinopteri; order Cichliformes; family Cichlidae; genus Rhamphochromis; species Rhamphochromis longiceps. The sequence goes on along the minus strand of NC_140571.1, from coordinate 7,403,950 downwards.
CATATGGCTTGGGAATGACTCGGGAATCCCCAGGAGGAACTGGAAAGTGTAGCTAAGGAGAAAAATGCCTGTGATCCTGCAAAGATCACATCAAGAGCACAATAACTGCCAGAAATCTCTACAACTAGCCCAAATCTTTGATTCAGTGTCCACTATAAAAAAGACACTTAATAACAACGTTGTTAGTGGCAGATACCACAAAATCACCTGGATGTTCCACACAACACACAAAACCTGGGACAAGGTTTTGTGTATTACTGTGACAAAAGTGAAATTCCTTGGCATTTTGGCATTTGGAGGGGGAAAAAAAAACCTATGGCGCATGGTAGAGGAAGCATGATGGTTTGAGGCTGTTTAGCATATAGTGCAGTCGGGTTGCTTTGTAATCACTGAGGGAACAATTAATTCTAAATCTGAGAATGTCATCGCAGCAGTCTCTGACTAAAAGCTCCGCAGAGTTTGGGTAGACAAAGCAATGATTTATAGCACACATTTAAAGCACAAGTAAAGCAACAATAGAACGGTTGAAAGAAAAAAAATCCTGTTTTTTGTATGTCCAAGTCAGAGTCCTGACCTTAATTCATTAATATGCTGCAACATAACCTGAAGAGGGCTGTTCAGTTGAGGCATGACAGAAATATTGATGAACTGAAACACTTTTACAGGGAGGAATGGTTCGAAATGACTCCTCATTTGCAAGCAGCTATATGAAACTTTCATTGCTGTTTCTTTCTGCCAAAGAAGCTTCTGAAAATTCAGGAGTTCGCTTTCTTTTTCCAACCTGTACTTCAAGTTATTACTTAAATTGGTGAATAAAGACAAATTGTATACTTGCGACTAAGCTAAAGATCAGATAAGATTTAATCCGTGCAGAAATCCTGGTACCTTGTCTTCAAATTTCCAGTTATATGGTTGCATATGCACAATTGTTTCATTAAATAAGCTGTTACACATCGGAGTACAGCCTTCAATATTAGAGTTACTCCACAAATACATATCCTCTTGGCAAATACCACGTTGCTTTCATGTTTTATTTGACAGTGAATTTGTCTGTTCATTATGAAATTCCACATGCTGAGAGACACTGTAATGAACTTGAGCACATCTGTATCCCATGGTAACTAGAGACTGGAAACACTGGGGGACTAATCCTTTGACGATTTCATACTCAGGGAAAAAAATGGAGGTACATGTAAGGAAAGCAACACAGGAAAGCAAAAAAGAAAAAGAAAAACTTGATTTAAAAGAGCTTTAGAAAGAGAAAACAAGTAAGAGAACAAGACAGAGATTAGTTTGATTACCACACTGAGAACAACCATTACTGCTCCCCAAGGCCTTACCCCTATCCATCTTGGTTCGATTTCTGGACATGCATCTTGGGTAAGTTTCAGGAAAAGATCTTTAAATGTAGTCATGCCTCACACCATCTCTCACATGTTATCCATTCGAACACACAATGTCCTCTTTATCTTAACTTCATGAACATAGCAGCGTGACTGATTTCAGCACAAATTATTTAAAACCAGGAGATGCGGTTGATGCTTCTCACATCACACACTGGTTTACTTATAAACTCGGGGAAATATATGTTACTTGGCCCAAACTCTAGCCTTTGCATCTGGGTTTGGCGTGGGTGCTGCACTGGAGGGGGGGCCTGTGTGTTTGTTGGGTGTTTAAAAAAGACACACAAAAGTAAGAAGTCTATTGAATAGCCCTCCCTCTGCCCTCGTTTCACAACCCCCAACAGCTCGTAGGAGTGATGGAGGACACAGGGGTTAAAGGCAGTTAGATTCTCTGGTAAAGAGATGAGATGCATGCAAGTGACATGATCCACAATAAAAGCACATTTTATAGAATAAATGTGGAGTCCCCTTTTTAATATATGAAATATGCATTATAAATATACATCTATATATTGTGTCCTGTATCTAAAATAGAAATCTAAAATGTTTTTTTGTAAACTCAACTGTGAGATAATTTAATCTTCTTTAACTACACTCGTTAAAACAAAAGGCATCACAACAAGGCAGTAAACAGAAACCTTGCAAAACCAAATGAAAAGCAGCTCCTCAAACATTTTTGTTGATAAAAATAAAAATGTCCATCTTTCAATTCACCCAAACTTACCCAGCTGTTTTCACAATGCAACTCCCTCTTTATCTTTTATGCCCTTTTCCTCTTTACCCTCTCCTTCCATTTCTCTGTGCACCATTGTCATCCCTTCATCTCCAAAGCAAGAGAACTCACCTTCGCCCCTCTGTTCTGATTTGTAATTGACCAATTTAGTAACTAGTGTTTGCACCTGTGAGTCATCAGTGTGGCCAACTGATCCTTTTGCTTCAGCGTTTTGACAGACAATGCTTTAGCACATGAACACAAGAGAGCTGAGTTGTGAAGACTGTGCCAAATATTGTCAACTGTGTGTTGTGTGTTCGGTGGGGGGAGAAAAAAAAGTATGATTTCACATTGGAGTCTAAGTGAAAAGCGGACAATGTGCTTGTATTTTTTGGTTTCAAGGGGTTTTAGACAGAACTGTCAGGTTTTTGTAAGCGTGTGTTAAATTTAGTTGTTAACATGTAAACAAGACAGAGAAAAAAAAGTATAAAAGCAGTAGAAAAATAACTTTTTGTCTCTTTTGGGTACTTTTTTCCTACCTTCGTGTATTGCACAGAGTATTGAGATTTTGCAGACAATCTCTTAAGACTAACTTTTCCGCTATTTTGGATGTGTGACAATCATGGTGATAGTGCAGGGTCAAGTAATTAAAGCTCAAGTCTTAGAGACTGACCTCCAACCAACTGGCAACCATCTGGAACACACCGTCTTGTTTACACAAAACGCACCAAGCAGATTTTAAAAGGTGTGGCTGTCTCAATTTAATTATTAACATTTTTTGAAGTTTTACCACTGCTTAGCTAGTAATTAGCAAATATCTGCAGACAAGTCAGAATTTTCCATGAAATCTATGGGCAACTGAGGCAATCTGCTGGCGACTAAAGCAATCCTAAGGATATTTTTGGTCCAACACACTTGTTTCCAACTTCTTTGAAATAATAAATTTTTCTTAGTGGCCAGTGGTTGTTTCACTTCCAATATGGTGGATATCTCAAGCAAAACACACATGACCACAAGAAACTTCAGTACTTACTAGATTAAGGTCTGAATTTCACAAACTAGCTGTGGACTCATTGCGAATAATAATAGCAACATCTCATGGATTGTTAAGCTAGCTGCATTAGCAAACATTTGAAAATTGCTAACTCTTTGACCACTCATAAACCTAATTTAACACCACATTAAACAGTAATGTTTGATAAAGACAAAGTTGTTGTTAGCTAGCTAGCATTGGCTAGCAAGTTGTTTGGCCCCCCAATTATACTGAAATTGTGATCAGAGTAAGGTTACAATATTCAACCTTCAAATCTTTGACTGTTAAGGACATCCCAGTAAGAAACTGGTATCTGTACATTTCACTGTGAATCCCCAAATGTATTGAAAATAGCAAATAAAAGTATACTAGCACACAATTTAAAGCTAATATCTCTATATACACATAGTAGTATACACTAAATGTGAAAATAACTGCTAAATGAGACTCACCATAAAGTCTTCTCATCTAATGGCCTAATTGATACGTTTGCTGTTTCACACACAAACAATGACATCACCATAGTCCCATCACAACTGTAATCTTCTCCTGAACACTTGGACTCACTACACAAAGAAAACCTTCATATCAGTGCTGATATAGGAGTAGAAGGAATTGCAAAGAGATTTTTTTCCAGAGTTTTCTACAGAAAGTTTAATCTTTTTAAGCTGTTGCAGCATCTCCCTCTGAATAATCTGAGAGTCTCTGAGTTCTTGTACTGATACATCATTGAAAAGTAAAAATCGATTGAAAATGGTGTCTTCAACCTGGCGCATTCCACATTACAAAAAACAAAAAAAGCGTATGACAAGCTGAAACAACACCAAATCACGGCTCACGCTAGCTGATGCGATGTCACTTTTGGTTGACCACCATCCACCCCCATCCCAACCGTCAACATAGTCTTTAACCCTCAGAAACTCCTGACTTAATATAAAATATTTCCCAAACTATTGCTACTATAGCAACAGTTATCAGTTTTTATTCATTTTACTTCTGTTGGTTCCTGTTTTTTTGTGGTCTGTGATCTGTCCCCAATGATTAGAGGAAACCGATAACCATTTAAGAAAGAGACATTAAACTTTACACTAGAAAAATTAGCTGATTGGAATATCGAAATACAACATCCTTTCCTGTCAATACCTGCATTGATCTGTATTAGTAATCAATAGAGAGACCTATGTTTGTAAGATCAGTCTAGACAGCAATGTCCCTCCTCGGTTAGGGTGCAAAGCAGTCAGTCATACATTTCAGCTCTTTAAATCATTCTCTGATTGTGTGTACGCACAAACATGGAAACTTGCTGTTTGTTTCTCAATTTAAACACTCTGCACCTCTTTATAAGGATTTTACTCACTCTGCTCATTTTCATCGACAAACTCCAATTTATTACTTCAATCTTTCACATAAACAGTGTATACCCAGGTACAAACAACCAGTCTCTGTCTTCGCTGAAGGCCTATACAGGACTCATTCATATCGACTGTGCTCACACAGTAACCCATTGTGTGTCCATTTGCATGGATAGCTGTAGATTTATTTGTACTGTAGGGCGCAGTGCAGATTTGTGTATGGACGTTTATGGAGATTTACTCCTGCTTTAACCCCAGGGTTAGCCATCAGTATTGATTGGAACAGACTTAGCCTGATTTTAATCCCTGCTTGGCCCAAGACTATCGATCAAGGCGCTGAGCTTTCAAGTGGGTTTAACGACCTACCTGCCCCTTCTCCCGTCCCGCACTCCCCCTTTTCCTGATGTGCTCTTTTTCTGCTTGAGGAGAAAAGGGAGAGGTTTGTTATCACCCCCCAAAGCAGAAGTGACACGAGGCTTTAAGCTTGTATCCACGAGGCCACACACTCCAATACAACCCTACACCTCCAAACCATTACACCAGGCTGTGACAAGTAGCTGCTGGTAAAATACGACTGCTTCCCCTGACTGGAGTTTGTGTAGGACATTTTAAAGAAGGAGGAGAGATGAATCTGTGCACCTCTACAGCAATGTCACGGTAAAAATACCTGCCGGTGAATTATGACCACTCAGCTAGAGGTAGGAGCATCCCTTTATGTCTTTATAGGTTCTCTGAAGACAGTTATATGGGACAACATGAGAAGTCTTATAGTAGCTCTGGTGTCTTGGGACTTGAGGAGTGTTGTGAATTTATAGATCCACAGAATGGTCACCAGTCTGATTGGTCCACCACAGAAACACTGGATATCGAGATCTAGGCTTTAGAGGTATTTGACTATATGTGTGTGTTGGCTTTCCACCCCCTATACAGAAATATGAATTTGAGTATTTGAGTGTATTCCTGTACTTTGAAACATTTGTCACTTTTTGTGTAAAATACAGCTAGTGGTGTCTGCATGTGTGTGTGAGATAGTTACTGCGCTTGGTGTTTCTCCTCCATTTGTCCTCCCAGAGGCAGATTAGGCGAAGGGGAAATAAATTGGAGAAAGAGAATAAATCAATGCTAAACTGAGCACCAGTGAGACCTCCCAACCCTGACACCACCTCTTACACACATAAACACACACACGTACACAAACGCACAATGTGAAACGTGTCCATGGAAATTGGTGTATATGTCCATATATCAGTACTTACAAGCTAGGAAAAGAGAAATTGGCTGTTTATATACATGCAAACCATTAGCACTGTGCAAAAGTCTTGAGCTACCCCCTCATTTCTTTGTATTTTGCTAGAAAAATTGAAAATTGGTGCAGTGATTTGTTTACCTCTCAGGCAAGATTTCTCGTCATCTCATTAAGTAGTCTTCAGGAATAGTTTTCCAGGCTTCCTAAAGGGCATTTAAAGCTCTTCACTGGATTTTGGCTGCCTTTTTATTCCATCTTGCTCCAGTAATTTTGAGGTCCAAGCTCTGGAGGAAGATATTGTTTGTTTTTTGATCCAGCTGTGTGTGTGTACTGCAGTGTGTTTGGGGTCATTGTCATGCTGAAAAATTAATCTGGTGCCAATCAGACAGTTTCCAGACACTCACTCTTGTACCCCTCTCTTGACCTCTCTATATATTGGTTGCATGTCTCAGGTCTTGTGTCATGCCTTTAATGTATTTCTTCATATTTCTTAAAGACTTGACTTTCAGATACGGCTCATCTGCAGCAGATAGTTTTTCATCAGCTGGGAAAAAAACAAGACCTCCTCCAAAGACAGGAAATTCTTGAGAAAGGTTGTTTCCCTATATGCTTGTATATGTAGCATGGAAGGACCAAAGTCTAAGTTATTATAGTCTTCTTGTATGAGCTGTTGGTATGACTGTTTGCACAGCAAGCCATGCCCTAATTCACCCTCAACCAGTCATGGCAGCCTGGTCCTGCCAGAGGTTTCCTCCTTATAAAATAGAGTTTTTCCTTTCCACTGTCACCAAGTGCTTGCTCAGAGAGTCGTTTGATTGTTGGAGTTTTTTCTACATTATTGTACAATCTTTACCTTACAATATAAAGCCCCTCAAGGTGGCTGTTGTTATGATTTGGCTCTATATAAAAAACTGAATTAAATGTTATTTACTAGACGACTGCAGCAAAATGACCCAAATTAAACCAACCCTGCAAATATGTTTGATAGGTCCGGTTCAGCAGAAGGTACCTAGTCGGCATCAGTCTGCAACTGAAAACTGCAATGCCCGTAATAATAAAGCAGACGTTTAATCTTTCATAAAATGTAAATGAAAAGGTTATCTTTACAGATTGGTACTAGGCTGTAAACATGGATAATGCTGGTATTTAGTTGAAGATTTTACAATTGATATTTAAGGCGACCAACTCACTGATATGAGTTTTGGTGCCAGCCTCAAATGGCCATTCAGGGAACTGCATTTTGGCACTTCTGCACTGGCTTCATGTTTCAACCCTCCAGGTGACTACACATCAACTGACTCTACAACTATTTACGATGCACTTAAACTATCTGCGGTAGTGGTTTCAATTGCTTTCATCCTTCACACTTCATCTGGCATTTTCAGTGCCCACATGCACACCAGCAGATTAACAGTCATTAACTTGACATTAAAGTTTAATAAACAGCTTTCAGCCTCTGCATGTTAACTCACTACACAACTATACTCCAACTGACATTTCTGTCATTTAGTCCAAACTATCATTGGCACTTCAACTTCAGATTAAAAGTCATCGTTTACAGATTAGCTGACATTTTAACGGCTTTCATCTGTAAATTTTCTGAACGACAAACCCACAGCCGTCGTCCTTCACTATTCAACTCGCACACCAACTGCTTTAAATGCCATGCTAAAAATTTACATTTTTTAATTCTCGGAGCAAATGATCATTGACTGATTTCAGCTGCTTTTGGTTCTTGCATTTAAAACTCTTTCAGAGCTTCAGCCTAAATTCCAACATCCATTCAAAATCTCTGATGCAAGCAGTAAACTCTTCCGGACATTTTTAAAGCCATTTACTGTGTTTGTACCTGCACTTTCTAGTATAAGCCATCACAGCAACACATTTTTTCTCTGTCTTTGCTCTTTTTGTTTCAAACACCCGCATTCACTGCAGTGCTCATCATACTGGAGGAAATCCATATCAATCCAGCTGGATGTATTCTCTGACTCCAACCCCCAAAAAACAACCGAAAACACTAAAACATCACCTCCTGACATGTAGTTTTAACAGACCGCACCGAACGGAGCCCAGGCCACGTGCAGATGGAGTCGAGCACTGGTGGTTGGGGGCGCGAGGGAGGGTGTAGATTGGGATTTTGGGGGTGCAATGGGGAATGGCTCTTCTCTGTGTTTTCTATTCAACCTAAGTCCTCTAAGACCTCCTCATCTCTTCTGAGAGGAGCAAGCTGAGATCTGATCTAATGCTGAGTGCCACATCTGAGTGAGTATGTGTGTGTGAGAGCAAGTGAGAGACACGAAACTACGATAAGAGCCTGCTGGGGACAAGAGTGTGTATGGGTAATGAACGAGGCTTGAGTGTGTGTGTGTGTGTGTGTGTGTGTGTGTGTGTGTGTGTGTGTGTGTGTGTGTGTGTGTGTGTGTGTGTGTGTGTGTGTGTGTGCGCGCGCGCGTGAGTGTTTGTGTGCTTACATTTAGGGGTAATGAATTAGTCCAGGGTTTATATTTTTCTGTGTGTGTGCCCCGTGTCTGTTCACTCTCCCTCATCTCTGAAGGGTTGTTTGGGGTATTCTGTTCAGGTTTCACTCAGGGGGGAGGTGGGTTCTCCGAGTCTTGCATTCAGATGTAATTAGCCCAGACAATGGGCTGGTTAAAGCTGGAATCCTCCGAGCCCCCTCTTCCTTTGATTGTGTGGGCCAGCTGTGGAGGAATGGCCATTATCTCCCTGTGTCCGGCAGCATAAAGGAGCCCCCCTTGCCCCAGTTACCCCTGTGTTAGAGTTCCCACAGGGGGAGGGACATGGGCTGGTCACATACTGGTCTAGAGAAAGTGAAAGCAGCCAGAGTACTGGTGTGCTTGCAAACATTCGCTCACATTAATGGCTTCACCTCACACTTGAACTGTTCGTTCTCAAAGCAGTGTGGGAGAGCGGGTGGTACTGTTTACACAGGAGCCAATAAAAAAAGGCTTTTCACATCTGGATTCAAAAAGTGCTGGCCTTTAATGTAGTACTCCTGCTGCACTGCTACACCCAAAAAAATAAATAAACAGAGAGAGTAAAAACAAATTCAAATACAGCAAAAATGTAGGAAATGTAAAAAAAGGAACAGATGCCTTTCTTCTGTGGGTTTTTCCGTGTGCGTGTTTGTTTTCGTTCCATCTCAATCATAATCATTCAATCATAAATATCTCATAAAGAGTTGTGCCTGCGCACAGGGACACTTTGGCCCATTAGACTTGGGAAGAAATTGAATCTTTACAGCACTGGGGCCATAATTACTGTTAATTTAACGCTCAGAATCTCCATCATTAACTTTCACTCGTGAATACAGACAGGGAAACGAAGACTGCATGTGTGTGCAAAAGCGCTGCCTGTGTTGACAGCATAGCCGGCCCTTTGACTGAATTAACAACGACCTCTTCGTCTTGTAAGAACAGGACCCGCATCGTTTATGCGTTATTAAGTCCTGTAATTGGGCAGCCAGTAGTTTGCATATTAGTCTATTAGGATAATATGTTTTGCCTCTCTCAACACACGGCTTGCCAGAGCCCCTGGCGACACATTTGGTAATTCTCCGAATTACACCCTAATCATAAGCCAGTGTTCTTTCGATCCCTATAAATCTGAGCGCGTCAGTTTATGTCTATGCATCCTCGGCTCAATCAGTTGAAGGATTTATTGGTTAACCTATCAGTTCTTATACGAAATTTTATTGTAGGTCACCTTGGTCTTCAATAACCTTATAAATGCTATTTTCTTTGCATGCCTTAGAGTCCCTCTGGCTTTAACATTATTTTATATATATATATATATATATAAAAGATTACACAGATGTTCCTTGATGCCCATGATGCTGCACAGCATCCCTGTTTGAAGGTGAAACATTGATGTTTTTTGGTCCTTTGAGGTTCCTTTAACCTCCTAATAGCTATGATGTCTTACAGTCAGTGCCCCACTTTGAGCCAATAAAATCACATCTCCTAAATACCAGTAGTTGCCAAAGTAGGTCCAGGGACCCCCGAGGGGTCTAATAGGGTTTCAGGGGGACTCAGCAGAATTAAGAATAGTTTAATTTCAATATTATTGCATTAATTTAAAGATAGGACCAGCAGATGCTGCAAAAAAATTAGTGCTTTGATGAATTTTCACTAACTTAACTGATATTGTCTTCCCAACACCTTAACGATCCTGTGCTACAATGATAAACGAGGTACTGAAAGCCTTTAGTGAAAGCTTAGTTTCCATTAAAAACACTTTCATGGAGAATTCAAAGTCTTCAAAATGTACACAAAGTAGTGTTTATATGATAATATACATTAAAATCGTCATTACAGCACAGCTTTAATCAAACATCAGTGCATCAGATTATGTTTAAAAGCTCAATCTTCATAGTTACAGGTAACATTAGCTGTCAAATAAGTGTGGGATTTCCTGGATTAGTCTAAAGTTGCATTAATTATCAGCTAAGAGATTTTAAAGTGCAATAAAGTGGATATTTTATATGGTATTTATGGGACTTGTGGGTATACCATTTAAAACTCATGTTGGAGCAACCCGTTCTCACTCCCAAAGCGTAACATTTTACGCTAGGTGACAAATCGTCACCATATTACGTTTTCGGCTACCCACCACGTTCCTAAATGACGACCTCGGAAAAAGAGGAAATATGAGAACCGTCTGGACTGAACCTACACATGTTCGCTCTTTTTCTTCAAATCGCTTAGAAACACGCTATTTAACATCATTAAAGTCCTGGTTAAGGTCAGGAATAAGGTTATGGTCAGGGCTAGGGATAAGGTTAGGTTTAGGGCTGGAATACAGGTCTGGAACGTCTACTACCGCGGGAGCGTCATTGCACTGGATTCCAGCCATAACCCGCCGCGTACCATAAGAACGCCGAAGGTCTCCTTTCGCGTTCCTCAGGAACGCCGCGGGACGTGACAAAACGTCCACATGTTACGCCTCGGGAGTGAGAACGCTCTGGTTGGAGAGCACAAATTTGCTGAAGGAGGAAATATTTTCTACATTTTGTTCCTCATCCGCACATTAAAGGTCGAGGCCTGCTGTCTGAAAAGCCAAGCCTCGCGTGCCACATCTCAAAGTTTACCCAACAGGCAGGTGGAGGTGGGGGCGGGTGGTGTAGGGTGGAGTGGGCTCAGAGCAGGCAGAGGGATCCATTCTTGTAAGCCTCCTCTATTTTCGGCCCCGATTTGCCCTCTCCTCCTCCCCCTCCCCTCCTCCCTATTATTTGTCCCGTCGGCCGAGAGCGCGGCCCCAATGAGCCCTTTGGAACGGAACGAAAAGAAGGAGCGAATTGCAGCTGTGACGTGGGCGTTGTTGTTCCATTCACTGCGTTCGCCATGGTAACGGGGCAGAAGCTGGAAGCACGCAGCCCCTCTCTCTGGACAGCGTCCTGGGGGCAGAGAGGCAGCTGGAAGTTTCTCGTCACGATCGCTGCTTTGTTTTCGTGGCGCAAAATAACCTCCAGATATCCAACTTCGGAATCAGACGTGGTCGGAATGTTTGGTAATTTTAAACATTTTGCTCTCTGAAAGTTGCGTTTAAAAAAACTATTAAAACGGGAGTGATGGCTATCCTACAATAAATAATATGTAAAGTCTTCATCTCGTGTGTAACTTTTACGCAGCGTTTTGACGCACAAATCCAACACTTGTGACCCAGTGACCCAGATCAAGGTTATAAAAGTACTTTAAAACAAAGACAGAAACGTCAGACACCCCCCCCCCTTTTTTTTTTCTTTTAGTACAACCCAGGTTCTTCTGCCTATTCTGTGTTTACACTGCCTGATTTCTCCCTCCACTTTGTAGTACTCTAGCATCCTGCAGGACTGCCTGTATTGTTGGGCAGAGTGATTGGGGTTTCTGTACAATCTCCCGTGACCAATGAGCGGGGTGCTGTCAGGGGTAACCACATCTGTCAACCGTTCTTGGCCAATAAAGAGCGGAGCGAGGCGGACCACAGGTGCGCGCCTCTGCGTCCCCTTGGCACAGCGCCCGGGAGATGCTGGAGAGAGACGCCTAGCTGCCCCGTGGCGCAAAAGAGTTACTGTCAAAGGCAGCCTCCTTTTAACTCCAGCTATCACTCTGGCTCCGATAGTTATGGCGACCGCAACGTCCAACCACTACAGCGTCCTCAGTACCCCCAGCAGCGCGCCGCCGCCGCACTCGGAGTCCGGGAGCATGCAGCAGGCGGCAGCGTACAGGGACGCGCACACCCTGCTCCAGAACGACTATAGCACGTTACCGGGCGCTGGGCATCCGCTCAGCCACGCGCACCAGTGGATAACGGCGCTGTCTCACGGTGACAGCGGGGCACCCTGGCCGTCTAGTCCCCTCGGAGAACAGGACGTGAAACCCGTATTGCATGACAGTGACCGAGAGGAGCTGCAGAACTCCAGCAGTCTGCAGCAGCAGCAGCAGCAGCAACAGCAGCAGCAGCAACAGCGACACCCTCACCTAGCGCACCAGCAGGCGCATCACGACGCCAGAGCATGGCGAACCAGCACAGCCACAACGCACATCTCCGGTATGGCGACATCTGAGGGCCAGAGCCTGGTGTACTCTCAGTCCGGCTTCGGTCTGATGCCGGGGGGAGAGCAAGGGGGGATGCACCACCACCCTCTGCGCGAAGAGGACCACCACAGCCACAGTCCGCACCTCAGTGAACACGGAGGCGGCCCCGGGGCCCACCAGCAGTCTCTCACACACCATCACCAGCACGGGGGCCATCAGGATCAGTCTGACGAGGACACGCCGACCTCTGACGAGTTGGAGCAGTTTGCCAAGCAGTTCAAACAGCGGCGAATCAAGCTTGGCTTCACCCAGGCGGACGTGGGACTGGCTCTCGGGACACTGTACGGGAACGTTTTTTCTCAGACGACCATTTGCAGGTTCGAGGCGCTTCAGCTCAGCTTCAAAAACATGTGCAAACTAAAACCGTTGTTGAACAAGTGGCTGGAGGAGGCGGACTCCACCTCGGGGAGCCCCACCAGCTTGGATAAAATCGCGGCACAGGGACGGAAAAGGAAAAAGAGAACCTCCATTGAGGTGGGCGTCAAAGGGGCTCTGGAGAGCCATTTTCTCAAATGTCCAAAACCGGGAGCAGCGGAGATCAACTCCCTAGCGGACAGCCTGCAGCTGGAGAAGGAGGTGGTGAGGGTTTGGTTTTGTAACCGGCGGCAAAAGGAGAAGAGGATGACGCCCGCTGGGGGACAGATACCTGGAGGAGAGGACATGTACGGGGACACCCCTCCTCGCCACGGAGGACAAACTCCCGTGCAGTGACCTCAGTTCTCAATCCCGAGTAAAAACACGGACCCCTTAAAGGAGGTATAACGCCTCCTTATTTCTTTTATTCTCTGTGCTGGACCGCTCGGAACTGGACCTCAGCCAGTTTAGATGTTGGACCCACGGACAGACACAGTGGGGACACGCAGTGGCACGCGAGCGCTAAAAATACTCATAGCAGAGCCGTATGGAGAGGTTTCATGCCGCAGAACTGCCAAACGTATCGGGGTGGTGTGTGCTAACCAGAAAAAAAAGAATAAGAAAAAAACAGCGACATTTTCTTTATGCCAGACCCAGGCGCCAGTGTGCCATCATCAAATATGTTATTTAAAAAAATAGAAGAAGAAGAGATGAAAAAAAGGCAGAGTGTGACACGGACGAGACGTGTCCGCGGGGAGAAAAAACATAAAAACTCGCTTCGGGCATGATGATTTAGTCGCAGTGAGTGTGGGTAAATAAACGCCATCTTTCCATCATAACAAAAGCAACAGGGGTTCTTCGCGGCTTGTGGCAAGAGAGGGCTGAAATGGCAGACACCTGCTGTACAATGTTTAAAATTTTAAGCCAATACCAGCCAGATAATTTATTATTATTATTATTATTATTATTATTATTATTATTATTATTATTATTATTATTATTATTATTATTATTATTATTGTAAAATTGTAGGTATTCGTCTAAATTTATTGTGACGACCTGAACTTATTCACAATAAAAATACAGTATTGCTTTAATATAATAAAATGTGAAAGTATTTACATTTTTACATTCCTAATTTATCAGCAAATAATAATAATAAAATAAATAAATAATAATAATAATACAATTGAGACTGAGTATTGGTGGACTTCAAGGCTTTTCCTTTTGTGCAGAAATTTCTGTGCGCCTGTTTACAGTGTGTTTTTGCTGTTTGTTATTTCTGTACTTTTCCAAAATGCTGTGACGAGAAAGACCGAGACTGTCCGGCTGGAACACTCTGAACAATCCAGCCCATTTTGCCTTCTTTTCCTGAGAAGAAGAAAAAAACTGAATATATCCTGGTACCAGCTCTGGCCACAGTGGCTATACTTCTACTACTACTACTGTATGACTCATTCATTCACGGAGAAGGCGATCTGTGGGATGTATCTTCATTCGTTTTTGTATTGCTTCGTTCGTTCGTTCGTTTGGTTGTTTGTATGTTCAGTTTCTTTTCTGTCAGTCTGTGCCAAAGCACAAACACAGACACGTGTTCTTGTGCCACTGAAATCCTGTGATTGATAACCTGATCTGATAGTAGGAGTGTATGTGGGAGGAAAAACCCACTAAAAGGTTCTTTTACCAAATTATGAAGAATAAATATACATATATATATATAAAACAGAAAAAAAGAAAGAAAGAAAGTGGAAACTCAAATAAAGCTGAGGAATACTGATGACTGGAGAGGAACATTTTTAATAGACCAAAGCTTGTTAATGTGAGACAGTGTACAAAAAAAATAACAAACCTGAATGTATAAGTCTTACCTAACAACATCAAAGTAGGTCTATAACCTCCCTTTTCATCGCCAATCATAAAAAATAACCATAGCAATATTTTTATGTAACGTTTTGCAATACGCACATGGCATTTTTTATTTATGGGTAGGTATTACATAACAATTCGCCCTCGATTAAAATAAGGCCCCATATTTGTGAAATTTAAAAAAAAATACTGTAATCACACCCTGTTTAATCTTCAGCTGAATTTGAGTTTCTGATGGGTGGAGGGGAAAAAAGAGGCAAACCAAAACAAAATAGCAGTGACCTGAAATCTGTGATCAAACGAAGAGGAAAAAGAAATCAACGATTGCACAATTTCTAAATGCTTTTTGTCATTAAAGCGTATTTGTTTTCTAAAACTCTGCAGTCCTGCACGTTCATTGCGCTTCAGGGTGGAAGAAAGAAGGGGAAAAAGTCGCATTTAACTGTATTTTTTATTGTGTGCGGACTCGCATTAAAATTGGGGATTTTATCAGTTCGTCTCGGTTGTTTAAAATGTTTCACCTGCTTCGCTGAAGTGTTTGCTACCGCTGATGTGCTCTGATACTGCTGTGTGATGGATGTTACAGAAGATGCTCAGCAAGTGACTTCAAATTATTATTATTAGGATAAATGCGAAATGTGATCGACAAGCACGGCGAGATAAATTTCTGACCATCGAAGCAAAATTTAAAAAAATGTTATTAGGCAATGAATAAATAAATAAAAAGCAGGCCTGTCTGTAAAGGATGTGAAATGAAGGTATATAGGCCTCACTGCAGGTGAGGTATACATAATAATAGTGTTATTATGTATAACTGGGCCTGCTGCCATCAGCATGCACACTAAAAATAACCATAAACCTGTCCTATTTATCATTTTCATGTACGATGAAGTAATATACAAATAGTTTAAATGGGAAACGTGTGCAAATAAATTAACACTGAAATGTTGTGCAAAAAAAGGAAAAAGAACATATCGACAGGGTTTTTCAAATAGAGATTAAAAGGTTGTGGCTTCAGTCTAAATTACAAAAAAAATGAAGCTTAAACTGTTGTTTCAGAACCTGTGCGAGCCTTCACCAGCTGGAAATGCATTTAACAGTACATCTCTGCACTGGGTTTGTTCACCTCGTGTCTGTACTGTATGTTTTATTACACCTTGGCCTGATCGGTGGTCAAATCGGAAAGTGTCCTGACGCCACCTGGTGGTTTAAAGGAAGCCTCAAGAGCCTTAAGTTGAATGTAAGGCGGTCGATTTTTGAACGGTGAATGCCGATGTTCAAAATTATTATTTTTTACAGGCCAGTGTGTCCATTATTCCATAATCATCGATTTTCATGAATAATCATTAGGCAATTAGTTATGTGTTGAGGTTACAGAACAAGAGAAGACACACAAGCTTAAAAATGGCATTAAATTTAAAAAAGTAGGTAAAAAGTGAAGAACACATACAGATTTTGAATTTTACTCATTTTTGAGTGAAATTATTATTATTATTATTATTGTTATTATAATTCCTTCTTTACTATAAAGATTCACAATTTTCCCCTAATTTTTAGATCCAGTTATTATGTTATTTTACTAGATTCCTGCATTTCTCCACCACAATCTTGATCAAACATACTCTAAAAAAAAAAAGGTTTATTGTAGTATCAATTAAAGGGGAGATGGAGGCAAAGTTTATTTACCTGTGTTAAATTTCTAGGTGAATGGTGGTTAAAAACATTCTGACACTTTGCATTTTGAGAATGTGGAACTGGGATATCTTTATTTAAACAAACTGACAATGCACATTTTTGTAATTTCGAATATTCAATAATAGGTCAAGTTAAAGTAAATGAAAAAATATGTAGATATATAATTTGCTATCAACCTTAAAATAACAAGGAATCTGTCTAACTGTGCACCTGTATTTTATTTTACTATCATTTGATATACACAAGCTTTTATTTTGACACCACTTGAAACTGGTGTGTGCAGTTGAGGGGCAACAAAAGAGAGTGCCTGAAAGAGAAAGAAAGAGATAAGCGTGAATATTTGTGTGTGTGTGTGTGTGTGTGTGTGTGTGTGTGTGTGTGTGTGTGTGTGTGTGTGTGTGTGTAAACCTGGTTTGAACCCAGCTCTCTGGAGGACCCCGTTGCCTGGATTCCGTCCTATCAGCAAGCGACCATCTGCCCTCCTCCCGGCCCTCACGCTCCTACAGGCATCCTCTGCATTTTTCATATTTTTACACACACACACACACACACACACACACACACACACACACACACACACACACACACACACACACACACACACACACACACACACACACATTCAGACACGCTTAGTTCTCACTACACACATTGTCTCACCTCACATATCATGCATTCAGCCACGTGTTAGACACACACACACAGCTGCTCCCTCTGACACTGTATGCCATCTTTGACTCACCAGAGATGATTTATACTCTGGTGTCATTGTCAGTCCTGAATTGTCTCCCCTATCTTGTGTGGAAGCGATCTCCCAGGGATTTTGCACAATGGTCTCAGAAACGCAACCAGCCAAAGCTATCAAATATCATTCATCTGTTCTCGAGCTGTTTGTCTCTTCCCCTTTTCAAGCCCGCTTCGCACCCAAACCCACGCTCCGTCTCTACATTGGTGCTCCCGCAACTTGCCTTTTCTCTTTCTATACCCTGCTTTTTCCTCTCTGTTTCCCTTAGAGCCCAAAGAAAAGGGCAGAGAGCTAATCCTTCAGCATTGTTGGGTGGGCTTAGTATTGTCGTATGGCAGCAAGCACAGAGGGAGAGGGATTATGAGATAGATATGCCAGAGTATACCCAGTTCAACATGTTGATACTGAACAGTTCATGCAGAAATATTCTAATTTTTCATGCATGCAGCAATCCACACAATGACGGAAACAAAACCAGAGGAAAATATGGCAGTTATATTTAATGAAATATTAGAAGTAATCCATTGTCATACAGCATTTATCTCTGTTTATGATACATTCATAAGAATCTCTTTTTTTTTTTAACCCTTGCAGAGCATGTTCTTTCAGGTCATATTCATTTATCTCACTCTCTCTGTCTTTCTATATATATATATATATATATCTATATATATATATACATTTATAAATTATATATTTAGTTTGGCTTTTTTCTGGCTCACCTATTTACAGTCCAACAAGATACCACAAGTGTTTTTCCGCACGCACAACATCAAGACAACAGCGCAATGTGGCCTCTACAAGTCTACAAGCAGGAATCGGGGTAGAATGGGAACTGTGACGCGCAGGGCGGGGCTTAAACCCTGACTTCTCACCTCGAAATGCAGAGGAACACTGAGACAGACAGAGTTGGCAACAGACTCTTATCAGGAGGACTTTTGCAATTTGTACTGCCAGAGGTGAAGTCGCACGGAAGAGAGGAGACACTGATGATCAGCCGATCAGCAGGATGACTCACCTCACCCTGCTTACAGAAGATCGAGTGTCAGTTTGGTATCTCGGCTTCAAGTGAACATAAATCACTGCAGGGTGAAGCTGAGTTATTGTGTCTTGTAAAGGCAGAGTCTGCAGCAAATGTCAGACATGCAGCAAACCGCATGTATGAGCTGGAAAACTTTCCAGGTTGTGGATATACATGCAACCACTGCTGTGGATGGACATGTGTAGCTTTTATAAGAGTTATATGTCAGCAGAAGCCTGAAGAAAATCTAGCAGCGCACTAATACACCAATGCATATCATTAGTCTGACAGTGATTTTCAGACATAGAAACATAACACGTGTAAACATAACTAAAGTGCAAAATGTAGAAAAAAAGTAGAATTGCTTATCAAATTCAAGCACATCAGCCATCTTAACAAATTAATAGAAATAGCATAAACTAAATATAATATATAAATAAATGTAACATACAAAAACAGAAGTCATACACTGGCACTGGTATGAAGTAAACAGTTTAGCTTCAGCGTCCATAAGGCTGAATCTGACTACTAACATTAAAAGGCAATAGCATGCAGGCCAGGGGTTTTAAGACACCAAACCAAACTTTTCAGTTCATTAGCTTCTTAGTTTCAGTCTGTTACTCCACTGAAATTCAGCTGCTGAACACACACACTTACACATACACACACCCATAAAGGCTTCAGTGTCTGCTGTGTCCCCACAAAAGACTTAGATCAGACTCAGAGTTTGGACTAGCAACTTATGGCATTGTTTTATCGAGCAGAATTCAACAGCGAGGCATCATCACATTCAAATTCATGGTTTTAAAATGACATCAGAATCGTAATAGTGCCTTAAGGATCAAAAAATAAATAAAAAGCCCTCTCATCCTTTGGACTCTTTCCTCATCAGTTCCCTTCATTATGTAGGATTGTTGCTTCTTCTTTCGAATTAGAGGTAAGTTGATGCTACATCTGTTTTTAATTCTAGTCTTACATACATGCAGCATCCCCACAAACGAAGCCACGCTTGCACATTTTGGAGACAATTCTGAGCATTTGAAAAACTCAAACATACAAAAACAACTTATTATAGCATAAAAGACATTTTTAATGTTATCCTATAAATGTGGTTATTAGAACTGAGAGCAGCAGGAGTTGTGAGCATATTTGAAAAAATTGCTTCCAGTGCTCTCTGGTGGACAAATGACTAACTGGAGACGCAGTTTTTAAAATTACGCCAAATATATTTTAGTGTAACTTACTGGCTGACATCATGTATACACCCATTAAAGGCCTCACATCAGGGTTTAAATTACAGTTTTTCCAACTGTAATTACTGATCACATCCACAATTTGTTTACTGTGAGATCTGTAATTTCCCCTAAAGTTCCCTAACAGAACTTTTAGTTTCAGCAACTCTGTAACTCCGTTATGGACAGAGTGTAGGACAGGTCGAATAAAATGTCTGGGACTGACTGTGATTGCTGAGTTCAAGTCTGTCATTCAACAGTGAGAAAGATTAATCTCAAGGGGAAAACATTTTTCAGTCGTCCCAGGAGTGGACATCCTGGCAAATTCACCCCAAAGTCTGGCTGTGCCGTGTTTACAGAAACTGAAAAAAACAAAGAGCTAAATCTGAGACTCTACAGGCCTCAGTTAGCATGTTAAATATTACAGTTCACATGTAGATCACAGATCACAAGACATCTGGAACAATGCCGTTTGGACAGATGAGACTAAAGTGGAGGTGTTTGGCCATAATGCACAGCACCATGTTTGGAGAAAACCAAACAAAGCAAATTAACACAAATATGTCACACCAACTGTCCAGTACAGGAGTGGAGGTGTGATGATGTTGGTCTGTGTTGCAGCCACATGAAAAGATTTTCACCACAACAATGTGAGAGACTGATTCCGTCATGGAGAAAACAATTACGTCCGATTACTGATGCTTAAAGATGGCTACTGGACCATGGGGTATACTTGGTTATTCACATCCTGCTTCTGCATTTCAGCTTATTTTTTTTAATAACAACACAGTGTAATACGTCATGCGTTGGTATTCACCTGAGGCTATATATACATTATTTTAGAATCTGGTAAGACCATGTGACTTTTTAATATGTCCTGACGTGTTTTCTGACCTTAGAGTTGAAAGAGGGTGTGCTTTCTTTATACCAGGACTGTAAGTACAGACAACAAACTTCTAGAGCTAAATATTTTTAAAATGATGTGAGGCTAATGTGCACAGGAACATAAATAGTATTTCGCCCTTTCTTCCATGCATACAAAACGTTGTCGGTACGTGCGCTTGATGAACGACAAGCGCACATAGAGCCTGCTCCTTACCATCACACACCACAATTATCACAGCCTGGCATAAATTGAACCTGTGTCTGTGTCTCTTATTGCTTTACGTAACATTTTCTGACAGAAATGCTGAAAGAAAACAAGTGCTTTTTTTCCATAATCCATTGGATACATGCTCGCACGGCTGATTTGGCCAGAGGCACCGACAAACAAGCTACATCGTTCCATCACACTAGGCTTACTAAGAAATGTAGCTAAAGATTATCAATGTGGGGTGCTAAGAGAGACTTATGGGCCTGAATCAGCCATGCACTTTGATTCAGACTGTCTTCTATCTATCGCTCTATATCTACACGATTGTTTGGCGTGCGCTCAATGCTTGAATGCATGTAAAATCTCCTAAAAACAGCAGCGTACATTAAGATTTGGGGGATTTTTTGGAGGCAAAATAATTGCCTCAGTTAGACAAGATGTTAATGGAAACTGGGAGTTTACTACCTATTATGTTTTATGATTTTTCTTTTCTCAACTGTTTAAATACTGTAATATCCCTGTAATCGGATACATACAGTAAAAGAATTCACAGGGTTCCTCTAGCTGATCTTAGACCAGCAGGGTAGGAATTCATAAGAGAAACACCTAGAATATTTACACCATATGACAGACGACATAATACTATAGTTCCAGCCTATCTATATTATTTATACTCATATATAATACAGTTTTTATCTATTAAATCTGAGAATGAAGTCAGATTCGTTTATATATTTACACTGAAATGTTTTCTTTCTGATGGATTCTGTACAGATCCTTTCATGTATTAAAGGTTCATTTGGTACACGCACACACACACATGCACTCACAAATACTCACACACACAGACGCAAAACGCTGCTGGGTGGTGCGAGCTGCTACGAGGGACAACAGTGGGCACGCAACAGACAACAGGTAGAAGGTTGTGGTTGCAGTTGATGTGGAGGAGTTTCTCGGCAACTGCGTCATTTACTCCTGATTTGAATGCGTCTAGTTCTCACTTTTAAACCTACATTTCTTTTTTTTCTCTTCACTTCTTTTCCAGTTTCATCTCTGTTGTACCTTTTTTTCCTTGTTCTGCAATCTTTCCTCCACTACAGTTGGCACTTTACCCTCCTACACCCTCAACGTCCCGGCCGGCGAACACCGAATACACCCCCCTGTTGTTTTCTGTTCTAAGAGGTAGAACATAGGTGGGATGCAGCTCCCTCCTGCGGCGTGCCTATATGTAGTGTGTACTATAAGTGTGTGTGTGTGTTTCGTCAGCACTTCGGCTGGTCTATTTCAGAACACTCTGTGTCCATGTCAGAGTCGTACAGCGAGTGGCCCGTGGGGTCACTCTGAGACGATGGCGGGTCTTGTGGCGTGTGAGTGTGTAAAGTGTTTGAGCGCGTATCGTCCTGGAAAGTGTCCGTGCGGGAGTAGAGGCCGAGGTCGGGGAGCTTCGAGGGCGAGTCGCTGCCCTCTGTGGTGTCGTTGTAGCGGAAGTCCTCCAGGTCGACGAACCACTCGGGCCAGAATCGTCGGCGGATGCGCTCGCAGTACATGGCGAGGTTGATCAGCTCACCTGGGTGGAACAAACATCTCAGTAGGTACAGCGCCCATAAGGTATCTCACTGAGACACCAGTGATATAAGTGAGTATAGGATTAGATCTCACAGTCCATAAAACAGCAAATAGCAACGCCAGCTGATAGCTCAGGAAACACTTTACTGGGGATTTCTGTGCAACTGCTCTAGCCTGCCTACAAGCTGCTTTGCAACCCACCTAAACACCAGTTGCTCATTTTAATCCCATCTTGGGCTGTTGTGTATACACATATAGAGCACTGCCTAATGGAAATAACACCTTCTTTTGACTAAAGTGGCCCTAACTGAAATATTATTTTCCAGTAATGATGACTTAGATTTAAAAGAAGAAGAAAACAGATTTTTATGTATAAATAGTAATAAAATGATAATTCATCACTTTTCCATTGGTCCTTTTAGGCACTGATGAGCTTTAAAGGTTAGCAGAAAAGGTTAAAAAAGTTTCTAAGTCAAAGATCAGAGAGTTTCTTATTATTAATTTTATTCTTATTCTCTTAGATAAACAAATAACTTGATTTACAGTTTAGTGAATTTCATTTTCATTTTGATGTTTCTCATCTTGCATCAGTTGATTATGATTTTCGCTAAAGGACATTGTGTTGTTTTCCTCTCATACATAGTGTTCAAATGTATGAATTCTGTGCTGAATGTGTAATTAGAACATGCAAAAGTTCACATTTCTATATTTCTATATTTCATATAAAAATTCAGAAAGAAAAAGATTAGATATGTTTCCCGTGTTCTATTATGAATCAAATATGGATTTGAGAGATTTGCAAATCATTGCATTCTGTTTTGATTTACACTTTATGCATCATCCTGACTTTTTTGGAATTGGAGTTGTGTATACTGTACATACATCACTCAAGTGCAAGTTTGCTTGAAATTAGGTAGACTGCCTTTCTGGTGAATTCACCTTTGATTAGCTGCTCTGGCCGCGATCCCGGTAGCGTCCACATAGCAGGGGCCAGGTGACCAAACACTGCGGCGTCTACTGTTGAAAGCTTAGAGCCCATAATGTACTTCTTATCACCTTAGACAGCAGACAGAAAAATATAAGTCAAACAGTGAAGCTTTCCCCCCTTGAATTCCATTTTCTTCTGTTTTATAATAAATAAACACATACTGGTAACAGATTAACTGACACCTTTAGTGAAAAACATTTAACCTGAGAAGCCACCTGTCATGGCCAAACAACTGCAAATTGTCTACCATGAACTACCCGGTTTGACAGTGATTGCAATGCTAAGTTTCTACCACAGCAGGTCAGTGTTCAGCAATCCCTTCAGTTTTTTTCCATCTACTGCTGCTAACAAAAGTGATGTCTCTGGTTATAGGTCTCAAGGCGCATATTGAAAAGCCACTGATCTGGCCCTGGGGTAAAATATGCAACCAAAATGGTGACACACACTGAGATCGAGCTTCACAATACAAAGTGATTTGTAGATTTACAAAACAAAGCAAAAAAAAAAGGAAGAAAAAAAAGTGTTTTCCCACTGAAGACTCGAATGTGACCACATCTAAATCTGGGTGATTTTCTGGATTCCAAGTTTTGAATCCATTTGTCTTCTGGATAAACATACTTCTAACCTTAATGCATACTTAAATAGATTCAGTTGCCCATAGGCTGACTCATACTATTTTAAATTGGAAAAAAAACCCTCACCTAGCAGGGTGGCCAGGGTGCGCATGTCCTTCTCCATTAAGGCGTACACCTCCTCGGTAGAGAACCGTCCAATCCCGTGACCATACATCTCCCTCTTAACTATCCCACCTGTCAGGTGACTCAGGATCCACTTGAGTAGGTCACTCAGTGGACCGCTCACCGACAGCATCTTCTGGGTCTCCTCCAGGTTGTCCACCCACTGACAGTAAGCTATGGTCCTGTGAGATGCATATATATTTATATATACAGACACACAGATGCACTCATTTAATACAAAAACAATCAGCTTGAATCTCAGCGGTCCCTCACCAGTAGAAGTGCTCATCTACCATTTTGGTGATGGCGCGTGATAAGGCCTTCTCCTGGGGTGTCAGGCTCTTGTTGAGGCTCACGCCCAGCTTCTCCTCCAAGTAGTCGATGATGAATTCTGTCCCACACACTTGCTCCTGGTTGTACTCGATCCATGGCATCTTTCCCTGCGGCGAAAGCTTCCCATCAAAGTAGTTCTAGAAGAGGATTAAGGAAAGGGGGTGGGAAGATGATGAGAAAATTCTCAAAGTGGTTGGTAAATGCTGCAAAAGAAACTGAGTGACCTTTGCAGGAGAGATTATTTTTAATAAATTCATTTTATTATATAACAGACAAAATATTGTTTTTCTTTTGCAGCCACATAAACACAGTCATACCTGGTAGGGCAGGTCAACCATACGGAGGTAGGTCTCCAGCTTAAGGCAGAAAGGCGACAGAGATGGGGCGCCAGTTTTGGGCCTGGAGAACTGGTGGAGTATGATTGCATCTTTAGAGTCCAGCTCTTCCTCCTTTCTGTATGAGGCAAAGAAGGAAAGAGCTGCATGTCACATACACTCCAAGGGTTGTGAAAAAACAACAACTAAACACTAAAATGTAGAGTGTGGGTTGGGTGTGAGTCAACTGCATACATGGACATAGCACTCGTCTTCTATATTTCTACATAGACATTTAGTCCTTTGCAGTTTTCAGCATTTTTTCATTTGGATTGTGTTCTTCATCAGAAGTTTAGCCTTTTCTCTTGATGCTACATTGTAAATATGATGGATTAAGACCAATCTATCAGCCTCAAATACATCCCTGCTTTTCACTTTGATTAGAAGACTGATACCATCCTCATAGCCGCCTGTTAGTAGTCTACTTCATATTATAGCTGAAAACAGGGAAGCAATTAGGCTGTTCCCGCTTTTAGGGAACAAAAAGGAAGTCGGCATGACACAAATCTTTAGATCTTAGATGTACAAACACTTGATATAACATTAGACCATGTTTAAATTTAAGTTAGGATGAGTGTTAACCAAGTATTTTGTATCAACTATATAGAGAGTGTAGTTTTTTCTATTATTTGATGTTATTAGCCCCTCTGATGTCAGTGAGAGTGGGCATCATTGAATAGTCAGTTTTGGCACAGGCACACGGGTTTACAAAGGGCAGCCAATCAGAGGAAATCTGGCTTGGAGG
Organism: Rhamphochromis longiceps; assembly: GCF_057381845.1. NCBI lineage: Eukaryota > Metazoa > Chordata > Actinopteri > Cichliformes > Cichlidae > Rhamphochromis > Rhamphochromis longiceps. Next base: position 7,378,862 of record NC_140571.1, on the reverse strand, counting down.
GCGGCCTTAAAGGGAGAAGAGCTATTAGCTTCATACAGTCGAAGTCTGGCCAAAAGCCCATTACAAGATAAAGAACTATACTGCAACTGTAGAAGAGTCCATGAACAAAAAAATATGGAGATAGCCACCACAGTTGCTCATAAAGCACTTATTTTTGTGGTTATTGTTAGAGTAATAAGGTTGGTGTATGTATTTAGCCAGTTTTGGGGAGCATACAAAGATAGACTTAGCAGATTTTATGGTTAAGGTAAGTCTCAGAAGCACAGCACATTTTTATTTAATTTTAGCCATATTTTTTTCAAATCTTTTACTTTCAGTCTAGTTTTAGTTGGCCAAATATCTAAAGATTATAGCAGACTAGATCTGAAGCTGATTCAGGTGACAAAATATAAATATGTTGGTGTAAAAATTGTTGTGTTTTTACTGTTGAGAGTTTTTCCAGCGTCCTGTTTTCCTTGACATCAAATGTAAATTATGTCCATATGTCTACTCTTCTCTTCCTACCAAGCATTAGAATTTTGTTGCATTTCCGTGAGAAACGGGGGTCATGGGCGCTAGCTGTACCTAGTAGTGGGCAGATCGATCCAAATATGGATAGCATCAATACCAACGCTGGAACTGGTATTGGATTGATACTAGCACAAGAGGGCTGATACTCTGTTTCTATCCTCTAAGTAAGGTATGTCGCCCTCTGAATTGTGTTTTTGAAACCTTTTTGTTTTGACTGTCATGGATTTATTTACAGCGTAAAGCACACTTGAAAAAAGTCCTTTAGAGACAGGAACATTTGCACTCCAAAAAGTTTCCAAAAAGCAAACAAACAAAAAACGACAACAACACAGTTTCATATCCATGAAAAAGTGAACGTTGTGTTTTTATTGTGTTAACTAATTATTGTGGAAAGTAAAAATCACAGCGATTCAGTGGTCTAAAATTTGAAAATTGATAGTGATTCGTCTCATTAGTCATGACACACTTACTCTCCCCTACATAAACTGCCTTTATACACTGAAATCAGTATTGGTACTGATATTGGTATCGGCAATAGTGGCCCAGTATTTACTTGGTATTGGATCATACCAAAATTAGCAATTTTGCTGCACTGTTTCCGGGGCCAGATCAAATTTGCGACTCTAACCTTCTGACTGAATCACTTCCATACTCATCGGCTGTTCTGATTGGCTCTCCGCTCTCCAGATTATTCTGATCTGGTTTTTATTATTTGAGGAAACTGTCAGTACATTTCCTCACAGTTAATGTCCTCCTGCTTTAGTTTTTACTAAGTTACTCTCTTGCTTTCGTCAGCAAAATAAAAAATGAAAATGAAAAGGTCGTAAGTATGTGCATCACGTGGGCTGTCTGCATGAAAACTGTAACATTATAATAACGAATCACCGACCGGTTAATGTCAAAACTGCCACAACCACAGCCAGACGAAAAGCAGCACATTCACGCGGAGAGGATGCAGAATTAGGACAAGGAGCTGTCCGCCGTGTAAAGTGCTGAAACGACAAACAAGCAGGCGGCTGAGTGCAGAGGAGCTGTCTATTTTCAGTGCGGTGCTTAAATAGCCGCTGACACCAGAATAGAAGAGGATCGCCTACAGCACGCATGGCTGCTGACAGGACGATGTAGAGAAAGGGAGGCAGGGGGGAAACTGCAACATATCCGCTCATACAGGTACAAAAAAACAACAACAAAAAAACCGCAGAGGAAGCTTCCGTTTCCTCATCTTAAAAGCACATCGTCAGTGCCATTTGCAGTAACACTAAGTACCCTTTAAACTGTAACATAGCACAGACCCTGGCCTGGACTGCGGGTAAATCGAAGAAATAAACTCGCTCAGTCAAAGCTTTCACCCTGAAAATGAATAATCAAGCACACAGCGCTTCTTTCTACTTTAAAGCTACCATATCCCCTCCCGCAACCTTCATGATTCAAGGTGTTTACATCAGAGGTTATAAAAGACCGACACACCACTGCAGCGTTTAGACTGGACCTAAACACCAGCGGGAGTGTTAACCTCCATCACCTCCCTCGTCCTTCTAGCAGAGACTAATGAAAGCGACCTACTGCCTCTAATGTCCTTTCATTTGGCAGCAGAGCTATGTGAAGGCCGTGGTAGCACACGGACATACAATAACACTAATAAACTATTATCATATCACTAATCACAGAAATAAGCTAGCGAAGATGGAAATCTCCCCTAATATGTGTGTGTTTATGAGGAGGAAGCTCAAGGGGTGGAGGTTCCGTTACATCACAACACCCCCACCCCCACTCACGACTCCTTCTCCCCCGTCTCCACTCTCACCCAGCCCAATCAGACGAGATTAAGTAATATCAGACCTCAGTGGAAAATACAGCTTTGGAGTGAAAATATGAGCAGATCAAATCCACACGGATTGTGCTCTGGCCTGGGAGGCCTGCGTACAGGGATCCTGAGGTCTGCCTCTCTCTGGCAGTCCCTGTGTTGTTGTTGTTGTTGGTACCTGATGGCCAGCAGTTCGTGCAGCAGATAAGCAGCGGCAGCGAGCAGAGCCCCTCCGGTCAAATACAGTGTTTTCCGCCACCACGAGTCCGAGCCCAAAGCTGACATGATCCCGCCGCAGTCCTGCAGTGGGTATGCGATGATGTACCCGTAAAACGAGAGCTGATCATCGGACCCCAGCAGACCGGAGGAGAGGCTCTGGTTCGGTCCGAGATCAGCCACACACGACCGAGTCCAGGCGAACCCGACACGCCAGTACATGCTCTCTGTCTCTGGCCACTTTCCGCCTCACCCTGGCAGCCAAGAGCTTCATCAGCGGGGGCTTCATGGGTGCACGCGGATGCAGGTGAGAGGCGACGGCACGAGGACCAGCCGACCGGACACAAGCATCCCGCCCGGAGCCCGTCCCCGTAGCGGGGTTGACTTTCTCTGAAGCCCGCTCGGAGCTCCCAGGTTATGTCCCCCTTTTTATAATTACTGTCAAGAGTAAGTGAAACACAAAAGGGTTTCCGGTTATGTTTTCAATATAAAAGTGGATTTGCGGGTCATCCTTTGCAAAATAATTCGAGTAATGTCAAGAAAAGTGCCGAACAAAAATAGATAAATCCAAAGCTAAATACAAACCATTATTAAACTACTACAAAATAATAAGGCTACTTTACTGGTGGACAGCCAAATGAATGAGTGGCAACAGGACAAAATTCCTTCCCTTTTGACAATACTTTGTATCTAACCTTTTAAAACAGATAAAACTCTTATAAATGAGGCAACAGTGCTAATAAAAATATTAGAAACAGCACAATATTTGTGGCAATAAAAGGTCACAAAAATGAACAGGTGTGCCACAGAGAATGAGAAAATATGAAGATTTGTTTCAAGTTTACTGAAGCGTAGTAGCTTTAAAAGTCGAACTTCAAACAGGCTTTTGTATCTTTTGACCATGATTAATTCTTTGGGGTTACACTTATTTTAAACTTAATTCCTTGTCGGTGCGGTTGCCAACAGATTTGTCACAGACTTTACGTTAAGGTTATGATTAAGTACTCCTGAAGAAGCACTTAAAAATAGTTTTGCTTCCGCATTTTGTCAGTTCATGTGTAATCTTGACTTTAGACCTTTATTTTGAAGGAGACATCACATAGCTTGCCATACTACCTCCGCTGCCCTTATGCAGCTAAAGCGACGTCACGGGAACTGACTGTACCCCGAAGGCGTCAACTACCAGAGTTTACTGCACCTTCAGTGCTTCATTTTCATAATCATAACGTACAATTTATCCTCATTTTTAATGTCGCCACTTGGAGCCCCAGGCTGTGCACATTCCGAATTTTCTACCAGTACATGTCAGCTGTCACTCTTTGTAATCAACACTAGGGGTCCCACCACAGCCCCTGCTCTGAGCAGACACTGCTGTTGGTAAAAAGGATTTCCTATGACTTTTGTAACATGCTGGAAGATGCCTCAATGTGCATTACACAAAAACGAAGGCCCACTTTGTTAAGTAGACAATACACAATAGACTTTATTACCATAACTGAGCTTCGAAATGAGCCTTAAAATAACATTTTCTTTGTTCTTTAACTAGAACTAGATATATCCATGTAGGATCATAGGATCACACCCTATTTTAAAGTGGACACCAACAATAGAGGAGTTGAATGGCAGGAAAAAGGCCAGAGGGCACCGTGCCACATCTGTTTTTCTTTCTTTTTTTAAAGGAAAAAAAAAGAAAAGGCCTGAAAGAAAAATAATAATAATAAGCAACAATAGCAGCACACTATGCAGTTCACCTGAATGGGACAATGTGCTTTCATGAGGGGTTCTCTCTTTAACCAGCAGCTTTTATTTTGTAAGGCTTTCAAGCACCTTGTTTTAAGTACAGCCACACACACAGCTTCCGCTGTATTACATCACAAAAATATAGAGACATTTACACACACATATTGCCACAACTCAGTGATTAAATTCAGGGAATAGAGTAAATTAAAATAAGGTACAACCAAAACTTTGCAGATAAACATTTAAAAAAATATGTTCCTTGACAAATTAAAAGCAAAGGTTTTTCCAAAAACAAAAAAAGTGTTAGATAATGCACTATACAACTAAAGTAGGGTAAATGGAAAAAATATTTACTATAAAAACAAACAGGGGCACTTTTATCTGAAGCACAAACCAGCTCATGATTTCCATTAAACTTTTCTTATATAAGCAAAAGCATGAAAGATAAAAGAAAAGTATCATAAGGCTATTTACAAGGAGGTGGGGGTTGGTGGGTTGTCATAATTCAAAACAGTAAATTCTTGTATTCAAAGAGCTCATTTGTGCCCTCATGAGGAGCTTCTCTTGGCATTTCTCCAGCCACAGTTTACCAATCAGCCAGCAGAGACACTTAACAGGGCAGGTGCATCCCATCACAGCTGAACAGGGTGATAACCAATAAGATCCACCCTGTAAGCTCAAAATCAATTAACAGGAAAAAAAAAAAGTCTACTGCAATCCCTGAGGAATTAAAACCCACCCAGAGTGGCCGCTCACATGTAGTACACACAGACACAGACATGCACGCACAGTGCTCGTGATCAAGTTTTGTTTTTTCAAATCCCACGGAGCTCGACGTGTAAACACTCACTCCTCTGGACTGTTCAAGGATGTCAGGATCATCACAATGACGAGTGTCTACTGAACCATTACATCTGTTCCCCCTACATTCCCTTCCACCCCCAAAATGTTCCTTGGCTTTTAAGTTCGTTTCAAGTTGGAGCCTAATCGAGACAACGTCATGGCTTGTTGTATTCGATTTGCTGTTCACTGCAGGCATTTCCGTGTTTCTCGCTCAGTCCACAAACCCATAATGATCAGACAAGGAGGAAAAGGTAAAGACACTCAGTTTGTTGGGGAGTGGGGGTTGATTGAGGATCAAATTTCTGATTATTGTGACTGTTTCCAAGTGACACTGTAATGGTTGCACTGTGACATTACAAGAAGATCCTCCACGTCGACATTATGGATTCCCACGGAAATACAGACGGCATGCTAAGACTGACTGTAGGAGTTGCTCTGGTTCCCATTGGAGCTCTGATCACTCTCACTGCAGACAGAGAGAAAAATGAAGTGCATACAGGTCACTGAGATAGACTGTGAGAAGTCCAAGTGTACAAGAACATACTGTACTAATGAAAGCAGACCCACAGCAATTAAAAACAATTAACTTGTGAAACCATTTCCAGAGAAAAGAAGCTCAAACCTCATCTTCACATGTACAGTAATTTTCTACCTACACTTTGCACAACCTTTACATATTTCTTAATTTCTATTCTAATATCTGTCGGTAGTACGTACATACGTACATACATACGTACATTTTTTTCCTGTTATGAGGATTAATAATAATATTTAAAGATACTGTAAACACCATATATTCCATTTCTGTACCACAGTTTGATTTATTTTTTTTGTACCATGACACCCAAGACAAATCCTCGTTTGTGTACAAACGTGGCAATTTAAAAAAAATAAATAAAAAAAATAATACAGATTCTGATGAGACAACCGTCTACAATCATTTTCACCTGAGACTATTTTTTTAATCATCTCCATCTTTTCAGCCACCTCTAACATGGAAATCCCCATGTCAGTGTTACGTCAGTATGACACTAACTACAGTGGCTTGCAAAAGTATTCGGTACAAAGTGGCGTACACGTGAGAAGTGGAACGAAAATCATACATGATTCCAAACATTTTTTACAAATAAATAACTGAAAAGTGGGGTGTGCGTAATTATTCAGCCCCCTGAGTCAATACTTTGTAGAACCACCTTCTGCTGCAATTACAGCTGCCAGTCTTTTAGGGTATGTCTCAACCAGCTTTGCACATCCAGAGACTGAAATCCTTGCCCATTGTTTTTTGCAAAACAGCTCCAGCTCAGTCAGATTAGATGGACAGCGTTTGTGAACAGCAGTTTTCAGATCTTGCTACAGATTCTGGATTGGATTTAGATCTGGACTTTGACTGGGCCGTTCTAACACATGGATATGTTTTGTTTTAAACCATTCCATTGTTGTCCTGGCTTTATGTTTAGGGTCGTTGTCCTGCTGGAAGGTGAACCTCCGCCCCAGTCTCAAGTCTTTTGCAGACTCCAAGAGGTTTTCTTCCAAGATTGCCCTGTATTTGGCTCCATCCATCTTCCCATCAAATCTGACCAGCTTTCCTGTCCCTGCTGAAGAGAAGCACCCCCAGAGCATGATGCTGCCACCACCATATTTGACAGTGGGGATGGTGTGTTCAGAGTGATGTGCAGTGTTAGTTTTCCGCTACACATAGCATTTTGGCCAAAAAGTTCCATTTTGGTCTCATCTGACCAGAGCACCTTCTTCCACATGTTTGCTGTGTCCCCCACATGGCTTGTGGCAAACTGCAAACGGGACTTCTTATGGTTTTCTGGTAACAATGGCTTTCTTCTTGCCACTCTTCCATAAAGGCCAACTTTGTGCAGTGCACGACTAATAGCTGTCCTATGGACAGATTCCCCCACCTGAGCTGTAGATCTCTGCAGCTCATCCAGAGTCACCATGGGCCTCTTGGCTGCATTTCTGATCAGCGCTCTCCTTGTTCGGCCTGTGAGTTTAGGTGGACGGCCTTGTCTTCGTAGGTTTACAGTTGTGCCATACTCTTTCCATTTCTGAATGATCGCTTGATCAGTGCTCCGTGGGATGTTCAAGGCTTGGGAAATCTTTTTGTAGCCTAAGCCTGATTTAAATTTCTCAATAACTTTATCCCTGACCTGTCTGGTGTGCTCTTTGGACTTCATGGTTTTGTTGCTCCCAATATTCTCTTAGACAACCTCTGAGGCCGTCACAGAGCAGCTGTATTTGTACTGACATTAGATTACACACAGGTGCACTCTATTTAGCCATTAGCACTCATCAGGCAGTCTATGGGCAACTGACTGCACTCAGACCAAAGGGGGCTGAATAATTACGCACACCCCACTTTTCAGTTATTTATTTGTAAAACATGTTTGGAATCATGTATGATTTTTGTTCCACTTGTTACGTGTACACCACTTTGTATTGGTCTTTCACATGGAATTCCAATAAAATTGATTCATGTTTGTGGCTGTAATGTGACAAAATGTGGGAAAGTTCAAGGGGGCCGAATACTTTTGCAAGCCACTGTACAGGCAGCACTGTGTTGTTCACATTATTAAAAAAAAAAAAATTGCATAAAAAAGGAAAAACACTGTAAAATGTACACATGAACTGAGATAAAAGTCATTTCAAAATCACTTAAACACTGAAAATATGTAGCGGCAACAAACCAGATGTTAAAACTAAAACTGTGTTGATCAAACCACTTTATCAAAATCTCTGTTTTTGCACCAAATCCTTGCATTTTTGTTTTATTTGCACAAAGGTCTAACCTCCCAACTTCTTTTATAAATTGGTTTGTAAGAATCAGAATACTTTAATAATCCCTAAGCAAATTATGTGAGTTACAGTTGCTCCAAAACAATAACAGTAACAGACTAAACTAATTAAATTATACAATATATTACGAAGTTTACAAAATATAAAAAAATAGCTAAAATATATACACAAATGGCTCAATTTAAATATCAAGAATATTACAGAGGTGAAATATATATGATTGATATTTTACTCTACTTAATCTGTCCTGTGTGTTTTAAAATATAGGATTTTTTTTTTAAAGAGAAAGAAACAAGTACACTACATACCTGTTTGGAGGTGGTTTGGGTTTTGGCATCTTATTTAGGACAGCAGCTATCTCCTTTCTATCATCAAAATTTTTCCACTGGTCATACAGCTTCAGAATGACACGGATAATCTCCAGGATCTTTACAAAAAATAGACACACAAAAAACACAAGACAACGTGAGGCAACGCAACATCAGTAATGAAAACTCACAAATGTTAAATCAAAGTAAAATGGGTCATTTTCCTGTAAGTAAAATATACAGTAGTCATTGAACAAAATGAACATTTTCTTATGTAAAATCATATACATGAAGTGAATGACATGATCCGTCTGTGTCAGTATGTTACATGCTCAAATCCATAGCAAAAATATCACTTTATGTGGTTAATATTTGAGCACAAAATATTACTAGCACATACACATACAGTACATAAAAGGATAGCAGTGATTTTAATAACTAGGTCAATCTCATGACCCCGTGCTACTTAAACGCAGATAACTCATCAGCAGTTAATGGTGGCAAAGTGAGAATAAAGATGTAAAAACTTGATTTAAACAGGCAACAATGTGCCTGCCATATCACAATGTGTGGAACCTCAAGTTGCTATATGTTATGAGGCTAAGTACGAATGGGTAAAACTCTACAACACTGAAACTGATATCAAACTGACTTTGTCCATGTCGACCGAGAGCTCTGCAAACCACTGTCTGGCATCTTTCTGCTGCACCACACAGGCAACATGCAGACAGGCTGTGGGAGGAAAAGAAAAACTGATCAGGTTAAAGCTTATTTAAAATCAGTAACTATATTAGAGAACAATCTGAAATGCATGGGTACAAGTCTTACCCAGGGCGATCATGAAGGGAGGGTAGAGCAGACACAAATCTGTCCTGTACGTGTCATTCACTATTCGCCTGGTAAAGAGACATTGGCAGGGCAGGCACAGAGTGAGGACACACAAAAACAACTAAATCGAATAAACAAAAGCGACAAATGTCAAGCAGATGGTATCGTACCAGGCCAGAGGCAGCAGCATGTCCTCCTGTCCCATATCCTGCACATACTGCAACAGTGGTCTGTAGGGGTGGTACACAATCAGGCAACAGTCCTGAAAACATAGAAAAATATTACATCAATAAATCAGTAACACAACACTCAGTCAAGCCAGCACTAAAGACACAAATCTTTCTGTACTTACCATCAGCTCCAAAAGGTAAAATTCACATTCTAATATCTGTAAATACACAAAGCAGGACTGGGTTTAGGACACAACATGCATGGCAACATAAACTAGTTCAGAGAAGACTCCAAAGAAAACACATGGCAGCTTCTTACAGAGATAACTTACTCACAAAACAAATTAAAAATGCTTAAAAACCAAGACATCTGAGAGAAGACCATCTGGACAGTATAATATATTATACACCTTTAAAAGCTTGCAAAGCTTTTAAATACTATTCAACATACGTGACATAGTGTGTGTATATATATATATATATATATATATATACACACATACATACATATACACACACACACACATACATACAGTGTATATATAATAATTAACATGCAAAATAACAATTTTATTTATCCCTCTTTGTTTATTTTCTCTGACTTATAACTTGAGGAAGTTAAGCTACCCGTTCTTGAATTTTTATGGTTTAGTAAACATTCAAATAGATAAGCAGTCACTTGTAGCACAATTAGAAATAATTAAACTTCTGATAAAAACTCCACCAGCAAATATTAGACTGCTCACAATCTACACCGCTTTTTGTTTAGAACTGTCTGTGTGCTACTCCATCATTCTCTTTTACTATGTCTGCAAAAGCAGACACAAAAATTTATGTTTATGAGTAGCATCACCTTGCAAATTCCCTCCCTGCTGTGTGAACCACTCCCTCCTTTTATCACTTTGCAGTGGCCCTCTATAAATAATAATTTACACACTTTTCTGGTCAGAGGGCATGTCAAAGCTGTGCTGGTGATGTCCCGGAAACCCTACAGTGATGCTAGATAAATAATCTTGTGGCAGCTCACTGCATTTGCCACCACAATGTGAGATGCTGTGCACAACAACTGTGCGTACTGTAGCACACAGTACAATGCTATCTCTCAGAGTAACTGAGTTTTCATCACAAGGGTGTGAACATTAGCTGGGGAATCTCACATATTAATAGACATTAATGCCATGACACTGTGATATAGAGTAAAAGGTTCTTGTTATGTTGTAAAGCGGCATGGCGGTTAATAAATAACTTTTCAGATCAATTGAATTCTGTCCATTTTTTCCTCAATCTCTGCTTTACTAAAATATCATGTACATAAGACAACAACTTAAATGTTTTTCATGTCTAATGTCCTCAACTCTTTCTGTCCTGTGCAATTTACCATCAAAACTCAAAACGGTATTTTTGACTGTCATAAAAAAGATCACTTTACCTCTTTATATTATGATGCTGTGCCTGTTATATTAACTTCCGCAAGGATATTTTACTTACATGATTCATTCTGTAGGGGAACTCCTTTGGAAAGGCAAAGGAAAATCTTGTTTTCACTGTTTGAGAAAAATAAAACAGCATTATACAACCTACACTGCAGGAGAAAAAACGCATTTATTTTTAAATTTAAAGAATATGTTGCTGAACACAGTCACTTACACACAGATGTTGCTGCAGAGATCAGCCTGGTGTTGGATACAACTCCAAATTCCTAAAAGGACAAAAATGATTAAGATCAGATCAGTTAATAAGTGGGAACCTTAAAGACAGTAAGGAACTTCGAGGCTTCGTGGCAGCACAGAAACACTCATACCTCAACTTTAGAAGCCAGGAAAACACAGGTAGGAGCCATGAGAACTGGATCTATACTTTTCAGAGAATACCTACATAGAAGAAGACAAAGAAAATTATTTGTTTGAGTAGTAGGTATTAAAGTAAAAAAAAAAAAAATAATAAAAACAACTATTTAAAAAACTGAACACAATAACCTAAAACATTTTATATTGAATGATAGATGTTTTTGAATGGAGTATATGGACACATTTCACTGCCACTCCCACAGGAGTATAAAAATAAGATTTTTAGTCTATTTGGATGGGATCCGTTTACCTGGCATAGAAGCGTTTAAAGTAAACAGTTGCAGTAGCAATGACCTGCTGACGCAGCTTCAGGTGTTCACCTAAAGCCTGGATCACTGAAAGACACAGAATTAAATATGAAAAGAGGTATAGCGCATTTTATTATACCAATATAGATTGGCTATAAATAACTGTTAAGCCTGGAGATGTTTTTTTCTTAAGCAAACACAGCTTACACGAACAATACCAACATAACTTGGTAGGCTATCAATTACTATCAGCCAAATATAACAAATACCATTGGCAAAGAAAATCTGTAGCTTCCAGTACTCCTCTTCTGTGAGAAACTTCAGGTCCTTCTGGCGCTCTTTCATCAGGTCCTGCTTATCCAGGACCCACTGCAGACTGACAAATACATGAAACAATATTGTTTTAAACCGCTTAGACGTCAAAACGTGAGCAATGAAGCTAGCAGGCAAGACAACAATAACAACATAAAGCTAAGCTTTAGCCGCCGGCTCTGGTGTCGCTGACAACATAACAGAACGCTTGCATGATTACGTTTTATGGCATATACAATCTTACTGAGTTTTCTTTCGGTCTTATTTATATTGACTATTTTAGATCCTAGCAGCAGTTTAGGAGAAACTGTTAGCGTCGTCATACGATGCATCCGCAAACACAGCTAGGCCTCACAACAAAGAAGGCGAATTCATAAACAAAACCGTAACATGTCGAAGTTTTAATAAAAACTTACTAATGAGAACTCTGCCAAAAATTCCCCGCCATATCGTAGCAGCTGAGGTAGAGAAGTAAGCTTTAAACTGATATTACTCGCTTCCAAAGGAGTGAATACCAGACGGAAAGTAGTTAGGCTAAGCAGAAGCTAGAGTAACATCAAAAACCTTCCGGAAAACGAAAGGGGATGGTTCCGGATTGTATTTAAAATCCTTTAAAATGTCAAAAGTGGGATTTTTTTTTCTTCAGACAGTGTTGATTTGAGTTTTAAATAATTGATAATTAATTTGAATAAAGTAACATTATTCAAAGGACTAAAGCAGTCCATGTCCAGTCAATATCATTGTGTTAATGATACAGTTACCATTTACAGTAATACAGTAACATGATGCAGTAACATTTTGATATTTTATATTCAAGCTAGCCTGATTCTATTAACATTGCACTGTACAAGAAAAACAAAAATCACCAGACACAAGACAACACTAAGAAACAGTGAGTAAGTAAGAAACACATGTCAGTCGTCGTAAGTCTGTCCTTCTGTCTGGAAGTTTTTATCCACCAAAATGTGTGACTGGTATATTGCTGAGAATAATATGGGCTCTAAATTCAGATTTCAGTGCACTGCATATACATGTTGCTTTAAAGGAGGCTTTAAAAGTAGTTCAGCAGAAAATTCTGTCATTATTGTCAGTAATATTCTTTCAGCAGTCCATAGGTCTAATAAATTATTTGGCGTAAGCTTGACAGATATTTGTAGGGACATGGACCCTTTGGTTGGGGAGGTTCTACATTCCTCTTTAGGTGCTGAGGGAAGGGCTGAGGAGAATATAAGACCCCAGCACAGACTGTGAGACAAAGTAAGCGTCCGGTTTCCAGTGTTCAGCTCCATAAGTGAAGTCTGCCAGGATGAGCCGCAGTCCAGAGAGGATGTCTTCATACCGCCGTCATTTCGAGGGCACTTTGGCAGCCAGCTCTGCCTGCCAGCTGCGGGCTTCCAGTCCATCTCCCACCCGGAAGGAGACCCGGCATCGGTCAGCAAGCTTCACCCGGAGTGGTGAGACAAGGGGGCGCATGGCCCTCAGTAACAAGGCTCGACTGACCAGGTGGGTAACGTGTAAAAATGTATTTATTGGTTATTTATGTTAGTTGTGTTCAGATTTGTCTTTTTAAAGAAGTGTGAAACAAAAAATACTAACATCAATCAGAAAAAAGTTTTCTCTTCCTTTCCTAAAGCAGTACAAGTATGGGAGCTCTGTGCTTTGGTGTGTCTAAGGATGGTGAGCTGGAACTGGACCTGGATGTGGCTGCAGAGGAGAACCGGGCCTTTATGCTGACTCGTACCCACGAAAGGCAGGAGATGGTCATCCTCAATGACCGTCTGACAGTGTATATCGAAAAAGTAATCTGCAGTCCAACCATATTCTGCTTCTGTGTTTATAATAAAACCTGAAACACATACACACAGGTCTGCTCTGTTGTCTGTTTTTCTTATTCAGAAATGAACAAGAACATAAAAGTTAATATTACACATAGTGCTTCATAACCTTTTAAGATGAAATGGTAGCACATTGTACATTTTGGGGGTTTTTTTTGTTTTTTTTTTTACTTTTAACCTGTTTCTCATGCTCCTTGCTTTAGGTGAGAACACTGGAGTCAAAAAACAAGCAGCTGGAGGCTGAGATTGAGGCCCTGAGAAGCAGCTATGACAGATCATCTGGGCTTAGGAAACTCTACGAGTCTCAGCTGAAGGAAGTGAACAGGGACGCAGAGAAAATGAGAGAGCAAAGGGTGAGAGAGAGAGTCAAGTGACTTTTTAAGTGGCAAACTGAGAGAGCTGGTGTGGGTCCTTATTGTAGTCACCACTGCATTATTTCACTCCCTTATTTGTTCAGTTCTTACCCCTCAGCAGTAAAATATTGATGGAGTGTTGTTGTCGTCCTGGGGGACGGGGCTATGGCTCCCCACACCCTCTAGCAGATTGTTACATGGGCAAACCTTTTGAATACAAGCACGCTCATCCACACAGGTGTACGCACAGGTGCACACACGGGTGTTCACTGCTCACAGACACAAACTACACCTTTGTTGACTGCTACCTCAAAGGACATTGTGCGCTGCCGGTTCTGCGTGCTGCACTACAACATTCAATATTTAGTATTTACTGTTATTTACACTAAGCTACATTATTGCGATGGTGTTGTGTTTATTATGTTGCTCTCTTTTTTTCTCTCTCAACAGGTGATCCAGGAGATTGTTTCTTTATAAGTGCCCCTTCTTACTGTCCTTCTTCCCCTCTGTTTTTCTTTCCCTCCCCCTCTCTCCTTTTCTTTCTCCCTTTCCTGTCCCCCAGCCATGTCTATCCCGTCTGTAACAACTGAAAATAAAATAAATAATAATAGCAGAGGTCGATCAAATGGACCAATACGGCAAGGCCTTCAGACAACAATTCTGATGGCTAAAGAACCAAACGGGACAGGCAAAAAACAAAAACAAACAAACAAACAAAAAAAACCCACCAGCCTCTATCAATCTTGTACTTAGAGCTTGTTCTTGTGCTGTCATGATTCCACAGTCTCTCTTTTTTCTTTGTTTTTTTTCTTTCTTTTTGCAGAAACTCTGGTGTGGAAAATAAGTACCCTGCTGGGATAAGCTGGCCAAAGTGTTAAAATTTTATGTGTGTGCGTGTATTTGTAATATTTTGTTGCACATAAATGATGCGGTTCTTTTTCATGTTCTTGTTTTTTTGTGTATTGTCAAATGGTTTGCAACTGTGTCCTGTTTTCTTCCTTTACCTCTTTTCCCACATTGGGTAGCGCTAGCGCAGAGGGGTAGCACTGTTTTTTGATTCTACAGGAGTTTGACAGTTGTATCTGTGGCCTGTACAGGATCTGTCTTTGGCAGCCAAGGCGGCAATGTTGGGCCAGTTGGACACGCTGAAGGCAAGATATAATGAAGCCCTGGAGACCAGGAAGAAGTCAGAGTATGAGATTGAGGCTCTACGCCCGGTATGACACAATGAAAAGTCAATTTGTAACTTTGAATAAAGACACTTAGCAGCTGCTTGTGAAAATAAATTACATTTATATCCCTGTTGTTTCTGTTCTTCTCAGAATGTGGACGAAGCAACCTCAGCCCGGATTGCGCTGGAGAGGCAGCTGGAAAATCTGGAGGTTCAACTCTCCTTCCTGCAGAGAGTTCACAAAGAGGTAACACATAGCTGCCTCGTGGTTGGCATGTCATTCATATTCCCCATCAGTGGTTTAACGGGCTGTAAATTTGCTGGTTATTGTCAAATCCAGCTCGTGTTGATGGACAGAGTGAGTAAGACCATAAATATTGCAGTTATCTATTTGGTGTGAAAACTTCAGAGGAAGTCAAACAGACAAGTTCTGATTTATCTGTGGGGCAGAGTGGTAGATTTGAAAATGTTCCTAGCTCATTTAACTGTCCCCCACCCGTGTTTGTTTTTGTTCTACTGAAAGGAAATTGAGGAGTTGATCCTGCACATCTCTTCAGCATCCTCTGAATCTGACTTCATGTTTGGCCTCCCAGACCTTTCCCCTGCCCTAAAACAGATTCAGTCTCAGTACGACAGCATTGCTGCCAAAAACCTGGAGGTAAGTGGCATTGATGAAGCTGAAGTATGCCCCGACTCTGGAGAATTAGTCTCTAGATCTCTTTGCATCTCATTCTGTGTTGTCCAGGAAATGGAGACCTGGTATAGAACCAAGTTTCAGGATCTTGATAACACCTCCAGTGAACATATTCAAAAAGTCCGAAGTATGAGAGAGGAAATTGCTGCCTATAGGAAGAATGTGAGTGTTACTTTCTGTTCTTCTTGTGGTTCATTCTGCAACTTTTCTGGATACTCAGTGTACATATGCACAATTAGATCCTAGACAAAGAACATGAACTGGAGGTACTGAAGACAAGGAATGAGTATTTGGAGGCCGAGATCCGTCACAGATTGGAGAAATATAAGAATGAAGAGAAGGGCTTAGAGGTAACTAACTGACTGACTTATAGAGATATTTTTTGTCATCCTATGGCCTGATCACAACAAAAAACATACACCTCTGATGTAATTTCAACAGGAGCACATTGAGGGAATTAAAGTGCATTTGAAGGTGAGCAAGGAAAAGACTGCTCTGCTGCTGCGAGAATATCAGAACCTCCTGAATGTCAAGATGGCTCTGGAGATTGAGATCGCCACCTACAGGTGAACAAGCATTACAATAGGTTTTAAGCACTTAGAACACTTAAACTGTTAATGTGCACACACACAGATGTGGGTGTGTGGCTTTTACATCAAGTAGAAAATAAATAGTATTATGCAAAAGTCTTGAGACACTCCTTTTTTTCTTTACAGTTTGCTTCCAAAGAAACAGATTTCCCTTCTAATTTCCTCAAGGCTTTGTGAAGGTTTTCAATGTTTTTCTTTGGACATTGCCACCCTTTTTCACTAATTTTCAGTCCAGTTCTTGTACCTGTCCTTATTTGGTAAACCACTTAACACTGAGCTATTAATCATTCATTTACAACTGATAAATGAAGCCTCATTAGAAATGGCCTTAGTGGAAGGGTGGCTGTCAAGAAGGAAAACAGGAAGAAAAGGTGGAGGTATGCAAAATTACACAAGATGTGGAAAGAAAATCGGGCAACAGATCAGATGGATGTAAACCGGTAAAACTTTGGTTCAAATTGTCATCAGTTTTCCTTTCTTTTTTCGTATGTTTGTGTGTTAGAAAACTGATTGAGGGGGAAGACAGCCGATTGGGCACCATGGTCCAAAACCTTTCCTTGACTGGAGGCTTGCAACTTCCTTCCAGTGATAGCAAATGTGCTCTCTCAGCACCTTCAAAGCTGGGTGGATCTTTGAGTGATACAAGCGGTAACAGCACTGAGAGAGCTGCAGGTGCTGGCCGAATAGCAGCAGCCTCATCAGACATCCAGGCTGATGGTAACTTAGAGAAGCAGGCAACAGTGATGTCCAAGAGAAAGACGGTCCTCATCAGGTAGAGAATGACTTTGGCACGGAATGCATGACACATAAAACCTGTAACATTTTCAGCCAGATCTCTAGTGACTACACAGTAATCATATTATTCTGTCTGATCTCCCCTTTCCCAGAACAGTTAAGACAGATGAGGACATTTACGAAAGTGACACACAGGAGTGCACCATCGTCATTTCCGGAGCAGCCGATGACACAGATGAAGAATAAACCCCCAGCTCTGTGATTCTTTTTGAGTACATCTGGTGTGCCGTCATCACTCCGCTCTGCCTGGTCCTAACTCGCTCTCAGCCTCTGCTTATCTAACCCTCCTGTGTGACATGAGCATGTCACTGAAAGTAAGAAAAATAAACAGCAAGCAAAAATAGTTGTGGTTGTCAATTCAATCATAGAATTCTATCAGTGTTACTTCACTGTAATTAAAAAAAAAACCACTCTCCTTTTTTCCATTATTTAATTCAAATAATAGCAGCAAAGCCGATTCAACAGTCATTATGTAAACTTACATGATTTAATGAAAATTAAGGGAATTATTTAAAATAACTGTTCACAAATATCTGGGACCAAGTGAAATGACCACCCACATTAAAACCAGCTGTTTGACTGTTTAAATTTTATATACACACACACAATTCCCCCAACCTTTATTAATTCCCCTCATGTGTACCCCATCATCAGAGTGACAGAAATACAAAGAAAATAAGGACAATATAAAATCATTTGGTATCACCTGACTTTAAAAAAATAAAAAATAAAATAATGATCAGCAATTCTGTAATTCTGATCGATCAATATGGTGTGTTTGTGTGATTGTGGTTCTAATGCAATGGTTTGGGTTCATCCCCAACTCCTCCAGCAAGGCGATACACTGCAAGGCTGACTTCATGTGCCAGGGCGTCAGCACTCTCCTGAAACAACACAGAGAGCCAGAGTATTATTCACAAAACCCTTCCCTTCCAGATATTTTTTAACCTCAGTAACACTGGCTTGAGAATCAATAACAGAGAAAACTTGGAAAATAGATTTCTCACCTGCGTGTCTGCCTCTGCATATACTCTCACCACATCCTCTGTGCCAGAGGGCCTCACGAAGGAGCGAGCCTGTCTGTATTTCTTCACTAAATTGTCGATGGCCTCCTGCAGGCCTGCTGGGGTCACCGCCCGCCTCTCTGCGTCTGTTGTGTCTATCACCCTGCGGTCCGCCACCTACACAAAAAAAGAAAAAGAAAAAAGATCACCCTCAGGAGCCACTATCTCTAACTGGCTATGTGCAGGGTTATAGTAGACAAACGTTTATCTAAAAAAATAAAAGCCTCCTTAGTTTGGTTCGGCACTGCTGTATCATACTATGGAATAAATTAAATGTAAAGTGCGTATTTCTTTCTATCAGTCACACTTTATATCCTGGATATAATACATAACTATACAATATGAGCACCTTGACTTTAAGTTGCCTATTTGGCAGGTCGGTATAGATGGTGTCCCACTGCTGGATAGTCATTCCTTTGATGGCCAGTATGGCTTCAATCAGCAGCATGTCAGAAATGGCATCTCCTACAGTCTTTAAAAGAAAATATCAACGTTAACAACAGAGCTCCATTGTCTGCATGAGCTCAGTTCAACATTGATGTCAGCGTGAGCGTGCCTGGTTGATGACGTTGATCGTGTTTCGCAGCAGGAGAGCTGCTTTCTTCCTCTCGTCGTTGACGTTTGTGTCCTCAGCCAGCTGCTGGATTTTCTCTTCAGCTGCCTTGCTGAACAACACCTGATCCAAACACAAACAAACGCAGGATGACACATTACTTCTGATTTTTAGCCTTACAGGTGATTTTCAGTGCATTTAAATATGTGTGCATATGTGTGTACTCACTGTTCCGTGGCCATTGGCCTCAAAGTACACACCGACATCAAACTCCTGGGCTACATGGTGAAGATGCTTCACTCCAGTCTTCGTACACCTCACTAAGACCTAATTGTCAAATAAATCTGTGAGAACCGTCCTCTCCATATAAATACTAAATAAAACACCTGAATTCTCTGTGGAATTTTTTTTGTCACCTTCATTGTGTTCTCCAGATAGTGTGTTGAACTTCCATTAGCATAAGCAGTTTGCACTACTGCTATCTTCAAGTCTAGTCCAGCCTGTGCATTCCAAGGGAGAAAAAATACAAAGAACAGCGATTCTTGGTAAGTGCGTGCCCGTATGTCATTTACATGATTTTTTTTTTTTTTTAGAGTATACCTGTGTGAGCAGCTCTTTGAGAAAAGTGCTGATGAGGGTAGCCATCTTGTCTCCATCCAGCAGGTGAAATGTTCCTTCAGAGTCTGTGTAGTAATAAACTATTCGATCGGCGTCGCCATCAAAGGAACAGCATCGCTCTCCTGGGTTAATCTTAATGCCTTCATGTGAGAATGCAAGACAGGTCTCGCATATTAAAACGATTACAGTACATTCAAGTAATTTAACTGGCCCTATGCGCACCTGTTGGGGGTTTTTGCTGCACCTTCACATAGTCGGCTCCGCACTGGTGGTTCAGCCTTCCTTTGCTGCCATCATTATTAAGAGAAATTTGTAGCTCTTTCTTCAGGTGACTCTCCATCTCACGTACCTTCAGAGCCCCAATGCCATTAGCGCCATCCAGGCAGAGGTGCTTCTGGTCATCCGTACGGTTGGACGTCTAATGGAAAGAAAACCATGGAGGAGAGAAAGAAAGGAGTAGTTCCTGGATGAATGAATGTATCATAAAACACGTTGACACAAACAAACAAAGAGTGACTGAATGCAAGCGCAAAATAACACACGACACACTTCTGCTTCTTACATTCTTGGTGAGCTGAATGAAAGCTTGGCAGAATTTAGTGTAGTATCCTTCCACTGTGGCCTCTCCATATTTACCCTGCGTGTTTTGACAGCAGACCATGTAGTGAAGCTGAGGGGTGGTCACCAAACCATAGTCTGAAAGGACAGATGGAAAGGATAAAAAGGCAGATAAGGAGCCAGAAGAAGAACCAACAATAAAAGAACAAAAACAAAAACAAAAAAGCCAAGCAAAGAAGGAAACTAATACATTGCAAAGCATATATTTTAATGCAACCCAGCTGAGGGGCAGCCAATCACAGGAATATCTTTTAGGTATCCACTTCTCTTACCTTTGCTGTGACCACCAAGAGCAGAAACTCCATCCAGTACTGCTTGTGAAAGGCTGGCACTGCTGCTCCTACAGGCAGAGGACACGACTGTAAAGAAGCTATTCTACTCATACACACAGGTTTATATTTGATCAGTTTTTGATTTATTTGTTTGTAGTAAGACATTATACCTAGTATCTTTTCCCACAAACACATTAGCCTCCTGGCTCATGTTAATGGCCTCCTTTTCTATAATGTTCTTCAGAGCAGTGAGCAAGTCTTCCTGATCTGCATTGGCCAGCTGGGTGGCATGCTCCTCCCAGTCCTGTGTCACCATCTCGCCCATCGGGTCAACGAGCTTCACACCGTTGTCTTCCTACACAAGTACAGACATGATGAGACAAACAGGAATGGGCTGAAGTTGTAATTTATGATGAAAATAAACCATAGCTATTTGCGCTTATGAATCCCTCTAACCTCTGGGTTGTGCGATGCAGTGACCATGACACCGATGGTTGCTTTGGTCTTTTTGGAGCGCACTATGGCCAACAGACCCATCCTGAACATGATGTGGTCCAGCTGTTTGGCGTTGGTCCTGAAGCCAGAAGTACCATACTGCAAAACAAGCCCTGCGGGCTTCGGGTGCAAAGCGGACAGCTTTGATATTTCTTGAAATTCGGCCATTGCTGAAACATATCAGAAAAGCATCAGTGGCAGAGAAAGTGTTAAGATCTTCCTTAAAAGCCCCGCCATGTTAACCTTACTTGAATTATAACATGTACAGTTATTATTATGCAATAAAAGCAGGGGATTCAAGCTACCGATGCATACCATAACACTTATCAAAAAAAATGATTATCTGTTTATTAACAGATAATTTTTAAAATAAACTCTTTAACAAACAATGGACTATTTAGAGGAGTTCTGAAGTTCCCTAAAAGTTCCCTGATATTGTTTTTAAATAAGGAATTCTCGAAAAATGTTCTTTGGAGAATTTTGTACAAGTCTTTGTTATTAAAGAACGTTCCCTTTGAAGTTTGTCTTTAAAGTTTCACAAATTAATTTTGAATGAAAGTTTTATGATGGTTAAATGAAGGTTTTACAAAACAAACCCTCAGAGAACATTCCTAAAAAAAAGAAAATTGCAAACACTAAATTTGTAGGAAACACTCTACGCATCTTCTCTCAAGACTCTTTTTCATAAAGTCCTAGAGGGAATCTTCAGGGTGTGCTCCCTCTAAACAATAGTTTTCACAAAATAATTTCTGGGTAACTCCTCAGGTAGTGTTCCCTGGAGGTTCCTGAAGCCTCTCTGAAGGTTTCAGAGAATTACATTTTTCAGGGAACCTTTGCTAAAAAGGTTCTTCACATTTTTTGTGAAGAAAAAAAGAATTCCTTTTACAGAAGTTTGCACTGCCAGATTAGTAAATCCAGCATACACTTTAGCTGTATTAAACAGAACTATAAAACCAAATTCATTGGAGTAATAAAGAACATCTTATTCAGAAAAGCAATGTTGTAAAATCGGTAGAAACGAGAGGTATGAATGTCATCGAGCTTGAAGTAACTCATGTACTAAGTACTATGTTAAAATGGTTGGAGCATTTGTAAAAAATTAACATTATGGTTTAGTATCCTGGCATATCTTTTACAAAAAGCTGGAGGAATAACATTAATGTTGATGTAATTAAAAGTTAGTTAAGTTTCAAGTTTTCTGATTATCACGCTGTTAATTAAGTTACATAGACACTGTTCATTAATGGTTGTCGTAGAAAAAAAAAAGCATTTCCTGTGTTAGAATATGATATGATTAAGTTTCGGGTTTCTATAAAGAGCCAAGGTGGAATTTCGGTGTGTAAGCCTTTTGATTATTGGAAAGTTTTATATTTATAAGTGTAGTTTTGTTTATTCCAAGTTTTTCTGCATTTAAAAATTATGCAATTTATCTTCAGTGTATAAAATGATTGGAAAAGAGGAATGCTTTAAAACAGAAATACTTGGAATGAGTTAATTTAAGGTACTTCATTTATTTGTTTATATTCTGTTTTTCTTTGCTGGCTGGAATATTTGATGAACATGTTTGACAGCAATGCCTGTTTGTTTACTTGAAGGCAGTTTAGTAAAAGGATAAATAAATAAATACAATTTTGGCTCTAGCAAAGGTAATACCACCTGTATATGTTATGTGTGTGTGTGTGTGTGTGTGTGTGTGTGTGTGTGTGTGTGTGTGTGTGTGTGTGTGTGTCCCAGCTTTACTGTTTGAACATATTTGCAAAACAAGCCTAGCAAACCATGAAGGTTATTACTATAAATAATGGTTCGCTAATCGTAATTTGGGTAAAATGTTTTAATTAGTCGTGATTTTGATTTGAGGTCACATGCCCAAGCCCTTGTCTGGAAATGCTTACTTTATTAAAATGCTGTTTATCATATTTAACCATATTTAATAGATTAAAAACACGGCGACTGGACTAAACACTGACAGCACTTAATGAGGGCAAAGTATAAAGCTCAATAAAATGAAGCACAACAAATGAATGGCAAAGAAAGTTACGTGCTTCTCCCAAGTAAAATAAGTTACATAAAATCGTCTCAAGCCACATAAACAAAGAGACTACAATAAACGCGTTGTGTTTAAACCAAAGGTTGCGCTGTGCAGCAGATTCGCTTAATTTTAATTTACTTACTGTTGTGTTTTCTGAAGTATCTCCACTACAGTGCAGTCAGTGAAAAGCTTCCTGGATCTAGGTTCCTCCTTCTCCCTTCTCACGGGAGACGTGGCTTCATTTCCGCGTACGTCACGTGTTGCGAATACACAGCGCATGCTCAGCCAGAGTCGAGCGTTTTTTTTTGTTTGTTTCTTTTTTATACTTTACTGTCGGTACATTTTATTTTCCTAATTATTGTATTTTTTTCCCAGCTCATTTTCACAATGAGAAAGACAACAAAAACAAAAGTAAAACAACACAGAAGTAAAACAAAATTAAAATACAGAAGTGATACAACTGAGGGTTCTATTTAGAGCTCTGCAGAGCACTGGATCGTGACGTCGCCGACGTCATGCATTATAGTGCCCTGACTGGGCACCTCCCGTACACTTCATATCAGACATCTCTTTCATGGATACAGGCTGCAGGACAGCTGCGAAAGCAAAATCTTTATTCCTTTGTTTCCGGAAAGCCAGCTTTTGAAATGCGACAATGAAATCTGGGTAGGATTTTACACCTCAGACACACAGAAGTCTCTGCGACTCCCTCTGACTGGCATCACCACAAGCCCTTCCACTTGCTGCTGCACCAAAACATGAAGTGTTGTAATGAAACACTGTACCATAATAAAATACATGAAAAACAATTTAACGTATGAATTACTCTAATTCTGAAAGATTCACTGTACAGTTTAGTGTAACTATAGTGTAGAAACGTAAGGGCATTATGACACTGCAATATTAAAATTCCAAGTAAAACCTTTTGCCTAATAAAGATGTATGTGGTGCTATAAGATGTAAAATTATAAACTGGAAAAGAAAAGAAATATGTAAACCTGCAGCATTAAAAATACCAAGTAAAAAGAAACTATGCAAAGTGTCTTTGCAGGGCCAAAGATCCAAAAAATGTTTTTCTGCATGAATCACAGAGCCAAGCCTCACTGGTTGCCTGACTGAGTCCCACAAATGTTTTGTTGAGAAAATGTTGCATTCTGTGTTGATCTTATAGTAAAGAATGCTAGTAACCCAGCTTCTACATTTAAATCAGCATTATGGGTGGGTAAGTACTGTACATCTGTGTGGTTTTAAAAGCATTTTATGAATGTCTGTGTACTTGAAATGGTTTGGCCTGTAAGAAAGGGGAAAGAGTTGCTGAACTAATAAAGTTTAGCCTATATGAAAGCGGGGGAAAAATGTCAACTGTGTGAGTTAAAAGTTTCAAGAGTCTAGACTTTATTGTCATTATGCAAGCATAACAAAATGAAGGCAATACTTCTTCACACAGTGCAATAAAACTTAGATAAGCTAAAAATACTGACATAAATATGAATATAAACGATATATATAAACATAATTTATGACATGCGTTAAAATGTATAGTTTGAATAAGTGTGTATATGTCTACTCACAACTATATAAAACCATTCCAGGTGACGACCCCATGAAGCTCATTAAGAGAATGCCAAGAGTGTGCAAAGCAGTAATCAAAGCAAAGAGTGGTTATTTTGAAGATCTAAAACATGTTTTGAGTTATTTCACACTTTTTTGTTTCTGCATAATTCCATATGCTTTAAGTGAAAATCTACACTGTAATAGTCATCAAAATATAGAAAAAACATTAAATAATTAGGTGTGTCCAAACCTTTTACTCATATTATATTTAAATATATGTATGTGTGTAGTTTCACACCTACTGATCACTAGTTCGGCAGCGTAAGTCACCATGGCAATTTAGCCTGGCAAGAAGTGAATCCAGGGTCAACCTTGAAGTTAACCTGGATAAGCCCAAATCTGGCTACAGGCTGGTGTCCATCTTTTTTTAAAAATAATTATCTTGTTAATAATTAAATTAAAAAACCTAGCCTAAATAACAAGAACATAAACAAGATTCACAATATCAGATAAGCCAAGGGCTCATAATAGCAGCATAAATGACTAACTTTGGTTTTACGTGAACAACAACATGGCCGGGTCTACCCAGAATGCATCGTGATTATCGAGCTCTCTGGCAGAGTTGAGCTACAAGCAAATACGCTAACTCACCATATGGCATACATCCCCAATATCATCTGCTCTGAATACAAAATACGTGATGTTCCCAAATACAAAACAAAAAAATATTGTGATCAGTAGTTTTTTGTGGTTTAACGTGTGATTAAAAATACCTCTGCCGATCACATATTTAAAAGGAGCCTGCTTAGAGCAGGAATTGTTTCACCTTCATCATCTGTCACTCCGCGTGATCTACGAGCAGCCCCGGTGGGATACAGCCCACATGCAGCAGCTAGTATGCCACCATGACGCTGGTGTATTAACCCTTTGGCGCAAATTGATAGCGATTTCTGTACTGTGACCCCCCCATGCCCACACCCCTTTAAGAGACGTGGTGATGCGACGTGTGTCACCCAACGCTGTCCGAGAAGCTGCCGAGAGGAGAGTCTGGATGGACTTGTAGACAGGTCAAATAAATAAACAAACCACAGGGGGAAGGGGAAAAGGAAATTCCCTCCTCGCTTTTCCTGTTCCCGAGCCTCTTGCGCTGCGCAGTGTTGGCGACGGGAAGCGGTGCGCAATTTTCTATCTGAGGAAAGGACCACAGCCTGAAACGGCATTTCCGAGCCGAGACTGACGGATCAAAGAGGAAAGAAAAGCCGCAATCTGACGACCTGCTTTGCACTGCGGGTTCTTCGTTTATTCAAAAGCTTTTTTTTTTTTAATGCAACAACGAAGGAGGGAAAGGGAGCCAAAACCGGTGTTCCCCCCAACAGGGACATTTGACCGACTTATGCAGCGCTGATTTATATACCTTATTTTTCAGAAACACTGTTCTACGATTAGACGAGTCTATTCCATTGCTGGAATAAATTTCACCGGGTTGAGAAAATAGCTTTCGTCGCCAGCTTGTTACATAACCGAGTGGCTTTAGCTCTCCAAGGTGCTGAACTGAACGCTCGGAGCCTATAACAGAACGAGCCGCCGGGAATTCACAACCTTGCGTAAGTCTACTCATGCAACGGCGAATATTAACAACGTGACCACACGATTTACTGCGAAAATAACATTTATCCAGCTCATTTTCTCTGCTTTCCCCCCACCCCCTCCCACACATAAGGTCGCAGGCCTATATTATCTGGGAGAGGGACGCACTCATCTCAGTGAACCGCAGGGAAGAAGCTGGGTTGTATTCGTATTTTTCCCCCCTCCCCCTCACCGTCCTGTGGTGAAATAAATTCCTGAGGAGGTCGAAACAACTAGGAGAAAATGTCGGGGCAAACGCTCACGGATCGCATTGCCGCTGCGCAGTACCAGCTAACGGGATCGGATATGGCCCGGGCTGTCTGCAAAGCCACCACTCACGAAGTGATGGCGCCCAAGAAAAAGCACCTGGAATGTAAGTGTGGCCCTCATCCTCACTGCACTGACTGTAGCTTTATAGGTCCTAGGCCTTACATATTACACAGCCACACACGCAGACCATAAATGGGTGTGCTGCAGGATATAGTAGCCATGGTGATGACCCCCTCTGTTGACCCTTTGTGTCCAGCGAAGATGGTGGACACCCAGGGAGAAAGAAGGAGAGATTGGGAAGGAGAAACATGTATGATTTTAAGGTAGATTGACAGACCCATTTAAGTTTCCCTTCCCCTGCTGTTTCAAGGCCACTTTCTTTTACTCCATGCTGAAACCGACTGTAACCGAGGTGGTGCAGCGTACAGGAGCCTGTGCACTAACTGGGTTAGAGTGGAGCCATTTAAGACCAATAAAGTCACAGCTGAATTAAATTACAAACCTCACAGCTTCATTGACACATCTACAGATGACAGCAGGAGCCACCTCCACAAATCATCATTACCACAAACACTGAGTCAACCCAAAGCAGTGGCACTGCTCTGGATAGTTTGATTGGCTCTTTTTCTTGTATGTCTGCCTGTGTGTTTTCCAAGGTTGTGTGTGTGTGTGGTCAGGTCTAGTCTGGTCCTGTGTCTTCTGCTAGGACTTTATATCTTGTGATCCACTCCCCTGCTGAATAATTTAAAAATCAGCCAATGGCTGTCTTGCATAATTTACAAAGCCAAAGGTGACAATGCAAAAGCTAGACTACACCAGAGAGCATTGTTTCCTCATTCTCTGCTGCTCCATGTGATAGTTTCAGTGTTTCTAGCTTTCAGTGGTGCTGATTTGGACATGTGCATGTGTGGACGTGTTGTAGCCTTTTTGTCCAAGGACATAAAACTGCTGCAGACATGTAGAGATTTCTCTATATATTTTCATTTAGTAAGCTATAACATAAACATGTGTCTTTTATTTCCATAATCAAATAGGTTATACTGGGTCTATTTCTAGGGTAATTCAACAGGGCAGTTCAACAGACCTCTGGTATGTAGGCCACTGTGCCTCTGCTGCAGTCTTGGCTGGAGGAAATTCCTCACCTCAAAACAGTAAAACACATTTTCACTATGAAGACCTATGAAGAACCACACATAGCAAAAAAATCTAATAAACAACTAAAGGCTCACTAGGGTAATTTTTAATGATCAAAACATTTCTAATTAGCTAGCTTTCAGTGTTTTTGATTAATAATATTAAATATATTATGCAACTACAGGTTTTAGTTATTGCTTGGTGATTATTAGGGTTATTCAATGCTTGACATGCATGTGTAGCGGTGGTTGTGCAGTGCAGTTGCCAAGGGAACAGATTAATAGTGTCAGGGGGCAGTGTAATGACAGAAGGGGACTCTGAGAAGAAAGAGTGGAAATGACATGCCTGTCATCACTAGACTGCAGAGGAAATCACAATGGATGTGTAGCTATTAAACTGAGACATTTGTTTTGGTCTTTCAGTACAGTTAACTGTCTGACCTTTTTAGTGACATGGTCCACTTTTATGAGAACAAATTACTGATTTGATTGTCTTCAGCAACATAATAAGTAGCCTTAGAAGAAGCAGGTGTGTAAATATGGATTAGTAAGAACATACAGGTGCCTTTCCACCCATGAATAAACTACAAACTAAAAGCTCAAAATGTTATGTGCTTTTCCTTTGGAGCAAAAATCGCCTTGTCTTTTGACTTAGATGTCTGTGTTTGATTTTATTATGAAACGTGCTGGGGTTAAATGACACACTGCATTGAATTTTTTATTTCTGGTTTGTCTAGTCATGCATGGTTATGGCAAACATAGTGAAAGAAACAATGGAGGGCATGTACAGAGTTAATGTATCCACCCAAGGTCAATGAAAGAGTAGCGTTTTCTCATCACCACAGGCACTGATTGTCCGTTTTTTAAATGTCAAATTGGTATAAAATTGCTGTTATGAAGAGTGTCCCAGTGTTCTTACCTGATCTAGAACTATGTCATACGAGCTTTAGATTATTCAGTCAGTAGTTTAGTACCTGAGTCAGCCTGGCTTTTTCCAGATGTAGAACACGTGCCCACTGGCATCTATAAACTTCACAAACTAACATTTTACATCTCCTCGATTTAAAGATGCAATTCATAAGTGGAAGGGGTTGCTGGATTAATGATATGACCTCACTTATATGCTGTGTGGGCCAGTCCTTGGTATTGCCTATTGTCAGTGACTCTGGGAGGGGGCATCTAAAGCATGTGTGAGGAAGTATAAATGCAGGAAGAAACCAAACTGCTAAGACATCAGACATCATTGAGTTTATGTTTTTTTCATTGACTGTCTTTCATTCAGCATGATTAAAAAGAGTAAAGAATCACAGACTGTAAAAAAAAAAAAAAATCCTCTCCGGACAACATTGCTATTCCGTCACCTGGTGCTAGCTAATTAGCATGCTAACTTAAGCAGACAGTACAATATACTAACTTACATATTTGACAACTTCAACATACTGTAATGTCCTATTTTTTTAATTCTTCACAGTCTGTTTAGTTAGATTAAGTTTCTAAACAGTGTTTTAAAGAAACACTGTATATATTGAAAGTGGAATATTGCTATTTTCAGATTGCAGAGTAACATGGAAGAGGCTTTATGGTGTAGTGGATTATAAGTGAAAGATCCCTGGTTTGATGCAGACCCAAAGGGAAGAGACACAACTTCCTTTTGGGTCTGCATCTGCATAAAAATTCTGCCAACTCAAACAAATGGAGCTACTTGCTGTAGGGAGTGTGTGGTGTGGGAGCACTAACTTCCTAATTTCCTGTTGTCAGCGTGAGATGAATTTACTAGCTTTGGCTAATTTTGATGTATTTAGATAAAGCAAGGCTAGAAAGTTTTCCCCTGTTTTGAGAACTTATGCTAACCTGTGCTAACCATCAAATATCTTTATCCATGCACTGTATTTCACATATAAACACTAGAGTACTGGTAGAATAGAATAGAATAATCCTTTAATTGTCCCACAAGGGGAAATTTGGGTGTAACAGCAGCAAGAAAGACACATATACAAACAAACAGTACACAAGACACAGAACAGAAACATACACAATTTTTACATATTTACATCAACGACAATGGTTACCAAAAACAGAGTACTGTACCTTTATTAAATTAAATAAAATTTAATACAGATCAGAGGCAAACCGTGGTTATAGTGTGAATCGGTTGATAAAATAGTGCCAAGTTACAGCGCTGATGTAAACATCTATGTTTGTTGGGAGCAGTTCTGATTGTACAGTCTGACAGCTGCAGGGAGGAAGGACCTGCAGAAACGCTCCTTCATGCATCGAGGATGCAGCAGTCTGTCACTGAAGGAGCTCTGCAGTTCAGTAACATTTACATGCATTGGGTGGGAGACTCTGTCCATCAGAGATGTTATTTTGGCCAGAGTCCTTCTGTCTCCCACCACCTGCACTGGGTCCAGGGTGCATCCCAGAACAGAGCTGGCCTTCCTAATGAGTTTATCCAACCTCTTCTTCTCAGCTGCCAATAAACTACTGCTCCAACATACAACACTGTAAAAAATGACAGATGCCACCACAGAGTCATAGAAGGTCTTTAAAAGCGCTCCCTGGACTCCAAATTACCTCAGCCGCCTCAGCAGGTAGAGTCTGCTCTGACCCTTCCTGTAAAGAGTATCAGTGTTGTGGCTCCAGTCTAGCTTATTATTCAGGTGAACACCCAGGTACCTATACGAGTCCACTATCTCAATGTCCACTCCCCGGATGTTCACCGGTGTCAGTGTGGTGGGTCTGCATCTCCGGAAATCCACCACCAACTCCTTGGTTTTCCTGGCATTGATCAGCAGGTGGTTCTGCTGGCACCAGTCCACAAAGTCCAGTCCACTGTCTGTACTCTGAGTCATCCTCACCTGTGATGAGGCCGACTATGGTAGAGTCGTCAGAGAACTTCTGTAGGTGGTAGCGTGCAGACCAGCGTATCAGAGACACAGCCCTGTGACATCACATACTGTGGGCGTTCTGTGAGGTAGTCCAGAGTGGTGGTCCACTCCCGATAGCTCCAGCTTGTCTCTCAGAAGTCGTGGCTGGATGGTGTTGAAAGCACTAGAGAAATCAAAGAACATGATCCTCACAGTGCTTTCAGGCTTCTCCAGGTGAGTCAGAGCTCGGTGCAGGAGGTAGATGATGGTGTCCTCCACCCCGATGCCAGGCTGGTAAGCAAACTGCAGCAGATGAAGACCTCACCAGGGGGCGCAGATGGTTTAGAACCAACCTCTCGAGGGTCTTCATCAGATGTGATGTTAGGGCTACCGGCCTGTAGCTGCTGAGGTCCTTGGGATGGGAGGTCTTTGGTATGGGTACCGGAGAAGACTCTTCTTCTCCTTGAGGAGAGCCTTTATTTCAGGATTTATCCATGGCTTGTTGTTAGAAAAACACCGTACCTTTATGATGGGTATGGTGTTGTCCACACAGAAGTTCATGTAATCCGTAATGCGGTCTGTGATGCTGTTGAGGTCATCCTCCAAAGGGCTGCAGAGGTTGTCCCATACAGTAGAATGGAAACAGTCCCTCAGGGCCTCTTCAGTCTCTGCCAACCATTTCCTAACTGTGCATTTCACAACTGGTTCTCTGTGTACTAAAGGTTTATACACAGGCTGGAGATGAACCAGGTTGTGATCTGAGCCCCCCAGGGGAGGGAGAGGTGATGAGCTGTATGTCTCCTTGGTGTTAGCATACAATAAGTCCAATGTTTTATTGTCTCTGGTGTGGTAGGTGACATACTGGGTGAAGGCGGGGAGAGTGGAGAATGGGGAGATGTGATTAAAGTCCCCAGAGATCAGGAAAAGGGCCTGAGGATGCTGTGTTTGGAGTCTGCTGGTTACAGTGTGCAGGATCTCACAGGCTGCTGCAGCGTTAGCAGAGGGCGGGACATACACAGCTATCATAATGACGTGTGTAAACTCTCGCGGTAAATAGTGTGGTCTCATGCTAACCGCTAGCAGCTCAATGTCCTTACAGCCTAGCGTCTCTTTGATAGATAAATGACCAGAGTTACACCATCTATCGTTCACAAACACAGCCAAACCCCCTCCTCTCTTCTTACCACTTTTCTTTTTTATGTCTGCCCGGACCAGATGGAAACCATCTATGTTTATGTGTGAGTCCAGAGTTAGCGTGGTTAGCCACGACTCTGTGAAGCACATCACGCTGGGTTAGAGCCGCCAGTTCATCCATTTTTTTGGGGAGCGATCTCACGTTCCCCATAATAACAGATGGAATCGCTGGCCGGTACCTCCTAACCTTACTGCGACGCCCAATCCCGGCCCGAATGCCGCGTCTCTTCCTCCTCACCTATTGGGGGATGTTGGCTCACTTGGCGGTAGGCAGAACAGCGGAGGCCCCGAGGGCTAACAGCTGATCCCTGCTGTAAACAATTGGCGGTCGGACCTCCACGCGCTCTCCGGACACAGATGCCGTAAAAAATGTGATAAAAAACACGATTGTCCATAAAATTCTGAGCTTCATTGTGGAGTAGTACAGTCCTCAATAAAAAAAACAAGAACAAGAAATACAATAACAACAAAAAAAGAGAAAAAAGGACTCGGTCAGGTCGGGAATCCATGGTACCTTCTGTTAGCAAGTTAGATGTTTCCCAAAATGTTAGCTGATTAAAACATTCTGCTAAGTGGTGCAGTGAGGTCCCATATGAGATACTGGTCACATTAAAAGCTCCTTATTTAACTTTTATTTACCATAGAAATTGTAATGTTTAGCTAGCTGTATATGCTAGGTCTGAAATTTATGTGCTATATATTTCCAATGAACAACCGCCTAAAGTATTATTGATAGCATTATAAATCTACACATGTAGCACAGTAAGCAGATGTGTTCTGCTTACCATTATCTAGAATATTCGGGCTGGTGCACGATTTTGTTGTGTAACTGTAAAACTCATTCCTCAGACTAAGATGTAGGGTAGAAAACGCACACTGAGACACTGCAGAGTAATACACAGTGTGAGGCCTCGCAGTTCATTCTTAGAACTCGTGGATTACCGTAAGAGTCTTTATTTAGCTCAGCCAATCCTCATTATGCACACATAGGCACACCAGTTGTATGTCAGTGTGTGTTTGTTTCGGGTTATGGTACCACAACACGGCAGCATGGATTACAACCCGTGATATGGCTAATATGGCAACATAGCTAACATCCATAAACGGATGAGATTATGTATGTAAATTGATATTTATTATGAGCTGGACATCTGAGAAAATGGCTCTTGGTTAGTGCTGTGCTCATGCTGCTAATAGAAATCTAAACTTGTAGCTGTGCCAGTGACATGATAATGTTATATAATCTAATCTCAGCCATTGTGGATCCTGACTCTGTTTGTGTGTGTTTGAAAAAGCTTCAGGACAATCTTTAACAAAACATAGAGTATATTCAAATAAGGAAGGGGATGATTGGTTGAAATGATAAAAAATGAGAGAAGATTTTCTTTAACATAGACTAAATGACACTACAGTGGGAAAATGGAGACTAAATCATATCTAAACATGTACAGTGGAAGGACTGATGTCACCCCAACCTTCATTAAAAACATCAGACATCTTTGGAGCAGCTGAAGTGTCGCTGTTACCATCTGGTGAAGCTGTACAGATGGACTGGGGTGTAATTAGTTCAACAAAGATCAAAGGAAGAGCTGTGATCATCACTGTGAACCAGCTAAAACACATTCATGGAGCACATCCACCTGCTGTTTATTTTCATTTTGTCCGGTTCGTTTTGTGCTAAGATCATCAGTTCCATCAGATTATCAGTGAAACATCCTACAACGCCACAGACAAAAAGCTGATAATGAAGACGTGTTAGGTGATGAGCAGTGTGTAGAACAGGGTGTGTGAGGTGTAGCAACCAACCACAACAGAAAAGAACAGGATCAGTGATTAGTAATAATCTGTTTACAGCACCCCAAGCATTAAAACCCCCAACCCCCCAACCAGCCTGTTGTCTGGACCCTGAGCAGCTTCATTGCTCAAACTCGTATATCGCTTCTTTTATTGCACACTCATCTGACTCCCTACTGTTCTCTTCCTTCTTGTCATCCCTTTTCTCATCACCTTGCAGACTTGTGGTCTGGTTTAATTTATAGTTTGCTCTCTACCTATTTGAAACAAGCTCAAGGTCTATTGAATAGAATGGCCTTCCACTCCCTCCATTATCACAGATGTCTGCCAATATTTGCTGCATTTCTTTCTGTATGGATGCACTCAGTTGTGTCCTTGTTGTTCAGATGCCAATGTCAGCAGGACACAAAACAATGTACAGCTACACTATGCTATGTTTAAGCGAGCAAGAACATATAAAACGAAATGTTCATCTGTTCTACTGCCACAGTGAGCACAACATATACAAAATCTACCAATGGATACATTTCTTTATTTACACTTCATAAATGTCTGTCAGTGCCCTCTCAAAGTGTTACTTCTTCTGTTTCAACTAAACTTTTTGTGCCTACTTTTCAGCCGCATGCCATATCCTTTCTTTATTGGAAAGAAAACAAACTGATGCCAAACTCAATCAAAGCATGAACAAAGGAAAAAAGAATAAACAAACTGTTCATTATTCATTGCAGATAGGCATGGCTGATGCAGAACCGTTCACAGTTCATGTCATCATACCATTATTTTAAGCTTGTGAGCAATGCTGATGCACAGTATATGGACAAAAGTATTGGCCCACACCTCTTAATCTTTGAATTTAGGGCTTTCATTCAAGTATATAAAATCAAGTACTGAGTACTTAGCCATGCAGTCTATAAACATTTCTGAAAAAATGGGTCATTCTAAAGAGCTCACTTAAGCATTACAGAAAGTCAGTTTGTGAAATTTCTTCCCACCTAGATATTTTACAATCAACTGTAAGTGGCATTAATGCAAAGTGGAAGCACAGTAACTCGGTCAGTCGAGAACACATAAAGTCACACATTGGGGTGCTTGAGTGCTGAGGTGCATAGTGTGAAAAAGTCACCAGCGCCCACGGACATTAACATCAGCACAAAAAGGGTGCTCTGGGAGCTTCACATCATAAGTGTCCATGATTGAGCCGTAGCTTCTGTAGGTGTAATGCATGATTAGTGATTATAGCTTTATTAGTTTCAAGCCATGGACCATTCATGTGTCTTTAGTGTCTCTATCTTTATTTCTGCTTATTAGATTTTATTTATTTATTTTTTTACATTTTCAATACAAAAACTCAGTTTTCTTTTGCTATCAGCCGTGGTATATTAGATATAGAGAATGAAAATCTTGAGTGTTCACAAGAAGAACATGAGTCTGAAATAGATTGAGAAATCACATGAGTCCAACCTTTTCAAAACCCGAATCTTTTGGTTTTTCTCAAAACAGAAAAACCAAAAGATTCGGTATTTGGGTTACGCCTAGGTTCATCTTATCTGTATCATTACTGTCAAAGTACGTTGTACCTTCTGTTATATTTTTTACTGATGCAATAGTCAGGACTCTTTATTTCTGGAGACTTCTCTGTCTGAGTATCTGAACTGGCAGCCAGGGAGAGATGACAAAGCATAATTCTCTCTCTTTCTCTCTCTGCATTGTCAGCGTGTGTCCCCCCTTATGTGAGTCTGTGTGTGTGTGTGTGTGTGTGTGTGTGTGTGTGTGTGTGTGTGTGTGTGTGTGTGTGTGTGTGTGTGTGTGTGTGTGGGTGGGTGGCTGGGTTCTTGCACCAACATTTGGTATGTGCATCAGGTATTTCTCCTGCCTCAATATTTTCATAACTGTCTGGTGCAGCTCTGCAGTGAGCACTTTGCCTCCTCACTTAATCAAAATTTAATCAGAGCAGTTAAATCAGGGCAAAAAATCTTGCAGACGTGTGTCTAAGAATAAGTTCACTTCCCTTTTAATAGCATATAATAAGCTATTTAATGAAGGGTGTAGGAAAGTTAGTGAATCAGGAAGTACAGAGGATTAGTAAAAAGGAAGTGGGGGGCAGCTATGAAGAGAATAAAGATTAGAAAGGTGTTTGGTCTTTGAGACATTGCTGCAGAAGTATGCAGATGTCTAGGAGCAATGGCAGTGGACTGTTTGACCAGAATGTTTAATACAATCCTGGAGAGTGAGATGAAGCCTGAGGAAAGGAGATGAAGTCTACAGGAACCAATTTTCAAGAACACGGTGATGTGCAGAGCTGTAGTAACTACAGAGTAATAAAACTAATGAGCCATAACATGAGGCTATGGGAAAGAGTTGTTAAAGCTAGATCAAGAAGAGAGGTGATGACCAGTGGGCAGCAGCATGGCTTCATCCAGAGAAAGAGCACTACAGACGTGATATTTGGTTTGAATGGAGAAGATCATAAGGAGTTGCAGTGTGTTTTTGTAGATCTAGAGAAAGCACATGATGGGGTACTGTATGAGGAAGTCAGGCATGACAGAGAAGCATGTGAGGGTGGTGCAGGACATGTATGAGGACAGTGAGACAGTAGTGAGGTGTAAGGTAGAAGTGACAGATCGATTGAAGGTGGGGTTGGTTTTCATCAAAGCAGAGAGCCTAGAGAGGTGGAGGCATGCTGTTGAATATGGAGCTGTCAGTCAGGAGGAAAAGAAGAATACCACAGAGAAGACCCTTAGATGTAGTAAAGGAAAGCATGCAGATTCTTTGCATGACAGAAGCGGATGTAAGTGATGGGGTGAGATGGAGACAGGCAATCCACTGTAGTTAAAAGAAGAAGAAGAAGACGACAATAAGCTGTTTAAAGTTACCACAAGGTTAAAGCACTCTGTGAGAGAACCTTTGACAGATGAGTAGAACTCTTTGTTGCTGTGTTGCAGACCTGGTGTCAGCCACCAATACCACCAACGTGAACATCCCTCAGATGGCTGACACACTGTTTGAGCGATCCACCAACGCCAGCTGGGTGGTCGTCTTCAAGGCCCTCGTCACCACACACCACATGTGTGTCTATGGCAATGAGGTTAGTGAACAGTAAATAGACCATTTAACATGTGAAGCAGTTTGGTTTAAGCTTGAATCTCTTCTAATCAGGATAAAAGATCAATAGAAATGCTGAATAGTATATATTATAGTATACTTTAATATAGTAAAGTTTTTTTTCTAATTGCTGACAAAAACAGCCACCCCTTTGAAATAAATAATAAATGTCTGGTGTGGTGTGAAGTTACCACTTTAGAGAGCTGAAATTGGTCTTTCAAGGCATTTGCAGGAAGCCTGATGTTTCACAAATAAATAGAGGCTTTGACCACAAGTTAGTGGAATGGGTCCACTGTGCATTACTCCTGTAAAAGCTATTAAATAATGGAATAAAAGCTTGAAAAGCACAACAAAGAAAACCCTTACTAAAGATGTCAATGCTGTGTTGTTGGCTGTAGTTTTCAGCTTTGACTTCTACAGGAATGTTCACTGGGTTTTCTTTCTCTTTCTCAGAGGTTCATTCAGTACTTGGCATCCAGGACATCCTTGTTCAACCTCAGCAACTTTATTGACAAAACCGGATCTCATGGTAAGACGACAGTCTGATCAACTGTAATATCCTCCCTTTGTGTCGTTGTGTATCGTTCTTTGTAAATGGATAATCTGATAATAACCGCACATTACTGAACTTTCTCATCCTTTGCTCCTTAGGTTACAGATTTTAGAGAAGAACCTACATAAAGTTAGGAAAAATAGGAACTAACAGGAAAATAACAAATATCACATATCAGCTACAATCCCAGCAGCCGATCTCAGTGCTGATGGATCAGCCGCTACCCTTCCATATATACATTCAATCTAGGGTGTTGTTTAATTTGTTGCACGCTTTTCAAACCACCTCCTTTCCTGCTCCACCTTTCGCTTGGACTTAATCGGTGTCAACTAATGAGATCCATAATTTGTTGGACAAGGATAGAATTTTTGTAGTTTCATCTCTGTACACAACCAGACAATCTAAGTGAAGTACAGACTTGAAGAATTACAGCCCTTTAAATACACAGCTCCCCCATTTTCAGAGATTTAAAATGAATTGGACAAACTAACATAATTTTAAATATAAGGACTGTTTTTAATACTTGGATGGAAATCCTTCCCAGTTTATGGTTGCTGAAGTTTAGAACCCATGGACATCACCTAATGCTGTATTTGTTCCATTGCAAGGTGGCTGCTAAGCCTTTACTGCAGCCACCTTTATTGCAGGGTCTTTCCATGTACGGTTTTATTCAATAACTGAAAAATCAGGTGATCCTTTGAAGAATATTTTATTTTTTTCCTCGACAAACTGTTGCATTGCTTTTGTATTTTGGGTCATTATCCAGTCCTGAAAATCTAATTCTGGCCTTTCTGTTTTTGAGTGAAACCAGTGATTTGCACCTTGTTATAAGCCATCTTCCATTCATGAATGCATCTCTTGATAATGATATGTCTACTTTCTTAAGAGTGTCCTTTTTCTTAACTATGGAAAAAATGCTGTCATCATGCATTTTGTTGTCTTCTGATGTATTTCGGACCTTTTAGAGTTGCTTAACTGGCCAATGCATTTTTTCCTTTTAAGAATGTACCAGATCACTGATTTGGCCCTCACAAAGGTGTATTTTTAGCCAAATGACGACCTCGCTCACTTGCACTGACATCCCTTTGGGCTCTTAAAATTACAGTGAAAAGCTATGAAACCTTATTATATCAAATATTGTGTCTTGTGACTTCATTTGTCATGAAATAATAAGATGACAGGTCTCACTTGAATTGGCAGATTCATTTTAGCCTCTGCAAATGGGGGCTACATAAAAATATTTTTTGTTTGATGTGGTACATTACCACTGTGGTAATGTACAGAGGCTACAAAATTGTGTGTTCAGCAAATTATGGACCAAACTATCTCAGCTACACACGGGGAAATTGTGCTTCCTGTTATATTGACTGCTTTAGGGATACACTGTTTACTGCAGGTTCTAAAAAATATTTTCCCACTAGGACAAAAAGAGATCAATGCATGAAGTGAGCTGTTGAGAAACAAATGACAAATAATAGAAATAATCAAGAAACAAATACGAGCAGACAGCAAGAAGCCTATTAGCTTTTTGTTCAACAATCATTTAATTTTGATTTCATTTTGTGTAGGCTATGACATGTCTACATTCATCAGGCGGTATGGACGATACCTGAATGAGAAAGCCTTCGCTTACCGCCAGATGGCATTTGACTTCACCAGAGTCAAGAAAGGGTACGGTAAACACGGTGTGCATGCAGTTGCTCATAGCAACACTTGTTTGGCCATTAGCATTTTCTTTTACATGCTTTTACTTAGTGTGTGGTTAAAACCTGTGGCTCTTCTTTTGTGTAAAATACTCTCTCTGTTGTGTTACCTCAGCGCTGATGGAGTGATGAGAACCATGACTACTGAGAAGCTGCTGAAAGGCATGCCTGTTCTGCAGACACAGATTGACACACTCCTGGAGTTTGATGTGCGTCTTTGCTTTGATTTGCACACTTTTTCGCTCTTTTTCTTCTTCTTTATTTATTTGGATGAACAGAACCTCAGACAGCCCTACTTATCTCTGTCCTGTCTCCTCTCAGGTTCATCCCAAGGAGCTGAACAATGGGATCATCAATGCTGCATTTCTGCTTCTCTTCAAGGACTTGGTGAAACTGTTTGCATCCTACAATGATGGGATCATCAACCTATTAGGTTAGTAGTCCACTTAAAGTGAATAGATTGCAGGATTATTTCACTTCACCGATGATAATCAAAAAAGATGGACAAGGTGTTTGTCAGTCAGCAAACCTCTTGTTTTTGTGTGTAGAGAAATTCTTCAAAATGAAGAAGAGTGAATGCAAGGAGGCCTTGGAGATCTACAAGCGTTTCCTGACCAGGGTGACAAAGATTGGAGAATTCATGAAGCTGGCTGAGGTAGCCTCAGCAGTCCTTTTTCTTTTGACTCACATAGTGACTGTAAAAACTGAGTCTGTGCAGTGTGATAATATTGTTTTTTAAATATATATATATTTATTTTCTTTAACAGACAGTTGGAGTTGACAAAAATGACATTCCCGACATCAACTATGTAAGTTACATATCACAGCTCTCAGGGTTTTTTAATCCCACTTTGCAAGCGATGGGATCAAGAATATATAATGCATATGAATACCATCCATCTCCTCTCACACACACATGCATACACAGAAGCCCATGTCTCACCCACCACCATCTCCCCACCCAGTGTCTCCACCCAGGGGTAGTGGTGGATCTAGCAGACTCGGATGACGAGGACTGCCCCTTTAAACCTCTCGAGGAACCGGTAACCACAGAAACAAAGGGGTTATTTTGGCTGAGTGCCTGTTTACAGGATGAAGTGTTGGCACGTTGACCTTTCTTTAATTTGACAAACAAGTCACACAAAACACACAAATCACTCTTGTGTTTGTGTGTGCATAGACACATGCATGTGACTAATGCGGTGGGATTTTCTCTCACTCTTGTTTCTGGTGATTAAACCTCGGCTGGAATGTATCTGAGGAGATGATTTAAGATTTGTGTGGAGTTGTGATTACAGTTTGAAATTTCTTTGTTCTGCTCAGGCTCCCAGCAGTATCCTAGAATCTCTGGAAACCCACATGAATGGCCTGGAGGATATAAAAGGTGGAAAGAAGGGGTAAGACGTAACATTTCTTTGCAACGTCATAGTAAAAACATTAGGATAACTCTTTCTATCTCCCGCTTGTTTTCACGAGTAGCCAATAGAAATATTGGTAGAAACAGGTTTTGTATTTCTACAGTTTCCTTTAACCCCTCCTCTCTTTTACTCTCCTTTACGTTGATTTGGAAACACCAGTGAAGGGTGAGCATATGTGTTATGTTTCGTTTGCAGTTTACTAATTATTTAGATGTATTTACTGTCCCACCTCTCGCCCCACCCTCCCCTAGGTAATAAATGGGCACATTATTCACATGTGAATTATGAACTGGATCAATCGAATAGTTCACATGTGGAAATGTGTGTGTCGGTGTGATTACATGCGTGACCTCTGGGAGACACATGTTTTGGTAAACAGCAGGTCACCACATGTGTACTGTCATACGCTAATATGCAATGTGAATCGCTATATGAAGGGTTTCATTCCCAAGTCAAACTGAAAATGAAATAAAAGCTGGCAAAATCAGACTGATTTAACAAATCTTATGGGCTGGATTTTATTCTTGTTTTCATACTTGATTATATATTATGGTACTTTGGAAATTAACTCTTCATATGATCACATATGATGCAGTCTATCTTAAATGTTTGTTTGAATCCCCGATATTGAGTTTAAAATGATCTGTAAAATTGAGCTTTTGTCAAGCAGTTTGTTTTAAGCACATCACTTATACCTCCTCTTGTTCTTCCACTTTCAGGTCTCCAACAAAGGTAAGATGCACATTTAAAGTAGTCTGTTTTTTTCTTTAGCCTTTTATATTGTGAATCAGCACTGAAAGGGGGCTTGTCTGTCTACTTTCCAGGGATCTCCTACAAACAATGTGTCTCCAACGTCAACTCCAGCCAAATCTTCAAATGCTGTTCCCACATTGCAGCCTCCTCCTGGGGACAGTGCTGGCAGCGCTGCTGCTTCAGCTGCTCCTGAACCGGCTGAAGAGTAGGTTCCTATTTCTAGTAAATACCCCGCCAATGCAACCTTTCAAAAAACATTGGATTTTGTTAACATCTATAAAATACCATATACTTACAGTGTATCTGTATTGTCAGTATTGCCAAAAGTAATCACCACCCATCAGAATTGATCAATCCAATTCCAGCATGGTACCATGATACGATGCCACCCGTGCAACATGTCCAGTGTGAAATTTCCTCTCTATGAAATATTCCACAGTCAGCTGTTAGTGGTATTATAACAAAGTGGAAGTGATTGGGAATGACAGAATTTTAACAGACAGACAGAAATCACGAATTGTGATTTTTTGGTGTCTGCTTGCCCAGTTTAGTTTATAATTTCATTTAGTTCACATGTATAATTTGGATGATGGGTAAATGATCTCAGAAGCAAGACATTTCCCACGATGTTGTCTCCACTTTTTTTAGTGCTAGGTAACAAAATGTCACTCCAACAGTGCTATTTTAACCTCACCCAGCTGATTAAGTGCAAGTAAACTATTGATCATGTGCAGCAGAAAATTTTCACTCAGAAAAGTGTGGTTAAAACTTTATCATCTTCCAGTTCATTGCTAGATCTGGATCCACTGGCCTCTACTGGCCCTTCAGCACCATCAGCTGCCCCCACATCTTGGGGAGGTAAGTGGCCCTCCTTCCTTTAGAACAGCTGCTGGTATCATGCACATGGTTTTCGTCGCAGTCATTGTTAGAAAGAACGACAGGTAATCTAGTCCTTTTAGTGAACATGTAACAGTCTATTTTCATTGGAGTTGACTAGAGAATCAAATCAAATCTCCAGAACAAGACATATCTTCTCCCTGTTTCTTTGTTTTCTGCCTCCGTAGATCTTCTTGGATCAGGTGAGTGCAACTCCTCCTCTGTACTTCACCTGTAGGATCTGGTCCAGACTAGTCCATTCTTAAAACCTCCTCCAGGTTGCCTTGATTTTACTGGTTTTCTTGCTGTAATATGAAATTGAAGCAACCTGGAGGCAATATATTGTTTCTCTATTTAGAAAATATAAAAATAGACAACATTGCAGCAGTGTCACATGGTTACTTCCCTGTTTGTCTCCTCAAGCAGTTCTCTTAGTCTGAGTACTCTCTTTGTTTCTCTCTGCCTTCTCCCTCCCCTCCCTCCACATACTCCATTGTCTGTTTTTGGTTTATAATGGGGGCTATTTTGGTTGATTGCTTTTTAATATCTATTTCTTGGTTATGACTGGACAATGCTGGATCATTTGGCGACTTTTAATTTGTTTAAAAATACGGGTTTTTCTTCTTCTTTTTTTTGGCGACTTCTAAATGATCTTTATTGGGCTTTATTTGGATTGACCTTTCTTTTGGCTTTTTTTTTTTCTTCACTCTCACAACGGTGACTCCACTGGCTATTTTGGTTCCTCTTTTGTGGTTTATTTTGCCTCCTTTCTATGGGGATTTCAAACACCCCTGATGGTACTGGAAGAAATGGGCGATTCCTTGCTATCTGAACCCACCCTCGCAGC
Organism: Rhamphochromis longiceps; assembly: GCF_057381845.1. NCBI lineage: Eukaryota > Metazoa > Chordata > Actinopteri > Cichliformes > Cichlidae > Rhamphochromis > Rhamphochromis longiceps. The sequence continues at coordinate 7,336,454 of NC_140571.1, read as the reverse complement.
TGAGCCCACCCCCTCCCTTGCAGCGGCATCGCCCACTCCTGCAGCAGCAGAACCTGGAGTCTCTCTAGCTCCTCCCACTAGCACAGCAGCTGCCACCTCCCCTGGCGCCGCCAATGTGGATCTGTTGGGAGGTCAGTGGGCTTCCAGAAAATTCTCTACGAAGGAATCACTCTGGGAAGCTCAACTGTAAAACCCATCACACGATATGATAACACAGACGACTGCATGCTCAAACACGTACAGTATGTAGACAGAACTTTGCTGAATTATGGCAGTTGTTGTCTGTCCACTGCAAGCAAAGTTGTATCATCAAAAACTTTCACTGCGTACTGGATTGATGCACATCCCTATCAACTGCCTTAAAATTATAGCCCCGCATTATTTAGTTATATTTAAACAGACTAAATACATTTGATTATGGATTAACCATGTCAAAATATATACACTTAATAGCTTACAATGCTACTCAATGTTTAGAAAAACTTATCACATGAATTTTCACTTTTCATTTCCTAATGCCACAGTTCATGACAGTGTAGTAGTCCCTGCCTCTGTTAGCATCTTTTTGACGTTGATGCCCTAAAAACATCAATTTATTAACAAGATGCTGATCGTAATTTTGGCCGGCATTGATATTACTCAGCGTTAAAAGAAGGTGAAAAGAAAGAAATGCTTCCATGCAGGTTGTGTAGAAAAGATGGTTTGTGAACTAGGGTTTGCCATTTTGGAGGTTACTATGTTCGTTTTCTTGTGACGCTATTCATTGTCATGTGAGGGTAGAGTTGGGGGAACTATCAGCTACCCTGCAGCAATGCTGACTTATTTCACAAGATTAATCTGTAACTTATCACTGTCTATACTTCAGCAGGGTTATTAAAAGTGTTTCTTAGTGAGGAGACTCAATAGGTGTGCCTCTTGCTTTGGGCTCACAGAGTGTGCACATTAGTGACAGGAACACATATTGGGTGAACATGAAGGGTCTAACTACAAGGTGAAGATTGCAAAGTTTCTTCTGATAGAAACTCTACAAGATTTACAAGAAACTGTAAATCCAGACAGCGTTACCACCACAGGCCAAAGACAAAAAAGCCGGCTGACTGGTTAGGTTCCACTCCCAGGCATGCGTGGCTGTGCTGAGTGGGGTTTTTCTCATCATAGTTGAAAGGTTTGCTAGATAAAGATTTGGGGGCAAAATAGGGCATTGTTAATTTGCAGTTGATGCATCAAACCCTGTTCAATAAACTATCATTCTAGCATAGCTTTGAGAGATGTTGCATGCCAGTTGTTCTTGATCAGTTCATTGCTTGGCTGAATTTGTGCACAGCCAGGATTGTAGTTCTGGACCGTTGGCTTGCTTTTCCTGTGCTCCGTGACATAATAATAATCTACTGTATTACAGAGAGTGGTATAGTGGCTAACGTGTGGTATAAAAGATTTCCTGTGTCTGATCATGTAGCAACAAACAAAAAATCAGTCTATTACTAAAAGTACTGTGCACTAAGTGGTGCACAGGGTGGTCCGAATTATCCATGAGCTGTTATTTCCACAGCACACCGCAGCTAAGTACAGTACTGCAATTACAACTTTTGTTTCAAAATGTTATGAGCGGAATTGATCAGATTTGGAGAGGTACATGAAATCTTGTCACCATTCAGGGTTGCTCCTTCTTGGAAGAAATTTACTTGGGTAAAGTGTGTAACTATGTGGGCAGTAACAATGCTTTAGTGTCATGAAAAGTGTCATTATTTAAATTACTAAAAGTGAAATTCTGATGTGAAAAATATCTCAATATAGAATTTAAATGAATGAACTAGCTAATATGATAATAAGAATGACTAACAAGCAGTTTAGTGATGAGTTGTGTTTTAATCGTTTATCGGTGGTACGCAGTTTTATGTGATGTGCTTTTTTGGGAAAGCAATCACATTATTTTAATCCATACAAAATGTACAATCAGATTTAGACTTAATATTTCTACAGATATTCTCCACATACTCACCACATGTTCACTTTTGGCTTGTATATACACTGCTGCACTCATGCGTCCTGTTTGATAGGCCGTAATGCTTTTCTTTGATCTCTGAAAAGCAATTCTATCAAACCCTGTCACATGTCTACAGCTACAGATGGCAGCTGTAACACTTGTAGAGTCCTGGCTTATTCGGCTCTTTGTGCACTAGATTAATCCTTGCTGTAATGCCTCCTGTCTGTATTCCCATTTGCTCATTCACCTGTCAGTCATTGATGTCACATAACAGTTCTGTACGCTGCTGTTTCTAAAAGCTGAAAACAGCTTAAAAATGCTTCTGCAACTTAAACGCTTTAATCTTATGTTCTTTTTTCTTAATAGTCTTGTTTTCCTCTGGCTTTTTGACTCTCTCTTTTTTATCCTTATTTCTTCATCTGTCTCTCTCCGCGTTTCTGTCCTCTCCTGGGGTTTTGCAGAAGCCTTCGCAAGTCCTGCTCCTGCCGCTGAGGCCTCCGCAGGAGCAGCTGAAGGTGGGGCTGCTGCTACATCCACCCCAGCTGCCAACGCTGGAACTGGTGGGTGACCAACATCTGTCTGTGTGAGAGAGAGTGTGTATGTGTGTCAGCCAGTGGCATACATGAGAAAGCAACAACAACAAAAAACATGCAGTTAAGCAATTCTTTCTTTACATGTTTTCTGCATGAAAACATACAAACAACACAGCAAAGCAAGTTAGCTAAAAACTCAAAACCTCAACAGGAAAGAAGCTGTGAGCTAATTTGTGATGCTAATATTAGCTTAATTAGCTTTAGAGATTTGCTGGCTTCAACAGCTACAGCTATCTAAAATAAAAACCAATTGTTTCAAAGTTGTTGTTTTTTTGTTTTTTTTTATTACACAGAGTAATAAAAAACCTACTCACAGTAGAAAAGGTACAGGTGTAACTATTAAAATAATGCTAGCTTTTGTTTGTGTACGTTGAGTCACGCTATCGTGGCTTTATATTTTCTCCTGTAACTTTTCAAAATGCGCATATTTATTTAGAGACTTAGACTTAGAGACTTAGAGCTTTTTCTTGTCATTGTGCAGTTTCTTGCACAGCGAAATTGGGTAGCTGAACCACAAAGGTGATAAAGTAAGAAGAAGAGAAACCAATATACAACGAAGGCGGAAAAGAAATAAATAATTAAATAAATAGAATAAAATAAAATAAAAACAGTGTACATGTATACATATGTGAGTGGAACTATATACATGGTGTATGTGTAGGAAACATTGAAACAGACTGGGACCAAAATAATTGCACATGAGCCAAAAATATTGCACAGAACATGGAAAGACTGAGATATTGCACATAGATGATCAACAGCAGTGTCAGGGTGGATGTCTTGGGGAAGTCTTTACACACTCTTAGTTTGCATTAAGAGTTCTGACAGCCCACGGGAAGAATGGTAAATGGTAAATGGCCTGTATTTGTATAGCGCTTTTCTAGTCCCTAAGGACCCCAAAGCGCTTTACACAACCTGTCATCCACCCATTCACACACACATTCACACACTGGTGATGGCAAGCTACATTGTAGCCACAGCCACCCTGGGGCGCACTGACAGAGGCGTTCTTTAGTCTGTTGGTTTTGCACCTGATGGATCTGAGCCTTTTTCCAGAGGGCAGGATGTTGAAGAGGTGGTGGCTAGGATGGAGGTGGTCCTTTATAATTGCCCTGGCTCTGGAGAGACATCTTGAGCTGCCAATTAAGTCCAGGGAGGGGAGTGGACAGCCGATCACCTTCTCTGCAGTTCTGATGACCCTCTGTAGTCTCTTCTTGTCAGCTGTTGTGCAACCAGCGTACCACACAGGGATGGCGTGCACCAGCACACTCTCGATAGTGTCACGGTAGAAGAATGCAATTGTGTGAGTCAGAGTTTCTCATCAATAATTACTATATTTTACTTACATACTTTATTTTCCTAGTTAGGAAGGTATTCTTTCGACTTCTGTGCATTTCCGTAGTTTGAACTCAGAACATGGAGATAACATGGGCACAACAAAGAGTTGTTAAAATACAGGACTTTAATGGAATATATTGCTTGTTATGTTGTTTTTGTATTTCTTTTATTATGACTGTGAAAGAAGAAAATGTTATAACTTTACAGAGAAAGATGTAGATGCCTGTGGTTGTGAATGTGTAAAGGTTAATGAGGGTTTAAACTCACGTCTTTGTGCAGGTAGTATGGATTCATTCATCATTACTGCTTGGGTATGGAAGGGAAATCTTGTTAGTGGCGTTCAAGAGCAAGAATATTCATGCTTGTCTTTTGTCATCACAAGAAAACTTTAGACTTTCTGTTATGGAGAAGACTGCCTGGTTTTATTTGAAGTTCCTAACGTTATGGACTGTGAAAGGATTTAATATCCGCTCCAGTTGTTTGTCATTTTCTCTCCCATCATAGATGCTATTTATAGCTGTAACTGTTACGACTGACAGCAGGAGTATGTTGGAGCTCTGCACATTTTCACCTCCTATCATTCCCATCTGATGTTTTCCATTTCTCTGACCTCCTTCTTGTGGTTATTGCGGTACTCCTGTAACCGTTACATAAAACATACAGTATTGTGCAAAAATGTTGAAAAATAATGCAGTGAGTAGCTTCATAAGTTCACCCTCAAATCAGTAATTGTTGTGCTTGCACTTTTTCTTTGATGCAGCACCAGTTCTCAAAGGAACATTTTTCAAAGCATCTTGAAGCACTTGCTGCAGTTTTTCTGTGTCAGCCTGTCTCTCACTTTTCACTGTCTTTTTGTGTAAAGACAGACTGACGCATTGATATTGGGATCAGGCCTCTGCGGGGGACCAGATATCTAATGTCTAGAATTGACCTAAACCTTTGCTCAGTGCCATATGTCTGCTCTCTTTTGTATCAAAGTCAATGTCTAACATTCCCCTTCTCTCAATGTTTTACATTTCTTTCCTACCCCCAACACCCCCCATTTCTTCCCAAAAGACCCCTTTGCTCCCTCAGATGGTAGCACCAACGCAGCGTCTTCAGGTCTAGACCTTTTCGGCATGATGTCAGTGGAGAGCAATAACCCGGCTAGTTCCCTGGATGCCTGTTTTAGCTCGGGTGTGCCCCAGCCCTCCCCTTCCCATTCCCCTTCACCGCTCTTCACCTCCTCATCCAACACCATCACCACCACTGCAACCATTTCAGCTCCTATTGCCGCCAGCACCACCAGCCCTGGGATTGACCTTTTCAGTGGTAAACATTGGAGATTTGTGTGATCCGGCATTAGTAACTATCGCATCATACTGAGGCAGGCTGGTGTCTTCTTGACTCTGATTTGAGGCTGTTTGCCATTTTTTTTGTCATTATTTTTATGAGGGAAAATGTGCACATGTTTGCAGCTTTGCCTCTCCAGTTGAAAGAGTTTGAGCTTTTTAATATTCCTGTCTTGGGTGCGCATGTATTTGTAGATATCTTTGACTCCATGCCAGACACGAGCTTCTCCAAAACAGACCTCGCTCCCAGTGCTGACTTGTTTTCAGCAGGTACCCTTTTGCACTCAATCTGCCATCTTGCGCGTGCTCTTACTCTCATATCCTGTCTTGCTGTTTGTGTTTTTCAGCTTTGTCCTTGGCTTTAATCAGGGAAGAAAAGAAGGAAATGAGATTGCTCTGTTATGGGTCAGCTGAAAGCCACTGAGCTGTCTGAAGCATTTAGTGAATGACACTTACCTCTTTTCTTATTCCGGCATGTACTGCGTGCACTGAAACTGAACTTGATAAAAGCGCACTGTGCATTATAATGAATAGTTTCTGTGTGTGTGTGTGTGTGTTTAGTGTGTATTTGTGCGTGTTTGGGGTCTAAAAACATAATCTCCACCTTGCCTCCTCCAGCGGATGTGTTCAGCTCCTCTGCCCCCATCCTCTCCTCAGCACCCCCATCCAAAATTGACACAGGAGCCATCATGAATCTGTTTGGTGGTGGGTAACTCACATGACCGCCTCCCCTCACTCTGCCTCTCTTGTTCACGCTGAGGAAGCGAAGGACATAAAATGAAACAAGTGATTTTGAAACCATCAGGTTTTCTCCTTTATGATCATAGCTATTGCGATTGTTGCTGCTGTATATTTTGTTTTTGTTATTCATGTGGGTGGATACATTATTGGAGATTCGCACACAGATAGCTGAGATGAGTCAAAGTATTTATCAACTGCTAATAATGACTCTGGCTCAAGATTTTCTTTCTTTTAAACTAAAAGTGGCTACACTACTTCAGCACAATTATACTTGCTCTCATTTATCCTCTAGAAAAATAGGATTATGAGCCCAAATCTAACAACTAAAATTCCTTGCTGTGTATATCTGAGTGTTACATGTGAAAAGGCCATTTTTATAAGCAGTATGTGTGTGTGATGTTTTCATTTTCTGAAATCGAAAATCCTGCGCTCATGCTTTCAAGCCCTCTTTTCTAACTCTAAGCATTTTGTCTGACATTAATAGTGTGAAGCTGAAGGCTGATTGTTCCCCTTCTTTGCCTTAATGCTGCGATGGAAATGGCTCGACCCACTGCGACCCTGTCATGGAATGAATGGTGGACTGTGTTTATGTTTTTTGGTTGACCTGCCAGAGCCTACAGGAGGAGATGCCCCAGCTGCTGCTGCTGCCCCTGCTCCTGTTGCCCCCGGTGCTGAACTGATGTCAGGTAAATCCTCAGATGTGGAAGTGCCAACCTGAATGTGATCAGTGAAGGTTATATCATCATGTTTGTATGAAATAGTTCCCTCTCACTGCATGTATTGTGGTCATGGATGGATTTCATAACAGATATTATGAGCACAGGTCTGGAGGCTCCTGAGCTAAAGCCTCTGTATTAAGGTTTGTTTTTGTCGAGTTTAAAGTGGAAATAGACTGATGGTATTGTTTTGTAAAGTCTGTAAGCGTGGAATAAAAGAGAGAACATTAACCAGAGGTCCTCACAGACTGACTGGATGGCGTCATGGTACCGAACAAGCACGCTCATTTATAGAATTCCCCACTCAACAATTATTTCAATGATGGACTCATGCGCTCCAAATATGAGTCTATATTATTAATATATATGCGGTAACAAACTACTCACTCATCAGAACTTCACCTTTCAGACCATGCTCTCAGCAAAGTCAGTGCTGCTCAAGTTCCTTAAGTCCAAAGTCCTCCCCTCTACTCTCCTTCCTCTTTTAAGGACCACTTTTTTTTTGCTTTGGCTTGCTAAACAGAGGAGCTACTCTGTTTTTTTTCTGACACTTGCCAAAAACAAAAACAGTTGCATACTTGACATCAACAGGTTCACATGCATGTTCTGCAAATGACAGACAGCACAAAAGGATTTGATTCATAATATTAGTAATAATATATTGTTTGAATACAGTAAGGCTTTGGTTGATGAGTTAACATGACTTAAACATATTGTGGAACTTTTATGTGTTAATAGATCTATCGACCTTGCTTCTCCTGTCTTTTGGGCCCTGGATGCCCTGTCCAAAAAAGAATAGGTTGGGGTTTCTGCTTAGCTCAGAGGCCCTAACCTGATCATTCATCCATGGCTACAGCTGTTCATCTTGTAATAACACTCATGATTCCTTGTTGTTGTCTTGCTAATACCATAATATCACTTTACAATATTTTACTAACACTTTCTTTGATAATCTTAAAATCGGTTTGCTTGCCAGACTAGCTGTTTCGTGTCAGTGGATGTATCACTTACTGTTTCTATTAACTTTGGTAATGGTTAATGAAATGGTTTGCTGTCAGCAGCTTCTCTTTGGATTGTATTTATTAACTTTTAAGAGCAACATACATCAACACTGTTTGTGCCACACAAAATGGTGCATGTTTCTGCTGGCTTGGTTTTTGCTTCAGTTTCATGATAACAGCATCACATTTTGCTTATGACGACTTATATTCTTCGGAAAATCCTCCAATCTTTCTCACCTTTCAATACTTGATCCCTGCTTATGTGGTTCCTGGTCCTCTCCTTTTGTGCTGCTGGTCTCATATTATATAACTAATGGTCTGCAATACTTCTGCTTTAAGGCTTAACTCTTTCTCTTTTCCTTCCTTTCTATCAACCATACAATAACCTCCTTAGAAAAAAAACACTCTATTGAAACCTCATTGCATTTCCCCCCCTCTCTCTTTGGCATCTGTGCTTTTTTTTTTACTCTCCTCTCTTTCTCTCTCCCTCGCTCTCTTTCTCCATCTGGCTCTTGGGCTGGCTCATTTCTTGCTTCCTGCCATTTGATTGGGTGAGTCCCCTTGCTCTTTAACACGCTAATTTCCCACAGTGCACTGCATTGCGGTGGTGCAAGGCAAGCTCAGCTGCACTTTCTCCTGAAACACCAGATGCTTGACGGTTATGAGGACTGTGTGAAGTAGCAGTTATTATTCAGTGCTTCTTTAGCATTTAACCCAGCTTCATTCTAGCTTCAGTGCTTCTGCCCTCATGCCAGTTTCTGCAGCAGTCACAAACTCATGGGAAAACTACATTAACGGTCGCATTCTTGACATCATGTTTGATGCTATGCAGAAGCAAGCTCAGGTTTATATCTGTCCCACATATATATGTACTTTTAAAGTTCTTTATCTTACTGCAATTGATCATAACAGATGTCTCCTGAGTCATATATTCGATGGTTTTATGTTATATTCTATTTCACATGATTGAAATTCACTAAGATTTAGTATTTTCCAAAAAGAAACCATATGTCGTATTTTAAATGAACCAACTCTTCCTCAGTAGGTTACATTTCAATGCTCTCTTTTCGCTGTTGTCATGGAGACATCTGTTGGTTGTCATGGTAATATCCCAAGTAATAAGAAGGCCTGCTCCTGAGTTGTAGTAGAGTGTGAGAATTGCTTGTAGTGAAGGATACTAATATCTCCGTCCCCTGTCCATCTTCTCCCTTCCCTGTTGCACCTCCTCCCTGCTGTAGTATTTGATGGCCTAGGGGATGTAATGAAGCCCACAGTGACTCCCCAGGCTGGGGATGTTGACACATCTATGGCTAACATGGCAAGTAGTAAGTAGAGTTTTAGATTTCTAGATTTCTGGACTATGTAATGCAGTAAATTAACATTTTGAGAAATATGCTTGTTTGTTCTCCAGCAGAGATTCTTAAATTGTAAGGTTTGCTTTATTTATTCATTCTAAATAAATTGTGAAAGGCTTGAGAGTTACTTCTTTACATATTAAACAAAAGAGAAAAGCAGTCTTGGGAACGTTAGATGTGCTGGCAGTCACATTTTCTTTTATATTTAACAGAGCCAAACCTATTTATGGTATACATGCCCAAAATGCTAACTAAGTAATTTGAATACTTATAATTTTGTTACAATGTAAAACATTTGGGAATTTGGTGAAATGAATTTTATTTGAGTGGCGTACAATCATTACATTTATTCAATATTCAGTTCAAATCAGTTATATTTCTATAGGACCAAATCACATCAACAATCACCTCAAGTTGTTTTATTTTGTATGGTAAAGACTCTATAAAATTACAGAGAAAGCACCAATCATCAGATGACCACCTATGAGCAAGTGCTTGGTGACAGTGGGAAGGAAAAACTCCCTTTTAAAAGGAAGAAACCTCTGATAGCACCAAACTCACAGAGTGAGTTGCTTAAAGTTTATGAGGGCAAAGAGTCATTTTTTGAGTGTGTGACTCCATCTGACACTTAGTTCACAATAAAAAGAAAGTCAAGTAAAAATAGCAGCAGTAGCTCTAACTCCCCTATAAACCACAAATATGTTTCTTTACACTTAAAATTATTTATGAAAGTAAATCATTCTTGTGAACTTTAAGAGTGCTTGTGTTAAAGATAAGCCAACTTATTAATCTTTCCACCTCTGTTAAAAGAAAGCAAAGAAACTCATCTACTAAAATGGCAAACATCTACTTTAACTGACTTTCTGTCTTGTAACTTAGAAATCACTGCAGTAAATTACAAGTTACAAATGATGCGACAGATTTTTTTGCAGTACCTTTTTTCTCTCTTTCTTTCCTTCCAAGATCTCACAATGGGAACTCCAGCGGCCCCTCAGGTAGCTCCCCCAAGTTGGGGTGCTCCGATGGTAAATGTTGTCTGTGTCTTAAAGCATGGAGTGGAGCCGCATGCCAGCGACAGATAGGGCAAACCTGTAGCAGCAGTCACAAGTGTCGCCTTCATCACCATATGGAAAAGAAACAGGAAAAAAAAAACTTATAACAAATGCTTATGTTTTGGAGATTTGTCCTCTTTCTTTTCAATATGGCCCAGCTCTCCAGGTTCCAGGTGTACCATAAAGCTAGGAAGCAGGGCATAAATTTAATTCAGCCTAATGTGTGTTTCTGGAATATTTACTGGAGAGTGATGAAGGGGGAAGTGATAGTACTGCATTAAGAAGCTGTTGCTTGGAAACAGCTATTAATTTTTGAGTTTTCTTTGAAACCTGATTGAGTTGAGGCAAACCTGGACATTGCAGTTGGTTTGACGCTTCCATCTGAAGGCTACATGACACAAGCTTCACTGCTCTCTGAACCCCTGTTCATATGCAAATAGACAACAAAAACTGAAGATGAAGTTGGGCTTTCTGTTGTGGCGTGTCCTCGTTTCTTGTGTGCCAGTTTGTTTTGTCCAGCATTCGGTGTGTCTGTCCTTTTTTTTTTACCTTAAATTTTTGTTTCCTGTGTTCATTTTGCCATATTTTCATCTGAAATGTAGTATAGTAACATCCCACCTCCTCCTCTCCATCCCCTCTCGTCCACACCTTTAGACCATACCCATGGGTGTCAGTCCTTTTATGGGAATTCACCCTAGCTTCACCATGGTAAGACCTCCAGTCCAGTCTAGTAATGCCCAGGCAGGACATTACTGGATAACTAATGGACAATCACCCCCTTTGGGTGGCCCTCACACACCCATAAAATAACAGACATCTAGTTTTATTGACTCTTTTCCATTCCATCAGGCCGGAGCACCAGTTGCTGGAGCTCCCATGATGCCAATGGCGAGACCAGGCTTCCCAGCCGCTGGGGTGACCCCAGGAGCACCGGTAACACACTTGATTTTTTTTTTTTTACAATGGAAAATATTATTATTTGCACAGGTTACAATGACAAAAGAAGGAATATGAGTGCTAAAATAAGGTGTTTTACAGATGTCTCCTGGAATCGCCCAGAGCCCCAGGAAGCCTCCACCACCCAGGAACGCTCTGGATGACCTCAATATTAAGGACTTCATGTAGACTGACTGATCCAGAAACCCCCAAGGTACACATCTTTACTGATAGTATGCTGAAACTGCAGATTCCTCTCATTACGGATAACATTCGTATAGTTTTTCTCTGTAGAACAGGCTGGGGTTTCAGCATAACAGTAATCTACAGCACTACTACCATCAGTTATTCTGCTTAAGATGTAGACATGCTTGTTGCTTGTTGTAAACCTGTTGTGCAATTGCTAAACTAAAATATCTCATATGTCATGAAATAGCAAAGCATAAGGAGAAGAATTTGAGCCTTAAACAATAACCACATGCAAGTTCAATTTGATGCTGGAAAAGTGGTTCCCAGACCTGAAGATAAAATTAAGGGTGGTTTTTCTGAGTTTTTTTTTTTTTCTGTAAACAGACAGAAGTCACTGGCAAATATCAAGATTTTTTCTGAAAGTAGACTTCACAAATTTTAAGTGATCAGCATTCACAAAACAAAATGTGCTAAAAGCTGCTTTGGATTGGGATCCACAACAGTACCGATAAGGTAAAGAAACCAAATGTGTGACATTAGGGTTAGGGAAAACATCTTGTGACAGTTAAATCAGATATCACATGCCAGTTTCATGCTGTTTAATAATAATAATGCAATATGTTGTGTCTGCTAACACATTCCTCTGACAGAAAGCTAAAACAAGACCATGTTCTTTCTCTGTGTAGGTTTGTCATCGTGTCTGGAGCTCTGTGGAAGTGGATGTCTGCACCCCCCCCCCCCCCCCCCCCCCCCTTTTTCTCAGCCTCTTCAGCCAGCCATCAACTCTTCGATCTTTGCCCCCCCACGACCCCTGAAAGCAACCTGCCCTCTTTATCTAATGTTGTAGCACAACTGTGAATGTGAACCCTAGATACAGAAAAAGAGAATTCCGTTTATGTGTGTGTGGGTGTGTGTGTTATTCAGTGTTAACATTTACTTAATATACTACAGAAAAATTAACAAAAAAAATCAGTAAATGTGTATTTAGATTCATTCTGGATTTTGGCGTATCAGCTGACTTGGAATGGTGGATATATGTTGGTTTCTTTGCGCATCTCCCAGACGAGGACTGTGTTGTTCAATGTGGACTGTGTTCGGTGTAACTTCACTGGCCAACTCCCACTCCTCTATCCCTGTTGTTCAGACTAATACTGTTTATTGTCATTAAAGACTTGGTTGTACCCATATATATCTGATGGCCATCCATCCTACCTGTCTACTTCAAGTTTTTTTGGACAAAAGCTCCTTATCAAAATGTACTTAAACACCACTTGCACTGCAAATCTGGGCTTATCACTAAAGACATTAAACAGTGTTTCGTTTCATTTTCACATTATCTTTTTTTAGGGATTGTATGAAACATGCAAAAATTGACATATGCATTTTAGACTATTTTAAATGACAGATTATACATATTTTCTTTATTTTAAGTGAAAAAGTGTATCATATATTTTTAGTTACATTAAATTATATGGTTGGATAAAAATGCAAGTAGACTAAAAAGTTTCCCACTTTGTACATACCTCTGAAGCTGTAACAAATATTGAGTGGAAATGTTGCTCAGAGTGTGTGCTGTGTCGCCCTTTGCTGGTGTGGAGTGGTACTGCATCATGACGTGAAACAGGTGAATCTGGGAGGCACTCTGAAAGAGCTGCATTCCTTGTTTTATCTCTACATACGATGAGTCCAAGTTAAGGTGGAAATAAAGACACGAGGAAGTGTTTGTGATTGGCCTCAGTTGTTTTTGGGTGATTTGTGATAGAGCAGCAGTTGGTACATTTGTTCATGTGCTGCTAACGGGCTCACTGTAAAGCACTCGAGTATACGCTGGATGTTCTGTGTATTATTTCAAAAAGTGACTGTATCTTAATCCATTGTGGCATTAACAAAGTGTTGAAGGAAAAATAAAAATGGCACCTAAAAACAAGAAGAATGTGGATGAATATCAAAAATTAAGGATTCCTTTCTTTTGTTTTTTGTTACATGGATGGCATCACCCCCACTCCCTCAACCCCACCTGCATGTGACTCCAAATGAGATGCAATAAAAGACACATCTGTTGATCTCAGTGACCTCAGTTCATCACTTATGCCTGCTTTGGTTTCTATCAGCACTATTTATATTTAACAACAAAAAAAGTGTTTGTGACATGAACACTACCCAAAATAATGAAAAAAGGAAACTAAAAAAAAAAAAAAAAGGTGGATATTTACAATTAACAATTGAAGCACATATTGTTAGAAAGAGGGGATTCATGAGTTTCACATGGTTGCTGGTAGGTAGCAGTGGCCTTGAAAATCTAAATGTGAAATTGCACAACAACAACAACAACAACAGAGGTTGTAGTGACTCTAGTCATGCTTGCAAAAGCAAATGTAAGTTGTGCTATCATATTATTAGATTCATATAATGAATCTAATATGATTGTTAGCTATCTGTCGCAGGGGGACATATTGAGCACTTGTGAACATTGCATGTTTTGCATATGTATACATTCCAAAAAAAAAAAAAATCCCTTCTCACCCATCTGGGGTACTGCCTGGTGTGGTAGACCCCAGCCTCTATGGATCTTGTACTTAGAGCTTGTTCCTGTGCTGCCATGATTAGAGCCTCTTTGCTGTCTTTCACTTGATCTTTGTCCAGCCACTAGTAGGATTTCTGGATGTGAGCCACTTCCTCTATATGCTGGTACATACTGTGTCGGGTAAAACACCTTATTTACTGCAGCGCTAGAGGCAGCTGTTTCACGGTGGCTGCAATGAGCATCCAGCGTTACCTTCAGGTGGTGCACTTTGAGAGGAGGTTACATGAAGTTGAAGCATGGCGGCTGTTGGTTCCACTGTGGCTGGTTTCAATGATCCTGTCCATCCCTGCTTTAGTGGTTCAAAACCTGGACGACGATCAGCACTGGATATGCTGCAAAGCTCACTACTCCTCTGAGGGCCAGAGGATTGCGGTGGTGTTCACAGGATTCCTGGTAGGATTTGTGGCATTTTTGTCATAGCTTTTTCATACATCAGTCTCTACAGAAAAGTGAATCGGGCAGCCTTTTTCAACAATCCACAGACCACGAGACTGATTATCAGCATTGTTGTGACTGTTTTTGTTCTACGTGTGCCATATTATGCCATGAATATTGTGGAGATAGCAGCTGTTTCCCTAAATAACAAGCCCCTGCTGAGGTTTTGTGAGGACAACTGGGGCACTTTTGCCTCTGTACCATTTGTAAACAGTGCCGTGAATCCACTCCTGTATGCCTTTACTTTTAACCCTCTCAAGGCAGGCGTTGCCAATTTGCAATAGTTGAAAACTAACAACCTGATTACCCCACATACATATTTTTAGTTTTTTTTACTCAGAAGTACCACTGCAGGACTTGGTTGTGCATTAGCAACAAAAAGTTTAATTTGAGCCTGAGAGGGTTAATCGTTTTTTCACTCTTTGCCAAAAAATGCTAAATGTGTAATGGAAAAGATCTGAATTCCCCCAAATTGGACTAAGGCAGGGGTCAGCAACCTGGGAGCTGCAAATACTTTTTAACATCTAAAATGAAGATAACACTTTTTTAATAAAGCAGGATTCTGAGATAAGATATTGTGGTGAACTCCTGCAGAGTGTGCCGGGGTTCTTCCTGTGGATGTCTCATTGATTCCTTGGAAACCTGCTTATCTTCCCGACTTGTTCCATCATTTGAGCTCAAAGCGGGGGGGAAAATGCAAGGGCAGGCTGTATGCAGGTACTCATCTACATCCCAATCTGGCATATAACAACTTTAGTATGGGGTTATCTGCTGCTTTTGCAGTTAAACTGTGAACGTCAAATTCATGTTAATTGGCCTTTTTAAGTGTGTCCTGTCATGAGCAGAGATGGGCAGTAACGCGTTACTTGTAACGCGTTACTGTAATCTGATTACTTTTTTCGAGTAACGAGTAAAGTAAGGGATTACTATTGCAAAAACGGTAATTAGATTACCGTTACTTTCCCGTAGGAACACTGCGTTACTGCGTTACTAAAACCTTGATTTATTTGCGAGAATGTCTCACGACAGTGCGCCGTTAGTGACAACAACTGTGTGCAGATCAACAATGGATCACATATCGATTGTGGGAGAGAGTAGGAGCGTGCAGCGTTTAAAGTGTGGAAGTACTGACCTTACTTTGAGTTTGATTCCATAAAAAGTGACAAAAACATTAGCGTCCATTGTGCGTGGGAAGAAAACTTCTTTTTACAGTGAAAAAACCCCTAAACTTCCAAGCAAGTACCGAGTGCGCAACGACGTAATGGGAAACTCACAGAGAAAGTCGTGGATTCTTCAACTGACCGCGGCACACCTGCACCAGGGTAAACCTCCGCCTACCGCAGTCCTGCTTTACAGGTGAAAATAGAGCAACAGGGCCACTGAGTCTTTGACTTTATTTATGTTCTGCTGTGTTTTACTTGCATCTATTTGAAAGAGTGAGTGTAAACACAAAAAACATTTTATTTTATGTGCTGGAATGTGCAGAAAATAGGTTTAAATGTTAAACTAATTTATTCAACTCAGAGAATGTTGCATATAATTAAATTTTTGCTTGATGCATAAAGTTAAAAGATTAAAACTGATAAAACAAGTTAAAAAAAGAGACTTTTCCATTTGATTCCATTTTGTATGATGGATTATGCAGAAAAAGTAGAATTGGGCTGAAAGATCTATCGCTTTATCACCTCTTCAGGTTTTAAATCGTGTTTTTAAAAAGTAACAAAGTAACTAAGTAATTAATTACTTTTGAAAATAAGTAATCAGTAAAGTAACGGGATTACTTTTTTGGGGAAGTAATCAGTAATTAGTTACTGATTACTTTTTTCAAGTAACTTGACCAACACTGGTCATGAGCATGTTATTACCACACGCACAAGGCCAGAGCAGATCTAACCTGTTTTGTTTTTTAACACTTGTTGCTTTATTTTACAGCCAGCCTTACTGCTACACGCAACAATGATTAATTCATTCCACAAGCTCGTCATGATCCACACCTAATTTAAATGGAAAATGTTCGCATTAGCATGACTGTTTCTCTGTTATTAGTTCCTCTTTGATTCATCAAAGGAGAACAGCTTGCTCACCATATCATCATGACTTGTTCAGTGCATGACTGTCAGCAAGCTTGAAACATACCACAACTCGGCTCCACCATGGTTACTTATAACGACGACTCCTCTGCTGGAAATTCATCTGGAACCTCTTTGGACTCCAGAAGTCTGATTCCTGCAACAGTGCTGTCCATCTGCTTCCTGCTGGGATTCCTTGGAAACATCGCTGTGATGATTCTCAAGCCAAACTGGGAGAACATGTCCAGTCTGAGCCAGAGTTTGATGCTGAACCTGGCTGTGTCAGACCTGCTCTGCATGCTTACCATTCCACTGTGGACATACTCGTTTCTCAATAGTTGGACCTTCGGGGTTGAGGCCTGCAAGCTGGTAACATACCTTGGCTACTGCAGTGTTTATGGCAGCCTACTGACTGTGACTGCAATGAGCATCCAGCGTTACCTTCAGGTGGTGCACTTTGAGAGGAGGCTACATGAAATTGAAGCATGGCAGCTGCTGGTTCCACTGTGGCTGGTTTCAACGATCCTGTCCATCCCTGTTTTAGTGGTCCGAAACCTGGACGACGATCAGCACTGGATACGCTGCAAAGCTCACTACTCCTCTGAGGGCCAGAGGATTGCGGTGGTGTTCACAGGATTCCTGATAGGATTTGTGGCATTTTTTGTCATAGCTTTTTCATACATCAGTCTCTACAGAAAGGTGAATCAGGCAGCCTTTTTCAACAATCCACAGACCACCAGACTGATTACCAGCATCGTTGTGACTGTTTTTGTCCTGTGGGTGCCATATCGTGTCATGAATATTGTGGAGATAGCAGCTGTTTCCCTACATAACAATCCCGTGATGAAGTTTAGTGAGGACACCTGGAATGCTTTTGCCTCTGTAACATTTGTAAACAGTGCCGTAAATCCGCTCATGTATGCCTTTACTTCTAATCATTTGTTCACTCTTTGCCAAAAAAGTGCTAAATATTTAATGGAGAAGTTCAGAATTCTCCAAAAGCTGCCTGAGTTATCAGATATCACTGCAGAAACTGCTCAGTGATGAAGGTGCTGTGGTACTCTGTGTTTGTCACAGCAAGCTGTAGGTATTTGGTGGTTTAATGATGACATCTTTTCTCACATCAGCTGTGTACTGATTAAAGCTGGTCCTCACCCAGAGCTGCAAAACAACATGTTTGTATAGAATGCAATGTTTGTTGACATGGAATCAGGTAAACATTCAAAACAAAGTACCCAGTATTAAGTAATATACGTATATTTTACCATAAATTATAGTCTAATCTCCATAGTTTTTAATCTTGTTTAAATCATCATTATAATCATCTTTAACTGTTACCATCCCCTATTGCATGCCATACTTCAGACATCAGATGCATACAAGTAGATCTTAAATTTCCAAAACCAAATCAATTAGCTTTGCAGAATAAACCTAGCCAACCACCGACCCTGCCAATGCTGAAAGCAGCCTGTCCAAAAATCACGAGTTAACAAAGAAGGAATAAGTAGTATATTTCATAATACTAATCCTAATACTAATGATGATAATATAGTTTATAGTTATAATTCACAAAGAAAATGTAAGTTAAAAGATGTTAGTTATCTTTTCTTTCTTTACTTCTTTTTTACATTTAAATATTATTATGTTTATTAGTCTTTACAAATGCGCCATATTGTAGTGGTTGCACAATTGCCCAGAAAAAGATCCTGCGAGAAGGCGCAGTGCTCTTCTGTTGAGTTCTCCCATCTCATTAGGTCTATTATCTCCAGCTGTGCACTTGTTATCGTATCCCCTCATTCTCATGTATTTATGTAATTTTTTAATTCTTATTATTATTAATTTTTTTTTACGGGGGCGTCCTTGCTGATTTCCCCGTGTTCTGGAATTTTTTTTTACTAATCAGCATAAATGATTGCTTTGAGTTTACTCCAGCCTCCTGTGTTTTTTCATCTGGGTCAACAATAAGCAGCTTCCAAGCAAAAACAAAACCAATAATAACAAAAAATCATTCCAACTTATTTTTCTCCTTCCTGTATAAAAAATAAAATCTTTTATTAAATAAAGATGTATTGTGTTGTTTAGAGAGAGATCTGACAAGGGTTTATCTCATGCTTTTGCAGTTCAAAATGTCAGTTGACAGGAATATAAATGTATCATTTGTGAACATATTTAGAGGAATATTTTCATTTTTTGTTATTTATAATTGAATGCTGCTTCATATAAGTAAATAAATAATACACACACACACACACTTCTTTTTATATCTTAGTGAGGACATCTAACAATCAAATATGAATGCCTAACCCTAACCCTTAGGCACAACCTAACCACAACCTAATTGTAACTCTGATACTAAAACCACATCGGAGACGACCATTTTATCTGTTTTACTGTTGGTTCACATCAGTATATGTAAAGCTGCTCAAAAGATGAAATGTTTTCTTGTATGTTATTTTTTTTTGTAAATGAAAACATGTACGACGCTACTTATCTTTTCTCTCATCACTTGTGAAATCTGTCACTGCCTTCCCTGTTCCAGCAAACTTTTGAACCAATTTGACCTACGGGCACATACAGGGTGCATGGATGTGTGTTGTCTTAGTCTCCAGTTATTCTTTTGTTTTGTCGTCCTTTGGAGCTTTGTGACATAACCCTGACTATGTGTATTTCCTGGTGATTTCCTGTTTTTTTCTGGGGGTTTTTTGGATTCTCTTCCAGAATTCTCTGTGTTTGTGGAGCTCTGAACTAATACTCACTTAATGAGTGTACTCCTCCCTACAGTTATTTGCATTCGGGTCCATGATAAACAGCTCACACAGGTTACATACAAAAAAGGGTCATGCAAATACCCATGCTGAGGAAAAATGCAAAAACCAAAGAGCTCTTGGGTGCAAAGAAAACCAACACATTCAAAACAATAAAGCTTTTGTTAAAATAAGAGTTCAAAGAGAGGAACATGGGTATGGGTTTACCTTGCACTTTTGCAGTTAAATATCAGGCAAGAGTCAGCAGTTTCAGCAGTTTCTGCTCCAGAGATTTTGATCTTTTTTGATGATCGGACCATCGTTTTGTTAGTCTGAGTCAACCTTTCTCTCATTACAGGGTAACATGATGGTAAACTGATCAAATTACTAAAAGCAAATGTAAAAAAAAAACAGACCCCACACAAAAAGGTCAATATCCAATTATATGACATAAACTTCAATGTGTGAAAAATAGTGTTCAACATTTTAGGTGTAATCAAAGTGTGTTCTTTTTCTCAGTAGTTCAACATGGAGACCTACGATTTGGTTCATGTGGGATACCTCTGAGCTCCATGTATGTTTGCATTGCAGGTCACATTATTAGTAGAGCTCTTTGTGTGAGTAAGGGGATGTGGGTAAATCCTTGGATTTTGTTTTTTTCTAACTCAAGTCCAAGTTACACAAACAAACACAAACAACGAACTATATCCTGTTCAGATAGGACTTGTTGGTGGAGACCGCAGAGCCAAGCAACAACCTTGAAATGTAGTTCAACAGCACAAAAACTTTAGGCTTTAGGGTAATATGTCAGAATTGAAAAAAAGGCTGAAGATCTGACGATATTCCAGAGTTACAAAGCTAAAAAAAAGGACAAGAAACTGTATCCTTTTCAGATAGTCCAAGACAGAAGATATGTTTGCTTTTATTTTCCACTCCATCTCAAACTAAAAGAAATTTTCCATTTCACCAAAGACATACAAATGTGCTACTAAATGCAAAAATCAAAAAGGAAAATCCAAAAGATTCCTACTAGCAAAATAAATGAATAAAAAGATTCAAAACTCCCAGTTATTCGTGTCCATATTTCCTTTTGTGGAAAGAGTTATGCAAAATTCTGAAAACATGGTGGCAGGTGTCTTTGGGGTTTTGCATAGCTCACAGTTTCCTTGTTATCAGTTCGTCTTTGACTACATCAAAAAACAGCAACTTGTTTACCTGGCTGCACATTTATCGTCATCATCACTTGCTCAGTACACACCCGAGCAAGCAAGCTTGCAGCATGGCACAACTCAACTCCACCAATATTACCTATAACATCTCCTCCTGTCCTGGATATTCACCTAGTTTCTTCTTGGAACCCAGGAGGCTACTTCCTGTGGTGGTGCTGTCCACCTGCTTTCTGCTGGGATTCCCTGGAAACATTGCTGTCATCATTCTCAAGCCAAACTGGGAGAACATGTCCAATCTGACCCAGAGTTTGATGCTGAACCTGGCTGTGTCAGACCTGCTGTGCTTGGCTACCCTCCCAATATGGATTTACTACTTTGTCTGTAGCTGGACCCTGGGCCTGGCGGGCTGCAAGCTCATGTCATACCTCATGTACTGCAGCGTTTATGGCAGCCTGCTGACTGTGACTGTGATGAGTATCCAGCGTTACCTTCAGGTCGTTCACCTGCAGAGGAGTTTACCTCAGGTAGGAGCAAGCTTGCTGCTGGTTCCGCTCTGGCTGTCTGCAATGATCCTGTCCGTTCCTGCTTTAGTGGTTCGACAGCTGGTAGAACAACCACATTGGTTTTATTGCAAACATCAATACTTCTCAGAGGGCCAGTCAATAGCTGTGTTGTTGACAGAGATACTGGTTGGTTTTGTTTTATTTTCTATCATTGTTTTTTCATACATCAGTCTCTACAGAGAGGTGAATCGGACAGCTTTCTTCAACAATCAACAGACCACGAGACTGATTACCAGCATCATTGTGACCTTTTTTGGCCTATGGGTGCCATATTTAGCCATAAATGTGCTAGCAGTGGCAGCTATTTCCCTAAAAAATGAGAGCCTGCTGAAGTTTTGTGAAGACACCTGGAACGCTGTTGGAACACTAACATTTCTAAGTAGTACCATGAATCCACTCCTGTACACATTTACTTCTATTCATTTGTCCACTCTGGGCCAAAGAATTGGTAACCAGTTAAGAAGGACGTTCAGAAATCGCTCTCGGTCAAGAAATGTCACTGCAGGAGCAGCACCTCATTGATATAAGCTCCCTGAGAAATGATTTTTACTCTGCTGATACAAACAGTGTGTGGTCATCTCTATTTGTCACAGCAAGCTGTTGCGGATAATGGACTTACTCGTTGAGCTGGTTCTCAACCAGAGAATTCAAACAGCATTCAAAAAAATCAAAGTACCTATTAAATGACCTCTAATTACATATAATTTTTCCTTAACTTATATCATACTCTCCAAAATATTTTTTCACCTGCTATGAAGGCTATGAGGCCCATTAACTGACTCTTATCGACTGTCATCACTCTTATGATCATACTTCAGATTGGGCTTTAGATTAGTTGTTAGCCAGAGGACCTGTGTAGCATGTCTCCAGCTACATGAATTCCTTAATCTTAACTAAGCAAACTACATCCAGCTACTCCAAAGAAGCCTGCTGAGACAACTAAGCCACTCAGGGCTGCTACTACTATTGGTTTGTGAATTGATGCTGAAATATCAATTATAA
The DNA here is from genome assembly GCF_057381845.1 of Rhamphochromis longiceps. Classification (NCBI taxonomy): domain Eukaryota; kingdom Metazoa; phylum Chordata; class Actinopteri; order Cichliformes; family Cichlidae; genus Rhamphochromis; species Rhamphochromis longiceps. The sequence goes on along the minus strand of NC_140571.1, from coordinate 7,314,652 downwards.
TACCAGATATTTATGTTCTAGAAATAATCTAGCTCTTATCTAGAAGTTCCCATAGTAAATTGGGGAAAATTTGTAGTTTATGATTAACAGGAACATAATGGAAAGCATCTATATTATCTGCATTGTCTAAATGATTGGTAGGAACTACTTCTTTTTCCGCCTCTCATAATGATATCCTAATTTCGACTGTCTAAATGCATCACTGCTCATGTGTGCTCACTCAAAATGTGGAGCTGCTGGCAATATGTAGCACTGTAGCTGAATTTTGGAAAGTGACTTGCATCTGGGTTTAGGTTTTTGCCTCACTACAGCCTATACATACTTATAGTTATAGCATATTCATAACATACTTCATACCGTGTACATTATAACATATCATAATAGACCCATTTCTGTAATATACTCACATATCTATATTATTGCTAATATATATTTGTAATATATCTATATCATGGCTAAAGCACTTCTGGATGGATGCAAACTGCATTTCGTTGCCTTGTGCCTGTGACATGTGCAATGACAATAAAGTTTAATTCTATTCTATTCTATTGTATCTGTGTTTAAATGAGTGAATTCCTGTTAAGAGATATACTCTAAAACACTTCTTCAGTAGAGAATCAGAGAAGAGAAACACAGAACTTCTTGCTAGCAAGGGCAGCCTCCAGAACTGAGACTCGCACTGAGGACTGCCCTGGTCTTTATTTATATACTTCAGTGAGCGCTTGTTCCTTACATTGGAATGTGGAGGTGTACGTGTGTGTGTGTGTGTGTGTGTGTGTGTGTGTGTGTGTGTGTGTGTGTGTGTGTGTGTGTGTGTGTGTGTGTGTGTGTGTGTGTGTGTGTGTGTGTGTGTGTCAGAGTGTGACCCCATAAACGACTTCCCTTAACCTGCTGGTCTGGAAAATCCAACAGTTCATCTATATGTAAAAAAGGCACTTAGACTAAAACTAACATAGCTACGTTAATCCTACTGTAAAACAATAAAACAAGGTACAACCTTTCCCATGCTCCTAGGATGTGGGGGTGAACGCCAGAACACCCTGGAATGTTACAGACCTCCTAGGATGAGACATTCTTTCAATATGCCACCAACTATATACTTCTAAACACAAATGATTACATGCAGTATTCTACCATATGCAAACTTATATCATTAAAAGATTATACTGACTACTAAGTACAATTTTCCATTGACAATTCCCCACATCCTTAAAACCACAGATTTCCTTTTTTTTTTTTTTTTTTTTTAAATCGTAGAGCATTAAAAGTGGATTATGTAGACTAGGTATCTTTAAAATATACAGGGCACTCTCAGTAAAACAACTGCTGTAGGCTTGAAAAATCCCAAAATACAACGCAAAATATTTTCTAGATAAGATAGCTTTAAAATAATATGGATCTATAAAGTCTAAAAAGATGTTTCTCAGCTGTATTATTATTTTCATTCAGTCACATTTTGGTAATTGAATATTTTCAAATCTTTTTTTTAAAATTTCTTCTATGATAATTATTCATAATTAAACAATAAGAACAAGAAGTCCCATGTCTTGTATTCATTAGAAAAGTTACAGTTTGAAATACGCTACTTTTGATTTTCCAAACACAAGTTGTTGTACTGGCATCAGATCAGTACCATCGATACAGCCTGAATTTGACTTGCCATTAGATCGGAATGGAAATCAGTCACGTCGTACATCACTACTACATATCTATGACAGTGACAACAGCTCAAACTTACCATTCAGTGAGTTCATGACAACCAAAGCAGCTTCTCCACATCTTTAATTTTCTTCTTTCTCGATTTTAGAGGCTTGTGTAGATTCTGAGTTAATGTAATTTTTTTTTTACAGTATAAAGTGATTTGAGACAACTGCTCCGGTGATTTGGTGACATATAAATAAAACTGCATTGAAACTAAACAGAGGTGGAAACAACAATTAATGAAAAAAAATGAATAAATGTTTGCTTTGGAGCTCCTCCTTCACCAGAATCGACCATCTTTCTCCATTCTTAACAACAGAAAGAGTTAGAAATAGACAAGAAGAAGCACAGAGAAGGTGCTGCACTGACACTACAAGTCTATAAATCATGTCATCAGTTCAGTTCAGTTTTATTTACATAATGCTAAATCACAATAACACTCACCTCAAGGCGCTTTGTATTGTAAAACCCTGCAATTATACAGAGAAAACATCAACAGACAACAAGTATTAGCAAGTGCTTGGTGACACTCCCTTTTAACAGGAAGAAACCTCTGCAAAGATGCTGAAACATATAGGAGGTGTTTTTATAATATTCATTACAATATGAGGTACTGAAGTTAAATTTTAAATATGTTGAAACACAATACTGAAACATTCAAAATAATATAAAAATTAATAAAGGTATGTTACAGGCTTTGATTTTAATGATTAGTCAGTTGAACAGCCACATTTGTCAGAAACAATTTAACAGTTGTTTAGCGCAACATGCATTTATTTAAAGGGAGAAATTTAACAACATCATATCATATATATTATATTATTGAAACACCTACCTCTATGGTCAAAGGAGCTTGCAAAGAAAAGCGTCTGGACTTCTTTAATTTGCTTGAAGACGTTTCACCTCTCATCTGAGAAGCTTCTTCAGTTCTAAGGTCAAATGGTGGGGAGTCCCAGATTTAAAACTAGTGGGAGTAACCCCCCACAGAGGGACAAAAGGACCCCCTGATGATCCTCTAATCGCCTGAGCCAAGGTGTGAAACTGGGTGTGGGTCCCAATCAGCCAGGGTTTCGGGTGAGCTCATTGTGAAACCTGGCCCCACCTTATCATGTGATTTCCTGAGGTCAGATGGCCCAGGACGTACACCACTTTGTGTTGGTCGTTCACGTGGAATTGGGTATCATTCCAGTGCTGATTTACTCTGTCCTCAAAAGCTGGCCCATAAGTCTGGGCACAGACTGCCCAAAAAAATGAAAATAAATGTTCATTATCTGTATGTAAAATATTCTTTGCAAATATTCTAAGGATGTATTCATGTAAATAAAACTAGTGTGACATTTTTTAGCAATGAAATGCAAGAAATACAAAACTATAAAAAAAAAAGTAAATCAATAAAGAAATAAATCAATAAATAAAACACAAAAGTATTTTTATTCAAATTATTTTCATGTTGCCTTGAAGCAAAATACCTCCCACTGCTGTTACTGGAGCTTGCAGCAAATTACCAAAACTTCTACATATATTTATGTTTCATGCTTTGGAGAGGCAAAGTATGAAATAAACAGGGTAGACCAGTATTTCTAGTTTGCTGTGATACTGGGTTGCATCTCCCTTCAAATCAGCTTTGTGACAACTGGTCCTCAACTGTGAAAATATTGTAGATGTTTGTTGAAAAGGAGACATCTCAAAAGACTCAAACTTTCTAATGAATTGGATACAATCTTACCTTAAGTTAGAGTATAATATCAATTAGATTTTTTTCCTCACCTGTGAAAGTTTTAAGCAGATAAACAGAATATTATTGATTGTAATCACTTTCCTGATCCTATGTCTATGTAGGTTGTCAGTCATCCAGGTCATGATAATCTAAGGAGCTTGGAAAGAAAAGCGTCTAGACTTCTTAAGTTGCTTGAAGACGTTTCACCTCTCATCTGAGAAGCTGCTTCAGTTCTAAGCTCCTTAGATTTTAATGATCATACTTTATTGGGCATTGAGGTCACAGGGCTGTGTCTCTAATACGCTGGTCTGCAGTACGGGGGCCCCACAGGGAACTGTGCTGGCACCGTTCCTCTTCACCCTCTACACTGCAGACTTCTCCATCAACTCCCCACGCTGCCACCTACAGAAGTTCTCTGACGACTCTGCCATAGTCGGCCTCATCACAGGTGAGGATGACTCAGAGTACAGACAGTGGACTGGACTTTGTGGACTGGTGCCAGCAGAACCACCTGCTGATCAATGCCAGGAAAACCAAGGAGTTGGTGGTGGATTTCCGGAGATGCAGACCCACCACACTGACACTGGTGAACATCCAGGGAGTGGACATTGAGATAGTGGACTCGTATAGGTACCTGGGTGTTCACCTGAATAATAAGCTAGACTGGAGCCACGACACTGATACTCTTTACAGGAAGGGTCAGAGCAGACTCTACCTGCTGAGGCGGCTGAGGTAATTTGGAGTCCAGGGAGTGCTTTTAAAGACCTTCTATGACTCTGTGGTGGCATCTGTCATTTTTTACAGTGTTGTATGTTGGAGCAGTAGTTTATCGGCAGCTGAGAGGAAGAGGTTGGATAAACTCATCAGGAAGGCCAGCTTTGTTCTGGGATGCACCCTGGACCCAGTGCAGGTGGTGGGAGACAGAAGGACTCTGGCCAAAATAACATCTCTGATGGACAGAGTCTCCCCCCCCCCCCCCCCCCCCCCCCATGCATGTAAATGTTGCTGAACTGCAGAGCTCCTTCAGTGACAGACTGCTGCATCCTCGATGCATGAAGGAGCGTTTCTGCAGGTCCTTCCTTCCTACAGCTGTCAGACTGTACAATCAAAACTGCTCCGAACAAACACAGAGGCTTGTATCAGCGCTGTAACTTGCACTATTTTATCAACCAATTCACACTATAACCAGGATTTGCCTCATAACTTCATTTAATTTTATTTAATTTAATAAAGGTACAGTACTCTGTTTTTGGTAACAATTGTCCTTGATGTAAACATGTAAAATTGTTTATGTTTCTGTTCTGTGTCTTGTGTACTGTTTGTTTGTATATGTGTCTTTCTTGCTGCTGTTACACCCAAATTTCCCCTTGTGGGACAATTAAAGGATTATTCTATTATTCTTCTTCTAAATTTCATACAAGTTTTAAGCCTGAGGACATGTTTTGTCAAGTCTAGTGAATAACAAACAGAAAACAACTGAGAGTACATACAGTAAGCAAATGTAACTCCAACTACAATGTTTTCATAACCAAATTAATTAACTTTACTGCCTAACCATAACCAAACACCTGCCACCACCTACCCTATCAGTGACCGTAATAACAGATTCTAGAGATTTTTTTAAGTGAAAGTCTAATTTCTTTTCATTTACCCCAACCAATCCAGTACATGGCCTCGTTCTGCCAGAGGCTTCTTCTTGTTGAAAGGCCGTTTTTGTTTCTCACTGTCACCTAATGATCGCTCATAGGATCATTTGATTGTAGGGTTGTTTTTTTTCTGTATTACTGTAGGGTCTTTATCTTACAGTATATGTGCTGTAAGGTAAAAAAAAAAAAATGGTGTTGTGTTTCAGTGCTATATCAATACAATTTAACTCAGAGCTTAAATCTGGGACTCTCCACCATTTGACTCTAGCCCCGAAGAAACTTCTCGGATGAGAGGTGAAACATCTTCAAGCAACTTAAAGAAGTCCACATGCTTTTCTTTCTAAGCTCATTAGACTACGATGACCTGGATGACTGGGAACCTTCACAGACAACATTTTCCTTTAGATGATCCTCCCATTTTTTGGTGCATGTTGAATAGAAATACTAGAGAGACTGATATTTACTGTAATGCATTGATGACAGCCACATATGGATTTCAGACAGATTATTCCTTATCACTTCACTTGTTCCTTTAGGCTGATATACCCTGATTATAGTTGTTATAGGCTAAAAAGCAATAATGTATGGGTTGGAAAAAATTTATGTTCTTTTTTTCCTTTCAATTTGTAAATAAAACTAATATGCCAGTTATACAAACACATGCAAATGTGTATAGGTAGAAAAATGCAAAATCCAAAAATAAATAAATGCAAAAATAAAAATTCTCAAGTTTTACTGACAAATGATGTGTATTACAGACATAAAGCATTTACAGTATTTGCAGGATTTGGGTTGAGTTTTATTCAGCACATTTTTGTGGAAACAGCAGCAAACTTTGGTACATGGTTATAACCTGTAATAAATTCAAAAATGTATAAAAAGAGCCATGCAAAATCCTGACACCATGGGTGTAAATGTTTACATTGACATGACTGTTTCCTTGTTGTTAGTTCCTCTTTGACAGTTCATGTGACTGGACATTTATTATCATCACTTGCTCAGAGCACATCATTACCTGGAAGCTTGCAGCATGGCACAGCTCACCAACGCTGTGGTTACTTCTAACATCTCCTCCTCTCCTGGATATTCACCCCATTTTTCATGGGACTACAGTGGTATAGCTGCTGCAGTAGTGCTGTCCATCTGCTTCCTGCTGGGATTCCCTGGAAACATCGCTGTCATCATTCTCAAGCCAAACTGGGAGAACATGTCCAGTCTGACCCAGAGTTTGATGCTGAACCTGGCTGTGTCGGGCCTACTTTGCATGTTTACCGTTCCATTTTGGATTTACTCTTTCCTCAACAGCTGGACCCTGGGCCTGGTGGGCTGCAAGATCATAACATATTTTGGGTACTGCAGCATATATGCCAGCCTGCTGACTGTGACTGTGATGAGTGTCCAGCGTTACTTTCAGGTGGTATACCTGCAAAGGAATTTAAACCACATACAAGCATGGAAGCTGCTGGTTCCACTCTGGCTGGTTGCAATGATCCTGTCCATTCCTGCTTTAGTGGTTCGACAGCTGGTAGAACAGTCAGATTGGACATATTGCAAACATCAATACTATTCGGTGAACCAGTCAATGGCCGTGTTGTTGGCAGAGATACTTGTGGGTTTTGTTTCAGTTTCTGTCAATGTTTTTTCATACATCTGCCTCTACAGAGAGGTGAATCAGGCAACCTTTTTCAACAATCCACAGACCACCAGACTCATTACCAGTATCATTGTAACCTTTTTTGTCGTGTGGGTGCCATGTCTTGCCATAAATGTCCTGGGTGTGGCAGCTATTTCCCTAAACAATAAGGACTTGCTGAAGTTTTGCGAAGCAGCATGGGGCACCGTTACAGCACTAACGTTTGCAAACGGTGCAGTGAATCCACTCCTGTATGCCTTTACTTCTAATAGTTTGTCCACTCTGTGCCAAAAAAATGCTGAACATTTAATGCAGAAGCTCAGAATTACCCCACAATCTAAGTCAGCAAATACCGTTTCAGACGTAAGATGACAACGTTGAAAGCTCTTTAATTATTTAGATTTTTTTATCAAATGATTTTCCCCCTGTGATGCTGGATCTTCTCTGTCCTGCACTGTAAAACAACAACAACAGAAATATACAGTAAAATAATTGTGTGTAAACAACAAAATTACCTATAATATCGCCAATCACTGTTCTAATACAATTAATCAGACCTAACATAACAGTGCTGTTGGATTTTATTATGTATCTTATATGCAATGTTATACTTTTACTTTTAATCCATAATTAATGTCATAATAATGTAACACCCATTAAATAAAAATCAAAATACTTTTATTAAACTAGTAAATGGGTTTAAAAATACAGCAATCCTATGTTTTTTTTTATTATACTAACTGTCTAATGGGGGTTTGTGTGTATTTTAATAAAACACTTTATAATAATGTAACACTATTAAGCATTAGTAAGTATTAGTATGGTTGTAGTGAGTGCTTAATTTATCATTTATATATCATTACTCCTCCTTGGTATTTCATTTATAAATACAGATATGTTTATCCATCTGTTACTAATACCAAAACCCATGTACACCACCACTGCTGTACGTTGTTTAACTATGTACAGTTACTGCTAGTAAAAACCATAGTCGTTATAATAGTCATAATAAAATATGGTTATCTATAAGTAGGATACCTAGGAGCAGTTTTAGGGTTTTCACTAAAACACCACAGCACTGAGATGTGTAATTTCTGAACATCCTTAAAATGCTTATGGTTGAAAATTTACCTTTTTGGTAAGTAAGGCAGGTTTGACTTGACACCAACAAGTCATAATGAATCTACTGAAAGAAACAATAACAAGTCTGTATGAGGGAAGGACACATTAAAATAGATACATATGTCTAAATTTAAAGAGGCATGTGTACTGAATCCTAACTGTTGGGTACAAGCAGCTAAAAAACTGAAACCACTAACATTACCTCAGTCATTAACTTTGCTAGCAAGCCCACTCTCCTCTGAATATTATGAAAGCAAAGGGTTGGTTCAGTAGTTAAAAAATAGTTAGTTGACACCTCTGTTAACTACAGTAAAGGTAGTGTGTTATATTAGCAAGCTACTGATACTGAACTTAAGTTTCTTATATTTGTCTTGCAGATGCAACATGTACAGTTGTGCCTGGTGTACATTGTGATCCTTTTTCCTCCCCTAAAATTAGTTATTGGTGTTTTTACAACAATTTTAGAATGTTCCCGATGTCCACACACAACAATTTAATAATTACTGAAAATCTTGTGAAATATGCTTAATTCATATAAAATTATACTGATGTGAGATAATAAAGATAATTGCTTTGTTTGGTTACGAAAGCCATTAAAAAAAAGGTCTAGTACACCCCATGCCCCCTTTTAGACTCACCCCTGTTTGCTGATACTAACGCTTCCATGTAAAATAGCACAGTTATAATAAATGTATATTTAAACATGTTGTCAGATAGTGACAGATGAAGCCTCATGGAGACTTGTAGCTTTCCATTTAAATGATTTTAAAAAAAGGTTAGTTTCTTAAGGCTTCATGTGTAAACATACCCCCCTGCTGGTCAAAACCATTATTGTCATTTCAATTATTTGTGACGTTGTTTTGGCTGTCATGCAACAGTGTCAACATAGACGTAATCACTGCCTAGAATCAAAAAACAAAAAAAACAACGACTCTAATTTGATTGTATGTGGCTCATTCATTTATCAAAAAAAATGTTGATTGATGTGCGGTTGACAGTAGTAGAAGTCTATCAATGTCAAAAACCTTGTCAGTATGATTTCAGTATATTTTTGAATAAATCCAATCCAAATCCATGACATGAGATGTTGATGTTAAAATCACAGTCTTTTCAAATGATGAGACAGTGATTGTGCTAATGAATACTGTGCGGATGTTGACTTTTATCATTTTTATCAAGATATTATATTTTTTCCATTGTGCTTAGACTCAGTTTCTCTTTTTGCTAATAACCACTCTGGCTTTGGAGAAACCGTTTCACATTGTGCTGAGAGGCAGGAGTGCAAAACTATCCCACAGTAATCTTGCCTAGATGATACCCATAGATGCAGTGTTGTTGCCATTGACACACAATTAACACTTCCCAATGGAATGAAAAAAAGAAAACAGACTTGTGTATATTATAGTAGTAACACATTTCATTATTTACAGGCATATTATTTGTAATACTTTATTGGTAGAGATCACCTCATGGGTGGAGCAGCTCTTCACCTCTTTGTGTACACTGTTTTGATGGTATATATGCATCAATCTATCAATCGTTTGTTGTAAGATTCAGATAATTATTTTTTAAAAGCTAGATATTTTAAATGAGAATAAGAAAGAAAAGTATTTCTTTGTGCCCCCGTTTCCCTGTTAATGCCCTACCTGGCGCCCCTGGCAAAACATTGCTAGACCCGCCCCTGCACAGTTACCAGCTGTCAGCTACATAGAAAAGGATCCTGGTGTTATTTGTCTCTCAGAAACAGTTCATAACTTCCCTTTAACTCATTCATGTCACCCAAAAGGTAAACCTGTTTCTCCATCACCTGTTCAGCTCTGATGATTCAGTAAAGACATCTCCTGGTTTCATCTTCATGTTTCCCTCTCACCACATATCCAAACCGACATAATGACCAGCAGCTTTTACAGCTGTGGCTCCAGCAAACATCAGCTGATACTAGAAATGAATATTAAATAAATTCTAACAACAGCTGATCAAGCTTAAACATGCTGCTGTTGTTTAACGCGACATCTGCTGGTTTCCTCTTTCTGGCGCAAAGTGGGCGATAAACAAACAAGAGAGAAAATCCGATCAGCTGATCATTGATCAGTTTCATGATTGAAGTAGCAACAGGAGAGGGAGGGGGAGAGAATTAGAGGAGAACAGGCAGCTGACAGCGTAAAGACACAGAATAACTCCAGCTTTGTGTCTTTTTCATTCTAGCTAAAGTCCGGGACAAACTGCGTTCCTTTTCACCTCAATATGAAACGCGTAATATTTTCTCTGAATATGGGATGATTCCGTTTTTTACGGCAATTCTAATAATTAACCTTATGAACATAATAAAGTTCAACATCAGTAACATCATGGCACCCACCCAGCTGTATAGAAACTCCGTCATGCTAGCTAGTACCCTGCACGAAAAAGTCAGCATAACGAAAATAAACTCCACCTAAACTTGGTTTATATCTGACCCAGATAGACATCAGGTCATAACTTCTTACCTGAAGTTCAGTTCACCTGACACTCGGACCGGCGGCCGCCTTGGGTCTCTCCTCCTCCTGCCTCTTCTTTCCCTCATCCACCCGCTGGCCTCCATCACTAGCTAATGTTACTGAATCTGTGGAAGCTCCGCGATAGCCACCACAAGAAGTAACGAATAACGACCCTATCTAAATCCCAGTAACGATTAACGCGTTCCTCATTTTGGCATAATAACTAGTTACCGTGCTCGTTACCACAATAATAACGTAGTTACTGTAACACGTTACTTAATAACGCGTTAGTCCCTACACTTCTCATTTGCAAGCGAGCCTCAATACATGCTTGATAAGGGACTTCCTGGATTTCTTGACACATACTTCAAAGCCTCGAAACACTGTGGCCCATCACTATCAGACGGGGATTTTATTGTTTGTCTCGTGTTGTCAGCCTTTATTTTGATTTATTATATGATATTATCATTTCTCCCTTTTTTAAATGTGTCAGTGTTGGAAAAAAATGGCAAAATCTCCAATTGTATAGCATGAACTCCTAAATATGAAAGCGTATGCTCAAGCTTAAGAGATATGGACTATGAATCAAGTTTGGGTGTTGACAGAATGCATACAGAAGGCAAGTAAAATCCTGAAAACAATGACAGCAGGTGTTTACGTCAACACAACAGTTTCTTTCTTATTAGTTCCCCTTTGACAGCATCAAATGAGAACAACTTGTTCACCTGATGGTACATCTATTATAATAACTTGCTTAGTGCACAACATTGTCAGCAAGCTTGAAGCATGGCACAAGTCAACTCCACAGTGAATACCCTTAACTTTTCCTCCACTCCTGGATATTCACCCATCACCTCCTGGTCCACAGGCATGGCTCCTACAGTGGTGCTGTCCATCTGCTTCCTGATGGGATTCCCTGGAAACATCGCTGTCATCATTCTCAAGCCAAACTGGGAGAACATGTCCAGTCTGAGCCAGAGTTTGATGCTTAGTCTGGCTGTGTCAGACCTGCTCTGCATGCTTACCATTCCAGTGTGGATTTACTCTTTCCTCAATAGCTGGATGATAGGTGAGACATCTTGCAAACTCATTACATACTTTGTGTATTGCACCATTCATGTCAGCCTGCTGACTGTGACTCTGCTGAGTGTCCAGCGTTACCTTCAGGTCGTTCACCTGCAAAGGAGTTTAAATCAGGTTGAAGCATGGAAGCTGCTGGTTCCACTCTGGCTGGCTGCAATGATCCTGTCCACTCCTGAGTTGGTAGTTCGAAAGCTGGTGGAACAACGACAGTGGACAAAATGCAAAAATAAACACTCTTCTGATGGCCAGAGGTTGGCTGTGGTGTTGACAGAGACTCTTGTAGTATTTCTTTCACTTTCTGTCATAATGTTTACATACATCCATCTCTACAGAAAGGTGAATCGGGCAGCGTTTTTCAACAATTCACAGACCACCAGACTAATTACCAGGGTCATTGTTACCTCTGTTGTCCTGTGGATGCCATATCTTTCTATAAATGTGTTGGGTGTGGCAGCTATTTCCTTGAAAAACGAGGGACTGCTGAAGTTTTGTGAAGACAGCTGGAGCATTGTTGGAGCACTAACATTTATAAATAGTGCAGTGAATCCACTCCTGTACGCCTTCACTTCAATCCGTTTGACAACTCTGCACCAAAAATTTGCTGAACACTTAATACAGAAGTTCAGAAATTCCCCAAATCTGACTTTGTCAAGAGATATCAGTGCAGAAGCAATATCTCAATGTTAAAAGCTCTCAGGGGAATTAATTTTCCCTTGTGACATTGGAAAAGGCATCTTTTGGTCAAGTGATTTCTCTCCTGCTGTTACATGTAGGTTGTGGTGCTCTCTATTTGTCACAATGAGTTTTTGGTTTAAGCTCTAAATGTGAAAATACATGTTTGTTGACAGGGAAGCAGACAAATGTTGAAAGAATTAAAAGACCAATTACATTAGAGGAAGCAGCTGTGTGTTCTTCCTGGTAAGAGTGGGAACACAATGAAAAATGACTTCACTATAGCTGAAAATGTTTTGTAATAGTTTTAATATTTCTTAGAGAAATGTTTGCCAGTTCTGATGATGTGTTTGTGCTTATCTATGTTCCCGAGGATTTGATGAGAGCAGCTGGCTAACTAGAGATTGACCTTACTCAGTGTATAGGAATTTCTTTTATTTATGTATTAATCACATTATTTTATTGTATAATGCCTTGGTGCCACTGGATTTTAGCATGTCTCACACTCATGCAGTTAGACAGATGGTGGGGGTCTGGTAAGGAAGTTGGGGGGAAGCAGACAACTCCACAGGAAGAATCTTTTGTCTCTTCGATGACTCTGGGAGGTAGCAAGGGAGTGTGAACCTTAAGGTGTGAAACAACTGTGTACTGCCTTTTGTTCCTGGAGTAGGTATTTAACTGGGAGCCATGCTAGGCTCAGGAATAGACTGCTGACTGTCTGCCCCGCGGTCATGCAGGCTCTCCACCAAGCTTGGTTTTTCTGTTCTTTGTTTGTGATTAAAGAATGTTAGCTACCGCTCACCGCTTGTCTGCAGGCTTTATTTAAATGGAAAACATCCACAACACTCAATAATAAAGTAAATTTCCCAAATACCATATGTAAGTAATATAATATGTAGAAATGCATTAAATGTAGAAACAACACAAAAAGTAGTTAAATCGTCTCCTGCAACTCTGTATAGCATGAGATTATTAATACTGATGCAGTAAATAAGATTAACATCACTTCCCTGTTGTAATTGGTTACAGTGGAACTAATTTTGCATTGTTTTATGTACTGTTGCACAGTTTTGTTTTGTTTTTTTGTTTTTTTACAGTGCATCATATTATGCACATTTTCAACTGTTTAACTAAAACCTGTAAAGGTACAACTATATCTGGCACCATGTGTGTGTTCTCTTCTTCCTTCAGAAAAGGTTTTAGAGAAATGTATTTTTATTTTTGAAAGCTTCACTCACTGTCAGCTTCACTCGCCTCTGTGATTGTATTCACTGGAAAATCTCAACGAAGCTTTGCATTGTTCTTTCACTGAAATGCCCCATGACGTGTTAAAGAATTGTTATTCTATTAGCGTATTTACTCTTCAGCTTAAAATATCATCTGCTTTCGCTGCTTTTGGCCTCTTGTATAGCAATATTATGCTTTACCACTAGATCGCAGTAGAGGCTTTGATACTTCATGGTAATATGAGCCAAAACAAAAAACAAAGCAACTGACTGATTATGTCTTACCTAAGAAAACAATATTGCAGCAGAAATGAATTCCCCTTATTTTCTTGAAAAGCTACTTCTGTGTCCATTAATGACTTTCTCAAAAGTCATTTTCTGCAGGGTCTTCCTCATCTTGTTATTAAAAAGAATTTTACACCATTTTTTATTTCTTTTAGCCATGTTCATTTTTCTTCCACACATTCTTGTATCAAAAAACATTACATTCAATCATGTTCACATTTTAAAACAACTTGATTTTCTTTTTTTTTCCGTTGTATTATATGTATAAATCTACAAAATAATTACCTTACCTCAGTCTTCTTATTTACAGTAAATCTGTAAATAGATTCTGCTGTTGTCATGGACTGTGTGCAGCAGACAGGAATGGAGGACCCAAAATGCAGACTCCAGGAGGCAAACGTGAACGCAAAACTCAGCTTTTATTGCAGGAGGGCAAAAAACAGAAACTAAAGCTATGTTCACACTGCAGGTCTTAATGCTCAATTCCGATTTTTTGATCAAATCCGATTTTTTTTGTCTGGTTGTTCACACCACAAATAAAATATGACAGCAAACACGCTCTAGTGTGAACGGTTCACGGCCCTCAAAGTGGCCGGCATGCGCAAAAGAAGACGTCACACACAACGCGCTCTGTTTACGGAAGTAAAAATGGCGGCCACAGTGCTAGTTATTCAAGTTTAGCTTGAATAGAATTGTCTCCCCATATGCTAAACTAGTCCAAAACCTCACTTTCTGTCTATTGACTCGCTCCATCTCCAGTTTCCACTGCCATACTTTCTCGTTTGTCTTCTCCGGCACTGATAATTGGTGTCTGTCTTGTGCCAGTGACATAAAAGATGGATTTAATGTGACATGACCATTCAAACAGCAGTCGCTTTCTAAAACATCAGATATGTATCGGATTCAGTACCACATATGAAAGTGGCCAAAGTCGGATTTGTAAATATCGGATTTGTGCTGTTAGAACTGTCATCCTATGAGCCAATATGGGTCGCATATGGTCAAAAAAGTCAGATTTGATGCGCTTTCGTCTGCAGTGTGAATGTAGCCTAACTTAAACAGGCAGAACACACACCATGGAATAAGGAGATCGGAAAACACAGGGCTTAAATACGCAGTGGGATAACGAGGGAACGAGATAAAGGAGTAGAGCACAGCTGGGAGTAATCAAACATGACACAAACAAGGGGAAGCAAAACTGAAAACATTAACATAGGATGCAGACTGTCAAAGTAAAACAGGAAACATAACACAGAGACGCGGGCTTGACAAGGGGATATGCCTGCCAGGGGAGACAAAGACAGAAACCAAAAGACTAAGAACTCTAAATAACACAAAAGCAAAGACTAATAATAAACAACACAAAACACTGGGTCACAGACCCAGGACCGTGACCACTGTCCTGCTTCAAAAATCTTTCTTGCAAAGTCACACCAGGTCTTTGCCTCCCATAAACCCACTGCTTTGTATGTTGTTAAATTCTCAGTTCTTTGATCTTTGGGCTGAAGGAAGGACAACACTCGGTGTATAAATGCTCAATCAACAATCATTTTATTCCATACAATTCTCATTATTCCATACAACACTTTTGAGGATAAACCATCCGGAGGGGAGATGAGCGCGGGAGGGTGTCCGCCTGATCTCGTCGTGTCTGAGCGTTTCTCACATTCTTATACCTTCAGCCCCCCTCCACAGTCATAAAACCTAAACATCCACATTCTTTCTCTCTCTCAGTGAGCCTAAGTTATGACCTTGGCTTCCTGTGCAGTATGTTCTGTTCTTTTCTAATCAGACAAATAAGGCCATGATTCTCTGAAAACGATATTTCTTATAACGCAGCAGTAGCATGCATCATAAAACAATATCATTCATTCACCATAAATCGGCAATCTAATGTAATACAAATCAGTTAACTGTACTAGTTATCACCTTCTTCTAAGTCAGGAGAATAATGCAAACTAAAACTACATAATGATTTCACAATCTTTAATTAGGGGTCTAACGTGGCATAAGATAATATAATAATCTCACAATGTTCAGACGTATTTACAAAGACTTCAAGGATCCAGTGGCAGATCTTGGGATATTTAATAGGTGTGAATCTCACTGCATCATTTAAGTCCCTATGCTCACGCTCCTCAATTTCCACCTATGGCTTGAAAACACCCCAGCCACCCTCCTCTGCAACTTCCCTTTACTGCATGCATGTCCTGCTTCCTGTCTGACTCAGATGTAAACACCTGGTACACCGGCCTGCACATAACAGTTCTGATACATCAAATCATCAGATGTCTTTGCCACTGAGCACCACCATCTCACCTCCTGGGTCTTTGTTACCTTCACCCGAGGAAGAGGGACGAGTGTATGGACAGAATAGACCCCAATTGATCTCACCTTGAGAGTTGGAGGGACAAGTTGGGTATGGGACAGCCTCACCCTAGGAACAAGGAAAGGTTCAGGGACTGGCTGGAACCTGGCCCTGGCTGCTCTCACCCTGGGGTTAAGATTAGTGGAGGGATTAGCTCAGGAGAAATAACAGTCTTTGGAGATTCAGATAACCAAGAGGGTGATTATAGATATGGTCTTTGTCTCTAGTAAACAGTGAGTGTTTATGCTAAGACACACAAACTTGGCATAGACAAAAGATAAACAAGCATGGGGACATGACAGACTACATATAGGGGATGGTAGGAAGAACAGACAGAGACAAGACTAAGATGAACAGGATAAGAGAGGGAATGAGCTAATAATGAGCTTGTGCCTCACTCATGTTATTGCCCGGCCAGATGGAAACACAAAACACTGAGTCGTCAGACTCAGGACCATGACGGTTAAAAAAACAACAACAAAAAAAAATATCTTATGATGATTTGCAGGTGGAAAAAACATTTGATGTGGTTTCATTTTCCACTCTATGTCTAAAAAAAGCTCATGTGAAAGTTAGCGAAAGACATGCAAATATGCTTGGATACAAAAATGCAAAAATCCAGAAATGCCCAGCTGGAAATAAAATAAACACATCCACAGCTCCCAATAAATGCTGTCCTCATTGTAAAAAAACAACAAAAAAAAACCAAAAAAACATAGCTGTCCACCCACATTTCTAGGCTTCTATGATGTTTAATGGCTCAAATTGTAGAAAATCTACAATTTGATGACATCAAAGTGATAAAGTTTAATTTTTGTTTCTAGATGTTCTTACACTGGTGCTCTCTGAATAAATGGAAATAAATGCAAAGATTTATAGAAAAAGTCATGCAAAAATCCTGAAACCATCAATGCAAATGTTTGGATCAGCATCACAGTATCTTTATTATTAGTTCCTCTTTGACTTCATCAAAAGTAACGACTTGTTCATGTGGCTGCACATTTATCATCATCATCACTTGTTCAGTGCACAACAGTCAGCAAGTTTGCAGCATGGCACAATTCAACTCCACCATGGTTACTTCTAACATCTCTTCCTCTCCTGGAGATTCACCTCATCCTTCCTTGGACTCCAGGGGTCTGGTTCCTGCAGTAGTGATGTCCGTCTGCTTCCTGATGGGATTCCCTGGAAACATTGCTGTGATCATTCTCAAGCCAAACTGGGAGAACATGTCCAGTTTGAGTCAAAGTTTGATGCTGAGTCTGGCTGTGTCAGACCTGCTGTGCTTGGTTACCCTTCCACTGTGGATTTACTCATTCCTCTATGGGTGGACCTTTAGGCTGGTGGGCTGCAAAATCATAACATACTTTGTGTATTGCAGTCTTTATACCAGCCTGCTGACTGTGACTGTGCTGAGTGTCCAGCGATACCTTCACGTCGTTCACCTGCAGAGGAGTTTAAATAGGGTAAGAGCAAAGATGCTGCTGCTTCCGCTCTGGCTGGCTTCGATGATCCTGTCCACTCCTGCTTTAGTTTTTCGACAGTTATCTGAAGATCAGCGATGGACAACATGCAGTAATCAATACTCCTTCGAGGGCCAGAGGATGGCTGTGGTGTTGTCAGAGACTCTTGTAGGATTTGTGTCGCTTTCTGTCATTGTTTTTTCATACATCAATCTGTACAGAAAAGTGAGTCGGGCAGTACTTTTCAACAATCCACAGACCACCAGACTGATTACCAGCATCACTGTGACCTTGGTTGTCCTGTGGGCGCCATATCTGGTCAGTAATGTAATTAGCATGGCAGCGATTTCCCTAAAGAACGAGGGCCTGCTGACATTTTGTGATGACATTAGGCGCACTGTTGCAGCAATAATATTTGTAAACAGTGCCCTGAATCCACTCCTGTATGCCTTTACTTCTAATCGTTTGTCCAGCCTGTGCCACAAATCTGCTCAACTTTTCATACAGAAGTTCAGATTTTCCCAAACTATGTCCACAGATCTCACTGCTGGAGAAGCAACTCAATGACAAAAGCTGATTGGGAAATTAAGTCAAAAAATCTCCTCTATCCCATTGATACACACAGTGTGCCATCCACTCTATCACAGACAGCTGTTGGTGATTGCTCGTGTAACGATAAACTTTGAGGTTAAGCAACATCTGCCATCAAACCAGCGGTGTGCTGATTACAGCTGGTCCTCAAACAGAGGATATACATCTTTGTGGAAAAGAATTATGAAAACACTAAACACTAAAAAGAATCAATGTACATATTAAATGAAATACCATTATAGGCAATCAATTATTACCTTAATTTATGGTATAATCTCCATTTTCTCTTTCTTTTTTTGCTTTTTTTGCACATTAGTTTTTATGGAAATACGGAATGACGGATTCTTTTCTTTTCTTGTTTTGGTTTTCTTTTTTCTCAATTCTTGTTTCTTTTTAAAGCATTCTATATCCAAGGATTGTTGTTTTTTCTCTTAGTTATAGCATTGTCACTGCTATTAGCAGGGAGAGGGAAGGGGTGGGGGGGGGGGTAGCTTTGTACTTACTGGGGTGCTGAACTGAATGTGGTTTTGGTGCAAGTGCCACCTCTCTCTCGTACAGCCAGAGAGAGCTGGCAGTTTACCTTCCATTGAAATACATTGAATGTATGGAAAACTCCCACAGAAGAGACTACAGCACTTATAGACAAACCAGTACTAGAGGCGTCAGGATTCCCAGAACCAATGTTTTATGGATTTTTCCTTATTACAGAGGTCACACATCTGAGATATGACACTTAATGTAGATGCTCAACAGGGACAACCCGAGGCCCTCCGCCACACTACCCAAAAATAAAGACTGGACTTTTTCATTGTGCAAGCAACTGTACATAGAAGTTAGAACTTTTATTGTCAAAGTTATAATATTTTACAGTTTTGGTTAATTTTTGGTTACAGGCAAACTTTTTGTATGAGCTTGTATGGTGTGATGGTTAAAACAATTCAACTGTAGGAAAATATAAAATGTTAATCTAAATATCATTGAGTGCAGTATAAATGGATGCAGACATCTAAATTCATAAAAAAAAAACCCCACTAACATTATAATATTGGTTCTTTTCTTTTATGTTAGCACTGAAAAACATTCAAATATGTTGTGTTACAAAAATGCAAAATTCAAAACGTTCTCACATGCAAACAAAATAAACATATTCAAAACACATAAAATTTTGTCTGCCTTGTCAATAAAATAAAAATTAGAAGAAAAAAAACTACTAGATTAATTCCATCACGGGCTCAAAGCAAAAAGATGAAGCACAACAACAGGCTTCATGCAGGTCCTCAGGAATCTGCAACCCCAACCCGTTCTCACTCCCAAAGCGTAACATTTTACGCTAGGTGACAAATCGTCACCATATTACGCTTTCGGCTACCCACCACGTTCCTAAATGACAACCTCGGAAAAAAGAGGACATATGAGAACCGTCTGGACTGAATCTACACATGTTCGCTCTTTTTCTTCAAATCGCTTAGAAACACGCTATTTAACATCATTAAAGACCTGGTTAGGTTTAGGGCTGGAATACAGGGCTGGAACGTCTATTACCGCGGGAGTGTCATTCACTGGATTCCAGCCATAACCCGCCGCGTACCATAAGAACGCCGATGGTCTCCTTTCGCGTTCCTCAGGAACGCCGCGGGACGTGACAAAACGTCGACATGTTACGCCTCGGGAGTGAGAACGCTCTGGCAACCCACTCTGATCTTGTCAGAGATTTACAGTTAACAAACAGTCAGGTGAATAAACAACAATGAGACACTTGTGTAGGTTAACGTGCTGCACGGGTGAAAAGCTCAGAGCAAATCACACCGAACTGAAGTATTCGTTTATTTTTATAGGTTACATCGTCAATATGCAAATATAATCACATTTCCTGTTACGCAGGTCCTGATGTCTGTCTGCATGCAAGCTGTGTGTGTGTGTGTGTGTGTGTGTCACAGAGTATGTGTGTTGCAGGTCAATTTCTAAGAATAATATAATGCAAGTCAACTTCTGCGGATATGTATTTCTGTGCTGGTCTCTTGTCAGTGTCACAGGGTCAGCTTCCTGTTTCTACAGAAAACTGTCTGGTGAAATATGTATAACATAACTTTTGAAGCATAAGCAAATAAAACAATAAAAACTCCCTAACATTCCTCCCTGTTGTTACCGTATTTCACCACTTCAATCATACTTTATTATCAGCTAACAATCACTTGCTTCTTATAACATTTTCAATTGTAGCATCATTCAGTATGTGTGAGAGTGTGTGTTCCTATACTAAATCTTCTTGTGGCAGTCCAACATAGGTGATCACTGTGGCCTGTACCATTTTGTCAATCATCGATCTGATACAGGGTAGAATGCAAGTTGAGAACATGCAA
Source organism: Rhamphochromis longiceps (assembly GCF_057381845.1). NCBI lineage: Eukaryota > Metazoa > Chordata > Actinopteri > Cichliformes > Cichlidae > Rhamphochromis > Rhamphochromis longiceps. The sequence goes on along the minus strand of NC_140571.1, from coordinate 7,294,308 downwards.
AGCAATAAAAGAAGAACTCCTATCAAGACAAGTCCTTTGATCATGAGGGTCCTCCAGCTGCCGCTCAGCAGCCAGGTCAGCCAATCTTCTGTGTTCATGACATAGTCTTGTTGCTGTGCATTACTCAGTTGTCGTAACTTCTCCAGGGCGGTGGTCATGGTCAAAGAATGCACGTTATCTGGAATATAGGTGCAGCAAGTGGTGTTGAATAAGACACAGAGGCCCCCTCTCTCAGCGAGAATCATGTCCAGGGCGACTCTGTGTTGCATGACCACTATTCTGATCGCGTCGATTTCCTCATTCTGAGCCTTGTTTATCCATGTTGAGCTGTTCAGGAAAAGTCCAAATCGGTAGTCAAGAGTCTCGATTCTTAGCATGTTTTTTCCATTCCCGATCCATGGGAAAAGTGAGTGCAGGACTTTCTGTCCGGTGGTCCACAACTTGAACTCCGCTGGCACATCACTGCCCCAGATTGGATCATGAGGTTGCACGTCATCAGTGCTCCTCTTGCGTCTTGGTTGGTCCTGATGGAATATTCTGAATGTGCGGTCTGACACTAAAATTGGGGCGCAGAGTCCGGTGCTGTTGGGTGGGATGGTGAAGTATGTCTTTGAGCCACATGCCCAAGCTGTACCCTGCACCCAATATGTGCCATTCAGGAAGCTTATCCGTGCCTTTCTGTCCTGCGGCATGCGGAAAGTCTGGGAGCAGTTTTGGTGCATCCCCAGCTTTCTGTTGCCGTATGCGAAGATGAAACACATTGGATGTTGTATTCCTGGTTCCCTCCTGACGTTGAAAGATTTTCCCTTGTCATTGGTCGCATTCAGGTGTACCCAGTATCGGTCATCACAGCTGTAGTTCCAGTCTGAGATCTCTGGTGTACAGAACACTACCTCATTAGGTTTATAGTTGATCAGTGTTCCATTACACCGTCGCAGGTCGATTTTTGTGACTTGTCTTTTTAACTCCAACTTGAAGGCGAAGATGTCTTCGGGGGAACATGTTCCGCTGGTGGCCTTGTAGAATATACATAGGGCTTCGGAAAGGCTGGGTGATTTTCCATATAGGGTGGCTTGCATTGCTGTTGTTGGGAGGTGTGAACAGACGTAGCAGCCAGTGTGGTTGTCTTCTGTATGTACTCGGTTGTAGACGTACCGGTACCAGGCATTGTTCAGCCAGGGGTGGTTATGCTCTTTATCCATATCCTTCAGGTGTAAGTTGTCATATGACCATTTCTTCTGCAGGTGGTGCTGTGGGTCCTTGTCTCTCCAGGTGAGTATCAGTAGGCTCACTAGGAGCGCAATGCCAGTCATTATGAGGACAAGGTTCTTCATGATGACCAGGCACACCCGGGCTCCAGGTGAGTAGACCACTGGCGAGAAGACAAAAGGGCGGGATATACCCAAACAGCCCTTTCCTCCACCAGGGAACACCTAGGAGTCGGGGGAACCGGCGTCTATGCTTGTGTTGTCACTCACTTTTTTGCAGTGGCTTCGGTGGATCCAATCACCTGGTTGCAACCTGCAAAACACTGGAGAGAATCTCTTTATTCTCAAATAATTTAGTCATCCACTCTGCTAGGGTGGTTTCTCTTATAGACTTATTAATAGGCTCACTAGTGAGAGGCAGTGGAAAAAAGGTCTCCCGTGAAGTGCTTAGGGAGGATATCTGACATTCCCCCCTTTCGACACACGTGCTGTTCCGTGTGTCGCTAATGCTGCTGTCTAGTGTAGGGATGTTGGCAGTACTGGTTTGCCATTACAGGTCAGTAAGTCATTGTGTAGTTCTGCTCCACACTTTAGCCATTTCTTACGCTCTGCAATAGGTGCGGCTTTCTGTTCGTCTTTAAGTACATCAAGTGGTATCCCTCTGTAGGACCTACAGCCATTTTTCATCCACAGCGTTTTTTAATATTAGGCCATTTTCACTGTGTTGAATAGAATATAGCCAAACCTTCCAACCCTTTTTTTTTCTTTTTTCTTTAGAATTGCCGTCTCCGTTTATTAGATTAGCTTAAAGTGGCTAAGCTACAAACCGCCATCCACATGAGGTCCTAGAGCCATAAATCGCCCCATTGAAACCCATTATAAACGCTATTTTTCACTGCAGGATTTATACCGTTAACATCTGGGTGATGGCTTAGGTTTCGTTTTTGTTTTGGAGAAGAGGCCTTAGAATTGTAATTTTTTTATTTGTCCACCGGGTGGTGCCCTTGCTCCACATTTGACCCCGGGCTGGAAAACAGCGGGCTGCTTAGAGAGACCTGCGGGAAATGAAGCCTCATTTCCGGCGTGCAGCAGCGGCTTCGCCCGCTGATCGGGCGGGACCATTTTCGGTCCCTAGGACCGTGAGAGGGTGCTTTTTTTTTTTTAGTCAACAGGAAATGACGTATTTGTTGTCACGTGGTATCGGGCGTGTGCTGGAAAAAGGGGTCCCCGGTGATCGTGCCCCGGTAATCGTCGCGACTTACCCCGGCAAGATGCACTTATTTCGGCCTAGAGGAGGAGCATTTGCCGCCTGGAGACCATTTTCTGGTCCTGAAAAAAAAAAAAAAAGGCGATCGAAATGACTGTTGGTGCCAATCTTTAGTCCATCTAAAGGCCTAATTTTAATAACAATTGAATATTACCTCAAATGTTTTTTTTGGAAAATATTCAAGTTTTTTGTTTTTTGGGGCAAAAAAAGCAGTGCGCTCATGTGACGAAACCGGGATATAAAGGGTTAAAATCCGCGAAATGTAATTAAAACTTGACATGAATATTTCAAGGAGAAGTAGGTCTAAAAGATTGGCTAATTTAAAGTGGAATAAAATATTAATATATAAATTTTTTATAGCACTTTTTATGGCGTGGTCGATTAGGACCGATAGTGTGTGCATTTTATGAAATGTGCTCCTGCAAAAAAAATAAAAGGCGATCGAAATGACTGTTGGTGCCAATCTTTAGTCCATCCAAAGGCCTAATTAAAAGTACAATAAAATATAACTTTCAAATGTATTTTATGGAAAATATTTAATTTTTTTCGCCAAAAACGGCCGTGCGCTCATGTGACAAAACCGGGATATAGAGGGTTAAAATCCGCGAAATGTAATTAAAACTTGACATGAATATTTCAAGGAGAAGTAGGTCTAAAAGATTGGCTAATTTAAAGTGGAAAAAATATTAATGTATAATCTTTTTATAGCACTTTTTATGGCGTGGTCGATTTTTGGCTCTAGGACCTCATAAGGGGTACTTTTTTTTAGACTTACCAAGGGGTATTAGATGTGAGGTTTCAGACATCAAAGTCTGTACAGGTTGCTGTGCTGCCTTCTTTGCTGCTCGGTCTGCAAAGTTATTGCCTTCAGTAATTTCTGAATTATCTTTTTTGGTGTGCAACGCATATTGACTGTCAGTGTGAATATTTATATATTTCTATTTCTCGACCTTTGCGCAGCATGCACGTATGATAGCCGCTAGTTCTGCACTCTGTGCTGAAAAAGAGGAAATAAGGGCTTTCGCTTCTAAAACAGTAGGCTGCAGTGTACTAAAAATGTCTGGTCGGGGTTTCATTTTTTCAGTTCGCTTCTGCATACAGCTGTGTTCGGCACCATCTACTACCGCAGGAAGGAGAGTGCTTGTCACAGTCAGGCAAAGCTAAAGCTGTGCTTGTTTGCAGGGCAAGTTTTAAGTCAATAAATGCTTTGTCTGCCTCTGGTGTCCATTCTATTTCATCTTTCAGAGCTAAGTGTTTGCCATAGATCAAGTTTTGCAAAGGTTGGGCAGTGCATATTCAGGTATCCAACATCTGCAAAAGTTGCAGAGACCTAAATAACTCATCATTTGTTGTTTGGTGACAGGCTTAGAAGCGTATTGTACAGCTACTTTTCTGCTGTCTAACAGCTGTCTGCCTTGTCCTGTCAGTCTGTGGCCAAGGTACGTTACTTCTTGGCTCCACAAGTGCAATTTATGCTGTGAGACTTTATGGCCTTGCTCCGCTAGATGTTGCAAAACTGTCAGTGTGTTTGCTACGCAATTAGTCTGTGTGTAGCCTGTAATCAAAATATCATCAACGTATAGCAGGAATTTACCTGGGGCAGGAAGCGTGCAAAATGACATGGGTTTTCTTAGAGCTTCTGCATAAAGAGTGGGGCTATTCTGGAATCCCTGAGGCAACCTTGTATAGGTATACTTCTGGTTGGCAAAAGTTACCAAAAAATCTATAGACATGCAGATGGATGAACCAGTCCAGCAGAATGAATGTAGGTTTGAATTTAACGACAGCATCATGTTTGAGGTCAAAGTCTGAGCCATGTGGACACCGATCTGGGTGGGTTCAACAAATATATACACATGAAATTGTCACCCGAAAAACACAGCAAACCTTCAAAAATAAACCAAAACATCAGAACTCAAAATACTGGGTCGAATCGACCCAGAACCGTGACAGAAATGTGCATAGAACAGCAATGCTTTTGTTAAAGGAAATTTGCTGCTGATTTTTGCAGTTAGCCATGTTAAATTTAAATTTATGTTTGAATGAGCATGCAAATGCCACATAAATGAGCCAAGGGTAACCCTTTTTTGAAACCCCTGCAGTTTTATTTTAACAGCCAGTTTTGCTGCTACATGCAGCTGTAGTCAATTTATTACACAAGCTCCTCCCCTCTCCTTGAACATGATCCCACATAGTTTTAATGGTAAATTATGTGTATTATACACATGAATGCTTAAAAAATTTGCACGAATAGCAGGATGGTAGCTGACACAAGTCCTCAGCAAGGAACAAGTGCCTTTTAATGAACACAACACGTAAACTTACATAATGCAGCAGGACGTTTCATGTGTGTTCATCAGTTCGCCATCTTAACTATATCGCTCAACAACATTTTGCTTCCTCTTTTTACAACAACACCAGTGGTGCAGTTTGGTTTCTAACACTACAGGAAACACAACAGGATTTAATGCAGTTTTATTAAGCACATTCTGTGTAAACAGAATTTGGTCACAAAACACACCTTGAGTCTCCTTTAGTTTCTGTTCTGGGTTTTTTTTATATGATCATCAGATGGAGATGTCCTCATGTTAGTTCCATGTGTCTCAAAGTGCTTAAAAAGTAGAAAAGATCCAATAAATATAGCCATAAATATTTGAGTATAAAAATTAGTGTTTGATTTCTACTTCCAGGTGTTCTTACACTGGTGTTCTGTAGGAATCTATAGATTAAAAATAAAGATTCATGGAAAGAGCTATGCAAAAATCCTGAAACCATGAAGGCAAATGTTCAGCATTAAAGTTTCCTTTTTATTTGTTCCTATTCGACTACATCTTGTTCACCTGAGTGCACATGTATCACTATCAGTCGTTCCGTGTACAACACTGCCATCTGGCTTGCAGCAAGGAACAACTCAACATCTCCCACAGCGGTAAAGTCTACCTGCTTCCTGGCTGTGTCAGACCTGCTATGCATGCTGCTTGCTATTCAAGTGTGGTTTTACTCTTTCCTTTACAGCTGGACATTGCAGTAGCCGAGCAATGTAGCTTGGCTACTGCAATGTTTATACCGACTGTGATTTGTGAGTGTCCAGCATTATCTTCAGATGGTCTACATTGGGATGAAGTTAGATGAAGTTGAAGCAAGCAGGCTGCTGCTTCCACTCTGGCAGGTCACAATGATCCTGTCTATTCCTGTTTTAGTGTTTCTCCTGGTAAAAGATGAGCAATAACATGCTGCAAATCTCACTATTGCTCAAAGGGCCGGAGTGTGGCTTCGCTGTTGACAGGGTTCCTGATAGGATTTGGGTCATTTTATGTCATTGTTTTTGCATACATCAGTCTCTACAGAAACGTGCTGAGTATATATTATCATAGCAAAGTGATTGGGAGAAATACCACTGTCTGCATTTTACAGTGAGGCCAAGAGTTAAGTGACCAGCAGATGGCACACTATTTTTTTATAATTAAAATGATGTGTGTTCCTTTTAACATCTCATTGTTTCAATTATCCAACAACACAACCTTTTTTCTGGCTTTAATCAATTTTTATATTGATGACCCACCATGGAAGAACAGAATCCATGCAGTAATAGGATTTAGGACAGGACCCTCCAGACACTGGTGGTGGTGAAGATGAATGAGGCTGGATGGAGCTCTGGCTGAGGTGTCTAAGGTGGAGATTGGAAGGAGGTTGTTAAATGGAAAGGGATTCTGAAAAGGAGAATGACTGACAGCAACAACTGAAACCAGATGATCGGACTAGAGTAATGATTTCAGTATTGAGATTGAGTGTGGAAAAGTGGTAGTCATTAAAAGAACAGAAAAGCAGCCGAACATCCAGGAAAGCAGCAAGATGAGTGATTACAGGTCTTCCTTATTGAACTTTTGCATAAACTCCATTTGAATAGTAAAGGATGTGTACTACATGCATTAATACCTAAAGAATTCGCAAGAAGGGTTTGATGCAGTTTTATTGAGCACATTTTTGTGTGAACAACAGTTTGCAAAATAATCTCGCCTCAAGGTTTGTTTATGATCTGCTCCAGTGGTTTTAATTTCATGTTATCATCATATGGAGATGCCATTGTCTTAGTTTCATATTGTCAACTTCTGTTTCTTGAGTATAATCATGTCAAACTGACTGCAAAGAGCGTAACAAAATTGTTGTTTCCAAAGAATAAGAATAGAAAGCGGCATGACATGTAAAATCCTGCACTAAATGCAAATGTTATATTTAATTTGGCTTTTTGTTTTTTTTGTCATTTGCATTGGCGTCACAGTGTCTTTGTTATTAGTTTCTGTTTCACTCATTTGACTGCACATTTATCATCATCTCTTTCTCCCCGGGCGCCCAATGGCTGCCCACTGCTTCACTGAGTGAATGGGTTAAATGCAGAGAGCAATTTCCCCACGGGGCTCAATAAAGTACAATAAAGTACACACTTTCTTCTTCTTCTTCTTCTTTCTCGGTGCGTGACATTGTTAGCAAACCTGCAGCATGGCACAACTCCACTCTACTGCGATTACCTTGAACATTTCCTCCACTCCTGGATATTTACCTCATTCTTTCTGGTCCAGTGGTGCACTTGGTGCGGTGGTGCTGTCCATCTGCTTCCTGCTGGGATTCCCTGGAAACATCGCTGTCATCATTCTCAAGCCAAACTGGAAGAACATGTCCAGTCTGAGTCAAAGTTTGATGCTGAACCTGGCTGTGTCAGACCTGCTCTGCACGCTTACCACACCAGTACTGATTTACTCTTTCTTCAAAAGCTGGACTTTAGGCCTGGTTTCTTGCAAACTCATAATGTACTTTATTTATTGCAGCATTTTTAGCAGCCTGCTGACTGTGACTGTGCTGAGTGTTCAGCGTTACCTTCAGGCAGTGTACCTTGAGAGGAGTTTACATGAGGTTAAAGCGTGGAAGCTGCTGGTTCCACTCTGGCTGGTTGTGATCATCCTGTCCACTCCTGCTTTAGTCTTTCAACAGCCGGTGGAAAAACTGCACCATTTAACATGCAGTAGTCAGTACGCCTCCAAGGGGCAGAGGATGGCTGTGGTGTTGACAGAGACTCTTGTAGGAACTGTGTCACTGTTTGCTATTGTTTTTTCATACATCAGTCTCTACAGAAAAGTAAATCAGGCCCCCTTGTTCAACAATCCACGGACCACCAGACTGATTACCAGCATTATTGTGACTTCTGTTGTCTTGTGGATCCCATATCGTACCGTAACTGTGCTGGGTGTGGCAGCTATTTACTCAAATGATGAGAACCTGCAGAAGATTTTTGAAGACAGCTGGCGCATACTTGGATCAGTAACATTTGTAAATAGTGCCGTGAATCCACTCCTGTATGCCTTTACTTCTAAGCGTTTGGCCACCTGCTGCGAAAAAATTACTCAACAGTTAATACAGAAGTTCAGAATTCCTTAAAATCTATATTTGTCAAGTGATGTCAGTGCAGAAGTAATATTTCGAAGGTGAAAGCTCTTTGGTGACGTGTTTTTCCTACTGTTACACACAGAGTGTGGTGCTCTCCATTTTAAAGCTGTTGGTGATTGGTGTAAATATAAAATTTTTAAGGTTAAGCAACATCTCAGCTGTGGAATTACATGTTTGTGGAAAAGAAATAAGGAAAAGCATTAAAAAGAATCAATGTACACATTAAATTGAATTCAGCATGCAAACTTTATATATTTACTTCATATATAATCTTCATATATAATCTTCATATATAATCTCAGTTTTCTTTTCATTTTTGTCATTTCTTGTTTTGTTTTTCTTTTCTTTCTGAATTCTTGTTTATTATTAAAGCCGATTCCCTCTCCCGCTCGCGGGGGGAGGGGAGTAGATTCGGCCGGATGGCTGCCCCACCTCAGTCGGCCTATGGAGGTATGTGGTGGGGCGTGGTCTGCGGTGACATGCAGGGAAGGCGGATGCACTTACACGGCATCTGCAATTATGCCCTGCCGACCTAAGTATTGTACTGGCTATTATTTTGTTGCAGCTTGGACCCAGCTGATGCTTTTACTTTGAAAGTTATAGAGCCACAAGGTGCGATAAATCAAGCGGTGTAAATTATACAGTAGAAGCGTGAGATTTTTAATGCACAGAGAGACAGTTAAGGAACGGGAACGAGAAAAAACGGCTGTTAAGGTGCAATTCTGAGTTGCAAGTGGTTCCTTAGCACCTGGTTGATGAGGGAACAAGGTTGTTAATGATTGCAATGATTTACAAGTTTCACTGTTATATGTTATGTAAGGTAAAGATAATTAATTGTTATTAATGAAAAAGGAAAAGGGCAAAAGTAACACACGGTTCGATTTACAAATGGTCCTGTATGCTGTAGCTCTTACAGTGTGTTCACATACACGGCTGTTTAATAAAAGGATTGTGAACCATCAGTTTGAGACACCATCTTTTCAACCGGGGACAGGGGGACTGTCCTCACCTGGCTTGTAACTGCCTCTTACTGTTTATCTTACTGAGGCAACTTTTATTCCTCATTTTATGACAGGCAAACCCCCACTGTCAATAAAGTCCCTACTTTACACAGTTGCACACCAGGAATTATAGCTAATCCAACTCATTTGGGATTCAGAGGTTGAGAGCTTTAAGGTCACATTAAATGCTTTGAGAATAAAAGTCCACAACTGTCCTTTAAACAAGGGTTGACCAAGTCATCCTTAAAAAACAAACTTATGGAACATTTCCTGTTCTTCTGATCTGCACCTGCCCCTATTATCTAAGGAAACCTGAGCACATTGTATTCTAATCTTTGGTTTATTCTACTCACGATATGTGACACATAGTAGTACCCCAAACAGTCTCTTAGAAGTTCTGAATAACTTTGAAAGGAATATTAATACTGATAATATGTCATTTTCAAGCTGCCAAAAACTGATTGCCACCTATAACTTGTCACTGAAACAATATTTTTGCTTCAAACTTGCTGGATGTCATTCAGAAGGGTTATATGTGACACATTATACCCCAAAGTGTCCCTTTGAAGCATTGAATACCTTTTAAAGGAACATTAACACTGATAATATGCCATTTTCCAGCTGCCAAAAACTGATTGCCGCCTATAACTTGTGACTAAAATACTTTTTTTTCCTCCAAACTTACTGGAAATCATTCAGAAGAGTTATATATGACACCCTATACCCCAACCAATCCCTTGGAACCTTTGAATACCCTTTAAGGGAACATTAAAGCTGCTAATATGCCATTTTCCAGCTGCTAAAAAGTGATTGCCGCCTATAACTTGTCACTGAAACAATATTTCTGCTTCAAACTTGCTGGATATCTTTCGGAAGGGTCATATGTGACACATTATACTGCTAACTTAAAGCTAGCCTTTATTGGACAGAACAAAGAAACTCAAATGTCCAAAACCTTGTAATTCACAAAATAACACAAAAAATGGAGTAATGGCCTAATGTAAACAGGTGGGAGGAGATCCTCTTAAACAAATCAGGGACAGTAAGTAATAGTAAAGACAAAACACAAGGGAAAACCAAATGTCATGCCAATAAAGCACCTTTGAATTAAAAAACAAACAAATAAACCCCAACAATTACATCAAAGTAAATAAGAGAACAGCAATGGAACTATACTAACATAGCAGAAACAGGGGGTATAGTGGAGGCAAAATACAAGGAAACCAAGGAACTACGTGTATATATATATAAATTCCTTGCCACCAGTAACTACAACTCTAACATGTAAAAAAACACAAAATACTGGAATAATTAAACCAATCGAAAGCAAAGCTGAACTCAAAAGTTGGGAACAATAATGAAATTCATTAAGAATCAAACACATAAATGAATGAATTAACCTCCTAAGACCTGAACTCTTCCACAGCATGCATTTTTAATTTCTCTTTGATATTTGGGCATATTGGGGCCCAATGAATGTAAAAACAAAGAATTACCAGATTTTTTTTTTACCTTATTTTTGTTTTTATGAAAAATCAGAGCCACATATGAGGATATTCGTTTAAAATTTTGATAGAACAGTAGCAGTATAATGTCCTCGTAAGTGGATATCAGGCCCTTGTAGAGCAAAATTGAGTATTTTGGTCTAAATAACCCAAAATGTGATGTCCACATATGTGGACGCCAGGTCCTAGGAGGTTAAAAAATAAACGAATAAATGAATAATTTGGGATACAAGGATACTCAAAGCAACTGTGTTTTGTTTTGTTCTTACATAAGCTATGCTCATGGCCACTTTAAGAGGTATCTCTTCCTAGTAACATGCTGAACTTCCTTTTGCCTACTCTGAGATGAGTCCTACTACCACGGTGCCATCAGCAAACTTGATGATGATGATGTAGATATAAAGCACCAACAACTGATTTCCAACAACTTTGAAGTAGTAACAGTATTTCAGTGACAAATTGTAGGCGGTAATCACTTTTTGGCAGCTTGAAAATGGCATATTATCGGTATTAATGTTCCTTTCAAAGTTATTCAGAAGCTCTAAGGGACTGTATGTGTGTGTGACACTTCTGGTCGCTATGGCACAACCTCTTTCAGTCTTTCAGTCGCTACATTTATGGCGTGACCCTTTAACATACCAAGTTGTACAAAGCATGTAAAAAGCAGAAGTGAGCAGTGTTGCTAAACTTATTAAAACAGGAAGTTGCAGCTGGCTATGTTTGCAGTGTAAAATTAAGAAAGCTGAAAATAAATCTTCTAATCGTCTAGCTCCTTCTGCACAATGACACCATATTAGGACACAATTCTCTGACAATATCTTTATTATTAGTTCCTCTTTGCCTTCACCAAAAGTAACGACTTGTTCATGTGGCTGCACATTTATCATCATCATCACTTGTTCAGTGCACAACAATCAGCAAGTTTGCAGCATGGCACAAGTCAACTCCACCGTGGCTACCTATAACATCTCCTCCTCTCCTGGATATTCAACTGGGACTGTCTGGTACTCCACCAATCTGGTTCCTGCAGTGGTGCTATCCATCTGCTTCCTGCTGGGATTCCCTGGAAACATCGCTGTCATCATTCTCAAGCCAAACTGGGAGAACATGTCCAGTCTGAGCCAGAGTTTGATGCTGAGTCTGGCTGTGTCAGACCTGCTCTGCCTGGGTACCCTTCCATTGTGGATTTACTCTTTCCTCTATAGCTGGACCTTCAGCCTGGTGCCCTGCAAACTCATAACATATTTTGTGACTCCGGTTTCCTTCCCCAGTCCAAAGACATGCAGTTAGTGGGGATAGGTTAATTGGAAACTCTAAATTGCCTATAGGTGTGAATGTGAGTGCAAATGGTTGCCTGTGTCTATGTGTTAACCCTGCGACAAACCTGTCTGTACCCTGCCTCTTGCCCTAATCCGTTATTTTAAAAGACAGATCAAACATGTTTTTTATTTTGAGTGAAAACTGTAAAAAGTACTTTTTGTTATATCAAATCATATGTTTGAAAAATAGGCAAGTAGACTATAAAGTTTCGCACTGTTAATACCTATCCTCTTTAGTCACTTTACTTTCTACCTCTAAGATATACTCCCAAAGTCAAAAACCAACAGGCTTAAAAACTCCTTTGTCCCACACGCCATCAGACTGTTTAACTCCTCACTGGAGGGGAGAGGAAGGAGAAACAGGGGGACAAGGGAGGGCGGGAAAAACTGAGTTGTAGGACTTTTCTACACGGTGCAATTTTTGCAATATTATTATTTTATTTTATTTTTTTGTCTCTTTCTTATATTTGACTGTGCAATAATCACTGTGCAATATACTCACTCAAATGAGCAATCCTATTTATCCATATTGCATATTCTGTATCTATATATGTGTATATGTGTATATATGGTGTATTTATGCTTATATCCTTACTCTCATTCCCCTTAATGTATCTGTAACATGCAACTTCTTTCGGTGCTTTGCTACTGGAAACTGAATTTCCCGAAGGCACCCACCCGAGGGATTAATAAAGTTTCATCTAATCTAATCTAATCTAAGATGTAACAAAAGCAGTGATTAATAGAGTGTGTACTGTGTCGCCCTTTGCTGGTGTTGAGTGGTACTGCATCATACAGTGCAACCGGTGAATCTGGTACTCTGAAGAGCTCCTTTCCTTGTTTCTGTTTGCATGTACAGTGAGTTCAAGTTAAGCTGGAAATCAAAGAAACAAGGAAGTTTTTTTGTTGTGTCTGTAATTAGAAAGGGGCCTCAGTTTATTTTGGGTGATTTGTGGTGAAGCAGAAATCAGTACACTGGTTCATGCTGCTGCTGAAGTCTAAAGAGCTCGAGTATATGCTGGATGTCCTGTATATTATTTCCAAAAAGTCACTGTATCTTTATCCAGTGTAGCATAACAAAATTTTGAAAGAAAAATAAAAGAAGTATAAAATGTGGATGAATATGAAATATGAAGGATACATCAATATATTGATCTCAGTGACCCTCGTGGCTCAGACTTGTCTGCTTTGGTTTGTATCAGAAATTTTATTTCATTTCTTTACAGAAAGAATTACACAAGAAAACGTGTTTGTTGCATCAACACTGTCAAAAATCATCAAAAGTACAGTAATAAAAAATCCATACATATGTTATGTAGACCAGTATTTCCTTAACAAGTACAACTAAAACCAACTTCTCTAAATAACCCAATAAATGGCTGAACAGGATACAGATCCAGAATCAGAGACAAATGCAGCAGTCTTCAACTCAAGGTTGGTCTGTCAAACTCTCATTGAAGAGAGAAGCTGATTTCAGATCATATTTTTTTCACATTTTTACAATTTATTAAAAGCTGCAGCTCTTTTAAACCCACAATCCTATTATATACAATTTAGAAATAGAAAAAACAACAACTGTTGCTAAAATTGAAATTAAAGTGACTTAAATAATAAAAAGAAAAGAAAACTCATCCGCTCCTTGTCTGTGCTTAAGGTTCATGACTTCAGCCTTTGCAGTTAAAAGTTGCAGTTAAGTTTAAAGACATCACTATTATTCTAACCTCCAACCAGACTGTGGCAGTGGGATTGCATTATGGATCATGTAGGTATTATGTTTTCACATTATTTGATGAAGAATTCTTTTATGGAAATGTATTACTGGAAACTCTGCTTCTTTTATATGTAAATCAGTATTGTGAATGTATCTGTAAAGAAAACATCCTCAAGTTTTCTTCTTTCTTCCTAGAATGATCTTAAGAACATCTAAAATTGGATACACTGAGAAATATTCAGCTCCATTCTGACATATTGCACTTTGAAGATGTGATTACTTTTAAAAATACTTCTACTAAAATGACTTTTGGGGGGGTGGGTTGTGGGGCTTGTCTATACAAAGCTTCTAAAGCTCTATTTTATATATATATATATATATATATATATATATATATATATATATATATATATATATATATATATATATATATATATATATATATATATATATAGGGGTGGGAGGGTGGTGGAGAATGACCGAGCTAAGATCCTGTGGGACTTCCAGATACAGACGGACAAAATGGTGGTGGCTAACCAACCGGACATAGTGGTGGTAGACAAACAGAAGAAGACGGCCGTAGTGATCGATGTAGCGGTTCCGAATGACAGCAATATCAGGAAGAAGGAACACGAGAAGCTGGAGAAATACCAAGGGCTCAGAGAAGAGCTCGAGAGGATGTGGAGGGTGAAGGTAACAGTGGTCCCCGTGGTAATCGGAGCACTAGGTGCGGTGACTCCCAAGCTAGGCGAGTGGCTCCAGCAGATCCCAGGAACAACATCGGAGATCTCTGTCCAGAAGAGCGCAGTCCTGGGAACAGCTAAGATACTGCGCAGGACCCTCAAGCTCCCAGGCCTCTGGTAGAGGACCCAAGCTTGAAGGATAAAACCGCCCGCAGGGGCGTGCTGGGTGTGTTTATATATATATATATATATATATATATATTTTTTTTTTTTTTTTTTTTTTTTAAATCAAGGATTAATTGTTTAGCACCAATGATGAGACAGTTTTCTACAGGTTTTATACACAGTGTCCCTGATCTTTGAGTCCCTTTAAAGGTGTCTTCAGCTCTTTGCCTCTCACATACCCTCTGCTCTGTCTCTCTGTATCTTCAGACCTCTTTACAAAGACTTGGATCTCCATGGATCCAGTGGCAGATCTGGGCGTATTTAGGAGGTGTGATCCTCACTGCAACATTAAAGTCCCTCTGCTCACCCCCCTCCACCTTCACCCAATGATGGCCTGAAAACACTCCAATCACCCTCCTCTTCCACTTCCCCTTGCTGCCTGTGTGTCCCGCTTCCTGCCTGAGTCGGATGTAAACACCCGCCCCTGTAGCACCGGTCTGCGCGTCGCAGTGCTGATACATCAGATCATCAGACTCCTTTGCCACTGAGCAGAAGCGATAAACCACCCTCTCATCTCCGATACCGTCAGGCAGGTTTTTGTCAGCATCATAGCCTGAGAAGTGGATCCTTGTGAGGGGTGCAGTCGAGGGTGCTACTCCGAGCTCCATGTGCTTTTGTTTTACTGGTCGTTTCAGCTCCAGAAGGGCGTAGTCATAGTCGGGAGAAAGAGAATTAGTAGAGTTCTGGGTGTGGATCCATCCTTTAGGGATTTTTGTTTGCTTAACTCGAGTCCAGCGAAACACTGGTTCCTGTGTGGCCCCAGTACTGCGGCGGACATGATTGAGGCCTTTTCGTCTCCCTCTTCTCTCAGACTTTTTGTCTCCACCATCAGCTGTTCCCTCCTCAGCCCTTTTTCTCCCTCTACGTCTTCTACCTTCAACTCCCTTTCTCCCTCTCTCCCCAACTAAACTATTCATCTCCCCACCTCCATCCATTAGCTTCTCCTCTCCTTCCTTCTCACCTTTCTCAGCCCCTCCTTTCCTTCCTTGTCTTCTCCTCCCTCCTCTTCTCCTCCCCCCACTTCCTCTTGTAGTTTTCAGCTGTAACAAACCTACTCTAACCTTCCTGGCACCCTCCAGGTAGTCCCTGCCATCATGGATGCAGTGTGCTGCTGTTAGCACATGTTTTGAAGATATCAGGACTCCAGAACAGCCCGTAGAGATGCGGACTGCAGCAGAGAACGGGTAGTTGGTGATGAAATGGGAGTCTGAGATCACAAAACGACCATCTGCTCCATAAACCTGCCGTTTCCTGCGGGGAAGACCTGTTGAATGTGCCGGTGGTCTTGTAGACATCTTGTTGATTCCCTGCAAACTCATGTCTGTATGTGTGCGAGTGCCATTTTCATACAGCGTCTCATATCCCAGATTTCTCTCTTGCTCAGTTTGGTCTACAGGTGGTAGGGTGCTTTGACATTCTATTCCACAGAGCATCTTTGCCGCTCTTCTTTCTAATTCTTCTTTTTCCTCTTCCTTCCCTGTGAACAAAGGTGTTCTTAAAAGTGCTGTGCGTGTGGCCACCAGCTCAGGAAGGCTCTGTCTGGTCCACCTGTGCACCTCGTTGCTCTCACTGTTGCCAAAAACACCAGAAGCTGAAAGTGCAGCTACACAGAGCAGCACACACTTCAAATGAGTCAGGGCCATCCCGCTGAAAATACAGTAAAAAAAAAAAATATTTGAGAGTTGGAGAGAAATACCAAAAGATTTTTACACTGAGGCTAGGAGTTAAACGACCAGCAGATGGCGCACAAGCTTTACGTATGAATTGAAAATAGCTCGGCAGCTAAATGTTTAAGATTTCACTTTAAATTAAAATGACATGTTAGTTATTTCCGTTAACTTTGAAAAGTATTTCTAATCTAATCACGAAATATAATCATTACCTTTCCTATAAAACCGAAAACATATTTTTTGGATCCAAACTAATGTATTTATTGCAAAGTTAAGCAGGTCAATAACAAACAACGTGAAAGCTATGAAAATAAATCGGTATAACCCGTAAATTTAAAAATATATACATTTTACAGATATTCTTAGGAAGGACATATTAATGTAAATAAGCTAATGTGACCTTTTCGTTGTTAGCGGCATGAAAAATATAAAACATTCCTACCTGCAGATAAAATAAATATATTGTCCTTACTGTGGATTTAAAAAAACTCTCTCTATCCGAAATACTTCCCGCAGACTGCTTCCATCATTTGCTGAGCTCAAAGGAAAAAAAAGAGGGGGATCGCAATGAGAGGCAGCGTGCAGGGTCCTCATAGGCATCCACATCCCACTCCGATGTATAAAAAAAAAAGTCAGCACCAGGCATGCAGAGGGATGAACCAGCCCAGCAGCACGAAGGCTTTTGTGTTTTTAGCAAGTGATGACATCACGTTTGAGGTCAAAGTTGCAGTCGTGTGGACACAGATTCCGGTTTATGTTGCTATTTCGTTCTTTTAGAACTGTATTTAAACATAAACATTTATTGCTCTTACATATAAATCAGCCTCGAGAAACTTTGAGTGTAGGTTTATGTGTGTGTGTGTGTGTGTGTGTGTGTGTGTGTGTGTGTGTGTGTGTGTGTGTGTGTGTGTGTGTGTGTGTGTGTGTGTGTGTGAGTGTGTGTGTGTGTGTGAGTGTGTATTAAATGTATTTCAAACGACCTATCAAAGTGTTTCTAGACATGAGTCCAGTGCAGCTCTTACCTGTAGTTTAACCCCTGCTGTTTATGTCAACAAAGACTCTGCTACAGGCAATTACTCGTTATTCCTATCCTATTAGTTGCTGCTGCAGAGATTTTATTCTTGTGTTATTGTGTTATTCTCATGTTTTGTCAACCTTTGTTGACCTCTATGAAGTCAAAATAGCCTGACCAGTTCCGAGGAAAGTGGAAAACATCCAGTTCTATGACGTAAACGCTGAAAATTAGTTCTCAGTCTTTATACATGTGAAATCTATACTTCCTTGGTGTTGTTCCATCTGTTGTGACAATGTGATACTAAGGGATTAATCCTCATTTGCATTAGCATCACAGTTTCCTTGTTATTAGTTCCCCTTTGATTCCTCAAAAGGTGAACACCTTCAACATTTATCATTATTAGTGCATGCCACTCACACCAAGTTTCCAGCATGGCACAAGTCAACTCCACCACGGTTACTTCTAACATCTCTTCCTCTCCTGGAGATTCACCTCATCCTTCTTTGGACTCCAGGAGTCTTGTTCCTGCAGTGGTGCTGTCCATCTGCTTTCTGCTGGGATTCCCTGGAAACATTGCTGTCATCGTTCTTAAGCCAAACTGGGAGAACATGTCCAGTCTGAGCCAGAGTTTGATGCTGAATCTGGCTGTGTCAGACCTGCTCTGCTTTGTTACCATTCCACTGTGGATTTACTATTTTCTCTATGGCTGGACCTTCAGCCTGGTAGCCTGCAAGCTCGTAACGTACATTGGGTACTGCAGCATTTATGCCGGTCTGCTGACTGTGACTGTGCTCAGTGTTCAGCGTTACCTTCAGGTGGTTCACCTACAGAGGAGTTTAAATCTAGTGAAAGCAAGGTTGCTGCTGGCTCCTCTCTGGCTGGCTTCGATGACCCTGTCCATCCCTGCTTTAGTGGTTCGATGGCTGGACAAAGATCAGCACTGGACACGTTGCAAACCTCACTACTCCTCCAAGGGTCAGAGGGTAGCTGTGGTGTTGACAGGACTCCTGGTAGGAGTTGTGTCATTTTCTGTCATGGCTTTTTCATACATCAGTCTCTACAGAAAGCTGAATCGAGCAGCCTTTTTCAACAATCCACAGACCACCAGACTGATTACCAGCATTATAGTGACTGTATTTGTCCTGTGGGTGCCATATCGTGCCATGAATGTGGTGGAGATTGCAGCTGTTTCCCTCGATAACAAATCCTTGTTAAAGTTTAGCGAGGACACCTGGAACGCTTTTGCCTCTGTAACATTTGTAAACAGTGCCGTAAATCCACTCCTTTATGCCTTTACTTCTAATCGTTTGTTCAGTCTTTGCCAAAAAATGCTGAACATTTAGTGGAGAAGTTCAGATTTCCCCAAAATCTGTCTAAGTCAACAGATGTCACTGAAGAAGCAGCACCTCAATGTTGAACATCTTTGGAGAATAATTTTTGCCCTGCTGATACTGGAAATTATATTTTGAGTCAAAATATCTCCTCTCTCCTTCTGATACGCACAGGGTCCTCTTTATTTGTCACAGGCAACTGTTGGTGATTGGTGGTTTAATGATGAATTTCAAGGTTAAGCAACATCTCCCCTCAAATCAATCGTGCGCTGATTACATCTGGTCCTCAGCCAGAGCTTAAAAACACATGATTGTTGAAAAGGAATGAGGCAAACATTCAATAGAATCAAAGTACCTATCAAATTACATATAATTACAAAGAATTTCATCTGAAATTATAATGTAATCTCCATTAATCTGAGACAGCTGGGAAATTGAAGTAATCATATCAATGACAGTGACACCAGCTGATATCAACCATTCACTGGCTTGATGACAATCAAAGCAGTTTCTACATGTTTTTAATTTTCTCATGTTGAGTTTGGGTGTTTTTGTGGACTTTATATCCATCAGCCAGTCAGAAGAAACAACAATTAATGAAAAGATTGAATAAATGTTTTCACTGGAGCTCCTTCATCAACAGGAACAGCCTTCTGTCTGTGATGTTACCAACAGAAAGGACAGAGAGAGTGCTGCTCTAATACAGCAAGCAGATGTGTGTAAACTCAATTATCCTTCCATTAACTCATCATTTCACTTTTATTTTGTTAATACATTTGTTTTTATTCATCGGCATTTTAAAATAGTATAAAAATAGGCACATTGTACCATGCCATTAAAAGCATATAAAGGGAATTTTAAAATTCAAAATGGTGAATGGTTTTACCAAAAGTGTAGTTATCACAGGAAGAGGAAGTACCTGTATGTTCTTCCTATTAAGAGTGGGAACACAATGAAAAATGATTTCTCCATAGCTTTAAATGTTCTGTAATAGTTTAAATGTTTATTAGAGAAAGTTTTGTGAATTCTGAATGTTTATATTTATCTAAGTTTATGAGGATTTGATGAGAACACTGAAAGCACCTTCATTTCTGTACTGTAAATGCAAAGCTAGCAGCTGGCTAGCTAGAGACCAACCCAGGTTCAGGTTACCTAACTCAACAATAAGGTAACATATTTCTCAAATACTATATAGTATCATTATGGGTACAGAAAAGTACTTAAATGATCTCCTATAATTCTCAATTGTATTTAATACTGATGTGATATATTTATAAATTAGCTCTAGTTTGTTCCAAAACCATTGCATAGTTTTAGTTCCACAGTTTATCATATTATACAAGAGTGTTACGCACACATATACTGTTACAAGGTAACTGTGTGTGTGTGTGTGTGTGTGTGTGTGTGTCCGCTTCATAGTAGTATATATAACCCACAGTTCAGCAAAGATGACTTCCAGAGAAATTGATTTGTATTTTTAAAGGGTTCACTTTGTTACTTCCACAGCATCTGTGATTATATTTGTGGAAATTCTCAATAAAACTCTGCATTGTTCTTCCACTGAAATGTTTCAGGATATTTGCACTGATATGTTTGATTAGCCAAGTCACCCTTTTTATGCTCTCAGGCTTTATGGACAGCTGTCTTGTTCAACCTGTAACCTCAGTACAAAACTCTGTCTAGACACTACTGGTAAATCCATCCCACCCAAAGAGTCAGGACTACTGCAGGAGAGAATGTGGTTGGTGATTCAGTATTTCCCCCAGCTGTTCCTTTGGGCCCAGGCGAGGTTTTCTCCTGCCTCTTGTAAGGAACAGAAGAAACTCTTTCCCATCCAAGTTTGACTTGTCTGGTCTCTGTGCACCCCTGCCAAGATGCTCATTAAAGATTTTCACAATGTGTAACACACACTTTTGGTAATCAAAAGGGGGTTTTCTGGACTGGCAAAGCAGGAAAACATACAAAGCTGAATCATTTTTAAACTTGGATGCAAAGTCTTGAATACAAAACAAAATGACAAAAGTTGATAACTAAACATATCTTGGCAAGAAGTCTGAGAACAGAAAAAACCAAACGATGTATAAAAAATAATAATATAACATTTATTTTAGTCAAAATAAATGTTTCAAGTCCTTTAACTCCTCACTGATCAATAATGCAAAGTTATAAAAAGTCAGCATCATCCGTCAGCTCTCCTAAAGAAAATACTGAAAAAAAATTAGGGAGGACCAAACAAACTTACTATTAAAAACCATTACAAGCTATTAAAAAAAATAAAGAAAACATCAAATTTAAATGTTATTACATGTTTGCTATTTTATTTCATCTAACTGGGACAGTTGCCGGGGGCCAGGTTCAGCTTATTGGTGTGGGCATCCACAGCAGTCCCAGTTTCTTATGTGAGTCAATTTTCTCATTGGGAAAATTTAATTCTCGCCCTTGACACATCTAAAGAGTCGCAGAAAAAGGCTTAAAGTGATGTAGTGACTACAGACTGCACAATATCAATGAAACTCAGTGATTTGTAACAACGAGAGGCAGAACAATTGTCAGCGATGCAAAGTGGGATCAGCTTTGATTGCTGAAGTGACTGCCCATAGGAGTGAATGATACCACTGATTGACAAGTTGTTTAACACATCACAGGTTTACCTTCATGATCAGAGCTTGAACATCCAATAGCAATTTAACCTTTAACTACAAAGCGATGAGAGCGACTCACTTCATATATGGACAAAGCTTTGAAGGGGACATTACAATGATTCAAATGGGGCTAAAGTGATCCTCGACTTAAAGAGAATCATAAAGGACTATAAAGTGTGAAGACTGGTTCCTTCTTAGATCTCTCCATGCTACCATTTAACCCTTAAGTGCAAAACTAAGCCAGCTAGCTCCTGACTGTAGCAAGATCTTTCTAAAATAATATTTCTATTTTTAAACCGGATGATTAAATTAGTAGAAATAAGGAAACAAGCCATTGACACAAGGTCACAGTTCTCCGTATGAAATTATCAAAATGTATTCAGTAAGTGGAGTCCAGTCTATGGGGAGCTAGAGATAACAGCATTTTATTGCCCTGGGACAATTGATGACTCACTGTTGCCTGCTCAGTGCTATCTTCTCACGCATCTCAGATTTGCTTTTCTTTCCCCCACATCCCTCAATTACTAATCTCTCCTCTGCTGTCCAGCCCTTTATTTAACTCTTCTTTCTTTTTGTCTTCAATTCCTCCGTCCCTGAACACCGTCTCTAGAGTCAACAAAACAAAAACAGCAGCCCCCTCTCCCAGTAAGAAACTTGCTACAGCTGCCAGGAGAAGAGGTGAGGATAGAAACATGACTGAGGAAAAAGCAAAGAAGAGAAGAGGAGATGGTTTACCTTGGCTCACTCTGTGTCTCATAATAGAGCTTTTTTGTTTTCTGTCCAGCTGTAATTCTTAGTTTTAGTGGGAGACTGCAGTTAAATGGAAATCCCCCCCCACACACACAGCACCAATCTAAGAGATTTCAGGTTCAGTGTGACCTCTTGAGAAACATGAATCTGATAAAGTTTGTCTGAGATCTCCAGCTGTAAGCACAAATCAACAAAGTAAGGTAAATAGAGCGGCAGTAAACTGTTTGGATCTTGACAAAAAGGGTTTGGTTAGGAGAATAGGTTCGTGGGATGAAGCAGACAGAAGAAATGTCTTGCAATGAGTGTCAGGGTGTGTTTGTCTGTTTGGTTAATCCTTCATGTGCATACATGTCACCGGGTGAGTTAGACAGACATTCCAATTGGTTTGTTTAATAGGTATGAAACTGCTTGCACTGACAGCTATAATTATGCCATAACATGCCTACCAAATATGACCTTAAAATTTTTTGAGATAAATTCATATCATGTTTTCATATTTACCTTTTTTATTGTGGCTCAAACAATCTGACGGCGTCTTAGCTTTTTCTCAGCAGTGCAGAGCTTGAACTTCAATATTTTGTATGACCACCTTTAGCCTTCAACACAGTCTGAACTCTGGCAAATTCTAATGGTGCTTTTGTGCACTCATAATTCCATCACCTTTGACAAGATCCCCAACACCACCGGCTCAAATGAAGCCCCAAACCATGAAAGAGCCTCCACTGTCTGCAGCCATCTTTTACAGATGGCTGCAGACATTCACTGTTGTTCCAGTCTGTTGACCACTGCCTTATATTCTGATGACAATTTGAAATAAAAATGTCAGATTTAATTTATTAGTCGATGAGACCTGTGGCCATGTGGTCAAAGGTCATGACTTTCAGACAGAGTTCATCGACTGTATCTAGTTTTTAGGCCTGCCACTTTTCTTCAGTCCTCCACTTGTTCAGTTTCCTCAAACATTTTAAGGATGCACTACACACCAGAGATATACCAAGTGTTTTCCTAATAGCTCTGTGAGAATCACATTTTTGGTGAAGAAAAAAATAAAATTTTATGCCTGTAAAAATGTGTTATGTTTGGCATTTTTTGTCAGTTCAAATAAACAAGTCAGAACAAATTATTTGTTGTTGCTGTTAGCAAAAAGTACAGAAGGGTATCATTTCAAATCTTTAGAGTTGTCTGTTATGCGTAGGCACAAAACTGGTTCATCCTTTGCGTTAGGGGCAGGGATAGCTCAGTAAGTAGGGTGTTCACCCCATGAACTACCTACTAAGTTGGGGGTTCAAATCCACAGAACGGCTACCCTGAGGTACCCCTAAGCAAGGTACCGTCTCTACACACTGCTCCCCGGTGCTGGATTGGTGGCTGCCCACTGCTTCACTGAGTGAATGGGTTAAATGCAGAAGACTAATTTCCTACAGGATTCAGAATCAGAATCAGAAAGGGTTTTATTGCCAAATGTTGAGCAGGTTTACATTAGGAAATTGCTGCGGTGCTTAGTGCAAACATACTGTCATATAACGCTTAAATAGACATGAAAATAAAAATAAGAGTAAGAATTAAAAGTGCTTTAAAAGATTAATAAAGTATACATTATTTAGGCGCTTTTTAATAGTGAATAATTCATAGCTCAGTGTTAAAAGGCTCAAAAAAAGCCCATGAAAAAAAATATCATTCCTCTGCAAATGTTAAGGTTCAAGAACTGGACTTAAAATGATTAAAACAGCAGCCAATGTCCAACTCCTGCTTTTAACTTTTAAAAGCAGGAGTTGGCAGTTTAATGGCCTTGTGTTTCACACTGTATTCTGTCTGTAAATATCAGCACATGTCACTGCTGGTGAAGAAGAATCTCCATGCAGATATACAGATGCATGCATTTGCGTATTCTGTATATTAAATGTATTATTTAAGCCAACCAAAGCTGTTGTTGTTGCATCATCTCCTATCACCATTACTTCGTTCACTTACTGATAGTATCAGCTCATACTGTAGTGTGTGAAAGTCTTGCGCCTTCTTGTAATCTTGAAAGTGCTCTTGAGCAATAGTTCTCCAGGCTTTCTTGATGTCTTTAAACTGCAAAGATCAAGTATGATAAATACTTGCCAAAGAGGCTAAGCTGGAAGTCCCCTTCACAGCTCCAAGTCTTTGCAGACAAACCTGATACTGAGAAGTGCAAGTTTAGCACGTAAGAAAAAACTACATGATTAACTATATTTTTCCCCTTCATCAAGTATGCACCGCATGGAAATAACAGAGCAGAGCACTGTAACAATTCTTTCCAGAAATGTTTTGTTTTCATTAAAATGAGGCCTGGCATACTTTAAAAATCAATTCCCAATCTTCAGTGTGACTGTTTGAATCACGCTTATTTCACAGAAGTAAACAAACCTCCTGTAACTCAGAACGTTGGTGCAATGGACAGCTTAGCTCACATGTTTTTGTCTGCAATCTGCAGTCTCAGAGGAGAACGTGCCGAGGGAAGGGCTGTTCTGGACAAATAGGTGTATATTTTCTTGGCTCCACAAAGTTTAATGAGGGCTTAAAGGGAGGAGGGACAGTCTTTTCAAGCAGACACTAAATCCTTTTTTAACAAAAGGTTATGGAAGTTAACTGTTACGTGTCATGTTATGTATTAAGAAAAGGATCTGCATCTAAATTAATAATGTTCATTTTTATTTGATCCTATCTGACTCTATCCATCTCACCTTATCCCCACCATCCTCCTTTGTCACACCAACTCATTGCATGCCCTCCTGCAACAACTGCACCCCATTACACAGCTACAACCTCTTCATCAAATTTGCAGATGACACAACTGTAGTAGGTCACATCAGCAACAATGACGAGACCTACTACAGGAGTGAAGTGAGCCATCTGGCCAAGCCGTGCAGAGACAGCAACCTTTCCCTGAACGTGGAGCCGAATAAAGAGATCATTGTAGACTGTGAAAATCACCCGAACACAAAACACCAGGCGTTGGGGTCGGGAAACACCCATGCCTTCAAAGACTTCAAAGACAATGCTGAAGCTATCCAGGGACCAATGACACTTAGCCAAACGCAACATACTGAAAATCATGTAAATAAATTTGCTCGGTTGAAAATCACCCAGTGTTAGTGTTGTGATATTTTGATACCATGGTAGCATTTACAGGATATTGTTTTATAGTGATATTATACAGGAAAATTGTTACTCAATAAGGCCCATTTACTAGTTGTTTTTCTCTTTCTCTGTGACCCAAGAATTAATGTGTAAGAATCACAGGCTGGTACCTCAAGGTTGAAAACACCACAGAGATTACTTCCTTACTCCCATCCTCCCTTCTTTATCTCTTAGAAAAGGGTTTGTTAAAGGCCAGGTGGTTTGTTTCAGAATTCACTAATGAAAGAACTCTGTATTCTATGTCTAGGAGTGTATTTCGCTGGGATAATCATAAATTGTAGCTGAACTGATAAACTATACAAAGGATACTTCTTTGCTCAGAGGGCAGGAAGACGCTTCCTTATTTGATCTGTACCGGTTTGAACTGAGAATCTGCTGACACACGAACCTTTTTCCTCTATATAAACTGTTGTCTGATGAATAAACCTTTGAGTTGATTTTGGGAAAGCAACCTGAAGCAGTCTGTGTTTCCTTGTTCTCCCAAGCTACTCCTGGCGCTGTAACTAACCTGCTGAACGGCATACCTGAGTGTTACTTTGAATAATTTTGAATCTTATAGGGTAAAGACAGAACTCTGCTTATAGGTGCCCACGCCTCGGAGGAAAACCCGATCCACGGATGACCCGGGACGGAGATTTCTTTCAGTTAGCGTTCTACGGTTAATGTATAAATTAATGCAATTTATCAAGTTTAAAATGACAGAAAAGTACTGTTATTATTTGGATTTTATTTGGGGATTTTATGTTAAAAATCCTTTATCTTTAATCCACATTTACTATAATAAAATAATATATCACACACAAAAAACAGGCAGAATACTTTTGTAAAATCAATAACTTGGTTGATAATTACAACAAACTATTGTTAAATTATGATTACGTCAGTATACACAGAGTCTTTAGATGTAATTTTATATAGAAATCTTGTATTTTAATCGATATTTACTTACTTATTTACTGTTAAAAAGATATTCTGGCATAAAGAAAAGTAACACTAAAAATATTATCTTTATTTATTTAATAATATCAGCACTTCTGCAATGCATTACTACAACTTCAGTTTGTTATAACTATCCTTCAAAAAAGTTTTTTTTTAATTAAAAAGGGAAAAAAAATACAATCTACTGCTGTTACAAGACCACTTCATAACTTCATATACATTTTCACATACTCAAAACTACACTGTGGTTGAATGGCAAGAGAGACATTATAATTTACTTTTGTCAATGGGATATTTTTCAGTTTAGTTTGTTTTTAATTCTACATCACAGTTCATTCTAAGTAAACATGCAAGAATTGTCTCTCTGAATTAACGTAAGGAACTTAACCGACATAATCACCTGCAGAAATGTTAAGATCAGTTACTTTGTTTTGTCCGTGTACAAAAATGTCAAAAATTTACAAAGGTTGAATTGTCTTTATTGCACAAACTCTGCCTCTCCTTTATCGTTATTTGAATTGAAAGCGACCTGAAATCCAAATAATTGTGACAACATGTGGTGATGTTTGAATCAGGAAACATCTGCGAAGCCTTTATGTCATGTCTCACTGCTATAATAAGCAAAGATCTCATAAACAGGCTGACATGTGCAGTTTCTGTCATCGTGTTAGCGCTCCAACAGGAGGAGGAGGATTTTGTTGTTCTGTTATTCTAAGTGTGTGTGTGTGTGTGTGTGTGTGTGTGTGTGTGTGTGTGTGTGTGTGTGTGTGTGTGTGTGTGTGTGTGTGTGTGTGTGTGTAAGCAACCATGTGTTGTGGGCCTTGAACTGGTTGTTTGTTTTGTACATGCTTTATATGTTTTCTCCATTCCAGCACAAATGTGTGGTGCATACTTAGCATTTATTCTGTCTTCCACAGTAAGGGTCACTTGTTTTTTTCTTTGCTCTTTTTCTTTATTCTGTCACTCAGCAATGTGCATTAGAAATCTGAGCACCATGTGTTTACCAATGGGACACAAAAGAAATTAAAACTAAAAAGCTGCGAAGTGATGCATGGCAAGATAGTGAGTACTTGCTGCAAACCAGGTTTGAGGATGACTTCTTTATGCTTGCATGAAATGCTCTCTTAGGCTTTTTGGCCTCTTGCTCTGTTAAGCTAAACAGTACCCATGTACTCCCCTTTGTCTCAGAGTTTCAAATTGCTCATGTTTCACTAAAAAATCTTCATGCTCTCCTTAGGCCTCTGTGGGTTCTCTTTGAGTACTCAGCCTTCTTCCCACAGTCCAAAGACATGCATTTCTAAAATGACTGCATGTATAAATGCAAAGGTGTGAATGATTGTCTGTCCCTTGGTGTTAGTCCTGCGACAGACCCCACCTCGCTCCCTCTGAATGCTGGGATAGAATCCACTTAGATCCTGAATTAGACACATGGGGAAAAAATGGCTGGATGGATGGTCACCAAGACATAAAACCTGTATCCATAGCATTGCTAGTGAAAGTTTGATTAAAAAAAACAAAATGCCTTACAAATTTAACCCCTTAAAGCCTGAAATAATTGCTAGAAAGCTTTTGAAAAATAAGAATCTTTGAAAATGGAGAGTTTATTAAACCACCAATAAACATCACCATATTGACAAATTTGTTCCCATATATGACTTTTATTTCAGTTAATTTGCTACATCGGGCATTTTTTTAATCGCTTAAAATACATTTTGCAATTTATTTCTGCTGCTGATGAAATTGAAGTCTCAAAAACTCACAAAAGAAAAATTGGTGAAAATCATTTAATCATAAGATCACTTTCCCAAAAACGCTGTTTACGTAGCAGAAAACCTCCAGTGCCAACACATTGAGCCATTTACATGGACACAATACAGCCAAACAGAAACACCTGTCCAGATGTATTTATGGATTTTCTTTTTCCTGGAGGCACTTCCTTATGGTTTGTACTTTGTAACTTTGTAATTTGTTAATCTTAATGCGCACTTGCTAAAGGCCAATCTACACAAACCGATGCCCATGAAGAAGTTAGTTTCTGAGCCTGGTGTGCAGACTGACCTTCGGTCCTGCAGAGCACCACTGGGATAGATTGGAACGCTCTGTTTGAGCCAGGCCCTCTCACCTAAATTCAGCAGGCAACCTCACTGATTTTCTTGCTCATTTTTGATCAAACGACTACTTTAAAACTCACATGTGGGTGTAATATTCAGTGTTTGCATGCTTTTGGACACATATCTCTCTCTCTATTCTGTGGAAATAATGACTCTGCAAGTGTTTCCTAACAGCTGAAAAAGCTGATTAATTAAGCCTTTGTCACTAATTGCAACTCCTGACATCTTGGAAAAAAGAATCAGTGTATTATATTGATAGCAGATGCAATAATTGTATTCCATAAGAAACAAAATGTTGATTTGGAAAAATGGTGGTTAAAGTTTACTTAGTTCTATAGGTATTGCTCTTTGATTTTTACTGTGCAGAAGGTACGCTTTGTTAAACTGCATTTGCCTTCAGGGCGTGGTGCTAAATAACAGGTTGTAAGTAAGATAATGAAGATTTAGCACCTTGAAAAGTAATGCTACCTCATATCATTTATGCTATCAGTGTAAAGTGAGGACAATTATTCTCCACTGTAATCTCACTGCAGACAACACCCTCTGACTGATGGAGCTTTAGGACCAGGAAGTGGAGCGAATGACCTTTCCATCTTGCTTCTGTTTCAGCTGCAACAAAAAAGAGAGACTAACTAATCTGAACGTCTGTGGAAACAGTGCAGTTCATTTAAAGGTTTAAACCATGCCACATGTCTCTTTTATAACTTTATTAACAAGGCACTCCACTCGGGGAGGAATTGGCAAACCTATTGGTGACTATGAGTTGTGTTTACCAGCATGCAGCCAGTGCGTGTGGAATCCATGGTGGTGATTGAACTGAGACAGGAGGTTGACTGCTGGTAGGTTTGCTTTTAATGGGGCTAGATTCTATCAATCTGACTTTAACTCAGTGTGTCTGGCATTTCCCCCAGTCCTGGGGCTTAGCATTGCTGTCAGACAATGCTATAAGCTTTCAGATCTTTCCACTTCTTAAAAAAAAAAAAAAAAAAAAAAAAAAGCCAGATTCACTGTTTCGGGTTGAGGCAGAAAACTTCACTCAGCCATGTGAGACAGTGGGAGGCGGCTTGGCGAAGCCGAGACTTCACACCAAATAGATAATGACACACAGTTAAATCATCCACCTCCCAGCTGTATGTTTATCTCTTCGGTCTTTATCATTTTTGTGTCTGTCTGGATCCATCTGTATGGAAAATATAGTTATTGTATCCAAGTAGCCAACACACAAACAACTGGCTCTAAACCCAGAGATTTTCACTCATCACTTGATTTTTATTCGCAATTTCTCTGTCCTTACACGACCTCTGTATGTCCTGTGCTCAGTTGCTTCAGTGTATGATTCTCTCAGTAATACTCTCACCTACAAACCCCTGCAGCTCGAGGAGGATGATATCGTACTTGTGTAACTATATATAAGTAATATGTAACCTTTGTGTGTGTTCTTACCTTTTAGATTTTAATTGAATTTGCATTTTTGTGCTTTTTTGTTTTGTTTGGGGGGGTTGGTTGTTGGTTTTTTTGCTTTTTGGAAGCAAAACATCACACGTTTTATATTTCATATTATGTCTTCTGGTTCCAATCCTAAACTTTCAACAGCCAAAACACACCCACACACAAAACATAATAATAATAATTCCTGCTTTTAAAATGTAGAGTTTAACTGCTTTCTTTCGTGTGGACTGAAAACTGTATTATTTTTAATAAACTGGACAGAGAAACGAGAGTGAATTCATTGCTGTAGGTGGGAAAAAATCAAGCCAGTGAATAATAATGCGTATTTCTGCATTCATTGACATCCATACTTAAACTGTAGATATCGCAAGCTTTTTAGTAAGAACAATATTAAAGTGAAATAATGTGCAGCTGCTGATTCTAATCTAACTTTTTATCTACTAGCCTTTGACACATTCCCATGATTGAGTTTCACAAAAACAGCAGCAGCCAGCTGGCAGGAAAGTTTGAGTGATTTAATTGTGCAATGCTGGTGTATTTCAGAGTGACCTGTCTTTCCTTAAGTGAATGCACTTTATGTCACTTTAATAATTTTGTATCTGTACAAAGCTGGGATGAGCTAATTATCTAATTCTCAGCACAGGATCCTTAAAATAGAAGTGGATTGGTGTTATATCAGCTGCTGGTGAAGGTATGGGTCCAACTCGGCTCAGTGTGCACACGCCAGCATCATTAGCTGATTACTTTTGATTAAAGACACATTTCTTATCACTCTGCTCTAAACAGGGAAGGTTCTGATTATAAACACACTGCAACAATTACAGGGAGTGCAGAATTATTAGGCAAATGAGTATTTTGTCCACATCATCCTCTTCATGCATGTTGTCTTACTCCAAGCTGTATAGGCTCAAAAGCCTACTACCAATTAAGCATATTAGGTGATGTGCATCTCTGTAATGAGAAGGGGTGTGGTCTAATGACATCAACACCCTATATCAGGTGTGCATAATTATTAGGCAACGTCCTTTCCTTTGGCAAAATGGGACAAAAGAAGGACTTGACAGGCTCAGAAAAGTCAAAAATAGTGAGATATCTTGCAGAGGGATGCAGCAGTCTCAAAATTGCAAAGCTTCTGAGCGTGATCATCGAACAATCAAGCGTTTCATTCAAAATAGTCAACAGGGTCGCAAGAAGCGTGTGGAAAAACCAAGGCGCAAAATAACTGCCCATGAACTGAGAAAAGTCAAGCGTGCAGCTGCCAAGATGCCACTTGCCACCAGTTTGGCCATATTTCAGAGCTGCAACATCACTGGAGTGCCCAAAAGCACAAGGTGTGCAATACTCAGAGACATGGCCAAGGTAAGAAAGGCTGAAAGACGACCACCACTGAACAAGACACACAAGCTGAAACGTCAAGACTGGGCCAAGAAATATCTCAAGACTGGTTTTTCTAAGGTTTTATGGACTGACGAAATGAGAGTGAGTCTTGATGGGCCAGATGGATGGGCCCGTGGCTGGATTGGTAAAGGGCAGAGAGCTCCAGTCCGACTCAGACGCCAGCAAGGTGGAGGTGGAGTACTGGTTTGGGCTGGTATCATAAAGATGAGCTTGTGGGGCCTTTTCGGGTTGAGGATGGAGTCAAGCTCAACTCCCAGTCCTACTGCCAGTTTCTGGAAGACACCTTCTTCAAGCAGTGGTACAGGAAGAAGTCTGCATCCTTCAAGAAAAACATGATTTTCATGCAGGACAATGCTCCATCACACGCGTCCAAGTACTCCACAGCATGGCTGGCAAGAAAGGGTATAAAAGAAGAAAAACTAATGACATGGCCACCTTGTTCACCTGATCTGAACCCCATTGAGAACCTGTGGTCCATCATCAAATGTGAGATTTACAAGGAGGGAAAACAGTACACCTCTCTGAACAGTGTCTGGGAGGCTGTGGTTGCTGCTGCACGCAATGTTGATGGTGAACAGATCAAAACACTGACAGAATCCATGGATGGCAGGCTTTTGAGTGTCCTTGCAGAGAAAGGTGGCTATATTGGTCGCTGATTTGTTTTTGTTTTGTTTTTGAATGTCAGAAATGTATATTTGTGAATGTGGAGATGTTATATTGGTTTCACTGGTAAAAATAAATAATTGAAATGGGTATATATTTGTTTTTTGTTAAGTTGCCTAATAATTATGCACAGTAATAGTCACCTGCACACACAGATATCCCCCTAAAATAGCTAAAACTAAAAACTACTTCCAAAAACATTCAGCTTTGATATTAATGAGTTTTTTGGGTTCATTGAGAACATGGTTGTTGTTCAATAATAAAATTATTCCTCAAAAATACAACTTGCCTAATAATTCTGCACTCCCTGTATTGACGGAACAGCAAAGAGTACTTGTTATCTGAGTGCAGGAATGCACGTTCTCAACAGCAAAGAAAGAAATAGCTGAAAGACTTGATTATGAAGTGCAAATGATTGGTGAAATGTTAAAGTTTGGAAATGTTTTGACTGCGTTAGAAATAACAATGATACTATCAGATGAACATGCAGCTGCTTTAAGATTAAGACATGAACCACTGACATCTTTTATCACTATTTAGTGTCTGATTTTCAGAAAACAACAACTTTATTAATGGCACTGGCGGTTTGTCAATACTGGATAGTAGTGTGAAGGTTGTTGCTGAATTTATTAATTGATAGATTAAGACAAATTGCACAAAACTTCTATTTGTGATCAACACTGGTTTTCTTTTTGACCTCCGTTCTCTTTAGGCTATCCTGTTGGTAAAAGAATATCCTTGTTTTACTTCTAGCATGGCTGCAAATTCTTAGATTGCTGTCCAAAAATGCACATGGATCCGTGTGGCCTCAGCCAGCTGAGCCTGTGTGCCATGTGCAGCCCCAGCCCAATGAGTCTGAGTATTCAGAGCCTTCAGTAAGCCACACCCCGAGGATTCCAAGTGTAAAGACCCTCCAATGAGAGTGGGTCCTGTACAGCAACAATGTGAGTGTCCAGAGCCTTTGGTGAGTTCTGTGCAAACTCAGATGGAACCTGAGCCAGAAGGTCCCATATTTCCTGTGTCAGAGGGTCCTGCGTGTACCTTGCAATATCCGAGGCTCAAGAGTCCAAGTACCTAAACCCTTCAGTGGGAGTGGCTCCTGCACAGTCCTACCTTGAATGTCCAAAGCCTTCAGTGCGCTCTGCACAGTCCCAGCCCAAGAATTCCAAGTGTATGGACCCTAAAAGGGGAGTGGGTTCTCCACAGTCCCTGCCTGGGTGTCTAGAGCCTTCAGTGACTTCCCTGCTGCTGCAGCCTGACACTGATTTGGAAGGTTTCAAGCAGTCCAAAGCAGCCAGAGTCAGTCAAGGTCTGTCCCTAGCAGCCATAATATAAGACAGAAAGTCACATGTTGCCTTGATCAGGGGGTCCCGTGTTGCTTGAACCTGTTCCCCAAGTAGAATAGAATAGAATAGAATAGAATAGCCTTTATTGTCATTGTACAGAGTACAACGAAATTGGAGTGCCACTCCCTTGGTGCAAGTTTCAATAATAAATATAAATGTAAAATATAAAAAGTACAAAAAAAACAATCGTAAGTACTCAAACAATAGTATGTACAATATATACAGGATAGCAGCATTAATATAATGACAGTATGAATAGCAGCATAATATAATGACAGTGACGGTATGGAATAGGTTCAATTGTTTTTGTGCTTATTTACTACGGTGATAGCTCTGGGAAAGAAGCTATCCCTGAATCTGTTTGTCCTGGTTTTATGTGACCTGTACCGTCGGCCTGACGGTAATAGTTCAAACAGTTGGTTGCTGGGGTGAGAGTGGTCCTTGATGATATTGCCAGCTCTGCTGAGGTACCGAGAGTTTGCAGTGACCTCCAGGCTGGGCAGAGAGCAGCCAGTGATCTTCTGGGCTGTGTTGATGACCCTCTGCAGTACTTTCCTGTCTGCAGCTGAGCACCCTGCATACCATGTTGTTATGCCGTACGTTAGGATGCTCTCTATGGTGGCTCTGTAAAATGTCACCAGCAGCCTCTCCTCCAGGTTGTTCCTCCTGAGCACTCTCAGAAAGTGGAGACGCTGCTGGGCCTTTTTAACCACCGCTGTAGTATTTGCAGTCCAGGAGAGGTCATCAGATATCTGCACGCCCAGAAACCTCATGGAGTGTACCCTCTCCACACAGCTCCCGTGAATGTAAAGTGGGGCCGGGTCTGCTCTGCCCTTCCTGAAGTCCAAGATAAGTTCTTTAGTTTTCGTGGTGTTCAGTTGGAGGTTGTTAACTGAACACCACTCAGTCCTGCATCAGTACTCAGTACCTGCATCCAAAGTAGGCTGCTTCTGGCTATCTTCTTGCCTTTCAGGTTGGCCAACTTTTACCAAGCCTCCACATGGATCCCGTCTCCTACTTTGTCACTGTTTGCCCCTTCAGCCTCCTGATAAGTTCGTCGATGGCCAGACATCAAGCTCTCAGAAGATGGTTGTTTCTGTTGCTGACCACCAGTCCAGCCCCCAAACAATCTCAGCCTTCTCAGCCAGTCTCCAGTGCAACATTTTCACTCCCAGTCTCTTGTCAAGTCAAGTCAAGTCAAGTTTATTTATAGAGCACATTTAAAAACAACCAAGGCTGACCAAAGTGCTGTACAGTAAATACAGATAAAAATACAATAGAACACAATTTCGTAATAACACCTCGCTGATAAAAATAAAATAAAAATATATAAAACAAATAAATTAAACCTTTCTAAAAGCCAATGAAAAGAGGTGAGTTTTAAGAGCGGTTTTAAAAGTTTCTAGGCTTTTGGAGAGTCTGACGTGAGGAGGTAAACTGTTCCACAGTCTGGGTGCAGCCACAGCAAACGCCCTCTCTCCCTTTGTCTTTAATTTATACCTGGGAACATCTAAAAGCATCAGGTCGGCTGACCTCAAAGATCTCCTGGGGCGATAAGTACTAAGGAGTTCTGACAGGTAAGAAGGTGCAGTGCCATTTAAAACCTTAAAAGCCAGCAATAAGATTTTAAAATCAATCCTAAAGGCAACTGGGAGCCAGTGGAGAGAGCAGAGAACCGGAGTGATGTGGTCTCTTTTTTTTGAACCGGTCAACAGGCGAGCGGCAGCGTTCTGCACCAGTTGAAGGCAATGTAGACAGGAACGATCTAGGCCAGCATAGAGGGAATTGCAGTAGTCTAGCCGTGAAGTAATAAAAGCATGAACCACTCTTTCTAGATCGTTCCTGCAAAGGTAAGACTTGACTTTGGCTAAAATCCGCAGATGATAAAAAGATCCCTTAACTACAGAGCTGATTTGTTTATCAAGTTTAAAAGCATTGTCAAAAATAACACCAAGACTCTTAATGGAAGAAGTGCAATCGGAGGTTAGGGGTCCCAAAAAGTCAAGAGAGAAGTTGGGATCTTTAGGAAGCCCAAACACAATGACTTCAGTTTTGCTTTCATTAAGGTGTAAGAAGTTAAGAGTCATCCAAGTCTTAATGTCAGACAAGCAGGAGAGTAGCGGCTGCAAAGAAACATTGCAGTTCAACCTCAGAGGGAGGTAGATCTGAATATCATCGGCAAAGATGTGGAAGGACACATTATGTTTACGGAGCACATCGCCCAGAGGGAGCAAGTACAGAATAAACAACAGGGGGCCTAGTATGGACCCCTGAGGTACGCCACAGGTTAAAGGAGCTCTGGGAGATGACAGTTCACCAAGGTGAACAGAAAAACTCCTATTATTCAAATAGGACTGGAAAAACTTTAAGACAGTGCCCTTTAAACCGACACAATGTTGAAGGCGGGATAGCAGTATGTTGTGATCAACAGTGTCGAAGGCTGCTGTCAGGTCCAGGGTTACTAAGACAGCAGCACAACCAGAGTCAACAGTTAAAAGCAAATCATTAAAAACTCTCAGAAGGGCGGTTTCTGTGCTATGCCGAGCTCTAAAACCAGACTGGAACTTCTCATAGAGATTGTTATTGTCAAGAAATAGCTGGAGCTGCGTGAGGGCGGCTCGTTCCAGTACTTTAGACAGAAAAGGGAGGTTGGAAATGGGCCTATAGTTAGAGAGTAGGGATGGATCTAGATTAGGCTTTTTAAGGAGAGGTTGAACAACAGCGTGCTTGAAGGGTGTTGGAAAACAACCAGAACTGAGGCAGGCATTGATCAGGACCAGAAGGAAAGGTCCGACTGAGTCCAGAACCTGCTTCAGAAGCCGAGAGGGGATAGCATCGGTGGAACAGTTGGTAGTCTTAACCTTGCAGACTATTTCATGCAGCTGAGAGAGAGAGATTGGTTCGAACTGATTAAAGGCAGAATGGCACAAAGACAAAACACAGGGATTGGAAGGTGAAGATGGAATGTCTGATATCCAGAGAGTTCCACCTGCTCTCTTCCATCTCCAAGATGGCTTCCTGAATTATTCCTCTCTGCCCTAAACAGGAAAGGCTCTGATTACAAACAGACTGTAACAATTATTGAGGCAAAAGCAAAGAATACTTTTTGTTATCTGAGTCCAGGAATGCACATTTTTCAAGAGCAAAGAAAGAAATAGTTGAAAGAGTTGATTGTGAAATGTGATTGATCACTGAAATGTTGAATTCTGGCCATTTTTTCAGTGTATTAAAGATTACAAACATGCTGTCACATAAACACACAGCTGCTTTGAAATTGGGACATGAACCACAGACATCCTTTATCACTGTTACATTTAGTGTCAGATTTTCTGAAAACAACACTGGATGGTGGTGGGAAGGTTTTCAGCAATGTTTCTGAATCCAAAGACAAGAGCCAAAGAGTTGTTGCTCACTTTATCAAATAGACTGATTAAGAGAAACTGCAAAAACCTCCATCTGGCCCTGTGATCAATACTTTGGTAATCACTTTTGACCTCATTACCATCAAGATATTGTTTTCCTTAAAAGAACTTATACACCTCCACTCACCAGTCGCTTATTATTACTATTATTATTGCCTTAATTCTTAATGTCATAGATTCAACAAGGAGACATTTCTCAGATATTTTTATCCATATTGGCATGATAGCACACAGCTGATGCAGATTTGTCAGCTGCACATCCACGATATGAATCTCCTGTTCTCAAAGGCAGTTAATTTAGCTGAGATCTTGTGATTGGGGAGGCCATTTGGGTAGAGTTAACTGACTGTTGTGTTCAAGAAACCAGTTTGGCATGATGTGAACTTGTGACATGGAGTGATACCCTGCTGGAAGCAGCCATCAGACGCTGGGTGCCCTGTAGTCATAAAGCCATGGTCAGCCTTATGCACCCTCCTCTTCTCTCAGGTCATCTGATCAGCTACTCCTGCACATACCTAAAACTAAGCATAACCTCAGAGGGGACCGCCTGTGTGTTGAAGTTTCTAAAGTGTGGAACAATTCACCTCTGCACATTAGACAGGCCTCTTCTCTGTCTGTTTTTAAATGTCACTGGATATTTTCTCTCTTTTTCTAATACTCGATTTGGACTTCAGCCACAATGCGTACACATCTAAATGCACTGGGTTGCTGCCATGTTATTTGCTTATAAGATATTTACATTAAAAAGATGGAGTTATTTACAGTTTCAAATGAATAAAAGAGGGCATTAAAGGATTCTGAAGCATATGTATCAGTTTTACTTGCTGTGAAAAACACTTAGTTTCTTAATAAAATCTTGTGCTAACACCTGTGAGGAACAAACTGAGGCATCATGCCACATGTGTGTTATGTGGCTTGTTAAACCTGGATGAGGTCCCTCGGGTGTTTTGGATGTTCTTTTAATCAGAATTTTTCTGATACAATAAATACCTCTCTGAAGGACACAAAGAAAGGAAGGGAGAGTAGGCAGAAGATAAAAGTTGGCTCACAAGGAAGAGGAAAAGGTAGAGAAAAGCTCAAAGCAGAGACATGAGAAACCGCCCAGTATTAGTAAGAATGGAAAGCACTCCCATGTAAGGTAAATGAAAAGAGCTGTGTTGTGTGACATCAGGCTGGATGCTGAATGTGAGGCATTCATGTGGTCTGCAGGGGCTTTGGTTCTCTTTATCATTTATCCACCTCTGCTCATAATGTTTTGTTTATGCTTTCCAACCTCCTCTTCCCCACCCTTCTAAGACATCCAACTGCACGCTTTCTTCCCATCTCCTGCTCTGTATTTCACTCATGTATGTCTTCATCCAAGACCTCAATTACACACCAGAATGCATTTTTCTCTTTTTATCTTCCATTTACTGACCTGCTACCTCACATCTCCCACCACTGCTCTGCTCCGTGGGTGTGAGAAAAGTACACCTCACCCTGAATAAATCACTGCTCAGTCAAGACGTACTCAGAAGAGCAGAGGAGTGGATCTCCACCCTAAACCTTTCATGACAGAGCAAAGTGCCAAATGACTGACCGAGACACAAAATTACTGCCACATCACCTGCAGCTGCACTGAGATCTTCCCACTAAGAACCTCTTTGTTCCTCCGGAGCCCCCAACCAATAAGCCTCAACCTAACTTTGACTTTACATCGTCAATGTTGAACCTATAAAGCAGACTGACTGCTATCAGCAGCAGGGTGTGACTGCACATGTGCGTTTGTTGTCCTCTTCTTTTTTTTCGATTTCCCCTCTGTATGAGATTTCAACATTCCCTGTCACTGATACTGGAGAAAAAGGGGTTTTCACGCGTAGTGGCAGCTAACCGGTTACAGATGCTTCAAAGTGAAGCTCAATGGAAATATCATTTTTCACTCAATTTTCACATGCACACGCAAGAAATCCTGACTTAAAGATGCTGCTGATCAAAAGCCTTAATTATCATCTGGGAAATATGCCCTCACAGATATCTCAAGGGAATTTCTTTCCTCCCACTTTTGCACAGTTTGTCCCCGTGAATCACGCTGCGGAGCCAAAACGGGGTTGATCCCAAGCATTCGCCTCTGCTGCACGTGCAACTAGTCGTCTGAGTCATCCGACCCACAGAAAAGCAGCAGACAAAGCTACCAAATAACGCTGACACAGGTCTCATGTATCAAAGTTTAATTGGTTAGGAACAATATTAGAATCAAATGCAACACCAGCAGTGCTCACGCAGATTTCCCACAGCAGATACCCACAGTATCTAGAGCATCAGCACTATCTTAAACAGAACAAGTCACTCTGCACATATGATGCAAATGATGAACAGAGAGAAGAAGAGACGTGCTTCAAAAGATGGATGACTAATGCGCTTGATTGTGTCATAGCTGCGTGCATTTAATTAGTGCATTTCACTCAATCAGCTTTTAATAACGGAATCATCATACACCGCATGAAGGGATCAAATGACCTAACTTGACTCTTGAATGACACTGTTTACCGAGCACAGCTGTGCAATGTGTCTCTGTGCGTGCGGCTATGTGGGAAACTGAGAAACTGACACAGATACGCTTAACTTTAACTTGTAGAAAAGAGCGCCACCTACGGGGGGGGGGTGAATAGAATTGCTGATTGAGTCTCAGATCAGCTCAGCCCGGGCTGTTTGTGGTGGTCCAGCAGATGGCGCTGTGGTACCTTGATGCTGCGTAAGCATGACCTTTGCTGGGATTTGTCAGGGGTTTTCCAGTTTCCTCATGAAAGTAGAAGAACAATGTGAGAAGGAGATCAAAACAAATTTATCAGACAAAGAGTGAGTTTCCTATATGTGTACTGCTTCTGATTAGTCCACTTTATGTCCAGTTTGGTTGCTGCTGACACTTCAGCGTGAGAATGATCAGTCACAAAAAAAGTAGATTTAAAGAAAAAAACATCAGGTACTTTTCTGTTTCCAAACTTTTTGGCTTGTGGCATTTTAATACAACGTAATGTTCTCTTATAATTTTCCGTTTGCATGTGAGGCCATGTAATCAATCTACAGAGGAGTTTAAAAACCTTTATGTCTCACATTTCTTTCTATATGGCTTCTATAATTCCTGACAGTAGAATTTACTCTGTGGCCCTATGATTAAACACGTTAACCTGGGAATATTCAACACATTCAGAGGCTGAATAAAATGTATACTATAAAAATCATTAGTTCACTTTAGTGTACTACTGCACTGTGCACTGTGGAAACCACCGGTTTAGGGCGGTTTCTAACTAAAGTTGAACTGATGATCATTAACTGGAACTAATAAACCAAGTTTTGTTTTGTGTTTTTTAGACTACCCGTGAAAGTTGTTTTAGGAAGGCTGGCCTCATGAGGTGTAAACTGCAACATGTTTGCATGTTGTCACTACTTCCAATTAATTTTAGTCTTTGGCTTCTAATGCACACAATTTTATGTTTATGAATGTGTGTGCAAGCGGTACAACTGTTTACACAGAAACCATCAGAGAAATTTGCTGTGGTATTAACATCTCCAACGACGGTATCATACAGGAAGCTGAGTCACAGATTGGGCGACTCACTTCCTGTTTATTTTATCAGAGCAGTCTTTTGGCCCTTGTTATGACAAGTCAAGAAAGCAGTCTGAAAAACTGCGGGGTGGTGGGCTATTCTGTGATTTTTGGGGGGCTGCACTAAAACATTCACCTGAGTTCAGCTCACAGACATTATTCATTTCATTTTTCCAAAAGCAAAGCAGGAGCCTTG
Organism: Rhamphochromis longiceps; assembly: GCF_057381845.1. Classification (NCBI taxonomy): domain Eukaryota; kingdom Metazoa; phylum Chordata; class Actinopteri; order Cichliformes; family Cichlidae; genus Rhamphochromis; species Rhamphochromis longiceps. The sequence continues at coordinate 7,254,270 of NC_140571.1, read as the reverse complement.
TACAAAAAAAGTCTAATGTGGTCAATTAATCATATATGTAAAAATATATTTATGGTTATTGAACAACTTTGAACTATTTTAAACACCATTTTACATCTTTTTCTTTCTTGAGCAATGCACGTCTGTGACACTGTGACACAGTCGATTGTGGTCGGCTTTTTAGTGTGTGTCATTTTTTACTGATAAGAGAACACATCGTCTATAAGTTAAATTCAAAAATGGAAACTTTTAATCATGAAATCTCTTAATCTATAATCGTATGAAATGCATAAAAGGAGGGAAAAGGTTCATTGTGGTTTTACTGGTAGGGCTTCTTTTCAACAAATTCTTAAACTTGTTGTTAGCACAGTACCATGTGGAGGACCTTCTCCGAGTGCTGCGCTGCATGACTTACACTCCAGCAGTGCAATGAATCTCATTAGTGGCTGTGGAAGAGTTTAGCAGGGGGCTTACGCTACTGAGCATATTCTTTTAGGGTTGATTGAGGCCAACAGAGGTCACTTCAGAAGGTCAAGGTTAAAACTGATTGGAAATACTGCTGAGGTTTGTCTTTGTCGACATTAGCAGATACCCACTATACATCTACAGTGCTATATGTATGTGATCGGGCAACGGGCTAAAGACTGAGCGTTGCATGCCAAGTAGCAGAAACAGGGTGGCCTGCAATTGCATGATTGCATCACCGCCAGTGCTAAAGTGAAGTGTTTGTTAAAAGTTGTAACAGTTATTGTGGGCAAAACAACAGGAACTCATGCAAAATATTTCAGTAGGCCCTGATGTGACATAACAGACAAAAAATGTCATAGAAAATTGAATAAAACACTGAGATACAAGATTCTTTTTTGGTTTAGGAAGGCAAAGGAAGCTTTTTTATATATTTTACTTTTCAGTGACAGATTTAATTTAAGTGGTTCTTTTCGGATGAAGCACTTAAATTAAATTGCTGTTATTAAATACTTTGGTTTTTAAATAAAATGCTTTTCTACTGTTAACGTGCCTGGCAATTTAAATGTATTTCTATCTCTTGACAGGTCGTTTGAATTATAAAGACAACAAATATGACTTGTCTGTGAGGTTTCATGCCTTTGATATCTGGTAAATTGTTTAAAGTGTGGGATACAGGTGTCTTACTTTTGACTTCAGCTTTTTAAAGAAGCCTCAGCTCTAGTAAATAATTTTAGATTCTACTGCTTAACACATATATTATGCAATTGTTTTACTGGTCTGAAACATTTGGGATCCAACTGGGCTGCATATGGCCCATGAGTTAAAACGAGTTTGATGTAATTACAAATGACCCTAAAGCACCTCCCAATAAGCAGCGCCAACACTGAGGTTTTAATGTAGTGTTGATCCTGGCAAAAGAATAAATAAATACTCCAGGAAATAATAATAATAATAATAATAATAATAATGGATACTTTATTGATCCCCATGGGGAAATTACTTAATCCTCATCATAAAAACTTGTATTATTTAATCTCTTTGGGGAACTATTTAGTTCTTTGTGCAAATGTACCAGAAAAAAAAGAAAGAAAAAACACACTGAAGTCACCAGAACTGATGGTGACACAAATAACAATTCAAGAACAAATGCAAACACTCTTGTCGCACATCACAAACTCTTCCCCCTAACTCCCATTCAATGAAGCATAAACAATGTTCAGTAGTGTTAAACGGTCAGTTAAGTACTGTGTGACAAAGTTTAGCTTGTAATTGCGTAATTAGTTTATTTGATAAATACTGTTGCCCTGCAGGCTTCCCGTAGCTCCATTTGCTCACCACAGAGACCATTTAGATAGCCGTACATATCCCTACACTTGACTTAGCTGCCCGTGTAGACAGTAGACTTTATGCCTGTTATCCTGTTACCTTATTATCTTGTTAGCCTAAAGTTTTTATGCCTGGCTGCCTGGGGAAGGTGTTGAATCTTGCAAATGTATTTTGGTTACTTTTGCCATTTTCACACGGTGCACTATAAATGCATATAGGTTTGAATACTTTCATTCAGCCTAGCAGTTTCATGCAGCCTGTGGTATTTTAGGAGATTCTCCAACACCCAGAAAACCAAAACAGCAAATATCCCAGATGGTTGGAGGTCTTTCATCAACATTAATACGCTTATTTTACTTATTTTTCTACACCCTGCTGCTATGTCTGCAGCTACTCACAGAACTGCCATCATAATTGTGCCAGGCTAATTTTCCTGTCAATGTGACCTTCAGCACAGGACAATGTCTCAATGTCTTACATCTGGAGGTGGTCAGCAGGCCTGCACGCTGCTAATACATGTGGGTTAAATGTGGAAATTTTTTTCGTTCTTTTTTTAATGGAAAATCTTTGAGATACTAAAATGATCCAGCATGCTATATATGAAAATAATAGAAGGTGTTAAGAGTGGGAGGAAGCGAGCGGATGGACATTCACCTAACTACTTCACTGTAATCTCTTAATGAACTTCCACGTGTAGTAATGGTAAAAACAGGAAAGGGGAAGAGGATGAGCAAAGAGCAGGAAAGGATAGAGGGACTGAAGACATAGTGGGTTAATAGGAAAACATGGAAACATTTCAAAAGAATATGCAGAAGATATGGAAAGATATTTTAAGTGTGATCAGAATCCTGGGTGCCGAGATTTCTTCATGTGTCTGCATCTGAATTTTTTAATAAAAAAAACTCTCTGATTCATTTACTGTCATGTTCCTGAATAGAAAGAGGGCACTGTGCAATAATAATTCACACATAAACAGATAGGTTACAATTTAGTGCACACCTCAAGATACTCTTGTGTGCATAAATTTGTTTCCATATATGGAGATAAGTTTAGCAGCCAGGCATGCGGTCTGTCTGAAATCCTGGATAGTCGTTAGACATCGGAAACCAATCCGGTGTCATCCACTTGGCAGGTCAAAGGTCAGGTAAGTAGTTGCTTCACAGTAAGCAGTAAGGCTTAAACTGAGCTAAATGGTGAATGGGGAAGTGAAGAGTGTGACTGACCTGCTGTTGTTATGTCTTAACCTACAGAGCTACGTACTGTATTTGCAGTGTGGAAATAATGGCACAGTATTTCCTGTAATGCAGCAGCAGCACTAATGCTGAAAGTTTTGCATTTGCACATAAATGTGATTCTTCCCGTATTATTTAAATGTTAAGTAGCTGCTGTTAATGCATCAACAATACAAAGAAGTGAAAGCAGCTGCCATATGCTTCACTGCATCAACGACTGACAATGATACTGAGGCGAATAGTTAAAGTAAACTTGATCTCAATGCTGCCTATCAGATTGTAAACTGACATGGATTATTCACTCGAGTCATATGTCGGACTTTAAAATAACAAATAGATATTAAACAGATACAAATATCTTATTTTTTTCTGTAAAATGTAGCGTTTTCATATTTACATCCCTCCCTTTTTCTGACAGATGGTATTGGATCTTTGCTTCAGTCTTACTCAAAACTTGGCTCACGGTTATCATCACGTTTCTCCTTCTTTTCGGTGTTTTAGCTTTTTGCGCATGCACAAAAACAATTCTTGGATAACAATACGTTCACCCTCATGTGTGAAAGTGCACTTGCTAACAGCGCATCTTCCTGTGTGTCGGTGTTAACGTGTGTGACACTGCACATAGAGGGTAATCTGCGATAAGCTGGTTTATGGGCTCGTCTGCAGTGACGCAGATATGCGCGCCCAGCTCCGCACTGACAGATTCTTTATGACAACTAACCCGAGAGACTGTGGCCCATACCCAAGCTGGACCGCAGTCAAGAACATGACCGACAACTTTCATCGCACATATATGCTTAAATTAAACATTCATGTTGGTGTTAAGAGGACAAATAAAACAGAAACTGTTGTTAAATTTGCGCATTAAATGTGGTTTCACGATGTGTGACTTTGGAGATAAGATGATAACTAGTGAAGAAAAAACAAACATCTCTAGAGAGGGTGCATGTGAAACCTCGCGTAGTAGTAAAATTGTAGTGTTTTATATTTGTGTAATTTACACAAATTTATCTGTTTGGAAGGTTGGAAAGAATTCTAAGTACCCGATTTTGATAACGTGCATAGATTTATGTCAAACTGAACAGGGGGAGCTGATACTGGACCAGTGAGACCAGGGTTCCCCTCTGCAGGAAGACAAGTGTAGGCTGGCTGCATCTCCGGAATGATGGGATTTTGAGTAAAAGTGACTGTTTGTGGATACGAATCCCCGATTTTGAAGGCTAGAACTTTAATTTAAAAGTTTTTATTCTTCTTTAGACACGCCTCAGCATTCGAGCTTGAAGCCACTGAAATTAACCATGGGAAGCGGAGGGGGTGGAGGGGGTGGTGTTAGTTGGTGTGGGCTGTCAATCAAACCGAGCCGCCCCATCGCTTCTCGGACTGGAAATGATCTGTTCACAACCTCTCCAGCAGCCGTGGAGTGGGACCTCCGTGCATCGCGCAGTATCAGCGAGCTCCAAAACGGCCAAAATGTAAAAGACAAACAGCAGTCGCTCACCGCTTTTGAAAAGTAGGTGGGGATCGGAAACGCGCATTGTAAAAAAAAAAAAAAAAAAAAAAAAACGGAGCGTAAAGTTGCTCAGCATGGATACGCAATAAGCTGTGCGTATCAAAAAGACAAAAAGCGAGTCAAAGAAGACAGAAGTAAAACTTCTCCAGTGGATTTTTCGGTTGAGATAGCTGCGTCAGAGCACTACTGGGACGTCGCGAAAAGCTGAAACGGAAAGAAAGAACCGACACAGCTGACACCCGCTGTCCAGAGGTTAGACACGGAGACGGATCGGAGCGCGCAGTCTGCCAGCGAAAGCTTGACAAGATCATGAACTGAATTTGTCTGGAGAAGCAGACTTTATGTAAGAAGTGGGGCAACGCCGCCCGACCTGTTCTCTTCGTCATGCGTAAAGACGTTTTGTCGTTCACGGTCTTGTTGGTGTGACAGAGTTCCGCTCCTAAGGGTCATTTCCACAGAACGCTGCCTCCGGCTAATGCCCCAGCTCCGGACGGAGTTAGTAGAAAGTTTTGCCGTTTACATCCTCCTCTACCTCCTGTCAACATGATCGAGAGCGCTGAGTGCGCTGCAGCTGACAGCTACTCGCACGGAGAGAGCATCAACCTCAGCGTGCTCAACTGGGAGCAAGTGCATCGGCTGGACACCATCCTCACGGGCTCCATCCCAATTCACGGGCGATGGAGCTTCCCGACCCTGGAGGTGAAGCCACGAGATATCGTCAAGGTGGTCCGAAGCCGCATGGAGGAGAAGCGGATACATGTTCGGGAGGTGCGGTTAAACGGATCGGCAGCCAGCTACGTCCTGCATGAGGACAGCGGTCTGGGATGGAAAGATCTGGACTTAATATTTTGCGCCGAGCTGAAAGGGGAGATGGAGTTTCAGATAGTGAAAGATATAGTGCTGGACTCACTTCTAGACTTCTTGCCCGAGGGGGTGAATAAAGAAAAGATCACACCAGTGACCTTAAAGGTAGTGTATGAAGAAATGTGACTCACAAACGGAGCAAATTATGATTCTTATGAGAACTGTGAAGCACTGGCGCATATAATGCAGAGCTTCAAAATTACTCAATTCCTGAATTATACATGAAGAAGAATTAGTTAAAATTTCTCAGTCATTGCATACATTTTAGATTTAATAATGCACCCAATTCTAATAAGTCTGAATATGTCAGTGCAGCATAGAGATATAAGCCTACAAATAGTAAAAAGTTTGGTTTCCAGTTCAAAGAGGATTCTGTCTAATCCAATTGGAGTCAGATCCACATTAATCAGTCGGCCCTCAGTTACCTGGATACCAAGGACTACCCAGGCTACTAATGGCCCACCAACAGATGTGATCAGCAAAACATGATGAGTAAAAGGCCAGACAGAGATTTTTATCAGGTGCACATTAATGTGGAGTTGTTGCTCAAACTATGGTCAAAACACATTATATCTCCATTGCTGACCCAGAATGCAGTCGTTCATCTGGTGAGCAGGTCACGGTCAGAAAAAGAAGTTTTTGGTAAACTTTTTGCAAGAACTTTACTTTACCACAGCTGTGAAAAGGACATGGGGGAGGAGGAGGAGTTGAGAGATTGTGAGAGAGGGTTTGAAGGAGGTCCTCGAGTTTTTGAATGATTTGAGCTGATATATACAATTAGTTACTCATCTTATAATGCAGTGCTTTTTGTAAGCCCTTAATGACACACAAATAAAAAAGGTAGAGGGCATATAGAATTCTAGTGTGGATATAAAGTGGGTATAAAACCCTTGTTGTCCACTCTCTTTGTTCCAACAGTGTCTTTAAGTTTTCACTGATGATTTCAGTGTGCTGGTTAAAGCCTGCAAAATATGACATTTACTTGAAGATCATGATTCCTATTGTGTAGAAACTTTTCATGTTTTACTTTGTGTCTGTTTGTAGGAGGCTTATGTGCAGAAGATGGTGAAGGTGTGTAACGACTCAGATCGCTGGAGTCTCATCTCACTGTCCAACAACCGTGGCAAGAACGTGGAGCTCAAGTTTGTGGACTCTCTTCGCCGGCAGTTTGAGTTCAGCGTGGACTCTTTCCAGATCCGCCTGGACTCGCTCCTCCTCTTTTACGAGTGCTCGGAGCACCCAATGGCTGCAACTTTCCACCCCACCATCCTTGGGGAAAGTGTCTATGGTGACTTCCCCACCGCCCTCGATCACCTGCGCAAGCGCCTCATCTGCACGAGGAGCCCCGAGGAGATACGCGGCGGGGGCTTGCTGAAGTACTGCCACCTGCTGGTTCGGGGTTTCCGTGCAGCTTCTGACACCGAGATGAAACTGCTGCAGCGCTACATGTGCTCGCGATTCTTCATAGACTTTCCTGATGTGATTGAGCAGAGGAGAAAGCTGGAGTCCTATCTGCAGAACCACTTTGTAGACCTGGAGGACAGGAAGTATGACTACCTTGCCACGCTGTACAATGTGGTGCAAGAGAGCACTGTGTGCCTGATGGGCCACGAGAGGCGTCAGACACTCAGCCTCATCTCGTCGCTGGCCCTTCGGGTTCTGGTCCAGCAGAATGCCATACCCAATGCTGCCAATGTCACCTGCTTCTACCAGCCGGCTCCATATGTCTCTGATGGCAACTTCAGCAACTATTACGTAGCACAGGTTCAGCCTGTCTACTCATGCCCACCCTCTCCTCCTCAGCAGTACCTTGCTTCTTTGCAGCACCCCATGTACGCCACTTGGTTGCCCTGTAACTAAACCTTTTTTATGTCCATGCACCACTGTGTAAGTGCTGGGACTCCCACCCACTCATAAAAGGGAGGAGTGATGATTTTTTTTAAATCTCCTCCTTGAGAACGGAAGTTTGTGGAAAGGACAAAAGGAAAGCAAGAGATAAGATTGGGCAAGGAAGAAGAGAATCAAGGAAAGGCAAGAAAATGAAGACAAGGAATCAGGACCAAAGCAGCAAGAGAAAGAAATGTTTTTCCCCCCGGGTTAGGATGGCACAGCAGGAGGTGAGCACACAGGGAGAGATGCCAGTGAGTGGGGCTGGCCTGCCAGTTCGAGGGTTTGCTAGATCAAACCGTCGCTGAGGCTCTGAGTCATAAATAGCCTGGACAGGATAGTGTTCTGGTGTGTTGTGGGTTTTGACATGTGTAATAAGCACATCTTCTTCACATTGCAAACCAAAACATGAGATCACAAATGGCCACAAAGAGCAAAGAGCAGCAAAGGACGCAGAAGATGTTTTCATTCACATATTTACCGTCTGCACTGAGTTTGTGGGAGACTGGAACTTTGTTTTCAAAGAAAATTGCAAAAAAAGGAAGTGAGTACTGTTTACAACCCAAAGATCTGCTTTGTTACTCAAGTTTTTCTTTCTGAACTCTGACAACAACAAAAAAAAACAACAAAAAAACAAACAACAAAAAAAACCCAACAACAAAACAATGCATGCTTTATTTCTGTACAGGAATACATTTTTAAGTGCCTAGATAAAGCCTAAAGGGAAGAGTTGTTTTTTGTCATTCTTTATCTTAGAGTAGTATTGAATTGTCTCATGACATTTTCAAAATGATTATGAATGTACTGATGGTCAGAAAATTTACCAATGCTGACTAAGGTCTCTAACACTGAGGGAGGTATCGGACCACCTGATGTTTTTAACAGTGTTTGGTTCAAGATTATGCTCTTATCAGCAGTGCTGCTGGATAAGTACACATCCTGATTACCAAAGAGGAAGTACCAACATAATCTCATCATCTGTAGGAGGTGGGTGGCGAGAGTGTCTAAAAAATACATATAAAAATATAATGCATGGTTATTTTAAAATGAGAGATGGGTTGCAAATTAGGGGGGCAGCACGGTGGCACGGTGGTTAGCACTGTTGCCGCACAGCAAGAAGGTCCTGAGTTCAATTCCAACATCAGGCCGGGGTCTTTCTGTGGGGAGTTTGCATGTTCTCCCCGTGTCTGCGTGGGTTCCCTCCGGGTACTCCGGCTTCCTCCCACCGTCCAAAGACATGCAGCTTGAGGGGATAGGTTAATTGGAAAATCCAAATTGCCATTAGGTGTGAATGTGCGAGTGAATGTGAGCGCGAATGGTTGTCTGTCCCTGTGTGTTGGCCCTGCGACAGACTGTTGACCTGTCCAGGGTGTACCCCGCCTCTCGCCCTATGACAGCTGGGATTGGCACCAGCACCCCCCGCGACCCTGAAAAGGATAAGCGGTAGCGGATGGATGGATGGATGGATGGGTTGCAAATTAAGGTGAAGGAGTGTATAGCAACCTATTTCATGTGCAGGGTCAAATGTGACAGAAAGAAATGTATGCCCATTGTGCATTTCAAAATACAGTCTTATTAAAACACATTTTCATGTGTTTTTGTACACTTTGCCAGATGCAAACTGAAATGCAAATTAAAAGAACAGATTTTTCAGATGTACCACTCAAGCTTACTTAAAGGCACCCTGTGGAGTTTCTTTCTTTGTTTACACTATTTCCCTAAGGTCTAAAAAGCTGAAGTGAGTTCATGGCATGAAATCAGCTGCAGCAATCTCATCAGGGCGTAACTGTGAGAAATAGGTCAGGTCCAGCACTTTCACTTAAACTGGCCCACCACAATCATGTCACTCTCTACCCATCTTTGCGTTCCTCTGAATCTGTATATCAACTGTGATGCTCCCGTAAAACACTAAAAGTTTGTAGTGAGGAAAAGGGAATGAAGAACAAGCGAGAGGAACTGCACACTTCATAAAGGGGGCTCTGCAAAAATGCACGACTTTCTGCAGTGAATCCTAAAAAAATCCCAAATGACATCCTGTGTGTGGGAGGGAGAGAGGGAGAAAGTAGACAATAAACTGTAAAGCCAAGGAAAAGTCAGCTCCAAGAAGAGCAACAGCAAGCTCACTGCCTAAAAACGCTGTTAATGATAAACGCTGGCTAACAAAAAATAACCAAAACTTTCCACTGAGACAACTTATCAACATTTAAAGATGGTTTTAGCTCAACAGGGAGAAAATTAAATCTGGAGTTCTCTTCCTGTTAAAAGGGAGTTCTTCTTTTCCACTGTCACCAAGTGATTGCTCGCAGAGGATTGTCTGATCGGCGGGATTCTTGTGCATTCTTGCAATATGAAAATGCCTTGAAGTAAAGCCAAGTCAACTAGTGCTATATAAAACGCTGAATTAAATTAGCTTCTCCTTATTGCAAGTTTTTATTTCGTTTACTGTCCGGCTGTTGGGCCTCTTCTCACAGCACCTGCCACCACAATCATCTACTATGGCCCACAGGTCCTTAATTTGACAAACTTAGCATCTGTGTTTTGGCTTTCAGCTTTCTCCACAAGTGCCTTCCCTTTTACTCCTACCCATTTTGGCCAGCTGACTATTTTTCCTGACGTGTTGTTGAAAAACCGGTGCGTCCACCCAAATGCAAATGCTTATATTGGCTTACAGGAAAAGTGCCCATTCTGCCAGATGGCCAGCCCTGGACCTCATGCATGACATCACATGTATGCATGTTCTCATACACATGCACGATACAACCAAAGATTTTGCTCTATTAGAGCTCCTAAAATCAAACAAACTCTACAAGGTACCTTTGAGTAACAAACACATGTTTAACAGAAAGTTTTGAAACATGGGCGATCAGTTTTCAAAAAATTACACTGGAAAATTGTAAAAGATTTAAAACACTTTTAATTTATTTTTTTTTTTATCAAATGCATTAAGAAATTTTGTATGCAGTTCGAATGCATTTTGCCATAATGTATCTGCTTTAAAATAAAACAACATGTAACAGAAAAAGGGAACAATTGTGTTACAAGCTACAAGCTCTAAATTTGTCAAAGGAGTGGAAGTTGGTTTGTGTGTGCAAGGGTGTCGTAACAGAGCTCGGGCCCAGCAGAGGAGAACACAGTTAACAGCTGCTGAAATTTGTCTCAGTGAGGAAATAATGAGATAAGTAGAACTGAAAATGCACGGATATTTGAAAGGCATTAAAGCGTTTCGTCTGAGATTTAAAGTAGAGTTTTCATAACAATTGTGGAGTGACAGAGTATATTTCCAGTTTTTAACTGCATTCTGCACTTCACTCAGAATGTTCCCTCTCAAACAAGTCAGATCTTCTATTTTTCTATCGATCTCTATTTTTGTACACTTTGTGTTCAGACGAATTAGCAGACAAGGCTGTGTCACTGAATTTAAAGGTGCTTTTCTGTGTATTAGTTTTGGCTGATGGAGACCTGCTTTGGTGAATACAGTGGTTGAGATTTACATTTACACATGTTCATTGTACGTTCTGCTCTGAGCTGTTCCATGTGGATTTCTGTTGCTGTAAAGAGATTGTTTCATTGTTTTTCAGTGTTTTCAACAGCAATCCTGTTTGAACCTGAAAATAAACATCTGATGATTGTGTTCAAGTGCAGCAATTTCTTAATTAAAAGCAAAAGGAGCCCACTGGACATAAGATGTTTTAAGATTTTTCTTTCTTATCACAAACACTACCAGCCGCAGTAGCACTTTGCATGATGATTATTAGACGTTTCACCACCTTGAACTTTAGTTTAGCCGAGGTAAACGGCTCTGGCATTTGGATTTGGTGTCCAGGTTTTGACATTAAGAGAAAAGTCCTCATTAGGTCAATGCTCTGAAGTGCCCGCACATCCACACAAGTGCATGACTCTTGTTGCCAGCAAGTAACAGCTGAACGTGAAGGATTTCCCCTCAGTGAGACGTCACAGATGAGCGTCAACGAACGTCATCACACTGTTTGCCAAGCTAATTAGCTTTAAGTGAATCTGAAACGGCAAGCAGGTATCACGAATTTACAAACCTTACTACCAGCAGAGCCCAGGTCTCCAGGGACACATGGTAACTTGCTGAGTGGATTGGCTCCAGGTCTGCATCACTCTAATGCCCGCAAGCTTCAGCCTCCAGATGTCACTTTCCCTGCTGACAGTGGGGAAAAAACGTTACTCAACTCTGTCTTTCATCTTTTTCCTTTCTTCTGTCTCTCTACTTGACACTCTGCTTATGTTTTCTCCTCTTTATCTTTTCCTTTTGCTTTCATGCCTGCTTTTGAAAAGATTTCGATGTGCATAACTACTGACTCTTCTATTTTGAGTCACTTGAGATTACAGCTCTCACTCTAGGTGTTTATTATTATTATGATAATTCTGTGTTCACTCATTTCCCTTCATCTCTGCCTCAGTTGGTCTCTTGGTGAATTTAAGCAGCAATGGATGAGCTATGGAAAGAAGAACAGGGCCACTGTTATCCCCTGTTAAGCGGGAGAGAGTGGACACTAAATATAGGCCCCCCTCTCAGCCACTGTAAGGACATTAGCCCATCTGCCAAAAGCTGATTAGCCTCCCTCCATAACCATGCACTCAGGGCTCTAGTGTGGCTGCTGTGGAGAGATTTACTGGCTATTGTGCTGCAACACGTACCTGCCTCATCCCGTCTTTTAGGTCACTCTCGCTTGAAAGAGGAAAAGAGAAGGAGTCCACTTCCTTATCAACGGGCTTAAAGAAAACAACAGATTGAGGCCTTTACTGTGTTGCACAACAAGGAAAATAGCGAACCCAATAACACCGTAAGCTTAGGAAGGGTGTTACTAGCGTGCTATAACAGAGCAGCTTGACAGGTGGGCTGAGCATAGGAAGTATGCCATGCAATTCTTTTGAAGGGAGTCACTGTTAGACTGCAGTAAGGAAAACAAATGCTCTAAAAACGAACTATTTTTGAAACTATCAAACATTGAGTCATTCAGATCTTTATAGTCTTTTCTTCTACAACGATATTTTAAATGAAGTGACAGCTGCCGGTCTCACTGCAGAGCATGAAATAGGAACCAAATGCCACCTCTTTGTTTCTATGCATGGATATTAATTTCCCTTTTTTAACAGCAGCATTTCTTGTATTCCAGTTGAAAGCATTTTTTGTGAATGCATGAAATGTTAATTAAAAATGAAAGCAAAAACAGTTCAACTCAGGTCCCTTCAAAAGCACTACAAACGGTGCCCATGAAAACAAATCAGTGAATTGCATTTAGTGACTATTGAACAACCCGGTGGGATAAAATGTCATAACTAGTTCATAAATTGCTGTTAGACTCTGTGTGGAGAATACTTGCCCTTGTGTTATTTCCTAACAGAAAGCAAGTCCCTCCTACAGCTTCTAATAAAGGCTAGAAACCATTAAAAGCACCGACCTGGCTGTCTCTGAACATATTAGAAGCCACTTTACAGCCCTCACAGAGACAAAGCAGAAGCTGTCATACATTATGGAAGCAAGGACTGAAACAATAGCAATGCCTTTAGCTGACTAAAAATTACAATTTTGCTGTGTCAAATGACTATGTTAGCAACCCTTCTGTACCATGTGTTTCTTCAGTGTACAAAAGAGTTTGTACACTAAAATAAGAAGAAAAGAAAAAAACTCTGACAGCTGGCTCACTCTTAAATAAAATAGCCTTAAAAACTGGCATATGGCATATTTGACTTGCTTGTGACAACAGGGGCATGTCTAGATGGGGGCCATGGGGTGCCACAGAACATGACTACTAATACTTTTAAACCCCCCTCACCACCACCACTGAATGGATAGGAGAATGTAACTTGGTAATTCAAAATGCAGCTGCGCGTCTTTTAACAGGTACGAGAATTCATGAACACATAACTCCAATTTTAGCCAAATTACATTGGCTCCCTGTTAAATATCGTATAGATTTTAAAATTCTTTTGTTCACTTTTAATATTTTGAATAATTTAGCGCCCAGTTATCTTTCTGATTTACTCCATTCATACAATCCCAACAGAGCACTTAGATCGTCCAACCACAGGCTCCTAGGACAACCTAGGACTCGAATGAAGTCGAGAGGTGACCGGGCCTTTGCATCCATGGCACCCAGACTCTGGAATAACCTCCCCGTTCATATTCGCACTGCCGAGTCTATCCAGTCTTTTAAATTACGTCTTAAAACTTATTTTTTTACTTTGGCTTTTGATTCTGTCTAGTTGGCTGTTTTAGCTTGTTGCGTTGTTACCTATTGTTTGTTGTCCTCTTTTATTGTTTGTTTTAAATGTCTCATGTTTTTAGTGACTGTGAAGCACTATGGTCAACACTGTTGTTTTAATATGTGCTATATAAATAAATTTTGATTTGATTTGATTTGATTTAAATGGTTATATGATGTTACGACTTTATATGAGCTTATGATTCTATACAGCTATGTTTTGGATGCAAATACCTCAGTTTGTACTCTGTACCAGTTATTTGAAATATTTAGTTGCTTATTATTTTGGAGATAGGTTGCATTGTTATACATCAAGCTACTTAGCAATATAAAAAGCAGTATAAAGACATGCATACACATCAATGAATCAACAATTGAGAAATTACCATTTGACATAATGAGTATGTTTATTGCAGGCACTCTAAATATGCATCAAGTATAACAATATGAGCAGTGACAGTTGAAATAAATAGCACTGATTATATTCATCATTGCAACTGTTAGTGGGTGAGATTTATTAAGGAGCAAATGAAGTTTTGTCCTCAAAGTTGATGTGTTTAACACATCAACTAACACATCAGCAGGAAAAATTTGCAAGCATAAGGTTTTGGGTGAGTTTGACAAGGGGCAAATTGTGATGGCTAGACGACTGGATCAGAGCATCTCCAAAACTGCAGCAGCTTTGGGTTGTTCCTGGTCTGCAGTGGTCAGTATCTATTAAAAGTGGTGCAAGGAAGGAACAGTGGTGAATCAGTGACATGTGTGCCCAGAGCTCACTGGTGCATGTGGAGAGCAAAGGCTGGTCTGTGTGGTTTGATTCAATAGACAAGCTACTGTAGCTCAAATTGCTTAAAGAGGTGATGCTGGTTCTGATAGAAAGGTGTAAGAATGCACAATGCATCACAGTTTGTTCCAGTCAGGAAGTGCGTGCCTACCCTTCTGCACTGCCAAAAGTGAAAACAATGAGCACGTGAGGATCACAACTGGACCACAGAGCAATGGAAGAAGGTGGCCTGGTCTGATTAATCATGTTTTCTTTTAGATTACATGAATGTCCTTGTGCGTGTGGTTCGCTTAGCTAGGTAACACCTGGCACCAGTATCCACCATGGGAAGAAGGAAACTGTGTTCACTGGGATAATGCACCCTGCCACAAAGCAAAGATATTTCAGATTTGAGGTGTTGACTTGGCCTCCAAATTCCTCAGATCTAAATTTGATCAAGCATCTGTGAGATGTGCTGGACAAACAAGACCAACCCACAAAAAGGCTGAAAGGCCTCACCTCTCAGCTTTTAGGACTTCAAGGAGCTGTTGCTAACACCTTGGTGCCAGATACCACAGCACACCTTCAGGGGTATGGTGGAGTCCATGCCTCGATGGATCAGCAACAGCAATAGAGGGACCAACACAATATTAAACAGGTAGTTATAATATTATGGCTAATTGGTGTATTTTTATGATGCAACTAGCTCACTATTAACCTATTTGAGTAGGATTATAATGCTTACTTAAGTAAAAAGTCATTTTGAATTTTCTCACTAGCAGTCAGAATCATTTCCTGCCTGGATGGACTTTGTCTCTAAACAACAAAATTCAGAGTTTTTGGTTTTTTTTCCTGTTTTTTTTTTTTTTTTTTTTTTCTTGAACAGAGCCTAGCTGTTTCTCAACTTCCACTCTTGGTCCTGCATTGAGCTATTATATGAGAGTTCACATACAGATATTAAAATGGAGATATTTTCCACCTCTAACATCAAGCAAGAAAGTGAATAAATGTATTTTCACAATGTCAAACTGTTCCTTTAAGAAGCTGTAATCCAAGGTGACCTTATTAGTTCAAGATGCATGAGTAGGAGAGAGCAGCGGGAATCCCACATCTGTTCAAAAACGCCAAGCTATGAGCTGCCTTCAAAGATTAGACTTATGTTCAAAAAATACCACATCTATGAGTTAAAGAAGCGCCATCAAAGAAGCATAAAGAAAAAAATACATGTGGATTTATGTGTTCAGACAAGCGCTGACAGATTTGTTTACTACAGAGTTAGATATTACTCAGAGTCTAGGTAGATATAAAATGTCTCACCACACTCTTCTTTTCAGGCTCTCCAGGCTCTAATTCATATAGTGCGTATAGCTTAGCACTAGCCACATTATAGTGAAGGTCATGTTGAGGGCAAGTAAACAGTGAGCCTCTTCAAGACATATGTTTCTAAATGAATACGATCTTTTTTTAACGGACACGTTAAATGTTTCAAAACAGTATGAAAAGGAATCAGGCTAAAGTGCGAACGTGGATGAAAGCCGAAACAAAGTCTTTTTCTTTAGTTTTCTGGTTTTAAAATGAATTATCTGTTGTTTAACTGAATTAATTGGTTTAGAAGACTTTTATTTGGCCCTGGAGTGGTTTAATGAACCGGTCTCTCCCCACTGTTATGCTCTCAGCCTCTTGTGTGAGTATTTTCACAGGAAAAGGTCAGACTGAGTCGAATTACTGTTGCCATCTTTAATTAATTTAGGTTTCACAAAAACAGGAAATGAATAGCACCAAAAGGTCTCTTAGCAGTTTCTAAAACACTGGTATTGTGGCTGCGCTGCTGACAGGAGGTTTTCATTGAATGAGAAGTCACACATGAAGACGACTTTATTTAGTTTAGCTGTTATGTGGAGGCAGCACAGGTGCAGATTTGAGACATATAAACAAGCAGTAATTTAAACAAATATGTAGTACATCAACTTTTTAAAAATATACAGAACTCAAGAAAGGAACTGCGTGTAACTGTTGCAGGTTTTGGGACCACGGAGTGACGTGAAAACAAATGAAGATGTGTGTGTAGGCATTCAAACACAGGCGCACACATGCACGCAGGTCTGGCAGGGTCATGTTGGAGACGAACCAGTTGGAGCTGCAGCAGGGCCGAGAGTCCATCCAGCTCAGCCCAGCTGGGGTCAGAGGTCACCCAGTAAATCAAACAACAGCCAGACTAGACTGTGAGAAACAACGATTTTTGAGTCCGTGCGCGTGTGAAAGAGAACAAGAGAGATAAAGCAGGATGAAGACGAGAAGAGTGTGTATGGGCACACGTGTCTGTGTTCGTGCATTCGCCCTGTCTGTCTGTGTATTTGTGTTACACGAAAACATGAACGAATGTCTAGCGTTCAGTGTCAGACATCTGGGGACGATGTTGCCTTTAGAGATTATGAATACCAGCCATAAGCAAAACTTGATCCCCTTGATTATTAGGCAACACAATAATAATAATTTAGATTTGTCGAACAAACGAACCACTGAGAGAATTTCCCGTGACATCAGATGCCAAACAGCTGGCTGGCTCAAGCACTAAATCAGATTCATCCCTGATCTTAAGTGTTTATGCCTGGTTGTGTAAATAACTTGGACTCCAGTGAAACACAAACTGATTCCTTGCAACGCAGAGATACTAAAGAGACAGAGAGAGTGAGACAAATTGGTGATTTTGCTGCATCAGTGAAAATAATTGGCTAGTTTTCCCAATAGAGGCCAGACATGCTTTTTTTTAGAGAAAAATTATAAAACTTTCCATTGATGCACGGACTACTGGAGACTAAACAGCATAACCCTATAAAACAAATACCCTTAACAACTAATCAGTTCAGCTTTTCAACCTGTGGGGGAGTGCTAAGATTTTTCCTTAACTTGATCTTAGGAGTGGAAATCACCTGATGCACATTTAAGAAGTGGATGAATGTAAAACTGATCTTGGGCACTATGATTATCTGCTGATCTCTTTTGCTCCAACAAATGCTGCAGCAGTTATTTAGGCCCAGTAAATAATGCTGTCAGGGATTATTTACATTTTTTGTATTTGTATATTTGGATGACATTTCGATTTTTTCCATGTACCCGGAGGGACACGGGCAGCACATCAGAAGAGCACATCAGAAGAGCACTTCAGAGTCTGGTTGAAAACAAGTTGTGTAACGGCTGTAAAATAAGAATTACATATGTCATTTGCTTATGGTCTGAAAGGTGGGCAGCTGAAGACCGATCCAGAGAAAATCTAAGCCCAGTCCTGACGTGTGCAAAAAAAAACAAAGGTTCTCAGCGGTTGCACATTTCTCCAAGAGGTTCATTGAAGTAAAATTCTATTTAAACTCGCCTAAATTGTCACTTGGTCTTCAGAAGCAGCTTTTAAGTGTCTCAAGGAGAAATTCACCTCTGCTCCTGTACTTGTTCAGCCTGATCCAAGCCTTCAGTTTATTGTGAAATTGATGATTCTGATGTCATTGTAGGGCAATGCTGTATCAGTGCTCTTTTCTTTCTTTCCTTATTCCAAGCTTAACTATGATGTAGGTAACAGACCTGCGGAAGAATGGGGGCACTGACTGAAGGAGGCCAAGCAACCTTTGGATGTTTGGACCGACCATAAGAACTTGGCGTAAATGAACCTATCGTCTGGCTAGGTTGGTTTTGTTTTTTGGTCAGTTTAGTTTTCTTCAAGGGATATGTCTCAGACTCCAAAGAAATCATCATTTCCCAGTACTATGTCTTGGGAAGCCTCACTTGGGATGTGCTCTGAATCCAGATTTGCAGCTAAATCAACTTTGTTGTTCAACCCACAGGTTGCAAATAAAATCTACGAACTGTTCCACGACAGTTTGGTCCACCTTTGAGTGTTTCTGTCTGTCCACAATCAGGACAGGACCAAAATCTCCTGATACTTTTCTCTCTTCATAATTGCATAAGATTCCCAACACCACTGGCTGAAATGTAACTCCAAACCATGACAGAGCCTCCACTGTGTTTTACAGATGACTGGTGACACTCGCTGTTATAAAGCCTGTTGTTTTCCTTTTTTAAGAATGTCTTTTTGACAGCCACCCTTCCACTGACACCAATTATGATGAAGCTTTGGTGAACACTAGACGGCTGCATGCATCTCTTTTTTTATGCTGGGATGGGTCATAGGTGAGTGTTTAGTGGCTTAAGAACAAAAAAAATAAAAAATGAAAATGTCAGGTTCAAGGACTGGAAAATCTTTGAAAGGTTTTCAGAAAGTTTGGAGAACTATTGCTCAAGAGTAAGTATGGTTTACTGGAGGCAAAACTTTAAGAAAAAAGGAGTGTCTCTAGACACTCTAGACTTTTGCATAGTACTGTAATATTCTCAATTATACAGTTAATTATAACATATTCACATCCCACGGTGTCAAATACTGACATTCTGTAAGTGATAAGTACAAGGTGTGCTTCAGTGGCAGTTCCTTGGTGGGTCAGCCATGGGTCTATGGGATTCAGAATTATAGCCGTTCAGTTTTAAAGGCCAACAAATAAAATCTACTTGTTAGATTAGTGTTTAGATAGTAGAATGTTATATTTTGTACTGACACACACCTCCACACTTGAAGATTGGAAAAGGACACATATGTGTTTAAATGGAACAGGTATTTCACAGGTATATGTATGTGTTGACTAAAGTGATGTCCGGCATTGACACCTCTGCATATCTATCAGATACCAGAGTCCTTGAAAAAAACGAGTGTGGCTAAATGTTCGGTATAATTATACTGAACCAAAATTAGTAGTTCATTTATAACTACCCATGGGTTTCTGTTTTTGTTATAAACTAAATTATGCATGAATAATTCATTTATTTGCCACAGAGGAATCCATTGAGTGCCTTATTGGAATCTGTGAGAGTTAAAAACGAATTGCAAAGGATTCGGCACATATTTTACACCGGATGAAACCCTCCCATTTATTCAGGGTTGGGACCGGCACTAAGAGTACACTCTACCTTATTATTCCCTCAGGTTGAGTTTGCGATTACTCCTGGAATCAAACCGATGATGTTCTGCATTTAATGAATTAACCACTAAACCACAGCAACATATTTGTTAGAGATTAATAAAGCCATTAATCAAAACACATTAAGGCTGTTGTACTTGAAATGGTTTCCCCCAGTCTGTACAAGAGACTGTGTTTGGCTGGTGTGGCCACAGACACAGTTACATTGTAATCACCAAGGCTGCAACAACTAGTCATGAGAGAGCCGCCTCCTCTGTCCTATAAAATAACATCTGGTGCATTGCTGTCTAAGACACACACCCACACTAACCTGCACAATGCACTACAATACCAATTAACTTGCAAGCAGTCGGAATGAGAAGTGAAGAAAAGACAGAGTACAATGAAAGTACATAGATGAAAAAACCATTAACTTGTCACATAAAGTATTACAGATGCATTACCATTTCACCACATGCCAACTCTGAAAGCACTACAGCTACAAAACAAGCTGCTAAGAGTCTAAAAAGTCGCCCGCTTCAAACGTTCAAGCCCGTCCTGATGAAATCAGTATAATTATAATCAACATTACTACATGCTGTGGGTGATTAGAAAAACATTCAAGCTCTTATCACTGGTGCAGTTGGTGCTGAAATATGCTTTGTTTTGGACCTAGATCCATGGCATTTTGAAAAATCACTTAGAGAATAATGCTTTCTTTGGAGCTTTCCCCAGACTGACTCCAGAACAACAGGTCTCAAACACATGTATGTGTGCAGTAGTGTTTCTGAAGTAATTAAAGTTTTCTTTAACCATAGAAAACCAAGGAAACGTTTTAGACTTATAATAAAGCCTACATGCAGACTTAGAATTCAGGGTCAAAGTGAGCATTTACTCAATTTAGGACGTTAAGATAGCCAGTTAAGCCTTCACAAGTACCATCATTCAAAATGTGTGTTTTGCCAATGTATGTGCACATTTGCACACATCTGCTTCTTTCTGTTTACGGCACCCAAGGAGGCAGTGAAAAGCTGTGATGGATATACCCCATATGGTGAAGTGCAGAAACAGAGAGCAGGCCTGAGAGATTACCCATTTGCTTTCTAAACACAGTTACCTGGATCAGCATGAGTGTGACTTTCTGCAGTGATGTGTGGGGGAAAAGGAGCTCAGATAACTCTGAGGTGAGCCCATATAAACATATGAAATATTACTACGCGTCAAAGTTTAATGTAAAAACATGACTTTTGCAGCATTCATTAAAAATGTTACTTTTTGTAAAAGAGTTTTCTAAAAGTCTACGTGATTAAGAAGCATAAGGTCTGCATTTCATCATTATGTTATATTATAAAACACTAGTTTGCGCTCTCCTCCTGCAGGAAAATAACAGGCATCATTTTATTTTCAGCAGTGATACTTCTGAAGGGTTCATTTGAAGCTAAATTTAAATCAGCAAGGTCCTAATTTATGTGTGTTTCTGTTTGTGTATCTCTTCCTTACTGCTTTGCTGTGTCTGTACCTCTGCATAAGTATGTATTATGACTCTGTGTGTGATTAAGGTGCTGAAATGCCAGTTGTGCACTCACATCCTGATAAAGGCATTATTGCTTTCCTCTTGTCTCCATCTTGGCCTGCTGCTAACAAGCCTGCGCTTACCTGGGGTGTAATGATAGTCATTATCACATTGTAACAGCAAACACACCTGCCAGCTCGCTGCTGGTGCCAAAAACACACCTGTATGTGGTTAAGTATAGCACTGTCACTATATAGGGAAATGGAAAGTTAAAACTGGCCTCAAGAATGTGTAAGGTATGTGTGGCATGTTTAATTTTCCGGGTTACAGCATCATATATCATCAGCTCTGGCTGTGTGTGACACTGGTAATGTATGTGTTTCCTGAACATTCACTAAAATCACTAATTATTTCTTCTTCTCTTCCTTGTAGAAATAAAAACGTGACAGAGGATACAGTGTTATAGCAACCATGTGAAGCAGGATTCTAATTAATCACAGAAACAGTCTTAGTCACAACAGATTGTCTCCACACAGCAAGTGTTTTGATGAGCGCCGCTGTTCAGAAAAGTCATAAGCAGACTGTCCAAGTCTGCAGACTTGGGGTTTATTGTTTCTAGCTACATAGCATTGTTCCTGTCCACAGTAATCCAAAACAAACTCATCCAAAGCTCTACAGCTTGGATAAGTCGCTATTTAAATTCAGCTGCTGCAGCAACACATTTGCAAATGACTTGAATGCATCTAACATCTGAAACATGAAAGCTTAAGATTTTTTATGTGACAAATAAATCCTTAGGGGTGATGCTAAGCACCGTGACATGCGTTTAGGTAATGTAAAAGGTATTTGTGCTGTTTGACTCACGTTGTTAGACCCTTGTCAGATAAGTCCCACCAGCCTCAATAAACCCGAGTTTCTCCTTTCACAACATGGCCTGCTTCTCTTGGACTCCAAACACACACAAAAAAAATAAATTTTTGTGCAAATAGACTTTTTGTGAAAACTGTATATCAGCCATTGCAAAACTTGTGAAATTATTTATGTATCGGTGTCTGATGATGCTCAGTCTCAGCTGCCATTTGATGACCTTGACGCGGGTACACCTGTGGAGCTTTCAATGAAGATCCGATTAAGATAAAACGTACACTGGGGACATAATTTTTCTTTCCTATTCCAGCTTCAGCCAGTGCATGTCACTTTTGCTCTTTTTTACGTGCGTGCAGCCAACACAGCCTCAAAAGCCACTGATCAGTACTACTGGGAAACTAAAAACTTTCAGGTCCCAAAAATTCTTGTCCTTACCTACTGCTTCTGCATTTTCATAGGAATACAGCTTTTTTAAGTGATTAGATATTACCAAATAATTCTCATTTCCAGAAATGGAAGTGAGTTGAAATGTTTTGCTTCAAATAAAGACTGAGAACAAAGAAAGCTGACATTATGTATTGGTGTATTGGGTTTGACTCTGAATGTCAACTTTAGCAATAATGCTAGACAGCATTAATGCAAAAGAAGCACTATTTATCATCGTGCTGTGAAAGTAGGTGAAATAGATTGATAAAGTCCCAGTAACCTAGGCCTAGGGACTAGTCAATGAGCCCATGGTAACCATAGGTCGCTAAGGAAAAATGTAAATTCCCTAACCGGTTAGCAAATGGGTGCTGGAGGTTCCTGGCAGTCACAACGCAAAATTGGTCCCAAAGAAGCATACAGTGCTGAACTGAAAACAGACAGTGACCTGAAATGGATAGTCTATCTGATATCCTGTGTTGGTGTTGTTCCTGCATCATCATAATAATGTTTGGCCTGGATAAACATTGCAACTGAAAAATAATGTGTGGAAGAAAAAATACCTTTGCTTATATAAAACTCTTTTCTGGAACCAATTGTAAGCATTCCAAGTGTTTTCTTCATTAATTTATACAGTATAATAAATATTATCAGGTTAGATTTGCTGTTAGCCATATTTAGGTTTCATGTGTTTGTTTGCTAGTTACTGTTTTTAATAGCATTACCTAACATCTTGGCTAATGCTAATTGAGTGCTTAGACAGTGTTTTGAGTTTTGGTCTTGTTGTCATTGTTTAGTTTTCCTGTGTCTGTTTCCTGTTTTATTGTGACAGTCTTTTCTCCCATGGGCGTTATGTTTAGTGTTACTTCCTCTCTTTTATTAGTCAGATTTGTTTCAGCTGTTTTTTCACCTGTTTCCAATCCTCTCATTACCTTGCCTATTTAAGCCCTAAGTTTATCTCTGTTCCTTGTCAAGTCGTCGTCAACTGCTCGTGTGTGCCCTGTTTAACGCAGTCATTTGTGTTTATTTCTCTCAGCTCCAGTAAAACATAGTATATTCCAAACCAGCCTGCGAGTCCTGCATTTTGGTCCCCTGTCTCTATTTTCTACACAGCTGAACGTGACATCCTGGACCAACACTGTTGTGATGATGCAGGAACAACACCAACATGGGGATATCAGATAATGCAGAAATGTGCCTGCTAAAACGTTAGCTGCAGTTGTGAGGCACAACTTTTAATTCGCAGGCAAACATTCATCATTTTGAGCTTGCGTTCAACTTTTTCAAGTTTCCCTGCGGCACAGCTAATAGTTAGCAAGTGTTTACAGATGAGCTGGCTTGTTCCATGCAAACTGTAGGCAGCCAACCACAGACAACTACACTTTACTAGAGACTAAAGCAATAGCCAGCAACCTCAAGCAAATAATTACCAACTGGTCAGGGAACACACATTTTTCCCAACTAGCCTCCGGATGTGTGTTTGATTTAAACCTAACAAAGCTCATCTTTGGCACTGTGTCTCCTTTTAGTGAGCAAGATAACTTATAAGTAAGGCTCATAGATGAAGAGGTAGAGTAGAGGTAGGCTGCAGGAACGTGACTAAGGGAGGAGACAGGATTAAATTAGCATGTTCAGAGATCTGTTCATAATGATTAGGCTGCAGAATTACAGTTAAAGATGTAATTACTAAATTTGTAATTTGAATCAGTATATGCATGTATATCCCAATACTGGGAGATGAATTACTCAGCAGACAGCGTTAGTCATTTCAGAATCAGCTAAAAGGATCATATATTAATCAAAGTCTAGCTAGAATGTCACTTGTCACTGTAGCAGGCTAATCTTGTCACCATCAATAGAGTTAGATTACAAGATAATATGCTGAATTAGCACTGGTTGAGAGAAGAGAAGAGAAGAGAAGAGAAGAGAAGAGAAGGGCTTATTTGTCAAAAAGAGATAAATGTACCTCCCATTTCCTGGTCTTTGGCAAGCGCTTGCATACATGTAAGTCGTGCAGTGCATGACCGTGTCTGTGTAACAGTGAGTCCTGTGTGCACATGTTGCTGCTACTGCAAGTGCACGTCCTCGATCATGTTTGCAGTGCAAACAAAATGTGTGAGTCGGCTGCTACGTTCCAATCCATAAATCATACAGGCAAGTTGAGTTTTTAAAGCTGCTTGACCTCCATATGAAGCTCAGATATTCAACGTGGAGAAAGATAAACATACCGAGAAGACATAAGGGAGGAATATGACATTTCTGCATGACACTTATATTTTTTACTCACATGGACACTTTGAGGGTGAGTTTCACACTAGAAAACAGAACAAAAATGTCTTCATTCGTTTGTTGCTATATCTGCAAAACAAATATTAAGCCTGGATTTATTAAGTTTCTCAGACCGTTAATTTGTCACAGAAGCTTACAGTGCCAATGTCAGTATTCTCTTTCTGGCCTGTCAGACAAACCAGTGGTTCTAATTCAGCCATCACCAATCTTCCTGATGGTTCCTGTAATATATTTGCTAGTGTTCAGTGTTGGCCAGTTGCAAACCAGATGTATCTGGTTGGGTTTTCTTTTGTTTTTTGTTTTATTTTTTGTTTTTTTAGAGCACTTACAGAAGACAAATCTTCAAAACAGAACAACTAACTGCATAATGATGTGTAATTCAATTGGAGTCAACTAAACTTTAGCCACGCTGTAACCACAATGGTCAGACAATATCCAGTCAACCATACACACCAACATGTTTACATTTCTATGAAGGGAAAAATTTAAATTACCCCCTGACCCCCCCCCACACACACACACACACACACACACACACACACACACACACACATAAACACACACACCACTGCCTTGTTTCTTCTTCTTTTCCCCCCTCATTTTGCCTTTTTTCCCCTTCTCTTGTATTTTTGACTGTTTTTGGCATTTTAAATTTTGAATCCTTGGTGTTCCTGCATCATATAATAGGTGGTTTTGGTTAATCAAGGCTGGTTTAGTGATCTACGGAGAAGCTGTTTCTTCTTTATTTTGTTTTGGATCTTTTTTTCTTTTTTTTTTACAGACATATGGCATGAATCTGAGGAAAGAACTGTGCTTGTTTTGTGCTGATCCAGTGTTCTCCTATGAAGAAGTGCCTAATGCTCGGAGAGGATCTTTTGTGGTTCGTTCCTGTTCAAAGGTGAAGTTTGAAGAGTTGTTGACCTTTGCTGCCCGTATTTTAAAAAGACTGAGAGTTTTTCTACAAAGAGAAAGGCTATGAAAATCAGTTCAATAAGTTCAAAAGCTTTTGGGCAAAGGTACAGTTTCTGTAGTTTAGCCTCTGTACACCATCACAGACAATTTTACATCAAATTATGAAGATGTGACTGAGGTACATGATCAATAAATATGAGTAAACTGGTTCCACTGGTCTGTGCTGTAACATTTCCTCCACCATATTTGCCAGATGCTATGGCATGCTTAGGATCAGGAGAGGTTCTTGCCAGGCACATGTCATTTCCAATGGGAGGGTCAATTGACCACTGTGACTTTTTGGATGGAGGACCTCTTGAGTTTTATTGTAGATAAACATCTTTAATAATGATTTCAGTCAAACCATGATTCTACCAGGGTGCATCTGGATTGTGTTTAAGATCTCCCACTGATCCTGACTTTTTATTTATTTATTTATTTATTTTTGCTTTTTGAGCCTGCTGCTTCTGTCTGACCGGGTCTGATCTGAGACCGTTTATGCAATAATTGGCAAAATAATGCTCTCAAACACCTCATCCCTGCCTGAATAACAGATGAGGTTTTTTTTTATAAGTAAATCAAAAGTAAAAAGAAAACGACGGAATTTATTTCTCTGAATACAGAATGAGAGGAAAAGTAAACTCTATGTAAACTTTACATAGGCCACGCTCGGATAAAATTACCTCATTCATAATATGATCTTTTTTATTTGTTTATTCTTTTTTGTTAGATAAGCTGGTTCCCACCAGCTGATGGATGTGATCTTTTAAAAGTCCTATGCTAGTGAAGGGGAAGTCCGGCATTTTAGCTCACTGAGCTGCTTGTCTTTCTAATACCAGATTTATGCCCTTTGACTGTCGGTTCTTAACTGACCCCGGCAAAGGCTTTAAGGTCTAAGGTTAAAGGTGAGGGTACAACAAAAGGGGACATACTGCTGAGAGAAAAGTGTGTCAGCTTTCTCATGTCTTGACTGACTGGTTGAGCCGATTATTCATCATCATAAAGTTGTGAAATTCAGGTTGATTCAAGAGGGGCTGGTTGTGGAAGAGCTATCCTCGTGTGCATACATGCAGGCGTATTCTCGCATGTCACACTAGAGCTATGTTTACACACGAGGCCCATAATCTTAACATCCTCCAACCTGCTCAGTCTTTCCACCCCGTGACCTCTCTTTCACCTTCCATGAATGCATGTCAGAGCCTGTGCTTATTCACTTTTACTTGAGTAAAGAATTTGAAACCATCGTTGTTTTTTAACACAAGTATCTGTATTTCTGTTCTGTACTTTTTCCATCCGTGCTGATCAAATATTTTGCTGTCATTTCAGCAGATAAAAAGAAAATCTATTACACTTGGCTAGTTAAGACTGAAATTCAAACAGTATGGGTTTGTGTCAGCATGCAGCAATTTTTGTGCAGTAAGCACCCATGACCTCATTTATTTCTTCTTTGTTAAAGTGATTATTGTTGCTCGGTTAAAAGACCTCTTTTTAAATATTAGATCATAAATACTTGCTGTGGTTGAGCCAAGATTAGCTGACACTGCTGACAGTTTTTTTTATCCTAAAAGCTGGCCTCTTCCTCTGCTAGAGAAAAGGCCTTCCAAAACTGCAGTGAACATGACATAGAAAAAGGAAACATGGCCTTTTTGTCATGAGAGTTCTGAATGAAGTCGATGTTAAACTTTAAAGGATTTGTACTGCGAATAGACAGTCTAATCACTTTCATATTAGCCATGCAAAACGAGAAAGAAAAGAAACACTAATCCGATTAGCAGCAGAGAAACAGCCAAATTCCTGACCTTCTCTGACCAAAACCTAAGTTTGTCAGCAGCCACTTGCAAGTATTGATATGGTCTCAAATGGCGAAAAGAAGTGGGAAAAGGAAGAAAGAGTTTCCAGGCTCATGGGACAAAAGACCTGGATCCCTGCTTTAGCAGGTCGCTCACAACACCCTGTGAATGCATGTGCGTCAGAGCGTGCACTCTATAAAACCCCATTCAGCCTGCTCCTCTCGGCCATCTGAACGCAGCTGGTGAGCAGATATGTGGGGACAGAGAGGAGAGAGAGAGGGGTTGACAGCAGGGATAAAGGTAATTCAGGGTGATACAGACTGAATTTATATAGAGAAACAAAAAGGAGACGTGAGGCAGGGTTCAAGTGACATCTGGAAATGGATACAGCTGCGTTTGAGACTTCGGCTTCCTGTCTAGTGTTGATGAAAGCTGTATTAGCATTGTGCATATCATTTAGCCTTATCGCTTAAAGAAAAACATGTTCTTCTCATCCTCAGGGGGGAGTAGATGTTGGAGAGTTGTCTATTAATACACAACATGAAAACTATAATGCTTTTTTATATAATGTATTTTTCCATCCCTCGCTCTGTTTATGCACATGTCATTTTATTTGGAGGAGAGAGAGTGTAACTGACATGACTGTGGCCTAATCCCTCAACAACAGTTCTCAAAGATACTGCAGAGCAAGAGATTTGACCAACAGCAAGCATTTCCTTTAAGGTCCAACAAAAACCCAACAAGGAATTAATTTCATAATGACATCACAAAACACACATAAATAAAAGTGAGCAAGTGAGGTGCTGCCAGCTGTAACCAGCTGTTTTGTGTGTGTGTGGGGGGGGAGTGGGGGGGGCACTGCTGTTGAAAATTTACCAAAAAAAAGTTTGAAAGAGATTATGAGTTCCTGCCTCTTAAGCTAAATGAATGAGATCACCGGAGAGGGGTGAAGGAAGGAGAGATGAGGGCGGCATTTATCAGAGAAATGAGATAATTTCGGGGATGATTCATCAATTAAAAAAAACTGGTGCTGAAATCGTTGCTAAACCACTTTTCTCTTACAAAGACAGAAAAACATCACACCACCTCAGAAAAAAGCAGACATTTATGGTGTTATTAGAATTTACAGTACTACAATATGTTTGCTGGTTTTTTGTTTTTGGGGAGGGGTTTTGTACATCTTGTGTAAAGTGATTTACTGTTATCTGGTGAGAGTTTTAAACCTACCAAAGTGGTTCTTAAACATACAGCTTCGGCCGCAAAAATTCAGATAAATATATAAATCCTTGAAGACATTTTTATTTTAGTGCAGCTTTTCTGGAAAGTAATTTTTCACGTTTTGTTGCTTTAGTTTTCCCTGAATGGTCATTAAACTCTTTTACATGTTTAACATGTTTAGCAGGTTTAATGTTTCACTGGCAGGATTTAGAGCTATTAAAATAAAAGCCTGTGCTTTAAAAACAAGCATTTTCCAACTGAAATATGGAAAATAGCCGTACATAAAAACGCACATCCTGGCTCTCAGTTTTCATACAGTATGTATTATACATTCATGGGTGTCTTGCCTGACAAGAACATAGTGAAAGTTTTCTAATATAAAAAGCATTTATGTCATTTTTGAAGATTTAAACACACATGGCCTTATGTGTTCAAATGCTCATTAACATACAATCACATGTCAGCAACTCAATTTATTTAGATGTTTAGACATGGCCAAGACCACCAACTAACTAAGTTTAAACCAAGCATCAGAACGGGGAAGAAAGGTGATTTAAGTCACTCTGAACATGGCGCGGTTGTTGGTGCAAGACTGGCTGGTATTTCAAAAAATGCTGATCTGCTGGGATTTTCTAAAATAATCATATCGATGGTTCACAGAGAACGGTCAAAAAAGAGAAAACATCCGGTGAACGGCAGTTCTGTGGGAGAAAATCCTATAGTTGATGCCAGTTGCCAAAGAGTGCTTCAAATAGAAAACAGCATCCATCCATTTTCTTCCCAATTTTAGGGTTTAAGGAGCCTATCCACTAACTAACCACTAATTACAACTAAGTTATGTAGAAGAGCATCTCTGAATGTATAACACGTCAAACCTTGATAGGCTACAGCGAGAGAAGACCACATCTAGTGACACTCCTGTCAGCTAAGAACAGGAAACTATGGCTACCTTTCAACCAGGCTCACACAAATTGGACAGTAGAGAATTGGAAAATCGTTGCCTGGTCTGATGAGTCTCATTTTCTGCTGCAGCATTTGATCGACAGGGTCAAAACTTGGTATAAAAAAATTCAAAGCATGAATCCATCCTGCCTTGTATCAACAGTTCAGGCTGGTGGTGGTGTTGTAATGATGTGGAGGATATTTTCTTATCATACTTTGGACCCCTTGAGTATTGCTACAGCCTACCTGAGTGTTGTTGGTGACCATGAACTGCAGGATAATGCACCATGTTACAAAGCTCAGAACATCTTAAAAAGAGTTTGGCTTTCTTGCACAAAACTTCCCTTTTCTTTAAATTATTTAGAGTTTCCAGTGGTAGCCACCAAAACAATTATTTGAAGCATACGAACAGATCAAGATCATAGTTTGGGCTAAAATAAAAAACACTGAATTGCTGAACAGATTTTAAAAGGAAGTCTTGAACCAGGTATCGGTTACATAGTATCCCATATCCGTTTAACTTTTTCCCCCTAGATAGTAAGTCAGATTAGCAGATGGCTTCTAAGACTGGTCTCAGATACAGAGCCTATTAGATAGCCTGTTAGGGCTGTGCACTTATGCATTATGGATCCAAGACATGGACCTTACTCAAAACTGACATGTGCAAACTGCAGGTAATCCAAAAAGTTGCCTTGGAAAACTTACAAAAAACCTTTAAGGCCATCAACAGTGACTGAACCCAGGCCTACAGGTTAAAGTGAATATCATAACAATAAAGGGTGCACAAAACTCAGTATTTAAAACACAAAAAGACACAGCTGAAAACCCAGAATGTTGAACATTTTTCACTTCAAAGGAGCAATCTGGATTAGTCCTTCTTTGCACTCAGCCAGTTACTGAGGCAGACTATTCTGTTTACATTGTCTGATGACAAAGAAGCACGCTTCTTTTGAATGATGTGACCTGAGAGTGAGAATAATCTCTCACAAGGCACTGTGGTTGCAGGGGTTGACAGGTACTTGCGTGCAATAGGTGCCAGCCTGGCATGTGCTCCTTCTCTCTTTAACCACCACTGTAGTGGACACTCTCCTATGTCAATTTTGGGCTCTGCTTTGTACAGATTCAGACAGCAGTCTATAGCATCTTCCTCTTCCTCTGTATCTGAATCAGGAGAACCCAGCAAGCAGATGGACATCTTGCTCTTCTTTGGTGAGGGTTCCTCTGTTGTCTGAGCAGATGGTTGGTGTGCATCCGTCTCTGACATCAGAAGGTCATGTACTGATGCCCACACCTCTCTTCTTTCATCTTTGGAAAGGCATTTAAGATCTTTAAACCTGGGATCAAGGGCAGTAGCGATCTTCAGCCATGTGAGATTGCTGCTGTCCCTCCGCTGAGCTAGGTCTGTGGTAAAAATCTTCTTAAACCTCAAAACGTAGACTGGGTCATCATCTGAGGGCTCCATAATCCTGAACAAATGACACAAGGCTGGCAACACCATGGAACAAGAGACATACCGCTCTCCTCCCAGCAGTTCGGTAACATATCTGCAATAGAAAGATCAAGTCTGTATTTTTCTATTAATCACACAGAGACAAACATAAAAACTACATATGAAAATACACAGAGAGGTGGAGGTGGAGAACATACTTGAAAACAAAGCTAGAATGCAAAGATAGACACACAATCATGAGAAACAAAATGTATTTACCTGCAAGGTTCCAGTAGTTCCTCCAGCTTTTGCAGTCTGTCAAGCTCCTGGTCAGTCAACATAGTCACCTTGCTGTTTTGTTGAGTCAGGATGGTGGTCAGCCCAAATTTATTTCTCTGGATCCGCTTGATCATCTCTAGGGTGGAGTTCCATCTTGTTGGAACGTCCTGAACAAGCGGTTCTGTTTGATGTCCATGTGCAGCTTGCTGTGCCTTTAATTCCTGAGCGTTTGCTGGACTATGCTTAAAATGTCCAACAATCTTGCGACATTTGGCCAGAGCCCTTTCAAATGCGCTGTCATTAAGAGAAACTGTGACCGTTCTTTGCAGAATGTGGGCCATGCAGGGCATGTGTTCAAATGGAAGTAGTCTGGCGGCTGCAACCATGTTGCCAAGCGTGGTTACCTTGTCCTTGATTTTCCATTCGTTTGCAACATTCAGAAAATGGTCAGCACACGCCTCAGCATAGTGTCTCTCTTCAGTTTTACTCACTGTTAGTGCAAACGATTGCATAGTCCAGTCGTTATCAATAAAATGCGCCATGACCCCCAAGTAATTATCGTTGTTCACCGAAGTCCAGTGGTCTCCGGTGAGAGCGACATTCCTTACTTGCACAAGCTTGCTGGACTGCTGAGCCCTCTGGTCCCCATACAAAGTGTGCAGTCTCGACACAATGGTTCCTCTCGAGGGCAGATTGTAACACTCATCTCCTGATGCAGCACGAATGACTTCTCTCAGTCCATCATCTTCTACTATGCTAACTGGTCGGCAGTTTTTAGCTATCCAAACAACCAAGGAATTGGTTACCTTTTCTCTCACATTTTTTGTTATTCGTCCACAAGCACCATACTCCTGAAGCGTAGACTGGCGAGGTCCCGTAGAGGTGGATTCAGTTGGGTGTTTTGCTCTCAGGTGATACGCCAGTGATGAACTGCTTCTGTGGTACTTGAATTCAGCTTTGCAAATTGTGCATCTTACTCTCGTTTTGTCCAACAAGCCATCAGGCAACTTCTTAAAGAGAAACTTTCCACCCAAAAGTCCGCCCTCGTCCATGCTTGCGTGTGTTAGCTAGTGTTAGCTAGATAGTAGCATGGTGTCACTTCTTCTTCTAATCATTTCTGTCAGGCCAAACGCCAGCATAGCACACTGTTGCCCCCTCCTCCAGAGGTGCTCATGAATTTAAAGGTCTTAGATTACAGGAAATTAATAAAAAAACAAAATCAGCGTTAAATTTTTTTAATGCATTAAACATTTCGCGTTGATCTTAACAATTAACGCGATAATTTTGACAGCACTAATATATATATATATATATATATATATATATATATATATATATATATATATATATATATATATATATATATATATTTCCAGAGTTTCCAGATTTTCTCTTTTCACTTAAATTGGCATGGATTTTCACTGCAAACAACACATATTTGAATTTTTTTTATTTCATAAAAGTTACATCTGATGCTGAAACTGTCAAGATCTGCTGTCTGGAGTGTGGACTGCCTTAATCAAGACGCAAACACAAGAAACAGAAGTAACCATAAGATGAGCAAGTCAAAGTCAAGCCAAATAGTCCAGAGATGTCAGAAACAATGTCCAAAAGTACATTGTTTCTGACATGGAACGTAAAACCAATCAATGTAAAAGTACCGAAGACACTAGGAGTGGCAGGGAAACTAGAGGTAGGAAATATAAAGCAACCTAACAAAAAGGCAAAGGAAGAATGAGACAATATATGAACTGGGGGTTAGGGTTATGGGGTAGTGAGAATAGTATGGTAGTGACACAGAGGAGGACAAACGAAATGATGAGTTGGGGAAAGTGAAACTGAACAAAAGACACAGGGAACAGTCACTAAATTAAAACAGGAAGCAAGATACTAAAGACTAACCTGACACAAGGTAAAGCTGAAAGACAAGGAAATGAGACTGATGGAGGGAACACGAGAGGACAGGGCAAAAATATAAACCTAAAGTCATCAGTAACTTAACAGAGTTTTCAAATAAGAACACTAGAAAATATTCCATAGGGAACAAAATGCAAACATGAATCATACCAAAAGACATAAACTCAAAACCCCTGGGTCCAAGACCCCGGCCACCATGACAGAAACAAAGAGCATGGCAAACTGACTGCATGTAAATGTGTCTGAATTACGCGATGAACATACAATAGCATATTGCAATATTTGGAGACATTTGCAACATTTGTGAGTGTAGACAGTGTAAAATGTGGACATAGCTTCTGGGTCGTAAAAATGCATCAACCTGCATTCTATCTGAATGCCATTTATGGGTTTGGTCACTCAATTTGGGTCATACTGAAGAAAAAAATTAAGAAGTTTTATAAATCTTGGTCATGCTATGTTTCAAAACAACGTCTAACTGGTAAGTCTTTTGCCAATGAATGTGCAGTTTCACAGTCAGGCCCACCCTCTGATTTCACAGGCTTTTTGCTCATCTTGAGACATCAAAATGGAACTTCAGAAACCAGCGACTTACGTCACAGTAGCTAGTGCCATCTTTTATACTCTATGATTTTGATCAGGCGTATAGCTATTTTCCATTGTTGAAAACAATGATCCTGCTTCACACAGACCTTCTCAAAGAAGCAGATTATTTTGTAACCTCAAGTTTGGTAATTTGACTGTTGCCAAAATGTGACTATGTTTAGATGAGAGGGTAGAGCTAGAGAAGAGCAAAGGGGAGTGGGGGTGAGGAGCTTAGCCTCTTTTATTTTCCATTTAACTCTAAATAGGACCATAATTTACAAAATTACTATCATGTTGTGCTTTAAACTGTGATCCAAGGCAAAAAACTTCAAGGTCGTCTAATTATCAGCGTTAATGCAATCAGACTTGGATAACATATTTTAATACAGCTAAAGCTGCAATTCCTCTGTAATTAAAAGGAATTTCAGTATATTATATTTGAAATTACAACGTAGTTATATTTACCTACAAATATTTAAAGGTAGGCACACTAAAATAAGGTGGTAAAATACCTGAAGTTATGCAATACAGTGGTCTCTCGCTTTATCACGGTTCACCTTTCACGGCCAATTTTGCGATTTTTCTATTTTTTTTTTGTACAATTTTGCATGCTTTTATTTTTTTACAATGCATTGTGTTCTGTGTCCTGATTGGCTGTAGACCATTGTCAATCAATCTTGTGCCGTGTCTCCTGTACAGTACAGAATGCATTCAGCTTGTCAAATTTACATAAATCAAAATCACTAGCAGTGTGACTCTGAAGTGTTTTCTCCCCAACAAACACAACAATGTCGGTAAAACTTTTTGCACCATCAAAGGCCACTGCAGGTTTTTTCATTCTCTAATACTGGACTTATTTTTCTACGAAGGTTTGAACTTTGCGTTTAAACAAGAGAGAAAAGTATGAAAATGTTCGTGCCTGTCTGAGAAAAATGTATAAAATGTGTAGTGAGGGATTTTACAGCCTTAAAACATCTATAATAATTGTAAAAAATAAAGTTGGGTACTTCGCGGATTTCACCTATTGCGGGTTATTTTTACAACGTAACTCCCGCGATAAACGAGGGACCATTGTACTTAAAATTACTCATGCATTGCATAAATTATTTGCATATCATTTAAAATTACTACTTAAATTTACTCTCATCATAATGACTTCTTTGTTTTCTGTAACAAAAATATTTTCACATGTCTACATGTACAATGTCAAATAAAAGACATCCATTTCATGACATGGGACTATGCCCTTAGTCACATATTAGAAAGTGTTACCCAGACTTCCTTTGGAGTCTCCCCCTGCTGGACAATAGATCGAATCCACTATCAAGGTGCGTTAGCTTCACTTTTTAGCCTAGCAGTTTGGCATTACAATGAGAGCTACTAGAATACAATTCTGAATCAGTGGAGTACTTCCATATGATATTTACCTAGTAAATGGCTGTAACCGGAAATCTATTCTAAATTTACATGTGATACGAAGAATTGTAACTATTGTTCCCGCAGAGAAACATTGCTTCATTCATTTAGTCAGCAACATCAGGAAAAATCGTGGGAATGAAGAAAACTTGCTGATCGTCCCATGTGGCTGTGAGGGCGGAATCTGAACAAACACAGAAACACTGGTCATTGTTAACCACATCAGACCGCAGATGAATCATCTGTGAAGAAGCTCAAAGGGGTGTCTGGATGGGTTGCATGTGCGTCTGCGTGTGTGTAGGCATGTGGGGATGTGGTTTCTGTAACCACATTTGCAATGGAAAGCTCTGTGTTCTTGTCATTTTGACTGAAGAATTGATTAGCATTTTGTGTGTCTGGCTATGTTTTTGTAAAGGTTGTTCTGACCTTTTATACATCCAATTAGAAAACAAAGAAACTCAGTATTTCTCACCTTTAAAACTTTTTAAGAGAGAATGCTTTAGGGGGCTAAGGTGAGAAAATTAATTCAAAAAAGCAGCCAGGTCTTTGAGCCACTGGCGTATCTGTGCAAGCAACCCTGTTTGTTTCTCAGCAACACCGACCTCTCTAATGAACCGTTCTGCCTGCTGTTTCTGCCAGAGGTCTCGTAATTATCCAATAATTCTTGAGGAATTGTTCTGGCTGATGTTGTAATGACCTGACTGAGTGTTTTTAACAAAGAATGCTTGAATATCAGCATGCACATGTTTCCAATTCAGACTGACAGCAGTTTATTTACATGTTTATTATGCTAAAAATGCTACTAATGATATCATCTCTTTTAGTATTATAAACACTTTTGAATGAAAGGACCGTTTCTGCTGTGAAAATCTGGGATGTTTATACATAAACTATTGTGTGTCATTCTGGGGGAAAAAAAGATCTTAGCAGGCAAATTGAAGTCAGCCCTTTTCCCAAGGAAGCATTACTTTCTTCTCAGTGAGAGCCTAGCAAGTACTTTGTGTTTTCCTGTAGTACACTCACAGTGACACTGCTGCATTCATGTGGTTTTTTAAAACATGTTTCATCATTCTCACATCAGCACACTGAGCATGAGCAGCACTAAACACTGGGGACCAGCCTTACTCTGACCATAATACATTTGACTTTCAGCACCTCTGAAGCTCACTAATTACTTTAAAGACTAATTCAATGTGCTAAATTCCTCAATGATAAATGTTTTAAAATGTCAAACTATACAGTATATGACCGTGGGTTATGTATGGCACTATTTCTTGGTTGTGTGTATTAACTTCCTGGAGTCTCCAAGAAAAGTAAAGTTTATTTTTTTAGCATTATTCAACAGCAAAGCAACTCAGTACTTTACTCAACTGGAAAAACTCATTTTAAGAGAATATACAAAAGCTAAAGAACAACAAAAAGAAAACAAGAAATGTGGAAAAGGGAAGCTTTAAGAGGCTTAAAATATATCTCAGAGATTCTCATCCACATTGGCATGAGATTTGTCAGCCGCACATCCATGATATGAATTTCCTGTTCCACCACATCCCAAAGGTGCTCCACTGGACTGAGAGCTGATGACTGTGAAGGCAATTTGAGAACGGTGAACTCACTGTAATGTTTAAGAAAACAGTTTGAGATTATCTGAGTTTGTGCAAGCGCTTGGGCGACAGTGGGAAGGAAAAACTCCCTTATAACAAGAAGGATCCTCCAGCACAGCCATGACTGTTTGGGTGGTGAGGGGAGGAAGAGAGAATAAAGACACGTTGTGGAAGAGACCCAGAGATTAATAGTAAATAATTATTAAATGTAGAGAGGTATATAAATACATGTAAACATGTTTACAATAAACATGTAAATAAAAGGTTACTGAAGGTGAAACACTCAGTGCACCATGGGAAACCGTACCAGCCTTGACATGTTGCAGTGTAACTAAGAGATGGTCAATGGTCAGTGGTGGTCAGTGGTCAATGGTAACTTCAGAGGTGGGACCAAGTCATTGTTTTGCAAGTCTCAAGTAAGTCTCAAGTCTTTATCCTCAAGTCTCAAGTCAAGTCTCAAGTAATGTCAGGCAAGTCAGAGTCGAGTCTCAAGTCACTGGTGTAAAAGTCCAAGTAAAGTCACAAGTCTGAAATTTTGAATTTCAAGTCCTTTCGAGTCTTTTAAAAAAAAACAAAAAAAATTATGTTGCAGTTATGCTAAATGTAAATATTAGACCATGTAATTTTTAAATCTGTGTTTTTCTCAACACATGACAAAATAGTGAACTTAGAAAATATACACAAATTGTGAAATTGCACCTCTATAAAATGCAGCTCAATTAAACCTAGCTCCAAGAATAATTTTCACCGACAGTTCTGAGATAAGCTGCATGTTATTCTTGGATGCGGTTGTAGGACCGGCTTTAAAATCGCATGACAAAAATATCATACATAAATAAATGATTATTTTTTTTAAATATCATTTAAAAAAAAAACTGCATCACCAACGTAGCCTGGAAAACATTTGCTAGTTAGATGAAGTCAGCTATCTCATCGTAGCATATTTATATGCATATTTATAATTATACGTTTCTTGGAGTGAGTGCATACACTCATGAAGTTTAGTAACTTCCGGTCACTGCAACAAGCCCAGGTACAGTTTACCGACGGATGGGTGCAGGACCTTGAAATGCACCGTGTAGAAAGTAAAGACCATCGTACGTATCATAAGTTTACCAGTCTCACAAATCGTCGTCATAAATACAGATTTGTTAACCGTTTATTAATAGGACCTTTGAGCTCAACGGTAATTAATTAGCAGTGGAAATAATTTCTGGTAGCATCACAGAAATGTAGCAGTGACAATAATATTGTATGTTGTAATCGCACTGGACAATTAGTGATACAAAACAACTGTTTTATCCTGTGACTAAAAGTATATGTTTTTGTCAATGTACCATAATAACAGAGGCGAAACGCAATATTGTGTCAGGACAATTCACTATTTATGCACAATAAACAAAGAAGCGACAATTTCTGTTCAGCGCCAGACTTGCTTGTAACCTATATCACCAATTATGTTAAGAAAAATGACGCATTAACTACAACAGCAGACTGACCTTCGTGTAAATGCTTGGAGCAGACTAACCTGTGAGCTGGAGTGTTCTGGGACGTTATATTTGATCTTTGAATGGCTGCAATCCAGGCCATCCGTCGCGTCTTTGTTACTTCGGAAACATGGCTCGAACAATTTCTCTTCAACGACGTAATCCGATAACAACCGATCTCTTTACCCGTCGGCTTCCCGTGGCTGTCATGCGACCGGCTATTGCAGTTAATAATACAACGGCTTCTTGACATTTTTGTGTTTCTTTTTATCGCTGTGTAACTGATTTTAATTGAAAGCCTGCGTGCGCTAGTACCGCTTGCCACGAGCTCCCAGAATCCTTTGCGGTTCTACCCGTGAATGACGTCACATTTTCAATCTCTATATAATATGCATGTTAAATTTTATATTTGGGGTAAAATATCAAGTCTTTTCAAGTAAACCGGTTCAAGTCCAATTCAAGTCCCAGGTCATTGGTGTAAAAGTCCAAGTCAAGTCACAAGTCTTACAACATTTTTTCAAGTCAAGTCTAAAGTCATAAAATTAATGACTCGAGTCTGACTCGAGTCCAAGTCATGTGACTCGAGTCCACACCTCTGGGTAACTTTATTGATTTGCAGCATGTCCACACATGAAACAACACACACATAAATCTAAAAAAAACAAACAAACAAGAACAGCCCAAATTTCATCAGTAATGTCCAATAATGTGTTATTAAGCATGATAATAGCAGCAGGTGTAAAAGACACTCTGTCGCTTGGTCTTCACTGCAGGCACTTTATACCAATGACCTGAGGGAAGCAGTTGAAAATCCCTAAAGAGAGGATGGTCTGAACATAACATGACAGAGGTTGCCTTCTTGAAAGAGTGAGTGTAAATACAAAAACCTATTTTATTTTATATGCAGGAATATAAAGCAGGCGAGGAATTACAAACCCCTCATCATCAGTGGCACGCCAGTGGAGAGAGTGGACAGTTTCCGATACCTGGGTGTCCACATCACTCAGGACCTGTCATGGTCCTGCCACATCAACTCCCTGGTTAAGAAAGCCCGTCAGCTTCTCTTCTTCCTCAGAAGACTTAGAGACTTCCATCTGCCACTGAAGGTGCTCAAGAACTTCTACTCCTGCACCATCGAGAGCGTCCTGACGGCAAACATCTGCACCTGGTTTGGGAACAGCACCAAGCAGGACAGACGAGATCTGCAAAGAGTGGTGCGCTCAGCCGAACGCATCATTCAATCAGAGCTCCCTGACCTGCTGTCCATCTACACCAAGCGGTGTAAGTCCAAAGCTAGGAAGATTATGATGGACCTCTCCCATCCCAACAATGGACTCTTCTCACTGTTGAGGTCTGGGAA
The DNA here is from genome assembly GCF_057381845.1 of Rhamphochromis longiceps. Taxonomy (NCBI): domain Eukaryota; kingdom Metazoa; phylum Chordata; class Actinopteri; order Cichliformes; family Cichlidae; genus Rhamphochromis; species Rhamphochromis longiceps. Next base: position 7,214,944 of record NC_140571.1, on the reverse strand, counting down.
GCGCTTCCGCTCCCTTAAGGCCAAAACAGAGAGAATGAGGAGGAGCTTCTTCCCCCAGGCTATTCGGGCCCTGAACCAGGTGTAGGACTGGACTCTCCCACACACGTCACTATAAGACTGGACTCTCCCACACATCACCACACGCACCACCACACATTTCCTATAATCCTATAATTCCTATAATTTATAATCTTTATAATCTCTTCTGCTATTTGCACATTCTTTACTGTAAATTCCTAAGTTAATTTGTAAATTTTGTAGTAAACTGTAAATTGTAAATATTGTAAAACTTTTCTTCTGTCATTTAATGGTCGGGCATTGTACAGCTACAAGCATTTCACCCCCATGTCATACTGTGTATGGTTGTGTGTGTGTGACAAATAAAATTTGAATTTGATTTGAATTTGAATGTGCAGAAAATAGGTTTAAATGTTAAACAAATTTCTTCCAGTCAGAGAATGTTGCATATAAGTTAATGTTAGCTTGATGCATAAAGTTAAAAGATTAAAACTAATAAAAGAAGTTTTAAAAAGAGACATTTTCATTTGATTACATTTTATATGATGGATTATGCAGAAAAAGTAGATTTGGGCGGAAAGATCTATCGCTTTATTACCTATTCAGGGTGTAAATCATGTTTTAAATGTAACTAAGTAACTAAGTAAATAAATACTTTTAAGAATAAGTGATCAGTAAAGTAACCGGATTACTTTTTTGGGAAGTAATCAGTAATTAGTTACTGATTACCGTTTTTAAGTAACTTGAGCAACACTGGTCACCACAGCATCATCAACGCCCCTACAAGGCCTGTATGCAAATTGCAGTGGATCAAGCTTTTCTACTTGCTCCAGAATCTCCTTCTTGATGAGCTTTTCAAAGGTTTTCATCGCTAGAGACATTAAAGAAACAGGCCTTAAATCATTTAGTGATGTAGGTTTTGTGGTCTTTGCAACTGGAGCAAAAATTGACTTTTTCCACACCTCTGGAACCTTCTGTTGCTGAAGTGATTAGAGAAAGGTGTAAGAAAAGATGCTGCATAATTGCTCAGCACATGTATTTAGCACCTGGCCACATATGTCATCAGTCCCTGGACTCTTATTAGTCTTGGTAAATTTAAAAAGATTGTTGATGTTTTCCTTTAAAAAGCAGCTGAACAGTTGTACAAAGTGACCAGTGAGTGTTATTTGTTAACTATTGTGCTATGCCAAGCTATAGTGCTAGTTGTAACTGGCTAAAATAAAGACACAGAGACAGTAATAATGTCTTCTCTTTTAATTACGACAATAAACCCAATAAGTGCTTTTCACTAAGTGACTAGCCCTTTTATGTTGCTTTTTAGGGCCAACTCTCTCATGTAGATACAAATTTTTTGCTGAATAAAACACATGGGATTCAAAAGGATGCTAATCATATCTTTCCCAGCCACAATCACTCAACCATAACAGAAGTTTTGGTTGCTGGTCAGGAAAGGATCAACATATCTAGTGTAATTAAAATGAGCTATTAGTGGTACATAGTCTCTCATTAAATATTATGAGACAGATTTACTGTATGTAGGTAAAGTGTATGGTTAGTCAAGCAGCTGGCAATGAACTTGAAAATATGAGCACGCACAAATAAAAGGCATGCACAAATAAGCATGCAAACATTCCTTGTGTGTGTTTGCACTTTATTCCTTTCTTCTTAAACTGTAACTGCAAGAACAACATAATGGCAGTCATCAAATTTACAATGTAAATGTGTTTGTGGGACATCTAAATAGTCTTTAGGACAACTGGAAAATAACTAGACAAACAAAAACTACAAAGCGTGGTTGGTGGATAAACAAATTAAAGTCACTTTTTTAAAGACAAAGACAAAAACTCTAATGATGTCTGCTCAAACTTTTAAATTACATCACGACCACAGACAACAAAGACTTTCTTTAGAGTGACTCACAAAAGAAGCCAGCTTATGCTGATCTAAAAGGGAGATGCATTTTTGTATAAAAGCCCACTTCTTTTTAAATGTCTGTTAAAACATAGTTTCTGAGTCAGACTTAATAGTGAAATATACTAATACACTTAATGACTGTGCAGACACCATTATATCAAAATTGTATATGACAACTCTTTATTGACTCCATTGCTCCTTTGTATTTTTTCTTCAGTCGACTCATTTTTGTTTTTTTATTAGACTCTCACATCAGTCTCACTGTAGTGTAGGCTGGTTTTGTAGTTTATAGAGCTAGAAGTGTCATATGAGTGGATAATGTGGATGCAAAAATGCAGACTTAAAGACTGAGTGACTAAACAAAAGACAAATCTTTATTTAGATGAAGCTGAAAATCCAAAGGGTAAACAAAAAATGGATCCAAAAATCCTGCCAGGGAAACCACTCAGGCAACCAGTATGACGCAACAAGGAACTGAGACAAACTGGGGCCTTAAATAAACACATGATGTAAACAAAGGAAGTGGATACCAGAGCGTGACGAAACAAAGCTGAACTAATTAAACAAAAAAAGGAAATAAAACTGAAAATAAGGCACAAGAGACAAAGACTGCCAAAGTAAAACTGGAATGAACTAAAACATGAGAACACCTACCACAGAGAACAGTATAACAATAAATCTGCAGATGTGGTTCGTAAAGGACCCAGCCACACTCAAGCACGTCTTGGTTGGTTGTAGGACTAGCCTTACTCAGGGCAGATACACATGGAGACACAACTAGGTTCTCAGGTGTCTAGCCGAGAAAGTTGAGCGCAAAAGAAAATCCATCAACGCTCAACTTTCCACGAACCAAGAGGAGCGTCAGTTTTCATTAGTATTTGTCCAGGAGGGAGACAAGCCAAGGATGAGATCCTCAACCCTGGACCTGGGCCCGCTGAAGGTTGCCAGGGATTGGCAGATGCAAGTGGACTTGGACCAGAGGATAATTTTTCCCACAGAGATCGTAACAGCTACTCTGCGACCAGACCTTGTCCTTTGGTCTAACTCCCAAAAACTTGCGTATGTCATTGAGCTGGCGGTACCATGGGAGGAAGCAATTGAAGAGGCATTTGAGCCTTGGCAGCTGAGGCAGAGGACAGAGGCTGAAAGATCAAGGTGCGCCCGGTGGAAGTGGGGTGCAGGGGCTTTGTTGCCAAGACAACAGCCAAACTGCTTAGAGAGATTGGGATCAGAGGACAGGCACAACGGCAGGCTATAAGAGAACTGGCTAACACTGCTGAGAGGACCAGTCACTGGCTATGGCTAAAAAAGGGCTGACATCATTTGGGCAGCTAAGGCAGTCAGCTAACCGCGATACACATGCCAAGGATTGATCGACCCGTGGTGGGCCTGCCTCAGCAGTGGGCAGCCACTGGGCACCCGGGAAGCAGTGTGTTGGGACGGTACCTTGCTCAGGGGTACCCATTCAGTGGATTCGAACCTCAGACCTTCCAATCATAGGGCCACTACTCTACCTACTGAGCTATCCCTGCTCCTGAATGAGGCTCCATAAATGTTAAAGAGGTAAGTATTTCTCAGTTGCATTGAATAAATAGAATAAACTGTAGAAAGACAAAGGTAGATAGCAAAATGAAATCTAAGAATAGGATGTAAACCAAAAACCCAACCATGAATGCTATAGATAACTAGTGCTATAGGTAACACTAGAAAACTTGAAACTAGGACCAAAAACTGAAACTGATAACTCCAGGTCAAAAAACCCAGCACCATGATACTAGGTAAATAATTGGTTGGACAAAGACACACTTTTCAAAGTTTTGCTTACACCACCACAGTCGATTTTACATGAAACAATAAATGGTTGATCGTAATGTAAGCTTTAAGCTTTATTTCAGCGGGTTTTACAAAAAAAATGCTTTAACTGTTTAGGAATTACAAGCATTTTTGCACATATTACCCAACTTCCTCAAGCTCAAAATCAACTGGACTAATTGACTGGCAGACCTGAAAGACCACAGAAGACAACTGAAGTGCATAATGGGAAAATTATTGCTATGGTTAAGAAAAACAACTTCACAAACAAGTCAAGAACACTCTGGAGGACAGAAGTGTATCACTGTTGAAATCTAAATCAAGAGATGCTTTCGTGAATGGAAATACAGAGGGTTTACAATATGATGCGAACTGCTGGTTACGCTCAAGAAAAAGAAAGCCAGATTAGACTTTTCCAGAAAACATCTAAAATAGGCTGCACAGTTCTGAAATTGAGAAATAAATAAATCTTCGGAGAAATCAAGATGAACTTGTACCAGAATGATGTGGAAAAAAAGTATGGAGGAGGAGAGAGACGGCTCATGATCAGAAACATACTACATTATCTGCCAAACATGGTGGAGGCAATGTTTTGGCATGGGCATGTATGACGGCTAGTGGAACTGAGTCACTAATGTTTATTGATTATGTGACTGCTGACAGAAGTAGCAGGATGAGTACAGGGCTACTTTCTCTCTTCAGATTTAGCCGAATGTTGCAAAACGGATCACACAGCACTTCACAATGCAAATTGATAATAATCCAAAGCAAACTACAAAACCAACCCAAGAGTTTCTCAAGGCAAGAGAAAAAAAAATATTGGATTGTTCTTCAATGATCATGTCAATCACACGATTTTAACACAACAGTGCATGTTAAGACTGAAGATAAAACTTTGTCGTTTTGTTTTAACTCAATTAAAAAACAAAATATAAAGAGATTATTTTCACAAAGTACAGGGATTTAGAGGTTCTGGGTCCTTTTGACCCAGTATTTTTGGGTTTTGGGGACATTTTGTATTATGGTTTATGATTTTTAGGTTCACTGGGTAGTCCTGAGTTTATTTTGTACATTTAGGCTCCACTTGTGTCTTTGCCTTTTGTGTCCCCCTCTGTGTGTATGTGTTTAGGTGTGTTAGTCCTTGTGCCTTATTTCCCTCTCCTCTGCCTTTCCCCCACTCCTGTGTCACATTCCACCCTTTCCTGTTTTATTGTGAAAGTCTCGTGTTTCCATGTTCATTGTGCTTCCCCTGTGGCGTCATGTTAATTCATGTCAGCTGTGTTCCCTGCATGTTCTGACTTCCCTCATTATCCTTCTGTGTATTTATGTCCGCGTTTCCCTTGGTCCTGTATTGTGATCTCCCTCGTGGTTGTGTGTTTATTGTGTGTTTCCCCGTGTGTTTTGCTCTTATAATTTGCCAGTATAGTTTCGTGTTATTTTCCTTCTACCTAATAAAGCTATGAGTTTTATGAGTTCTAAGTCCCGTCTCCACGAGTCTACATTTGGGTCCTTTCCTGCCTGCCGCACACAGCCGTTTCATGACAACATAACATTAAAGTTGTTAATTCTGTTTAAGAATTTAAATAGCATTAACACCCTTATATAGAGTTATATACCACAACTTGATGGACAGGGGGGTTACCTGTGTTTACTTTCTGCTGACAATATAGTTTGTTGTTACTTTATTAGTAGTATTTACATGTTTGAAATAAAACAGTCAGTCAGTCATAAATGCAGAGAGACCCACAGCCCCAGTGGCAATTCAAAGGAGGAAACACATCATTTGATGATATCCAGAGGACTTTGCATCTCAGTACTTTTAATATAAATATATATATATATTGAAAAGTCTGCATTTCAGTCACATCTTAATTGTGTGATTTAAAAACAATTAATTGTGTGATTTAAAATCCACTGTGTCAGTGTACAAATGCAAAAGTACAGGTCTATGTCCAACACACAGACATGGTTATGGATCTAACTATAGCCCTAGATACAGTGAATTATAGTTCCTCAAATATAAAGTTCAATTCTTGAGAAATTTGGAGATTTCTTTCTTCTGTTCTTCTCCTCTTTTAAACCAAACTCTCTCTCTCCCTTTAGAGGAAAGTATCTGAGTTCAACATAATTAGAGATTTAACATTACTCTGGCGCTCTTATCAAGCCAGAACAGTAAACACATAAACATCTAGCTCAGCAACTGACTCACTAAATTGCTGATGAAACTTTTTGTCATTTTTTAACACAAACAAACAAAAATGAACATTTAATACAGTTTAAGTTGTGCAAAATTTACCGAGCAGATTCAAACATGTAGAGAGAGCAACAGATTTTTAAAAAAGTCAGAGATTTACAAATGTTATTACTTTCTAACGTGAAGAAAATATTCATGTTTTTGATTTCTATGCATCCATCCAGTAGCTACTAAGTGATTTTACAAAAACATAAACGGATCTCATAAGAGAAAACGGATGTGACAAAGTTATTAACATACACTATCTATAAATCTGTAAATTGTGTACACCAGTTTTTGAAGAAATCCAGTAGTTATTTAATAAGTAAAAACCGTAGCCTGGAATTAAAAATTCACCAAGAATCAACTCCTTGGATAGATACACAATTCACGGATCAACCTTACAACAGTCCACACAATCTTCCTTAAAGCCACACTAATCATGCTAAAGAAAAGTGTGGTCTGATAAATATAGGAGCCATTACCTTTTAGCAGCACATCAAGAAAAACAAACCCACATATCTGACTTATTCTGCTGAAATACAGGGTATTTATTTAGCTTAGACATGTCTGAGTGACTGAGTCTGAGTAAGTTGTTGACTTGAACACAGTCTTGAACAAGTTGGTACAAAGTCTGATGGTGGTTGTGGTTTCTAAATGTTATCAAAGGTCATGGGCATGTTAAATCCAGGCTATTGGCAGTAATTATCAAAGGGCACTCCAGCCTCTTCTAGTGACGTAAGACACTGACCTCAGTAAGGCTGCAGGCAGTGGGTCAGCCCCTTGGCAGTGGATCCACTTCAGATTAACATTAAGAGAACGTGACAGCGCTGAGAGACTTTGAGCTCGGTCGAGCAGAGGATTAACTACCTCTATACCTGCAGTGCCTACCTAGAGCTAGTGCGTCCCAATTCCATACTAGGTACTAACATAAGCAGGGCTAAAATATGTAATGCATTCACACTGGAAGAGGTACTAAAGGTATACTAATAGATTTGTAAGTCACAGCTCCAAATTGCAATTTCTGACAGTGGTAATCTAAACCCATTTCAGGTCAGCTTACTTATGAAGGAGTGTTAATCAGTGAAAGCTGTTGCATAAAGTCTTCTGTACCTTCTGTGGTCTATTAAACATTATATAACCTCTGGAGCTGTGAAACAAAGCTAACATTAGCTAACATGGAAACAAGCTAGACTTTAGCAACTGAATTAACATGCATGAAGAAGGGGTATTATTGTAAGAATAAATAACAATATTAAAAAGCTTTCTCTTGACTGTTTGTAATTTACATCTGTGAAATACATTATGTATTTGATGCTGATTGTGCACCAGACTGATAGAAAAAGTAAACATTTGCTTAAAGAAAGTTGCTGTTTTGGAATAAGGATCTTGCACGTCTACCAAAATAATAAGTTTTCACATATTTCAGTACTATGTGTGTGATATTTTAAGCTATCTAAGCCAGTCTGGGTTTTGAAGGGTTTTTTTCAACAGATAAAACTATCATTCCATTAAATATCACAGTGAATCATACTGTAGATGCACTCTGCTGACTGAGCTAGCTAGCCGGGGCTCGATTTAGCTGATGGCAGCGCAACCCTCTCGTCCGAATATGATTTAAACTACCCAATGCCATCATGGTGTTCATCTGTCACGTACAGCTTATGGTAAGTTTAGTTTGATGCAGTCTGTAAAGAAAAACACAGCATGATTCACAGCTTTAGTGCATGTTTTTGTGTCATTTCACCCCTAAACATAGTTAAATATGCACATTAATTAGTTGCTTTAAAACTGTGGAAGAAGAATATAGCATATATGGTACTTCTTATTTGTTCAATGATTTAGTGGTAGGTTTGCTGGAAAGAAAACTCAGAGTAGACAGCAGATCTCAAACAAACTTAAAGCCTGTTAGCCTGCCTGCCCATTAACCACATCCCCATTATGGGCTTATTGGCAGAGCTGGTCCTGAACCAGCTGTAAATATAATTAGTGACCATACTGTGCTGGAAGTGCCTCGTGTTGACTCTTGCTTTCCACCCCACAGTTGCAGGCCCTCTCTCTGCTGGCTTTGCTTCTTAAAACTGATCCAATAACTCCTGTTTTGAGTGGCAATACTTGTTTTTATGGATTTACATCACACCAGCCACCATGCACTATGACACATTTCGCTCTGCCCAGTCAAAATATCGGTAGACTTGGTGGCAATGAGGCAAAATCCTGGGAATCAGATTTCCTGTAGTAAGGCCAAGTCAGTGAACCACGTGTAACTGCTTCCAGCTAGCTTTAGTCTACAGAGAAAATATTTTTCCTCAAAATATTGTCATGTGTTACAGCTGTAGAGAAGAATACTGTTCACTTTGTGAACACACATTCATGAAATGTGACTGTATATATGCATACAAAGTAAGTGTAGTAGCTTTCACAGGATGTAATCGTGCTGTCAGTATAATGTAAAGACTTCAATAAGGCAGTGGGGTATGGCTGAAGCAATAAGTGGGGTTTCTTGCTGTATACTATTGAAACTTCCAGCAGTTCTTTAATCAAAAGAACAGGTCTAGATTTCATTAAGTAAATGAAATAGAAGGTTTCTTTTAAGATCACTGCACAGGTGTTCATTATTATAAGAAGTTGCAGTGCAGAGCCAAGTTTTCATCAAAGGCAAAAATGAAGGGAGCAAGCCAACCAGCCCGGCCCCCTCCCACAGAGCACCTTGAGACAACTCCTGTATTATGTCTGTGGTTTCTCACTCAGCAGTGACTGACAGGCTGTAGTATAGGTAACGAAAATATTATAGCAGACCATATAGTGTGTTTTCACAATGCTATCAGGAGCAATGATCTTACAAGCTGCTCACATTGCTTGCAGGGAATCTGTTTAATTTATCTGGCTGCCAGTTTCCTAGATGTGATAGCAGCAACAGCCCACTGATATCTGTCTTTCAATAAGAACCGAGCATTTTCTGCATGTCTCCTGTCTCCGAGCGTGTGGAAGTTTCTCAGGGTTTTGCAATTACTGAGACACATTTTTAACAAGTCACTTTTAATGCAACATTTAAACTTTATGTTTTTAACGTGAACTTTACGTTCTGCTCCACAAAAGTAAGAACCGAATGTGATTTCATTAACTCTCTGGGTCTTATCCCGTAAGAGGATTGCTGAAGCAGTCAGTTCTACCTCTATACTTAAACTGGTCTGGTCTTAGAATCAGTGCTGGAGATAATTACAATACTTGGCATTTTAAATTATATGGGGTTGGTCCTCTCTAAATGAGACGTGTAATATATAAGTTTTTCTTTTCTTTTTTTTAATTCTAAATAACTCAGAAAAACCACATCTTACACATTCTAACCACATTCTATAGTGTAAGTATAAATAACATTTAACTTTCCTTAATGAAAGTAATTTAATAGAGGTTATTATAAATTCTAAATGACCCCACTTGTCACTCTAATACAGTTTTTGCCCACTGCTTGAACACATTTTGCAAAACCCCGCTCGCTGTGCCAAAACTGTACACACAAGTACACATGACACAACACTGGGAAATATACTATTCACATCTGTGCCAAATTGGAACTCTACTCCCAAAACCTAAACTCTGCTGTCAAAACCTAACATTCCTTTGTCAAAATGTAACTCTGTTGACAAAATGACACATACCTGCACCATATGCAAACACTCACAGATCAGGGGGAACACACTAGTCTGCTGTACATAAAACACTGCAGTCCTTGATTCCCATTGTTTATTCAGAAGGCACATTTACAGGAGACACATTTCCAAACAACCATAAACGCAAATAGACCTACTCAATACTGTACATTGCAGTACCATGAATACAGGTACAGCAAATAAAACAGCAACAACACAATAGTACTGCAATAGAAAAAACACTATACTGTAAACACAAAAAACCATGACAATTGTGCATAAGTGGGCTCATGGATCCCGCCGTCTGTTGGGGTCTGGCCACAGGACCTCATCAACATCGCAAGCAATGTCCTCTCCCGCTAGGCACCGGGGTAAATATCCTCTTGCTCTCCCTCCATCCATGCTTGCAAAGTTCTTGGAATGGCTACGCTGAGGGCTTTTTGTAGTTGGCTAATTGGTGTTCGGTTTTGCAAGTAGGTGCCTTCAGGTGTGTATTTGAGTGGTTGCAATTACCCGATGTGTTTTGTATTTTGGATACATGTGTTTTCCGAATGGCACCCTGAGATTTCATTTTGTGAGCGAAGTGTCTTATGTATGAAATAGAGTGTAGCATGCAGGACCATGTGTGTTGCATGAGGGAGTAGGTGTGTTGCATAATTGGTACTGGGGTGCAAAGCAGCGCTTTTGTTTAAGGTAGGGGTACATGTGTTTGAGGTATGGTAACAACAGCTTCACGTTGTGTTACTTTAGTCTAAGCATGGGTTTATAGTGTTCAAGCAACGGGCAAAAACTGTAATAAAAACATTTTCTCTTTTTAATTATTGAGTCCTGCTTGTGTCTCTTTACAATGTTAACTGCGTCCTTAGCCTCTAAGAATAACTTTGTGTGGATGGCCAAGTGCTGCGCAAGTCAACATGAAGAAAAACAGAAGAGAAACTCTGTCTTTGAAAGATGATGATGAATGAAAATGGCTTGGGTTTCAGAGAAGGGAAACTGAGAAAGAAAGAAAGAAAGAAAGAAAGAAAGAAAGAAAGAAAGAAAGAAAGAAAGAAAGAAAGAAAGAAAGAAAGAAAGAAAGAAAAACAGGAGAAATGTTGTTCTATCATCGTCATCGATATGTTTCTGCATGTGGGTTCCCTTAAAGGCCAAATGAAAAACAGAAGAGAAACTCTGTCTTTGAAAGATGATGATGAATGAAAATGGCTTGGGTTTCAGAGAAGGGAAACTGAGAAAGAAAGAAAGAAAGAAAGAAAGAAAGAAAGAAAGAAAGAAAGAAAGAAAGAAAGAAAGAAAGAAAGAAAGAAAGAAAGAAAAAGAAAAACAGGAGAAATGTTGTTCTATCATCGTCATCGATATGTTTCTGCATGTGGGTTCCCTTAAAGGCCAAATGAGGACAAGTGTGTGTGTGTGTGTGTGTGTGTGTGTGTGTGTGTGTGTGTGTGTGTGTGTGTGTGTGTGTGTGTGTGTGTGTGTGTGTGCACGCAGCTGTAGAGAACATATATAAGTGTGCAGCTCAATTCCTGTTTTTATGAGAAGCAGTAAAAAAAGCCCTGTTATCCCCAAAGTGGCACAAGCTGTGACCTAATGCCACATCTAGTGAGCCACTACACACAGAGAGGGATCAGCTACTGAACGAAGCCATTTAAATCTCAGCCTGATGGATATGCCGTCCTAAATTAAAACCATATGAAAGACTCTGATGGAAGATTATCCTGATCCAGATTATACAGAAACAGAGGAAGAAAACGATTCAATGCAATTAGATGTAATTGGAGAAACTGGAGCTAGGGTAGGAGAGCTAATTAAAGGAGCACGAACCTGCGTTGTTTATGGGAAACTGTTGCACTTTGCGCCATGTGAAAAGTTGCTGCACGTGTTTAACCTGAAACAAAAGCACTGGCCTATATGAAATGTGGTGATTTAATCCTGCTTAAGAATGCAGTGACCGCACACCTACAGAAAGAACACACACAGAAACCACTGAGAAAAGTAATATGCACATTCATCTATGAGCTAAATCTCCCTAGGCCTGTAATTTCCTGGCCGCACGTGCTGAAAAAGAGACTCAAAAATACATCTTGACTGAGTTACAGTCTTATTCCTATCTGCCCTCCTCGTCTCACACATTATCATAATTAACTCTGTCAACGTGAGGATGACAATGTGCTTACAGTTAGGGTCTTCCAGTTTTTACTTTTTTCCCAGCAAATAAACGCAAACAGCTACTTCATGCTGGCAGGTTTGACATCAACCTATCCCAGTTACAAGAGCCTCAAGGATGTGAAACTCCCCCTTTATTTAGAGAACGCTTTGGAAAAGCGGTATTCCCAAAAGACTTTTTTTAAAAGCCGCTCCAGAGGTATGTGGAAAATAGTTTATCCCAGGTTGCTGGCTGTGACTGTGCCCTACAGAAGGAAATTTCCCTTCCAGAGAGTTCGGTGGTTTGTGCACAGTGTGTTCCAGCATAAATCATAGACTAATATATCTCTGAGAGAGATGGCTGTGCTCTGGCATTTGCTCAGTTTGGAAACGGTGGAATATTTACCCTTTTGAAAATGGCACTGCCAGATGTTACATGAAATATGAAGCCCATAAAGTGCGATAAAAGCGTGTGAGATCAACAGATGGTAACTTTACAAGCTGCGAAAGCACAATATGATATACAGCTGGCCATGCGTGAAGTGAGATGACACTATAGAAAATAGGAAGAGTGAAAACAGGAAGTCTAGTCAGCATATATTCTCTTTAACCCCTACTACGTCACACACTCAGAACCTCAGAGCACTTCACTTCACTTTCTGAATAGGAAGTCTGCAACAGGATATGCTCCTCTGTATGATTATAACATTAGATTGTAATTATGGGATAAATTTACTTAAACGTTTATGGAGTATAAAATGTACATTTTTAAACCCCACAAAGCAAAGCAACCACAGTTTAGTTAGACTTAGCAGGACATTTGGGAATGTCAAATGATAATATTAAATGCATTAGCTTGCATTATTAAAAGCCTAACTTCCAAGTTGCCCTGATGTGCCTCCACACTGGTAGTCATTTCTGATTACGGTCGAGCCCAATTGCCTCCTTCACGTTGTGCATGTGCACAGAAAATGTCAGTGTCAACCAAACTGGAATGCAAATGTGTGTGCAGGATGGTATCTGTGTGCGTTTTCACAACTGAGGTTAAACCCACGGTAAACATCCTGACCTGTGAATTTCAAAAACTGCTTCCTGAATCTTGCGTTTTAATATCGTATGAAACACTTCATACGAGCTACATTGTAACACATACAATTAGCGTCCAGCATGTTGCACAACCTAAAAGATGAAAAAGAAGAAAAAAACAGCAGTTTGGCTGCAGATGCACTATCGATTGCAAATGCTAAAATGTCTAAAGGAAGGAAGAATATGAGCAACTTCCTATATTTCTTTCTTGCAACACTCAAAGAATAAGTATGCAAAAAAAAAAGGTGGGGGGGCAACTTTGTCCTTTTTGCAATCACAAACACACACTGAAACTATTAGAAAGCACACAAAAACAGTTATTCATCTCATCCGAGGGAGCGTGGGGGAAGGCAGGCCTGCAAAGAATGTCAATTTTAGAAATGATAGATCTCCTGTTAACGAAGCAAATAACTGCAAGCACCATAATTACAGTGCAACTGGAGCCATGCAAATGAACCATCAAGGCAAATTTGAATAAATTGCACCAGAGGAAGCACACTGTTTCATGCATTGTTTAGACATAATCTACTGTTCAGTTTATTTTGTATATAGTTCAATCGATCAATGCCAAATTCAGACAGCAGTCAAAACTATTTAAATATTAAGGTGTCTATTAGTGACACAGCATCTTGCAGATGTAGACATGATTACCTTCACAGACCTGTGAATGTATATGCAGTTTTTATTTACAGGGTATCATACAGGACTTAACTGTACTGCAGCAATATCAAAACAAATGGACAGAGGACGTCAGTTTACAAGTTGTATTTGGAGAGAAAGGCATTAATCTGAGCCATTACACCTGTTCCTTGTAGCTTGGTTTAAACACAAACAGACACAGGATACGTTCACATCCTTCACTGTTCTGGATGCCTACAGCCTTTTGGTGGTTGGGCCAGGTTAGTGCAGTCCAGCTGGATCTGTCACCCTTCCTCACAGAAAAGCCTATAAATGGCTCTGGCACAGCAATAGAGCCTTTTCAAATGTACTGGATTCTCCAAAACAGCACAGCCTGACACACTAGTCAAAACTAATTTTCACTTGTAGGTTATGCTGTGACAACTAACCTAACAAACGCAGACAGTGACATATAGCCATAATAATTCGATGACTAATGTTGTGACTTGGCAATACATTTTTGATAAAGGAAATGGTAAATTTCGCTCCACCAAAATACATAAACCAGCTTTCCTTCTGAGGAAACCCTCCTAAAGGAGTCTTGAGCCGGTGACGGTGAATTGAAAACTTAAAGATAGCCTAACAGCACCATCTAGTGGAGAAATCCGACAGGGACGTTTTTACAAGTAAGGCAACCTGCAGAGCCAAACCTCTAGGATGTATATAGTTGTTTTAGGCTGTGAATAGAAAGTTATTATCATTTATCTATTTTTATTAAGATATATGAATAGCAACGAAGCTAGTTTGCTTCTTAATTATCTAACTGTTTATATGTACGGTTAGTAAATGCCGAGGTTTATCACAAGTGCGACAACGCGAGCACGGCCACGAGGTGAGCTGCCATCGCCTGATGCGCGTGAGACGGTAGAGTCGATTCCCGCATGCGCAATGCGCTCTGGCTTCCCTGCTTCCAGGAGATTGGGAGAAGAAGATGCGGCTGAGCGGCCGGCACGGACCGACTGCTTAACGGGCAAACCTTAGTCATAGGTCTCCACTTGCCTTTTCTTTTGTTAGTTTCTTGCCAAATTTGCTGCTTGATGTCGAATTTGAACAGGAGCAGCGAATGAACTGATAAGCTGTAAGGGCAGAAGAAGAAGAGGGGGAGCGAAACAGTTACTGACAGGAGTTGGGCATCATATTGCCACCGGATGTCATTATACGCTTTTAAATATCGAGGACGTAAGTAAATGCATCTTTAAAAACTATTGCATGAGTTTTAAGTGTTATTGTAATGCGGTTTTGAGTATACTTTGTTCTTGTGAGTTTATTATACATGAAAATTAAACATTTGAGCTTTAATTTTGGAGTTACTTAGAGAGGGGACGAGCCTTTTGTACACCAGAAATAATGTATTTAACGCTGGCGGATGAAGAATCACATTTCTATGGCTTGCAAGCTACAAAGAACTATAGTATCAGCCCTCAGTGCCTTTCAGCTACCACCTGTTACCACCATCCGAATAAAGCTGACTGGAGTAAATCACTTGTTGGACCCCTTTTAAAATAAAAAGGGCGATGTGTTTATTCTTTTAAATCCCCATCATTGCAAAAATGACAGTATCACTGCTGTGCAGTGTGCAGGTTGTATTGTCTGTTTTCCTTTCTTTCTTTATTTTTATTTTTTGCGTATGTCATAGCACATATAGGCAGATAACCATCCGGCAGGCTGTCAAATGGTTGGGCATTTGTTCTTAGGCCTACATCTAAGCTCGTTGATCAATTGAATGTAAGCCTCTTGAGCGGTCAGGGCGAAACCTGCTGACACATGCGCCCCAGTCTTTTTGTTCTTGCACAGACCCGGTTAACCCTCTCTTATCTGATCTCCCTCCGCGGCCCTCTGCTGCTCAACTAAACCCTGGACCCTGGATTGGATGTGATGCATCCTGCAAATAAAGTTATCCTGATAAAGCTATGAGCAACTCTGTGCTCAACACTCAACACTTTCCTTCCACTGAGCGCTCACTGGTGGGCAGTAGTTACTGTACACTTAGCAATTAATTATTTAAAGGGCAGCTGATCTGACGCATAGGATTAATTATAGATTAATATAGAGACACCTGCTCCCAGCTCTCAAGTGGATAAAAAGGGTTTGTTATGTAATGCTGCCTTATCAATGGGGTGCAAATCGCCCTCTGCATTATTACTGTCTCATATGTGTGCGTTTTTTATTTGTGTGCCCATTATTACTCAGTATCCTCCATCCATTTTCCTGTAGTTATCTGTAACTGATGGGAGTGCCCAGCAATCATAATAATCAACTTCCTGTGGAGGTTTGTGGTGAATAGGTGACTAATGTGCACTTTCAATGGAGAAAAGAGTGAAAAGAAAAAACTTCATCATGCATTTATCATAACATGCATTTAACATATTATTTGAGCTGTTGAAATGTTTGACTTTAGTCCAGACATCGTTTACCAATACAGTGTAACTCTAGCTGATTTTGATATTCTGCTCTTCTCTCTCTCTCTCCACCACAGTGTAATCTAGACCAAAGGCAGAGCCATGGAGGTTGTAACGCATCTTGTGAATGACACTGTAGAGTTTTACAAATGGAGCCTTACTATAGCAGGTAAGCTAGGATCTCTTGCTTGGAAACAACACGCAATAGGAGCTTTCACTACATACGCACATCTGTGGGGTGGCAACATGGTTTGTTCAACAGTGGCTGCATAATCATAATAATGGATTATTATAACTTCACCAAAAGTGATCGATGTCTCTTGTTTTCATCATCATGCAGTCGTGTGTATGTGTAGATGTGCTTGCTGATGGTATATGGAGTGAACAGAAAACTGCAAAAGTAAACATACTTGATGCTTTGCAAGTGTGTTTACAGCTACGTGCGTGTATCAAGTGAAAGAGGAACTGCAAAACTAAACTTGTCAGCTTATTTTTGAGCCGGGAAGAGTATTTTCACCTTCAACTTACATCCTCTGTACTGTTTTTATAGAGCTAATAAATGAATGCCAAACTATAACTTCTGTAGCTTGTGTTCTTAGTAAAAAATAAATAATAAAATTAATAAAGATTATGAGGGTTTGTGGATCAACTTTACAACATATGTTTATTAATGCTTCAGTTGAATCTATCCTGATATTTACAGCTGTAACTTGTGTTTTTCTTCCCCACCCTTAAAATTAACTGTAACCCCTTTACCATCAGACAAGAGGGTTCAGCACTGGCCCATGATGTCCTCTCCCTTCCCTACTCTGGCTATCAGCTGCCTGTACTTGATCTTCCTGTGGGCAGGACCTAAATACATGCAAGATCGCCAGCCCTACACACTCAGGAAGACCCTCATAGTCTACAACTTCAGCATGGTGGTCCTCAACTTCTACATCGCCAAAGAGGTGAGTGCCATTGTAGCCTTTGAAGGACCGATCATAGCTTAAAGTGGAGGTACTAGATGCTTAAAAGAGCCACGATATGGTGCTTGGCAGATTCTGGGCAGAATCTAAATTGAAAATACATTTTTTGTCCATCAAACTTACAAACAAACATAAAAAAATACTTTACAAAGCACTATATATTTTGTATATACATGAAATATACCTTAGAGCTTATTAAAGGAAATGGATGTATGACACAGATTCTGCAGGTCTGTGAATTCAGTTTCCAGCTTTAAAGATTGTGGATCTAATCAAATGAACATTTTATTTCTTTCCCTAATAAAGAGAAAATATTTCAACTTAATCTTACTGTCAAATAACCATTATTTGCACAAGTCAGAAGCGGCTGCAGTATTTTGTGGCTACCTTTTTTGATGTTAGCAATAATGCTCATATAACATGTTTGCAGTGAAGCCCACAGCATGAACATCTGTCACTGAATGCACCAAATAACAGCATTTCAGTCCGCTCAGAGTTTTCAAAACTCTTACCTGAGGGGGTTTAATGTAGCTTCCTTGATCACCCATTTTCTCTGGTAACTCCATTACGTGGATGGAACTGCCTTTACTCCCTACTAGAAGAACCTGGAGGGCAGCCAGTAAGATTAGTGTGGAAACCTTTGTATTGAATAAATAAAGACATTTTTAATTTGGTGCGTCATATATCCAGTCAACTAGAAGCATAAGACGTAGGAGAAATTCGATTTTTGGATATACATATTTTTTAACTGTCTATGTGACTTTAAATGAGTAGGCATCATATTTAGTGATTTACATTACCAAAGTCTTGTATTGCATACATGGCAATGCATCTGCAAAACATGTTCAATTCTACAAGAAAAGAAAGTGGGGAGATTCACGTGAATTATAGGAGCACATAGGCTCTTTCACTAATTTGATCTTTTTGAGTCAAATTTGTGTCTGCTTACATTCTTCATGTATTTTTGGATAAACTGAAGGTCCTATCTGCACAGAATCTCATGTTCAGTCCTGCTCTCTGTGTGCTGTTAATGTTTTAGCAGTGCTTACGTGAAAAAGGGTAATTGAACAGGAGTGACTTGCAGTAGTTGTCGGTCTCTCCAGATCACAGGCAGGATCTGTTGTTCTGCTCTCATCCTTGTTCCGACTTTGTGTCCTCTCATCAGCTCCTACTAGCCTCCAGAGCAGCCGGGTACAGCTACCTCTGTCAGCCTGTAAACTACTCGAATGATGTCAATGAAGTCAGGGTAGGTTCCCTCGCACGCACAGACATCTAAAAAGCAATCTGTGAACATCCTTCGCACACAGTTTACCTCTGCACTGGACATAGTTAGGGTAAAATAACATTAATATGACACTTTTTAGTATGACAATTTTTTTACTACTTTTACTAATCTTTTGTAAAGCAGTGGGGCTGCAGTATTGACACAGGAAAGAAGAGCCACATTTCTTGACTGTACATATATCACTATAAGCATGAAGGAGAGCGAGGGCTGAGAGATACTGTATATTTCTAATGATTTCAGCACAAAGAGGGTTTGGCTCAACACTCAGAGGGGCGGGACCAGTCAGTCTCACCACCCTTAAGCTCCGCCCCATCTCCACCTTTAGGCTTCACGCTTTCATGATGGCCTTAAGGATAAGAGATGCCAGAGCAAGATGGCTTAGAGAGCAACCTTGTGTGCTGTGTGTCACAAGGGGAGTAATTTGTACTGCGACAGAGTTGAATAGGATAACAGAGAGAGAGATTTTGACATGCTGTGTTAGTATAAAGGAGTTACTAAAAATATTTGATTTGCTGATCTCTCCAAAGATCCTCAGTTGCTACATTTTTCTGTCATCTAAAGATTTTCTATTAGTACAAAGGAAACTCAGGCAAAGAATCTGCTTCATTATTTGTGTACTAGGAAGAATACCACGCTAGAGATCACCACTAAAGAAATATTAATATATATTGTACCAATAACTATGTAAATATATAATTTACATAGTTTACAATAATGTTATTTTATGTGGGATTCTGATGTTGTCTACAGTTGCCATTGGCTTTGTTTACAGTGATCTTAACTCCATGTAATCATTATTTGCAGAACATTTGTTACCAGCAATGTTTCACTGAAGAAACCTTCAGAAAAGGAATCAGAAACAGGCTGTAAATAGTTAAATATGACCTACATAGGACCTTAACCTCCTCTGGAGGTCTTGTTTAGGATGCAAGGGATGTAACAGGTCTGTGTTGAGAAGAGTGAAATATAAGATGCAAAAAAGTCAGAGAAGTCAAATGTAATGTCCCATGCATTGTCTCAAAAGGTTTATTGACTTATGTGACGGATTCACCTCGGTGTGCTGTGATAATTCACCTTGCCTCATTTTATATCTTTAGATAGCCTCGGCTCTTTGGTGGTACTACATCTCCAAAGGAGTGGAGTTCCTGGACACTGTCTTTTTCATACTGAGGAAGAAGTTCAACCAAGTCAGCTTCCTCCACGTCTACCATCACTGCACCATGTTCATCCTCTGGTGGATTGGAATCAAATGGGTTCCCGGTGGACAATGTGAGTCAAAGAATCAGACTAGAGCTTGTCTTTGTACTTGGAGCTGGAAAATAGGCACATTACGGCTGTTTAGTAATAACACAGCCACCATCACCTCTGATATAAATGTAACTGTTTCCACAGCATTTTTTGGTGCAACCATCAACTCTTCCATCCACGTCCTCATGTACGGGTACTATGGCTTGGCTGCCTTGGGACCTCAGATGCAGAAATACCTCTGGTGGAAGAAATACCTCACCATTATCCAGATGGTAAGTGGCACCTTTAGGGATGCATCATATATCAAATAACTTGACGTTATTGATTGCGAAAGTTTAGCCAACAGTTTTTTATGCTAACATGGTGTGATTGGTGTTTTTTGCCTCTCCGAATTACCTGAGCTAATTGTGAGGACAATGAAACACACTTTGGGTTTCACTTGCCTCAGAGTGATTATTAGTGACAATGGTTATCATCTAAAGATCCACTGATCTGCTAATATGTGAAGCCCCTAGATATAGTTTGCACCTTCATCCAGTTATAATAAAGTTTACGCAGAAACGCAGAGCTTATGAAGCTAATAATGAATTGCTATAAATGTGCTACAAATGAGCGCTTAATTAATTTTTTGCTTGTATTTAATTAACTATATCTGAATTTGTTGAACTCTTACAGACTTAATTAGACCTTTCCATCAGCAATGAGTCTTTTGAAGTCTGCCACATTTATGACTGAAAATTGGTTGACAGTGTATTCTTTATTCCACACATAGGGAATATTAATAAGATAGGATAAGACAAGATGACCTTTATTAGTCCCACGTGTGGGAAATTTGTTTTGTTACAGCAGTGGACAGTGCAAAGTTGCATAGAAAAATTAGAGAAAAAACACTGGAATAATATATCTATGAGATACTGTACACAATAATAAAATACTATATACAATCGAATAAAATAGAATACAAATGCTAGATACAATTGATTATAATACAACGATGCCAGAAAAGAGTATTGCACTTAGTGTTATTGCTATTGCACATGTGTGGATGTGTGTGTTTGATCAGTTGAAGTCTTTGTTGTGGAGTCTGACAGCAGTAGGGAGGAAAGACCTGCGAAATCTCTCCGTCCCACATCGTGGGTGCCACAGCCTGCCACTGAAGGAGGCAGGCAGGTTTTAATATAATGTTATATTAAAAAATCAACTTTTAAATCTGTAACTATATTTTCCTCTTAGATCTTCACATTTTAAAGATTAATACAATTGGGTATCATATCAGTATGAAACATTATTTAATTGTTATAAACTTTTAATATAGTGATAATAGGCTTTTAGGAAATGTTATTAGCATTGATTCTAGAGGTTCCATGGTGTAGTAGCGAACACATTAGTCTAGCACAAGGTGGATCCCTGGTTTGATACTGCGAAGAGATGCAATCTCAGGGGATCACAGGCTAGTCCCAGGTCCCAAGACTGGATAAATTGGAGGGTTGCATCAGGAAAAGCATCCGATGTAGAATTTGTGCCAAATCAGATATGCTGATTCATCCACCGTGGTGAACCACTGGGATTAAACTTGGGAACAGGAGTGAAGTCAGCCCTCTGAAACAGCTGTATGCATGAGAAACACAAATATGTAGGCTTTAGTGTTAAGAAGTTAATCTGACAGATCTTCGTTTGTTACTGATTTCTGCCTGTTTCAGTGATAGCTCTGATTTTAGTTGGTAGTTGTATATTCAAAAATTCAGACTGCTTCTTCTGTGTCTTTTTAATCTTTTTTTCTTACATACTCACCAGATCCAGTTCCACGTAACCATCGGCCACGCTGGCCACTCCCTCTACACCGGCTGTCCGTTCCCCTGCTGGATGCAGTGGGCTCTGATTGGCTACGCCGTCACCTTTATCATCCTCTTCGCCAACTTCTACTACCACGCTTATCGACGCAAGCCTGCCTTTTCTCGGAAAGGAGGGAAGCCCATAACAAACGGCTCCTCTGTGGTGGCTAACGGTCATAGCAAAGTGGAGGAAGAGGAGGAGGACGATGAGGAGGACAACGGAAAGAGGCAAAAGAAAGGAAGAGCGAAAAGGGAGTAAAGCAGGAAACGGGGCTTGCTTTGCGAAAAGCAGACAGTTATTTTATAGGCCAGAGAAAGAGGGAGGGGAGGGGAGGGGAGGGATAAACAGAGTTCAAACCAGACGATCATCCCTGCAAATAAAGTGGATGGATGTGATTAGGGACCAACTTGATGAAGTGAATGGTTAGCAGTGTGTGTTCACTGGGTGTGTCTGTAAATGGTTCTGGTTTTGAGGGGACGAGAGTGTCGGTTGTCTCCATGACAGCTTTCTTTTGTAATTAAATCCAGATAAGAAAAGAAAATTGCTGTTCATGTAGGCCCACCCCCCCGTTCCTCTGTCCAGCTCTGTTTTGGACCATAGTAGGACCAAAATATTAAAGGAACCGCATCCTGCTCAGCATCCACTTACTTTCAACCGGAATCCACCTCCAACTTTTGTACTCTGGATTCCAGTACTGTTTAAAAGCTTAATAGTGTTTAATAAGCTAAATTAATTTATTTTCTAGTGCTTTCAATGAGTATCAATTCATTTGGGGCAGGGATAGCTCAGTAGGTAAAGTGGTCGCCCCATGATCGGAAGGTCGGCGGTTCGAATCCACTTAACGGCTACCCTGAGGTACCCCTGAGCAAGGTACCGTCCCTACACACTGCTCCCCGGGCGCCTGCTTAGTGGGCTGCCCACTGCTTCACTGAGTGAATGGGTCAAATGCAGAGAAAAACAAGTAATTTCCCCATGGGGATCAATAAAGTATCCATTATTATTATTATTATTTAAACTGTTAACAAGGGGAAAAAACATTCAAAACTCTGATCTTTCTTTTTTTTTCTTTTTTGGTTTGGGGGGTAATCATTGTTTACAAATACTTAGTTTACCTTAACATGGCTAGCAAAGAAACAAAAAAACATGTCTCTACATTATCTGCCATCAACTCTTTGCAGTCAGCTGCACCATCTACCAGACTTCAAATTTCACTGTCTTCTCTGATTTTATTTACCTGTGCTGCACTTACAGAGTGATACACTATTTTCTTTATGTGCTTTGTGGATTAAAAACCTGGTTTTAAATACTTTTGAGGGGGGCGGTGAAATTGTAGGGTTTTTTTTATAGAGTCACGCTAATTTATGATTATCTTTGTTATAATACACATTTCTGTGGGTCGTTCTTTCTTTTTGCTGTGCAATGTAGCTGAGGTGCAAGAATAAGAGATTGATGTACAGCTCAGTATTGTCTCACTGCCACGTAGAACGGACGGGGAAAGTCGTCTTGAGAAGAGCTTCGTCTTTTTTTTTTTAAGGAAAAGGATTGTCTTATTAAAACAGAAGTGACACAGCTTTCCCTGGCTGCACATATAACTGAAATAAAGACAATGTCAGCACCCCATAGGTTGCGTTTGTGTGTCTTTGTGCTAGTTTTGGCATTAGCGTCTGTGCATTCAGCTGCAAATCATCTGCTAAACTACCAGAAGCTAGTCTTCCCATCCTCCAACTTTCTCCCTTTGTCCTACTTACTTCATCTCTCCTATTTCCATCTGTACAATGGAAAGAGCTCTTATAGGTGAGTGTGTGTGACAGAGAGAGAGAGATAGGCAGAGGTAGGATGTGTGTTTGGCCTGCTCAGACAGATCTGCCCTAATCTTTGGGGGCAAATTGGCTTTAGCTCCAAAAGAGCTTATTTCCACGTCACTCCATAGGTTACTCAGGAAAGCGGGTCACTGAAAGAGAAGCCTTCACTAATCTGCCACCAGGTTGCTACTGCAACTCTCAAACTGCGTGGATTAGTTCATATTTGGCCTTGAAAATAGTTGATTTACAATGTGAACCATGTGTATTTAACAACTTCAAGATATTTGAAAAGAAATAGTAAATTCATCAGCCTGAATTATAACTCTGCCATTCTTGTGACACTGCATGATCTTTCCACACACTCACATTAATTTTTTTCATCATCCTGTAACAAGCAAACTACAGCCCACTCTTCTTTCGCCACACCATGAGTCACTAATGGCATCTATTCAATTATTTAGCCCCTATCATTTTCCTCGTCCATGCCTTTTCCTGTGTCCCGCAGCCTCTGCTCATTCTCAGGCCGTCATTTGTGGCTGCATGTCTGGAAAGTCAATTGCAATTCTTTTGCATCCTTTGTTGTATTTTTGCAAGTTCTCTTTATTTCCTCACATAATTTTCCCACATTCTTATCCCTCCTTCCTAGCATACATGCCCTACTCCTAAACTCCTACTTTCTTATAATGGTATACCTGTGGCTATTTTTATCTTTTTTTTTTCCACTGATGTCGTTAGCAAGGAGGTGGAAGGTTGTAGATGTGAATGATAGATTGGGTGAGATGATTGAGAGGAAGTAAATTTGTCCTCCTTGGGGACACAGAAGGATCTAAGCCAGCGACTAATAGGATTGCAGAATTGCCAAGGCTTTTCTATCAAAGGCATTTAGCACAGGACACTATAACCTGCATGCTTGCTGCTGTTGCTGCAGGAAGCAGAAAAAACATGTATGCACATGCATAAAATTGACCACTATTGCTACAGTTTGATGTGGAACTTAAAACATATGCATTCATAAAAACACACTGCTGCTTCCTGAATGTCTTCTTTCCTTTTGTGGCACACACAAACCTTTACACAAAGACAATAGAAGTTGTAGCTGGGAGACCCAAGTGGGCCAGTTTGCTGGAAGGGTGAAGGGTCAGTTTTCCGGAGGGGGTTAAATCCTTGCAAACCTGACCTGGGTCTTACTCATCTCATTAGCAATTATATTACTAAGGAGCTCATTCTAGCTGAACAGAGAGTGGAAACAGTCAGCGTTTTACTGGCTCTCTCTCTCTATCTGTGAGGCAGATTACCCTCTGGGCTTCTGCATAGGCAGTTTTGTGTATGTAGAGCACCCTCTGTTGGGCCACGGTTATATTTCTTGATTATTTAGAGGTGAGAGGATGAGCCCAATGATACAAACCTGTTAAAAATGTAAATATAAACCAAATAAAATGCTGTGCAAGGAAGTTAAACTTCAATTCAGAACAGTTTAAAACCAGTGAGAGAGTAAAATGCACAGCCAGTGCGGTTAATTTTCAGCAATTCAGGAATTCAGCTCATGTTTGAGCATTTTCTCCTTGTTTCCTTCCCTTAAAAATGGCTTCTTGGCAGTCACACTTTCACTGAGACCATTTCTGATTAACCTTAAGTGAACAGTCAGGTCTTTACTGGATTGTTTCTTATTTCTTAAGTACATGACCTTCAGATATTGTTCATCTTCTGCTGTTATTTTTAGGCCTGCCACTTTTTCTTTTTAACTCCTGACTTTAATCAGTTTCTTGAAAATTTTCAAGCACAACTGCGCACCATGAAGAGATATAGCAAGTGTTTGCCAAATAGTTCTTTGGGAATCACTTTGTTGGTGCAAAAGTATAATTTTATGTCTGTTAAATGTGGTTATCATTGGCACTTTTCACAGATTCAACTAAGCAAATGGGAACAACTTCTGTGTTTTTGCAATGGGCTGCTAGCAATAAGTGCCTAAAGATACAATTTTAGCTTTTTGGAGGCAAAATAAAAGGAAATTATGGGTTGACTGAGACTTTTACACAATACTGCAAGTAAAAAGGAGTAATAAATAACAGCAGGACTGGATGTGTCAGGAATCTGACAGTTCACCTTTGCAGCTGGACCCACTGGAGGATTACACCAGCCCTTTCAGCAAACTGGAGCCCCAGAAATCGATGCCTGTTTCAGTATCAGTGAAGTGGACTGTATTCAAACCAACCAAGAGTAGTCTATTTCTTACATTCTTGTTAACATTGTGCAACATATTGTAGTACAACAATATAATGCTCTGAATATGAGACAGAGGAAGAGAGTGGGATATGTCTATAAGCACGAGGCTGTCGGGAGAGGCTGTTTTACTTCCTGTTCTGACGTCCACCATAACGTTTACGCCCCCGTGCCCCTGCCCTGCAGTGCCTGGTGGTACCCCGTGTCAGCGTCTCCTCTCTCAGA
This sequence comes from Rhamphochromis longiceps, assembly GCF_057381845.1. Lineage (NCBI taxonomy): Eukaryota > Metazoa > Chordata > Actinopteri > Cichliformes > Cichlidae > Rhamphochromis > Rhamphochromis longiceps. The sequence continues at coordinate 7,189,434 of NC_140571.1, read as the reverse complement.
GGTCCGCGGTAAGGATTCAGCCACTATGTAAAATTCTAAATAAATGTTAAAACGCATTTGTTTTATTATTATTTTTAATACTTTTACAGAGTCGTGGCACCGCTCATGTGTTCCCCGCCCTCACTGGCTGTGCGTAAAGCTTTCGGGTCATATGCATATGGTTTGGGATGAGAGGATAGGGGCGCTGACAGCAGCGGCACAATAGCGACATCTAGTGGCTCACTGGAGGCAACTTTGAACTTTTAGAGTTTTTATGAATGTTTTGCTCATGTTTCAGTCAGGCTAAGATTTTCAGAAAATCCTTCTGTAGGGCTGCTTCGTTTTTCATCTATAAAAGCACGCAAATGCAGCGTGTGCGTGGAGTTTACTTGAGGTGGAAAAAATGAAGCCGACCGTGAGCGGCGCTGCAGATCCTTCTTCCACAGCACCGGCAGTCAACAACGCAGGCAGGAGGAGGAGGCAGCACCGGGCTCCCTCGCCGGCTACAGCCCAGGAGGGGGCATTAAAGATTGTTCCCAGACACCCGGGCAGCTCCAGGCCTCCTGATCGTGCACGGAGAAGCGGGGATCTTGGGTTGAGGGACAGCCTGAGCACCGCAGACAGAAGGGAGAGGGAGCCCGAGAGCCGCGGAGGGGCAGCTGTTCACCCGGATGGTGCTGAAGCTGAGCTTGTCAGACCAAACAGGGCGGATGCTGTCGAGGAAGATCCGGCAGATTTCCCTGTACCGACTCTAGGCTCTGCCTTAACCCGCTTTAAAGGTGACTCCACACAGCCTTTGTTTTCCGGCAGAGCTTATTCGCTGAAAGAAAAGGAGAGGAAGCCAGCTGAGAGAAGCGGACACGGGAAGAGAACCGACGTGTCCGCGGCCTGTGGAGCGGGCCTCGGTTTGGGTCTGTGGAAAGGGCGATGCTTACAGACTGAGCTGATTCACTTCCACCTGCAGAAGAGACTCAAGAGGAGGGGAGCCAAGATGCAAGCCAAAGCGGACAGCACTGGGACGTCGGAGACCGCCGTGGAAGAGCCGGAGCGGGCTGCAGAGGCGACAGAGGCGGGGTCCGTGACACAGCAGGACCAGGCCCTGGAGGAGGAGATGGAGAGGCTGCTGGAGGAAAACGAAGATCTCAAGGTTTGATAGACTTTAACAAAAACATTTTTTTAAATAAAATTAAAATACTTTAAAATACATAATCTCACCTAACCTGAATTGTAGGCCAATGCTAAAGAGGTGAAATCATATTAGAATGACACAATTCAGAAACGTCTTAATTGTCATGAAATGACAGATAGCATATGGGGTCGATTATGTTTGTAGGACAGGCTCTCTGTCTTCAGTGAAAACGCATTCGCTATTGTAACTGTATATCGATCCTGATGCTATTGATTAATACGGATCGATTATATCTTGTGTTTAGAAGGGACTACCCACAATGCCACAGCTGGAATTCATATGTTTGCAATGTTGCATTTATATATCCCTGAAATGAACTGTGGAGTAATAAAGATGATCAGACTCACATCTGGAAAATGATTTTTTTTCAGGTTGTATATTTTAACCTGAACCTGAAAATCTGTAATACGTCTGGAGCTACTAGTCAGACTCTGAACCAATAAAATCTCCTGTTTTCGAAGTATATACACCTCCTGCTGTCAGTGTGACACATGTAGCAATCACATCTTCTGTCTGCTATGATTCTGCTAGTGTGAGATTGAAGAAATGAGGGCTGAGATGGACGAGATGCGAGACACTTTCTATGAAGAAGACACTTGCCAGCTCCAGGAAATGAGGCGTGAGCTAGAGAGAGCCAATAAAAACTGCAGAATCCTGCAGTATCGTCTGCGGAAGGCTGAGAGGAAGAGGCTGCGCTACGCCCAGACAGGAGAGATCGATGAAGAGTTGCTCAGGAGTCTGGAGCAGGACCTAAAGGTAGGGGAGGGGAGGAGATGACTCTGTGTGTTAAGGTTAATATGTTATGTATGGGAGGTTTTAATGTAGGCTAATACGAACCATCACGTTAGTTCAATTATTATGCATTTTACAGCAGCAAAAATCAAGTATAACAGATTATTAGTTATTTCTCCAAAACAGCAGGTTCAGGTTATGATTATTACAGGTAGCAAAGGATGTGTCTGTGAGGCTCCACCATGAGCTGGAAAAAGTGGAGGAGAAACGCACTAAGACGGAGGAGGAGAACGAAAAGCTGAGACAGAAGCTCATAGAGGTGGAAGTGACCAAACAAGCCCTGCAGAATGAACTAGAAAAAACCAAAGAGGTGTGTAAACGCTTCCCCACATCCATCACCATACATCAGAGGAGCATTAAATGTAATGTGTCATAAATGTCCACATATATGAATATTAAATGATCGACCAGCAACTTCATTAGGTAATACCTGAGTTGAACTTCAGCAGGTCGCATTGATCATTCACCGAGTTACTCCCACGTGATTGGCTGAACAGATATTTGCTTTAATCAGCAGTTGAGTGGGTATACTTAACAAAGTGGCCAGTAAGTGTACGCATACAAGTATACTCATAAATACATTAAAAAGTCATAATTTAATTTCAATTGCAATGTCCTCTTATAGTCTCAAAAGAGAAGAGGAAGCAAGGACGTCCAGAAGAGTGACAAGAAAGCAGCACAGACTCCCACTGAGGTGAGATGCTGTTATGATTAAAAATAATTATTTTATTTTGTGTATATTTATACATTTTTGGCATAAATGCTTACCTTGCCTAAACTGATGCAGATAATTGTTAGGAGGTAGTTCTCTTAGGAAAATGTGCAGTCTCATGTGAACTGATGTGTGAATATTTAGTCCTGTATCAGCTATTTTTAAACATGCACTTCAGCCTGGAGACAGCCTGCCCATGTATTGAGCAGTCAGGCCAAAGAATAAACAGCTTTTACCCTGCAAACTCTCAGGGTCCAACCTGAGATTTTGCGTATGAGCTTCTGTGATATCCTGTTGTGTCAAATGTTTGGCTTTTCACTTCCAGCTACAAAGTTTTAGTGAAAGCTGAGGGTTTGCAGAGCTGGAGCAATTTTGTTAGACTTATTACATGCCAAGAATCCGCTGAGTCCGACGAGAGATAACCGTCTGGCTCAGAAAGACTGTGGCTAAAAAATCTGCTCTTCACTTTAATCTTAAGTCTTAGGTCTCAATGCAGAAACCAGCCTTCTTAACAATTTAACAAATTCAATGCACTTGAGTGTATACAGTTTGTGTTTTAGGAGGACAATGAGGACCTGAAGTGCCAACTAGCTTTCATCAAAGAGGAGGCTGTGCTTATGAGGAAGAAAACAGCCAAGATTGACAAGGAGAAGGACCGGCTAGAGCAAGAGCTGCAGAAATACCGCTCGTTCTATGGAGAACTTGACAGTACCCACCCAAAAGGGGAGGCTGGGGGGCCACCCACCACGCGTGAGTCAGAGCTGAAGCTACGCCTTCGGCTGGTGGAGGAGGAAGCCAACATCCTCGGGAGAAAGATAGTTGAGTTAGAGGTAAGAGCAGACTGTGTGAAATTTCTGAATGAAAGATCATGTGATTTTTGCACCCGTCTCCCTTTTTCCTTACAGGTTGAGAACCGTGGCTTGAGGGCTGAGCTTGATGACCTCCGTGGAGAAGGAGAGAGCGGTGGAGGCTCGGGTTGTGGAGCGACAGGTGGGCCGGGCGCAGGCCGAGGCCTGGGGGATGATCTGACAGAGCTCAGACAACAGCTACAGCTGGTGGAGGACGAGGCAGAGCTCCTGAGGAGAAACCTGGCTGATGCTGAGGAACAGAACAAGAGGGTGACAGCTGAGCTGAACAAGTTACGCTTTAAAGCTGGCACTCATGAAGGAGGTGCCAGGCATGGAGGAGGAGGAGGAGTTACAGGAGGAGCAGGCATTGATGGAGCAAAGGCAGAAGCCCTCCAGGAGGAGCTGAAAGCTGCAAGACTGCAGATTAATGATCTAAGTGGCAAGGTAAGAAAGGCGTTAAACACTGACATAATATAAGATGCTGATCCATGTAATTCATTTAATGCTTTTATAATTAGTATAAATATATGCATTTAGGTATTAATTAGTAACTCATTCCCAAGACTGAGAGTCCACAAACACAATTCCCTAACAGTCTGTGGTTCCAAATACGTGTGTTGCCATCGGGGAAGGTACTCTAAGAGTACCCTCTCATCTCTTCTTTCTTCTCTTTTTTAGCTTTCATTTATTGGCTACTATAAATATTGATGCTGATAGATCTGCAAACATTTAAAATCAGTCGATAGTATCAGCCTGCTTGGTAAATCAGTTGGGTTTTTGTTATGATCTGCAGCAGCAGATTTTGTGGAGCAGAGAGTGAGGACCTATTTGCAGACAATGTAAGCAGGAACAGAACTATAACAAAAGGCGAGCAGATTATTCGGGCTGATTGGCAAAACAGTACAAAATAAGGAAACTGAACTGAAATCTAAACTGGGAAAGACACTAGAACATGGGAAGCACTGGAAACATAAGCTGTGTCTCAATTTAGGGGCTACTTTAGCCGCGCTCCTAATCCATTGCCGCACATGAAAACTATTTTTATATTATTATAAAAATATTTGAAATACTAATTTAATTAATACAGTATTGCAAAGAGTAATAAAAATAATATTACAACAAAGTAGCTGTCGCCATTGTTGGAAACTGGAATTGGCTGGGCCGCGCTATGAATTCTGGGATAGGTTGGGCCACGAAGGATAGTCCCGACCTATCCTTCAAATTCAGGGAAATGAACGACGCATTTGTCGGCCGCATTTGGAGCAGCCTTCGAATTGGGACAGCCTTCATTGCATTGCTGTGACGTAATTGGCCTTCAAATGCGGCCTCCGAAGGATGCAGCCCCTGAATTGAGACTCAGCCATAGAACCTGAGAGACACAGGGGAAGACAGACAGACACTCAGACAAAGGACTGAGACAATACGTACACTGAGAGGTGATCAGGGAAGTGGAAACACATGGGAACACAGCAGGAACAAATTAGACATAACGAGATAGGGAAAGCAAAACTGACACAATGAACATGAGACAAGGACTATCAAAATAAGACAGGAAGTAGCACAAACACAAAAACTCAAGAGACTCAAGACATACAGAGAGATGTAGGGTGAGAGATACAGAGCGAGGGAAAGACAAGACAGTTTTACATGCACCTTTCACAGTTCTGCATAACTTTAAGTGGGTAAAATAACTGAACAGTTTTTACAACAGGGGAAAATTGCCCATAAAGTCCCAAATCATTTTTTGTACCAGGGTGTAACATGTTCGATCCTGCTGCAAAGCCTGGTATTTTAACATTGCAGCCTATGAGGATTGACTTGCTTTTGGAACCAGCCTGCAATTTATAGTTTTATCTGTCCACCCCAGAGGTCACTGCTTCGCCAAAACATCTTAAAACAGTTCATCTCTCTCCGCCTCTTCCCATCAGGTTATGCAGCTGCAGTATGAGAACCGAGTGCTCCTCTCCAACATGCAACGCTACGATCTGGCTTCTCATCTCTCCCTGCGGCCGAGCCCACGGGACAGCGATGCAGAGAGCGATGCCGGTGGCACGACGAGTGGTCGCCGAGAGAGCGACGAGGACTCCACCTCATCCCGCCTGCTCCCTCCTCACCGCAAACGCGAGGGTCCTGTTGGTGGGGAAAGTGACTCAGATGAGGTGAGAAACAATAACGGCAGCAGTCGCTGCTTGACGCCCACCCGGGGCCTCTACACCCCTACTGGGCCAGAGGGCGCCGCCTCCTCCGCCTTATCCCGCTTCCTGCCTGGTGGCCGGTGCACCCTGCGTGAGCGGCAGCAGATGATAGACATCCGCGTGGAAGCAGAGAGGCTCGTTCGCACCATTGATAGGCTCATCGCCGATACTGCGGCCATCATCTCGGAGGCGAGGGTCTACGTTTCAAATGGCGACTTAATGTTCGGGAGGTCCGGCGAGGAGGGTGGGGAAGAAGATGGGAGCAGAATCAGGGAACATGAGCTGCTATATCGCATTAACGCCCAGATGAAAGCCTTTCGTAAGGAACTGCAGGCCTTCATAGACAGACTGGAAGTGCCGAAGCTAGAGGACAGGGAGTCAGAGGAGCCGCTGTCGGTGAGAATAGAACTGAAATATCTCATGTGAGCACGTAAAATATGCTCGAGAGTTAACTGTATTTCTTCCTTTTTCTCTCTTTATCCATACTCCCGTGTTTCTCATCTGTCGGTTTGCCGCTCCTCCCTCTCCCAGATGTTCCAGCCAATCATTTTACTCATCCTCATACTCGTGTTATTCTCATCCCTCTCTTACGCCACCATCTTCAAGCTCGTCTTTCTTTTCACTCTTTTCTTTGTTCTGTGATGCACACCTCCCTTTAACACACGTCATCCTTTGGTTTGTTTTCCCTCCGTTGATTTTTTTTCTTTCCATCCCCGCATCATTTGTTGCCAAGGTAACCGACAGCACAGTAAAAGCTCAGCACTTACCGAGGTTGCACTCACATTGGAGGAAGTGTGGCCAGCTTCAGCACTGGAATCTGCATTATCATCACGCATCGCCATCTGCATAAGACGCTCGAGACGGTAAGTTACAGACAGGTTACACATTGCAGATAGCGAGTGGAACTCTAACATAATAATGCTTAATTTTAAGCCTTAGTGATGTTTAAACGGTTAAATTGCAAAAATAATAATAATAATAATTCACGCCCCTAAGTTGTCATAAATAGGAAAATTTGTCTTACAGAGAACAAAATTGTTTTCAACTGGACTGTAAAAATGTCTATTTCTGCTAAATGCAATTAAGCATTTTAATGAAGCGGACAGCGGGGATGTAGTTTCAGTCTCAGATGGCCATCTGAGGAGCTGCAACTCCTCGTAGGCTTCATTTGTAAGCACTGGAAGTGTCCACGGGGTTAAAAACAGCCACCTCAGAGACTTATTGTAGTACAAACTTGCAGCACGACAGACATCATCAAAGAGTCCAGTTATATAATATGTCCTGTGTGTGTGTTTGTGTGTGTGGACATTTTAAGATGTGTGCCTGTTTGAATCATAATAATAAATAGTCCAGTTTTTTTGTAGTTCATTCCTCACTGTGCGGGTAATAGCTGTGGATTTAAAGCCAACGGAGATATGTTGGCATATTTGTGCGGAACTTGTTTAAGCCAAAATGAAAGTTTGGTCATATAGGTTTTATTCTGACTGGATGCAATCTGAACCACTTAGTGCTACTTAGTACATTAGCTGTTGTAACAGGACTTGACGGCAGCGACATCGTCTTTAATTTGTAGAACAACACTTGCTGTGCCGCCCTGCTGTTGTTGTTGCCTCAAAGTAAAGTAAGGTGAAAGTTTGTTTCTGTCCCACCCCTGAATTCCTGAAGGGCTTAATTATTCATTTGGGAACACAACAGGTGGAAGACTAAGGCTGATTTCACACTGGAAGGAATTCTGATCATCACCATAAGAAGGGGTCAAGGACCCCAAAATTCCCAACAGGGTCTTGATTAGGGGTTGCTATTAGTAATTGATGGTGTGGCAGATGAACAGTAGCAACTGTCTTCAGATGTTCACCGCAGCAGAATGAGTCACAGCTTTAGGTTACTCCAGGACATGGATGAGAGTGTGCATATTTTACTTCTTTGCACCATTTGAAGCATAAATAATGTGATACCTCTAGTGAGTGTGTGGCTTGATTGTTAGTTTGAAGTATTTTATATATGTATGTATATATATATATTAAAGCTTTAAATATTAAATTTAAAGATTTAATATTAAATATTAAATCTCTACAAATTAGATGTAAATGCTGTATTATTATTTTTATTATTGTTTGTGTGTTGTTGTTGTGTTTTTGTGACTGTCTCCAATAAAGATATTACTCCGTGTGACACATTATTACTCAGTGTCACACGCACTCATTTGGCATCCCTTGGAAAAATGATTTGCAAGCTGGGCACGGTCACAAGGCAAAATCTGCCCAAGCGTCCGAAAGCAGAGTAGCAACAGAGAAGCTGATTGGTCGAGAGACCGCAGCAGCTGAAATAGCTATGTAAACACTTTCCCCTCTCTCCGCGAGCCCCGGTAATTATAGCAGGGATGCTGGTGACGACAGTTTGTCCCATCGAGACTTCAAATGCTGGAATAAGTTTGACAATATGATATTTGACCTCCGCCCCACGTAAACACCCGGGAGCGGTATAAAGTGTGGGTACCCCGGCTGGAACAGAAGTTGTTTACCCTTTAGCTCAACGCTCCCCGAGGAGGAGGACAAGGGGATCCTTTAAATTCAACCCCTGAGGTTTTTTGTTTTTTTTTTTACGTAACACAGTGGAGGCAAAAGCGAGGGGGACGCAGCGGAGAGAGGGCAGTTGAAAATAATTGGCGAGCAGGAACGGTTGAAAGGACCGAAGAGACCAGGGACTAGACTGAGGAGTTACACCCGAGGGCAGATATAACTTTTACGTAGAGGTAGGTAAGAAAAGCTGTAAATTACTAAAGTGGGAAACTTTTTTATTTTATTTTATTTAGTTTTAATTATCAACATATACAAAATGAAAATTGAAAAAATAATAACATGATTTTTTTGTTTTCTTTAAAGATTTATTCTGAGTCATGTTCAGTTTGATCATTTTTCTTTTGGCTTAGTGTCGGGCATACTTTCTGTTCCCCTGTGCCTCTCCCCTGTCCACAGGACGTGCAGTCACTTTACTATGCATAGTTACAAGATTATTAATATCTCTACTCTTACATCACAGATGGGAGGGAAGTGGCTGGTAAATTCGGGCATTTTCTACCAGGATACTTGTAATATTGAGTGGCGGCATCATCAACAACAACAACATCAGAGAAGCCTTGCTGTCTCAGTTTACCACAGCAGTTAGGCTCTTGCTCTTGGCTGGTTTTAGGGAACTGGCTCGCCGTCTTGGATGCATCTGAGGTGTTCCGCAGTTTAATCTCCAGGAGGACGTTTTTAATGTTAAGCCCCACTTAAGAAGCACTGAGCTCAAGTAGGATTTTAAGTGGTTCTTTAAAGGTCAGATGCAGAAGAGATAATGATTTTTTAAACCTTCTTACTAATAGACTCTGTCACAGTTTTGCAATTTTTGTACATTTATGTTTTTTTTAAATTAGCAAATCTTATTGTAATGATTATCAGTATAAACATGATAGGTGGGTGTAGGATATAGGGTGGATAGAGCAAAATGCCTAACAGGTGACATCATGTGTGCACATGGGCACTCTGATTCATGCGTGAAATGTTTTTTCTTTGAAATGCCCGGTCAGGCTGGAGGTCAAACTGACCAAGAGTTGAAACAGATGGCTGTGGCACTGTCGTGTAATAGTTTTGTCTACACGTGCTGCATTGGTAGTTCTAACATGCCTGCAATTATTGGTGAAGAATTCCAAAAGCAGCTGTAAATATCTGACCTTCCTGAGGATAGAAGTATTCAAGCCAAACCCAGATGAAAAAGCCTTGACTGAAAAAGTAGAAATGGGTTGATCAGCCTTTTGATTTCAGTGTCAGAAACAAAACCAGATTTTGGGCTACTTTATATAGAAATACATTGAAACACATTGAAATTAATCAACAACGCTTGTTGTCTGTCTTCTATTTCTTTGACTTTTTAGTGTTTCCAGGCCATTAATCCTTCTGCCCCTTGCTTGCAACCCTTTGGTGACCTTTGACCGAAAAGTGAAAGGGGGGGAAGTCATTTGAAAGAGTGTCTGGCTATTAAGCAGCCTGTCATGGCAGCTATAGATCTGGAGCGAGGGCTTGAGCACAGTGGTTGTGGCTGGGGGCAAGAGAGACCAGAGCTGATGGACAACTTCGACTCGGAGATGCAGGAGTGGGAGGACCAGCTGCAGGACATCCAGAGGAAAATCGAAGAGGTGAGACGTTACATAAACAATGCAGGACTTTTAAATGTACAGACTGTATATAAAATATGGCAGTGGCCACTGTGATGTCACCCGTTAGCTTGTGGACATGCATTTTGAAACCTCAGCTTTAGTATTGTGATCATCGCTGTATTGTTGTGGAGCCAAACTGACCTTTGGCGTCACTAACCATGCTTGCTAGCATTACCAAGGTGCATTAATGAATAATGAAAGGCAAATTTGGACATTTCATGTGACTGGTGGGTTGTACTGGGATCGTGTGCAGTTTTCTTGAAGGTGCATATCAGCTTTTGATAAAACATATTTATTTTTGCTCTACAGTTGTGCAGTTCAACATGGGTCTATGGCAGGGGTGTCAAACTCCAGGCCTCGAGGGCCGGTGTCCTGCAGGTTTTAGATCTCACCCAGGGTCAACACACCTGAATCAAATGATTAGTTCATTAACAGGCTTCTGGAGAACTTCAAGACATGTTGAGGAGGTAATTTAGCCATTTAAATCAGCTGTCTTGGATCAAGGACACATCTAAAACCTGCAGGACACCGGCCCTCGAGGCCTGGAGTTCGACACCTGTGGTCTATGGGGATTAACTTTTGGTCGCAGCCTCAAGTGGTCATTTGAGGAACTGCACCAATCTCAGGTTAAATTTAGCCAAAATTGATCCTTAATCACACATTGCATCAGCACAAACAGTCGATGTATCTACGCAGTGTTAACTGAATAGATACGTGCAGATTTCTACAGACTCTGGGTCAGTGGGTGTAAATTGTACTTACTAATACTACAACCTACTGGTGTGGAAGTGCAAAAGTAAAATTCAGTAGATTGATTTTGTGATAAATGATGGTCTCGATGTTTAATTTAAAGTGGAGTTATTTTGTTTTTGTTGTTGTTTTTTCTTCCCAGAAAGATGTATCAGTTATCTCTCAACATGACCACGTGTGGTACATGTTGTGTTTTCAGTGAGGAGCTTTTGTGGCCCCTAGAGTGTGTGTTAATTGGAGTAACATGTGTGTTTGTGCTCCATAATAAACTGTTGGCAGCACACAAACTGACACAACCTCTTGGCTTTGTTGGAGCAGTGATGCAGATAAATGTTAACAAGCTGATTAAACTGTGATGTGCTGACAGATATGCTGGACACACACACACACTGTCTGAAAAAGGATACCAAAGTATTGCACATTACAAAGATGCAAATTGAAACAGGTGCATGTGTGTAATGGTATTATGAGCTTGTCAGAAATCTAAGTTAGATTTTAAAGTAGTTTTGTAATCATTAATATCGCTGCTTTCCAGCTGTACAATGAAGTTCAGGCCCGCAGAGGAGCAAACGATATCGCCGCTGACAACCAGAAAAATGGCACCCCGTTGGAGTGTGGCCTGGGTCACCATGGCAATGGCCTTTTTGTGCCTGACCATCACAGAGAGAGCCACACTAGAGCTATAACTGTGCCACATCACTATAGTAACGGCTGCAGCTCCAGTGGGTACAGCTACCCTGTGTCTCATCAGAACGGCTACGGTTTCTGCCACGCCAACAGCGTCTCAGAGATTGGCGACCTGCTGCAGGATTATTTGGGGGCAGGGAAACAAATGGGCCGGAAGAACAATGGAGCTCGCCACGTGGTAAGTAGAGGAAATAAATTCTCTTATTTCCCTTCCATGTGCCTCATGTCGTTGGCATTTGCACGCCCGAAGGAACCCGATCAGTAAAAGTATAAGTAGGGCTTTGGTCAGGAGCATATTGATTACAGTTCCCTGTAAGTCTGCTTACACAGACAAGCTGCCAGATAGGAGCTAGTTTCACATTCTGTCCCTGTACCTGACAGCAGTGGAGAAGAAAGCCAACTTGCCAAGTGCAACATGAAAGTACAGTAGATAAGAATAGATTGAGCTATGCTATATTGAGTGGTGGGGTTCAGTTTTGGTAAAGATACAGTAAAGGGTACCTTGCCAATGATCTTCCAGCAAATATAACAGCACAGGGTGATACAGGGTTATTTTTATGTCACTTCTGATCTCTTTCAGCGCTTCAGTGACACAATCAAAGTGAGCCAGGACATCGCTGCATGCCAGGGTGAGATTGAAAGAGGATCTGGAGATAAAAGGTAAGAGGCTGTATGTGTTTTTCATCAACTCTTTATAGTCTGAGAGGATTTTTGTGCCTTGTTTTGAGTTATTTTCTCTGTGCCGAACCAGGCTTGGTAAAGAACAGTTTTTCGGCAGTTTCGAGGAGACTGAAAACAGAAAGAACAGAGTGTCTCACATGAGAAACTCCCCCTGCAGAGAGAGTTCCCCCAACAAAGAAAACTCAGCCAAGCCCCCTCTTGGACAAAGGGATGCTCCTGCGCAAGCACGCTCGCAACTCCAAGGGACTGCAGAATCTCCCGCTCTGGACAGGAAGTCCTTCAGTGCAGGTGTCATGGGTGACAGGAAATGCAGCAGCCCCTCTGTTCTCAGGAAGTTTGGAGCCATGCTGCAGGAGAATGAAGGTAAAATGCTGACAGAATCTGGAGTGGTTACCCATCGGGGGCAAGCTCCAGAAGCAAAGTGTCCCACTCCCAGCTGTCAGCGCAGAACTCTGGGAGCCGCTGCAGTCGCCGGCAGGTTGCCCACCCGTGTGCCTACCCAGAAGTGCCAAACGGATTCTGACGTGCTGACAGCAGAGATAGAGCCCAGCCAAGATCGGGGGTTAGCATTAGACCCTGGAAGGCAGAACTACAAGGATCAAAGAGGAGGGTACAGCAGTTCCAAAGGATCCCAGTCTGGTCCCCAGCAGTCTCAGAGGAGATCACAGGTGGCAGGGAGCCCAAAGATTAGACCCAGAGCTCACAGTGGGGCAGACAGAGATGGAGGACTGGCTCGAGAGAAATCAAGAAAGGCTACAGTGGAGCAAGCGGAGCCCAAAATGGAGCACAGGGTTTCAAGTGCTCCCTCTGTAATCCATAGGGGAATGTTATCAGGACAGGAGTCGACTCGTTATGGCCAGTTGAGGGATGAAGGACTCATTGAACTGCTGGACATGCTGGAGATCCAACACGAGTACAGCTCCAATCCCAGAACAGGATACAAACCCTACAGACAGGAGCCACAACAGGTAGGTAAATTTCTGCTTCTTTTTTTACTATAAATTTGATAAACCTGTAAAAAAAAAACTGTAGTACACCCTAACACGCGTACCACTGTGTTTGTAACCAGACAAACCAAGCTGAGTTGTCACCAGCCACGCCTAAGAAGAGCTTCTCTCGCCCTGCACGGCCGGCCAACCAGCGACCTCCTTCCAGATGGGCCAGCCGCACCCCTCCTGCCAGAATCACCGCCCCCTCAGGCCCAATCTACCGCCCACCAAGCCCACTCACTCACCCCCCTAGCCCCATGACCAGAACCCCAAGCCCTGCCATGAAGCACCGGCTTCTTATTTCTTACTCTCTTCCTACTGAGACCGTCATTATGTAATAGTTCCATTCGAACTGAGCTTGTTCCCTTCCTCTTTTTTTGTAAATAATTTCTATCAAACAAGAGCGCTTCGTTTTTGTTGTGAGATAAAACACATCCACTACATTCTCCAGTGCTGCTGTGGCTTTTAAATCCTTCTGTGCCTAAACTTTGCCAACACATCACCATATCGGCTTTGTTGTAATCCTGCATCGTATCTATAAACTTCTTTATTTTATTTTTTTTTGTATTGAATTTCAGGTGTTTTCTGTGTAACGTGACGAAGCATGCAGCCCTGTTTTGAGGGTGCATGCCCGTGTGTTTGATCCTTACGGCTGCTGTATTATCGACCGTTCTCCGTTCTTCCAGCGGCCACTCCTCTAACTGTCAACAACAGTGTGTTGTACTGTATCACATTGTCAAAATATATTTAAGATGTCGAAATAACAGCTGTGACAAATGACTATAATATGCCTTTAATGTCTTTTTTTCTTGGTAATAAATATGACAGTGCTTTGACATAAAGACTCGTCTCTCTCTGCGTTGAAGGACTGCATTGTCTCACTCCATTAATATTGGCTCATATTGCAGGACGTTGCCCACTGATGCCTGCTGATATCCAATCACAGCATGCCAGTGAGATGGCAGCTCGTCCAGAGCTAGGCGGCTTTGCAACGTGACATAAGCTATTTGAAACAAGCTATGTGATTACTTCCAGCTTCCAGATTGGCATATGACACAGTTTTGATTTGTTGGGTTTAATCATGTTCTTAAAAAAAAAAAAAAGTGAAATGATGATGCTGTTAAGCACATAAACACCGTGCAGCGTCCGTTCAAGGGCAGTTACGTTACCTGCCGTTATCGGGATATTCAGCGTGCGGCACAGGCAGAGATGACGTCGCATGCTTTGTGTTTCTCACCTCATCATTCTCCCATCAACAACCTCTGGGGCACCTGACACCTGCTTTGGAGCAGAGGAAGGAAACACATTGACACACTCACAAGTTTACACACTGGCGCTGAAAGAACATTTGCATTGCATAAAAAAAGCATTCATATCACACAGTTTCTGCACCAACCAACATCATTTTTAGACGTATGCACATATGTTCGTGCCCTGCTATGCCTTTTGCCCCATTTTACAGGGTATTTGAAGTGTGAAATGTCATTTAAAAGCTGCATTGGTGCGTGGAAGACTCTTGGGCCTGTGTTTCATTTCATGCCTGTCACCCAACCTCTCAGTGCTATGTGGCACCTCAGACAGAAATAGCAAGCGTGACGTGTGTTTTGGTGCCAGAAATCTTATCCTGCTGTCTTTAGGAGTATAAATAAAGAGCAGGAAGGGGGTTTTGGCTCCTCTCTCTGTCTCCTTAGCTCTTTATCTTTTAGCTTATTTATCTCCTTTTCTGCCTCCTCAGGTAGAAATGCCTTTAGATTCTGGGTTTCAACTGCTCATCTGGGACATAATTTTGCCCCTCACTCATTTTCTTTTTTAAGTAATTTTATTTAGTGGTTTTTGGGTTCATTTGTGTGTGTCTGTGTGTATTTTGCTTTTTTAGGCACATTACAATAGTTCCCCTTATTATTCCTCTGTCTGGTATCAAAATTACATCTCTCTTCCTGTATCCCTGTTACAGCATTACTCATTGGTCTTCCCGCCTCTGCTTCCAGGTTCTTTGTGTGAGTAAATGACAGCCCGTCTTACAGGTTGGCGCCTCCACATGCTGCAAGATGCTGGCCATCTCCGCTACCCTCATCAGGCCCCCTACTAACTCGACCTCCCACCTGCATAAGCGAGCTTTTAAACAGGAAATCCGCACTAGAAAGTGTGAAAAAGCAGTGTTCTTTGCCATGTACGTCTTCTCCTTCTTCACCCTCCTAGTCCAGCCTGCTCCCCCTTTATCCCTGCCGCCCTGAATGAAAGACACTGCTATCAGACCGACACAGCATGGCAGAGCCTGGCACAACATGCTCTCCACCGGAAAGGCTATTCATGTGAGCAGAAGCAGACACATGTGGGGAGAAAGGAAGAGAACACAGGAGCAGACAGCTGAAGTGTCGCCTTGGCTTACTTGACGTCAGCAACCAAGTTAACATACCCAAGGGGGTTACGCCCACTAAAAGATACTTTTAGTTTTACATCATCACACCTCGGACAGCCTCTACTTTACGCAACTACTTTACGAGTTATGCAACTTTTATTATATGCTATAAAAGTGCAGTCCTGTCCAAACACATTCATTCATGACACATGTACAATGCTGAACTGCCCTTTTCAATGGTTTGCTATTGTGTACATGCGTGTGTGTGCTGAGATCCTGGGAGCAGCCCAGACAAGGCAGCACTTGTACCCCCTTAGAGAATCGAACCTGTGGCAGTGATTGCCAACATTTACATCTATCCTCACCTCTGTTAAGAGAAAACACGTGTATCAGTCTTTCAGACATTTATCCAGACTTGGACTGAGCGTAATCTTGGACTAAAAAGAAAAGGTAAAAGAAAAAAGGTTTTACAGACCAATTTACAACTGGTCTAAATCAATGTCTGGAAAACTGAGTTTATTTTACAGGAGCAACTTATAGTTGTTTCATAGTTAATATTGCTTTATTCAAAAATAAATCCTGCTTGCTTTACAGCATATCACAGTCAGCCACGGTCATGTCATGATGCTCTTTAATGCAAGGTTGAAGACCATACAATAGAGAGAAAACATGAACAATCAGATGACCACATATGAGTAAATGCTTGGTGACAGTGGGAACAAACAACTCCCTTTTAACAGGAAGAAACCTCCCGTAGCACCAGACTCAGGGAGGTGCAGCCATCTGCCACTACCAGTTGATGGCGAAGGTGTAATTAATAAAATTACAGATGTCTTCCTGATGGAACTGAGGCATCAATATTGTTAAAACACCTCTGTTTATCTTGCAGTCTCCAATCAGAACGTGGTTAAAATGATCTATGATATGCATAATTTGCACACACAACTATTTTGCTGTACATGTACTTTTAATGTCAGAGCTCATCTAAAACAGGGATTATCTAGAAGAAATGGTCTTCCATCCCTCTAGGAGGACTGATGATGTTCTATGTGCACATGTGCCGGTTTTAGTTCTTTTGTCCAGTAATTTTTCAGCATCCACAACAAAAAGACCAAGAAACTGGGTCACATAAAAGGAATGTGGTCGTTTTTAATGTTACCTTTCCACAGAACGCATGCCAGGATTTCCGCTGTGGAAAAATGCCTATTACAAGTGTTAAATATATCTCACTGAGTCCCTGGTTGATGACATAATGTTTTCTTAGATGTCTGAAGAATGTGAGAATCTCACATTCCTTCCTGTCACTTCTTAGCCACATCCACCTGTCCTCTGTCCTCTGCTCTCCACCCCTGTCCCGCCTCTCTAAAGCTGGGCTTGGGGAGTCTTCAATGAAATCCCCAGCATGTGTCAGTTGCTCCTGCAACAGACTCAAAATAGTTGACTGTCATTAATTTTGAGTTCATCTCACAAAATTGTGAACAGGAGAGCAGCAGGGCCAAAATAAGTGTAAAGGAGAACAGATCAGCTGAAACTGAGCCGTTTTACAGCCGTTTTCACAAGCTCTCTCATTGCATTATATAGCTGGATTTCTCGTGTTAAAATTTAACAGACAAGAAATGTTTGCATGTCTCAAACAACAGGCATGTCTCTGTCCTCTCATTGGCATCCACCTGCCACTGCACACGTGAGCGCACAGCTGCAGAAACGAGCAGGGTTCGACTGACACCTGTTTTGTTCAGTCTTTTCAGACCTTTTGCGAAATGCTCTTTCAGAGATCTATGCGAACCTGAAATTTCTTGTCACACATTTGTAAATAAAGTTATCTTCTTGTCTCTCAAAGATATTGGGTGATAAGAATTCACACATTTTCAGCAGCTGCTGAACCTGCTCCTCTCGAATCCCTGTATCGGTAACACGTAAAAAATGGATTTCAAAGCTGCTGTACATCTCCCAGGAGTGTTGACAGCCTAAATTATGAATTTGAGGGTCAACTCTGTTAGGCCAGAGGTGTAATTTCAAATTCCACTGCTCCACGCTTCCATTTTGTGCTCCTTTTAACCATATGGCACAAAATGTCCCGTTAGACTGGAGGTGGTGTCACAGTTTGTTCTGCTCTATCTTCGTCCACCTGTCCACACTATCAGTGTGCCTGCATCTGTCCATTGAACCAGCCGTCTCAAATGCTAGATGATGAGTGCAGCAGTACAAGAGGTTGGACCATTAAGGACAGCCAGGGGGGAGCCTAAAGTGTTCTTGAAAATTCCAGAACCCTTCATTAAAATAGAATGGGGCCCAAATATCTCCCCTTTGAAAGACGACCCACGAGGGTCGTCTTTCAAAACAAGAGCGGGGCGCTCTCGTGGGATTAGCTGGTGTTGCTTGGCAGAGGTGACTATAGTGGTCCATTTATCGTGTGACAAATGACCAATTTTAATTTGGTGGTCAGCTGGGAGCGGCAACATGGCTGCAGGACTGGCCTGTGGCCCATTCATGTGCCCATGTTCGCGTCAGATAAATGTTCCTGGACATACACATCACCAAGGAATGTCATCTGTTTTGCAGGTACATGCACCTGGCTGCTGCTGTTGACTGCAGTAATGCATTGGTACAATGTTGTCATGGACTTTTTCCCCTGAAGAAAGATTCTCAACCAAGATTTTATGCTTCATGGCTCTGTCCATTGGCCCCTGATTTTGGTAAAATCGTTCTGTACCATTAGTGGAAAATGACACCAAAGCATGTTTCCAACCCTATGCTTGACTGTGGGGATGGTGATCTTTGGGTCATACTCAGCATTTCTAAAACCAAAGAGCCCAATTTTGATTTCATCTGATCACAGCACTTTCTTTCAAGCTCTTTCTGAATCATTTATTTGCTCACCTAAAAGCAGAGTGACCTTGCAGCCACTGGAAGATTCAGTCTATTGCAGTCTAGTGTATTATTAATGGCATTCTTGGTCACTGTGATCCCGAATGTCATTAGATCATTAACAAGCTACAGGGGAGTTTTAGAGTGTTCTGCCACCTTTCTCGTGATCATTCTCACCCCAGAAGGAACAATCTTGCATGGGAGATGAATTTATTTAAGTTTTATGAACTTATATTGTGTTTATATTGTGTTTCTCTCCCTTGAAATGAAACTTTTTTCATTTCATTTTTCATTTAATTTATTTAGAAAAGGGCAAACTTACAAATTCATTGGATGACCAAATAATTATTTCCCACACTGTATAAACTAGAGAGCAGCTAGATCTCTAAAGAACATTTCTTCCTGTGCAAAAGCTAATATCAGTACCTTAAACTGTCAGCTCAGTACTAACCTGTCTAGTTCTCCCTTTAGCCTTCATTTGGTAGCAAGTAGACACCAAATGGAAAATACAGTGTGCAATCACATTAAACTGTTTTTAGAAATGGAGAAGACTCATAATATAAACTTTACGATCTTCATAGTAATAATGTGATACGTCACTGTTATAAATGGTTCAGTAGCACTGGGCTTAGTGAGGCATGTTACTTGATAGGCTAATGGTGTTAGGTCGATGAGCGTTACAGTAGAAGTGAAGTCATTTTTGGCTCCTGCATGAGTGAGGTACCTTGTCTGTGAATCTCTGCATTATGGTTAGAAATACTGATGACCTACTGTGCATATATGCATAGACACATCATGCACAGCTGCAAGACAGAGGCCACATGCTAATGGTTCTTGTAACAGTCTAAACAGTGTACTAACATCTTTTATTCTCTTACAAAATAAACATTTTAATATTCAATAGAATTTGTATAAGAAAACCTGAGCCTGTATTTAATGGACTCAACCAATCCACCATGTTCAACAAAATAAGGTTAGAAACAATCCCCACAATAACAATGCTCCACTTTGGGCCTCAGGGTGGCGAGAGTGATGAGACTATTTGTGGATGTATTGGAGACAGGGTATGTATTTTATGTAGTGTGAAAAGTTAGGCTACAGAAGGCATTTGACCAGTATATGAGGTTCACGTGAGATCGTTAGAGGGCAGCTACGTGTCTGAAAACATATAGCAGGCTTGTCTCCCGTCTGTCTGCCTGCACTCAGCAATAGCCATATCATATAGTGCATGCCCAGACCAGAAGTAGCCATGACCTCTCATCATAGATGCAATGAGACTCACAGTCAGGTTTTAAAAAAAATAAATTCAGAAAGACATCTTTGTTTCTATGTCAACATCATGTCTGCTCTTCTTCATTTGTCCTTCATGCTATTTTCACGCTAATGTCACATCTCATCTTCCGCCCCAGCAGATGTTCCATCTAAACACAGTCTCTGTTTCTGTGTAAAAGCAAAAGAGCACAATGTAATATCCACGTTATTATTCATGTGCATCACATTAGTTGTTCAGTGATTATATTTATGATGTTTTGACTGTTGCACAACAACATATACAAAAATATATCAGTCAGAAAAGAATACACTGCTACAGTGGTGAGGTAATGCAAGTTTTTTTTAAGTACTTGACAGAGTTTAGCCTTCATGTGTAAATGAATGGAACACACACAAGACAAGTATCAGCTGTGTTCAGGTATAGATCTCCAAAAAATTGAAAGCTACTGAAATCAATATTTTCATAGAAACAATAGATCAAATTGCATGTAATGTAAATGCAACTGGTTGTGGTGACAAGCACCCATAGATATACTCCTGAGCTTGCGGAGCCTCTCGGTTCCAAGCAGGCGTTGTGTTTCAGTTATGTGGAAAACTGATTTACTGTATTGGTTTGGTTGTCGGCTACAGCTGGAAGGTATTTTTAGAGAACAAGAAAATCATAAAACTCACCATAAACTACCTTCTCAGCAACACGTGATACTTTGGTGAATACTATTTTTTGCAATACACATAAAAGGGAAAAGAAAAGGAAATATACTGACCTCAGAAGGTGGTAAGGCCCAGTCTACCCATCAATCTGTCAATGTTACGCAGTATTTAAAGCTTTAATTTTGGGGGGTACATCTCTTGGCACCACAGGATTCAGGCACACTTTCTTGATATGCACTCAACTGTAGTGTTGTAGTGAGGCTCACTGCTATATTGATAACTGCACTGTTGCACTCAGGTCATTTCTTTCAGAAACTCTTTAGCTGGATCCCTGCACATTTTGCTGAACTGCACCTCCACAGCTTGAAGATTATTGGTGATGCAACTCCTGGCAAAAATTTGCAGTCACCACAATTGGAGGATGTTCAGTCAAGATAGCGATATTAAAAATTAGTACTTTAGCTCAGGTTGAGCGGTTTGTAGGAATGTTAGAGAGGCATCCTGAGATGGTTTGGACAGTGGATATACTGGGCAAAGGATGATGAAAAGATTCATGGATGCAGTGAAGGAGGACACGCAGAAGGTCGGTGTGACAGAATAGGAAGCTAGGAATGGGGTGACATGGAGGTAGATGATATGTGAACAACTATTATATATAATTATTTTAATTAATGGAATATTTCTGTCCAGATCCAAAGTTAAACCATTATCAACAAAACCAGAAAAACATCAAAGCCTGACATCCCTGGTTGACGTATGGGCTTTACTAATAAAAGCAATTTTCTCAATCAAACCGAGTCCAACTTTCTCAAAGAGCAGTTGATGGATAAACTTGGAGCCAGAATGGATGTTTTTGGGGTTTTTTAATCAGATTAAAATCTTCAGCCAATACGAATTTATGATTAACTTCTGAACATTCACAGGCCATGCTTCATTTTCATTGTTTTCTGGTTTTCATTTGATCACATTTCTTACAGTTCTGTCAAAACGCCAATGTTTCATGAAGTCAGAATGTCCAGCATTTGAATACAAAAATGTTTTTGTCATATTGGCTTTGTTTATTTCATAAAGTCAAACAGCTAAATGAACATCCTCTAAGTGTGGCGATTCCATATTTTTCTTGTATTTCTTTAGTGCTAAGCATTGCCAGAAACAGAATGGAGCCTGCCAACACATATGAATGGCAAGTCATTTGTATTCCAATCAGGGTATCCTCTATCTGGCTTATTTGCCATAAAGGCCCGTATGATGGTGGTTATCTATGAGCAGGTTTTCCTGTCTCTGCAGAGGACTCCTGAAGCCCTTTTAGAGTGACAGCTAGTTCTTGCTCACCTCCTGAAACAAAACACACCTTACATAGTCACTTATCATGGTCAGAAGTTTGTTTTGTTTAACTGTTAACATGACTAAAAACTACAAACTGAGTGTTAAGTTTTTACCCATTTACAACTCGATAAAGTATACAAAATTGTGTTTGAATGCTTTCTAAAACTGCTGAAAGAATGAAGATGTTCTTTTTTTCAAAAACAAAACAAAATTGCATTCACTTATTTTCCAGGCTGCAGATGAAAATTATTTTACCCAGGAACAGAAACACGACATCTGGCCACCATCGCCACTGACTAAAGAGTGCACACAGCTTTGTGAAAGCTCTGAAAAGACACAGACAAAGTCTGGCCCACAGAGCCATGTTTCTAATTCAAGTCACAGTCCAACTGCACGCATCAAGCCTGCAGTTTTCTTCACTTGGCAAATGCTGCAGCTCAGCGGCTTTGGTGGGGTTTCAGAGCATCATAAATAAATCCAAAGGGCAGAAGGGTCCGGAGCCCAGTGTTTAAGTCACAGCCTTTAGTGATGCATACAGACTAATGCGTCAAACCAAAGCAAATGTGAGCAAGACTTTGATGGAGATACAGTGGGAGTGCAGTGGTGTTAACTGTTAGTCTGTTTGTACCTTTTAAAGGCTGTGAATAAGTTGATGTTTTGGATTGGATCAGCTCCATTTTACTGAAAAATGTGCAGAGAACCCAGAATTTATACAAATAAATTTACATGTTGCTCATGGATTATAGAAAAGGCAGTAATGATTTTAAACACACAAACTGAATATTTCTGTCCACTTAAGATTCGTAATCATTTAAGAACAAATAAATGTTAAATAAAAACTCAAGTATTCACTTTGACACAAACTGCAGCTGAATTCAGCAACTTTCCAGTACAATGTATGCTTGAGTTAGTAATTCCAATGTTAAAAATGTTATTATTCACAATAGGCACAAAAATACTCTTAGTTGCATCACGGGCAAGGTTTCAACCACCCAGTCTGTATGGAGCTGCTTAAGGGTTTCAGAAATCTGAGCAACACCTCCATCTTGTGGACTCTTGAAACATTAAATCCAGGACACTCCTTGCAAGCAAGTCCATGGATCAGAGCTTCCAGTCATCCCACAATCCTCTAATGCACTGAATTACATATTCATCCATCATAAATGAAAATCAACACACCCCATTATGTGACTTTAAATCACAGATAAACAATTTTAATAACTTGACAAAAACACCACAAGGGAAACATTCAGACTTCAGTAAGACAGGTACAGCAAAAACTTAAAAGCTGAAGCAAGAACATGGGGAGGGAAGGGGTCGTGAGGGTGACAGAGCTTGTGAGGACAGTGTGAGCTCATTCAAGTACACGTCAATGCCAAAGCTTTGATAGTAGCCCTGTGACAAGAAATAGAAATCCAAATGTGTCTCTCTACATATATAACCCAACACTTTCCAGTGGTTCTGCCAATAGCTTTTCAACACCCAACAGTGCTCACAACAAAAGAAAAAACACATCATTATTAAATAAGACTATCACACCAAACCAGGGGGGGAAATGGCCTCCCTCCTCTAATACACACACGCGCGCACGCGCACACACACACAATCTCAAATTTAAATAGCTAATAATTAGATCCTGATTAAGCTTTAAAAATAAAAAAAACCTAATCATCACAGCAAGGAAGCAGTTTCAATCCTCTGTAACTTTTGCTACATTTTAGGCTTGATTTTTAAACCATCACTCTAAAAATGGAGAAAAGAGGAAAAAACATTTAGATATACATAAATCAGCCACATTAACAATGAGCTCATAAAATTGGTAAATAGAGAATCACTGAATTTCAAAAGGGCTGTATTACACTGTCACATCTTATGATAAGGCAGTGAGCTTATGGTAGTTTATAGACTGGATAGCTTTCTAAAGCACGTCACTTTTTTGTTTTAGGAACAAGCCTGCTGTTGCATAACCACTGAGCCATGAACTGCAAACTGTTTACGACTATAACAACGACCTTAAAAAAAAATTATATTCCTTTCTAAGGTTTTAGTTGTTTCTGCTCATGAGAGAGTACAACAAAGGTAACATGAAACATCAACCTATATCAGAGGTGTTATGATGATGTTAGCTATTACATTATCCCACACGTAGCAATTTCATATAATGTCTATGTAAAAATGTTAATTTGCTTCAGGTGACATGAACTGGGGAAAGTATGCAAGTCTGCAAGCTAAATTACTTGCATTACAACTTCAGTGGAAATTTTGCTAAGAGTCATAAAATGGATTCTCTAAACTCTCTCAAAACTGGAGGACCTGATTCCAGCTACTGCCTGTAATCCTTCTTCTCGCTTTTACTACTCTCTATATTTTCATGAATTTGGTCTGAACACAGCTCAACAGACACAGGGCCACCGACAGAATGAAGTTTACATTAAAGTGGAGGGAGAATTTTAATTATTCCAACAATAATTTCAGGATAATGTTTGGCACATCAGTCAACAGGTTAATCACCCAGTGACACAGGCAACAACACATTCAAAAGGTATTGCTCTATCCATGGGATCTTTTAAAGATGCATACTGGTTTTTAAACTTTTTTGCTGAACTGATGAGAGTTTGAGAACTTTTCAAATGTTCCAGTCACACTTCTGTCACAGTGCACTGCCCATCAGGACTACGTGAACGGAGACTGAGTGTAGCACTAGAAGGCCTGCCCCTTGGAGGGACTCTGGTTGGCTGGATCTCTCTTAGCGGCCTCTGCCTATGTCTTCTTCGTGCCACTGATTCTTCTCGATCTCTCTCGCACTTCTTCTCGTCCTCACTCTCACTGTTGCCAGATGCAGATTCATACATCTGAAGCTTGTCATCTCCTTCCACCTCTTCACCCTCAGGCTGGCTGATTAGAAGCTGAGAAAAAGATGCCTCCAGGGTCGAAGGTGACAGAGGACTGGTGAGATGATGACGCCCCAGGAGTGTTTGAGGTCTAACAGGGGGACAAGACACAATAACCGGAAAGGAAGACTGCGATTGGCCAGCAGAGTCCGATCCATGAGCTGAGCTGACACGCTCTGTTGCTGCCGGAGCAATGACAGGTAAAGCAGGAACAGGGGTAGGTTCAGGGTCTAACCTTAATCCCGCCACCCCCTTTTTAGGAATATCTAGAATGTCCCTCTTTATCTTGCGCCTGCGACCATGCTCATTTCTGCGGTACTGGACCATGTTTTCCAGATCAGCCACATAAAGAAACCCCGCAATCAGCATCTCTGTGCTCTTTCTGCCCTTGGCGAAGGCCTCCTCTAGCTCTCGGCTTGTCCTCTCATCGTACTGCCACCAACCGTTGCGTCCTTCATAGTACCATGCATAGTCTCCGCAGGATTCACCTCCTACTCCCCCGCTTCGGCTCAACCCAGAAGCCGCTGCCTTCAGTTCTTCAGGTGACAGGAGAACAGGCCGCTCCAGGAAGTCCTCAGGGATTTCCTGTCGGCAGAGAGCACAGCGCTTGCTATGCCAGGAGGCACCTTTCACGCACAGGAAGCAGAAGACATGGCAGCACGGGAGGCGTACAGGATGGACGCAGCTCTGCAGGCAGATGGCACACTCCGGGGTAGTGCTGGTGGAGGCAGCATCCCCCACTTCCTCAATGAGCTTGGAAGGTCGCAGGGCGTTTGCTGAGAGGTCCACTTCTCCACAGCCTGCCATGCTGCAGGGAGAGAGTCACAGCACAGCAAATGGGACATGCATGCTACAAGCTAAACAGATTTAGTGACTCACTGACAAAAACATGGGAATGCAGCCCAAGTTAGCATACACTGCACTGCTCTGCTGACACTTCTGGGAACGCCCTCGTTCGCATATAGCACAAAACTGTTTTCAGGGCAAATATCCCCCTTTGAACATTACTTCCCAAATAACTGTAGCTTTGAAAGCCTAAATATTACAAACAACAGACAGGCCAGCATACTTCTCGTGACTTTATCGGTCTGCAAATAGAACAACAAAGGCCTCTCTGTTTGGCAGAGCTAATGTAGCCACCCAGCTAGGCTACTGTTGTGCTAACGTTAGCTTTTCAGCCCCAAGTTGTATAAACAGATATTAAACTACTTGTCATAATGTTAAACTCTGGCATTGCTTTTGTGGCTGTAACCAATCTACAGTCGAATAAGTTAAATCATTCATTCAGCCAAAGATGGCCTGCTAGCTCCAGCAGTGCATGTAGCTAGCCTGCTAGCTGTCAGTGTGTCTCCGGGCTGCTAAAGTGGCCTATAAATACACTCACCTGAACTCGGGATACCTCGAGAAGCGTCCTCAGCTGAAGGCCAGGTTGAGATATTTCCACAGCTGCATTTATATTTGGTTATGAAGTTATGTATGACAGGAAACGACTGTGTTGCTACGTTAGTTGAGCTCTGTGCCCTGCCCAGCTAACTTCAGTACTGCTGGATGTGCTGCAAACACTTTCCAGCGGTGATACATATGTTGTGTAGATCTGGTGTGTGTGGCTGCACAAAGTAGGTAAAAAAGGAGTGTATTTCACAGTAAAAGGAGGGCTTCATTAAACCTGTTATGGTTTAGTATGTTGTACACCATAAAAAAGAACTAACTTTATTTAATTTTTTAAAATAACTGCGATTTACTTAAGAAAAACAAATAATAAACCGTAAAAAAAACAAACATTTGTCCTACTCAGGTATAATATTTTCACTTTTAATTAGACATTGTAGTTACTGTGTGTTGTGCTTGGCGCAACCCTGTTACCAGAACTCTAAAAAACTGAACCCAGAGTTAAAAAACTATTGTTTGATAAATTCTTACTCATCAAGTTAAA
Organism: Rhamphochromis longiceps; assembly: GCF_057381845.1. NCBI lineage: Eukaryota > Metazoa > Chordata > Actinopteri > Cichliformes > Cichlidae > Rhamphochromis > Rhamphochromis longiceps. The sequence continues at coordinate 7,163,117 of NC_140571.1, read as the reverse complement.
GATATACATGGTCATACTGAATACTCATTCCCTATGGTGTTAACACCCAGCTCAAACACATTTTTAAAGAAATAATCAAAAAAGTAATTTGCATATATGCCTTTAAATTTGCATAATATTTGCTACAGCTTTTGTCTTAAAAATGTCTTTATTTAGGTTTACCAGGCAAAGAAAAAAAATCACACTAATGAAGCCTCAAAAAGTCATGTCTCAAATATAATGCACTTGGCATCAAGGGGTTAAAATATGTTGAAAAAAAAGTTACAAATAAATATGTTTAGAAAAAGGTTTAACATGGTTCACATTTTGTCTGAGGTCAAATGTCATTTATACAACAAGTGCATGTTTTAATATTTTGTGCAGGGATTAGTTTCACATTTATCAGTGGCACAGAAAATGTCCTGCAGCAGTAGAATGGCAGTGATTCTATAACATTTTCATGCAGTTGCTACATCTGGTGATTATATTTGCTATATTATTTAGCAAATACAATCAAATTATCTGAACTTTATTATCTGTGTTAACAGTTCAGTAGGAAAGCGGTGAAATTTTTGCACAGGAATGAGAGATAGACACACAGGATGACAAAATTACAAACTGTAAATATAAACCAATCAGCAGCAACATTAGGATTAAAACCACTGGCATAATAGAAGATCCTTAGGGTCATGTTTGAGTCTCTTTTGTTGTCAGGGAGATCCATGGCGGGTGGGAGTTGGTGTTGGTTTTGTGGCTTATCTCAGTGCATGGAGAACCTTGAAGTGTTTAAGGAATCCACAGCACTGGTGCATCTTTTTGTATGCATTAAACATTTTGCATTTCTCAGCCATTTTGAGCTTCTAACAAGCACAAACACAAAGTTTTCATCATTAAATGTGAAAGTATAATTTGCCCCATACTTGCCCCAGGCTCTTGTGTTGATTTTAGTCCCCAAAAGAGTAGTGTTCGAGTGAGGCATAAACTGAAGCACAGATGAACCTTGGAAATTAATAGCTAACATACAAGCATGTCCAGATGAAGATGTACACAAGCACTTTAATAAAGTTAGTCATATCCATCAACTTCAGTCATAACTGTCGGGCTGTATAGAAAAATCTGGCTTCTTTTAGATGAAAGAGTTTCTACTTGTTTTTAAATTAGAAGACATTAGTGCATAAATTCAACAACGGATGCTAAAGATGGAGCTGCAAGGCAGGAGGGGAAAATGTGCACACCTCATGTGCACATCTATGCAGAACATTTAAAAAGGAAATACATTGATGAACTTTCATGGTGCTATCACTTACTTTGTTTTTCTCTACCCTTTCCAGCTTTTGTTTGTTTGTTTATTTACTGTGTGTTATTTATGCTTTAAGGGCTGATTTATAGAACATTTCTATCCCAAAATTGTGGAAAAGTGATTAATTTCTTATGGTATCTTGTAATTGTTTGTTTACTTGCTTGCTTGCTTCTTTATTGGAAATGTATGCACATTTGTGCGTTTTTACACATAAGATACCTCATTTGTAGAGGTAAAAAGAATAGTTAAAATTAAAAGAAAAACAGAAAAACTGTAATATAAAAACAAACAAACAAACCAAACAGATTTTTTTTTGTGACAGGTGAACACACCTATCAGGACATACTTTTCTACATACATTTACAAATGTATGTATAAATATATATCTCCATATCTAGGGTAATATAACAAAGATAATAAAACATGATAAATTAACATGTCTTTTGCCTCATACATGAACAAAGTTGGTTATAATTAAGTTTATGTAAATGAGGCAAAATAAGTAGCCCCATATTTGGAGTATAAATCAGCCCATTCCAACTCATTTTTTCAATTCCCACCCCTGACTCTTGGTTGTTGGGTGTTATGTAGATGACTTTGAACCCCCTCCCCCGCTACATCTGCTGTCAGGGTGCCGGTTGAGCAAACATGACACTCTTTTCATTAGTAACTTAGCAGATACTGTAAAAGAACAATCAGGCACTTTTACGACTTCAACCTTTTGGCTCACTATGAGGAACCCTGTAGTGACGTGGAACCAGTAGGATATCACTTCATCACACTAACACATGTAGTGTGAAGAAGTGAGGAATTTGAAGAATCATGGGATATAATGGGAGAACAAAACAGATTCGAGAGAGCTCATCTGCACACATACAGCTTTTTAAAACCTTATTTTGGGATCAAGTCAGCAAACTTAATCAGGTCTTATCAGGACTGACTGGTGATTATGTATATGCAGGTTTGATGAATCACTGGCCACTGAAATTTAACTACATTTAGGTAGGGAGTGATTTAATTTGGCTTCCAAATGAATGCCCAAATAACTGCCTGCAGGCATTTCAATGTGGACTTTCTAAAAGAATTTGATCCCAAATGTTTTCAGATAAGAATAACAATTATTTTCTATATTTTAAGTTGTCATACATAAATTAGGCAGTGTAAAATTCATGAATGTTTAATACAGAACAATGAAAGGACAGTGTTTACTTGCACGGAAATACAATTTAAAAAAAAAACTCAAAAAAGGAATTTCAGATCAAAACAAGACATTAAAAATATGAAAGAATATTGCCACTGCCTTCCAAAATAATCTTTATAATGCTCTTCACCGTCTTCATCATCCTCTCGCCTTTTTCAATACTTTCTGTAAAGAAAGAACGGAAATATTTTAGAGTGAGCTCAATTTGACACAACACTGAAATTTCTAACTTCTGTACAGTACGTTTAAAATATCTTTAATAATATGAAGAAGAAGTGCCAGCATACTGAGGGAATAAAATTATGTCTGTTTTATGTAGTTTCAATTACAATGATTAAAAGAAAAACTTCGTAATGTAACAAGATGATAGCTGTTATTATTTTACAGTAGCAGAAACTACCTAGCGTGGAGCAATTCTTTAAAAGTCTTTGAAATGTTAACATGTGATTTGATTGTGTGTGCAGAGAAATAATGTTTGTTTGTTTATTTTAATATTAAATAATGTGTATTTTCTGCTGTAAGGGCTGATTTATGTATATAAGTTATTCAATCAAGACCCCTCCAATAAGGGAAAAAAACGTAGTTTACTCTTTTACATTTAGTGCTTTACAGTTATATACAGTGATGGAAATATTGAAAATAATTCAATCTCTAATTTTAAGGTTGTTTAGTTAAACGGAGAGACAGAACCAAACGATTAATCGGGAATCAATAGATTAACTAATGATTTACTAATGAATAGTAAATCTCTAATCACTGGTTGGTTACATGATTGTGTTGTTAATGCAGTTATGTGAACATAAACCGACCTTGGAGACTGCCCTGACGTGCTGAGCTCTGATCGTCGCAGATTTCTCCTCAAACGCTTTGGCCTTCGCCTCTTCAGCCAGGCTGTTCAGGAACAGCAGTGTCAGCAGTTCGATCTGAGCACACAGGAGCAAAAACCAGCTGTTATTTAGCGTCGCTCATCTACCGGTCAGCTGCGGACAAAGCGATAGCCTACCATCGCCTCTGACGCCGGCCTCACGTTTATGTTGCCCTTCGCCTTCGTTTTAATTGTACTTTTCAGTCTGGGCGCTTTGTTCAACATGTCGATGAAGTTTCTCTGTGAAACAAGAAAGGAACACCCCACGAAAAACGTTTGTTTACGTTTTCTAATCTCCCGCTTTGTTGACTTCCGGTGTAGATTCTTCTTCGTGGTCTTATAAGCCGTTTGCCTCCTTGCTTGTTTCATCCGCGCCATCTAGAGTTTTGTACTCATTACTGCGCAAAGCAGTAAATGCTTTCTCACCTTGTATTAACATACCAAAACATAAATAAATAAATAAATAAATAAATAAATAAATAAATAAATAAATAAATAAATAAATAAATAAATAAATAAAAATGCAGAAGATTTAAGGCAAACATGACAAAATATTAGGGTTGAAACTTAGATAAAAGTAAAAGTAACATGCACATGCAGGAAATCTTATAATTTGATGTTCACCTGTCACAATTTTTTTACCTCTACAAATTAGGTATCTTCTGTGTAAAAGCGCACAAATGTGGATACATTCTGAATAAAGAATCGATCAAGCAAGCAAGCAAACAAACAATTAAAAGATATCATAAGAAATGAATCACTTTTCCACCAATTTTGGGATACAAATCAGCCCTTACAGCATAAGTAGCACATTATTTAACAGTAAATAAACAAACAAACAAAAGATGGAAAGGGTAAAGAAAAACAAACTAAGTGATAGCACTTTGAAGGTTCATCAATGTATTTCCTTTTTTAAAATGTTCTGCATAGATGTGCAGATGACATTATATAATATCCATAAATCTGCATAAACTCCTAAAACACAAACTGCAGGATTTTAAAGACCTGAATGTGTATTTTGAGGACAGGAGGAGAGGCAGTGCTTCCTGAATAAACAGATACAAGTGTGTCCTTCGACTCGGTATCTTTACGTTGTGTATGCTGCCATCCAGCGGCTGCTTTGCGCTATTACATCAGCAAACTCAGTCTTTCTGTATCCGGGTCGGCGGATCATGATGGCGGCTACCGCGGACAAAACAGCCGGCATGAGTAAAATGCTGCAGTTTATGAAACTTATCGGACAATTGAAAGTGAGTTATTATAGAAAGAGAACCAAGACACCTCTATGTTGTTATTGTAGATGTGTACATGTGATATGTTCCTGCAGCTTCGTGTGTTTTTTGCCACCAAACCTTTAGTGTACAGTATTTCCCCACAACGGAAAGCCAGAAAAATCTATCACCAGAAGCCAGAGATATATTATCTTTTAGGTCTGCTTACCCGCTTTACCTGCAAAAACAAACAAACAAAAAACTTAAAACTATTCCTACTTGCACTCACGACGAGTTATCAAACACAGTGAAGTCAGTATCTGCACACAGAGTGTCCCCCAAAAAACCCCTGATGAACCAGTTATGAGACAGATATCTGCATGTGTGTCACTGATGGCTGATATTACTCGCAGAGGGTGCCGCGGACCGGCTGGGTGTACAGGAATGTGAAGAAGCCGGAGAGTGTGTCCGACCACATGTACCGCATGGCCATGATGTCTCTGACCATCACTGACCCCACAGTGGACAGGGACAGGTGGGTCCCATACACCTGAAAATCAGTTTTTACACCATTATCTAAAAGGAAAGCTGAAAAACATATAAATGTTCCTCTTTTTATGTGCTCTGGGTCTCTTCCTGTTAAAAGGGACTTCTTCCTTTCCGACATGGCGACGGCTGTCGCCATGTACTTGCTCATAGGAGATCACAAGGAATTGCTCTTTCATATTGCAAGGTTTTTAGCTTGCAGTATAAAGGACCTTGACTGTTGTTGTGAACTCTTGTGTCTCCAGGTGCATAAAGCTGGCTCTGGTTCACGACATGGCAGAGTGCATTGTGGGAGACATCGCGCCATCAGATAACATCAGCAAAGCAGAGAAACACAGGAGAGAAGAGGCAAGCGACTTCATCATAAAGGAGGCAAATACTAAACTTGGCTGTAGTTGTAACTTCTCCTTGCCTTTCAGGAAGCGATGAAGCAACTAACGAGTCTTCTTCCGGAGGCTCTCAGACAGGAAATCTACACACTGTGGGAAGTACGTCTCTGCAAACATGGCATTTGTTGCTTCCTGGCCATGTGCTTTATAATCGGGATGCTTTGTCCTTGTGCAGGAATATGAAACTCAGAGCAGCGCAGAGGCCCGGCTGGTGAAACAGTTTGACCAGCTGGAGATGATCCTGCAGGCGCACGAGTATGAGGAGCTGGAGGGAACACCAGGAAGACTGCAGGAGTTCTTTGACTCCACAGCCGGTACGTCTCCAGCACGTCTATCGTAGCATTTACCCATTTTTCTACTCGCTCTGATCTTGCTGGGCTGTCTTTAGGTCGTTTCCACCACCCGGACGTTCTCCAGTTGGTCAGCTCTATGAACAAAGAGCGAGAAAGTCACATGACCAACACAGATGGCAGAAAGACGTCTGAGCCATCGCAGGCTGCTGATTCGGTGCCTGAAAAAGACCACACAACGTCACACGCTTCCTGACTGTAACACGCACACAGTGAACAGGACTTCTCAGGTAGACAGAGATGCTGGATTCAGACAAACAGTCTGTACAGGGACGCACAAGCTGTAATATTGTTTTTGTTTTTTTTGTCTAAATCACACCAGTTCATTGTTTTAGTCATTGTTTTATATGTTTTCAGTTTACACACATTATTGCGTATTTTAAACCAAGACAAAGTTAAAGCAAAGACTGAAGATTTGAAGTAGCAAATGACTTTTAAGGAACCGCTACGTTTACATATTATCTAGTAACGCCATTTCTTGATCTTGTATTTGTGACAGCTTGTGTTTTTCAGTTATTTGATATACATGTACATCTTTAGTGTTTGATACTTGAATGTGAATCAGGTATGAATCTAAAAAAGATGCGCTCACACTTGGCTCCTGAAAGTAAACTTAGAGGCTTCAAAACCCAAGTTTGGCATCACATTTATAACTGTGGCGAGGGCTCTCATCTTAACTAATTTGGTGCTTTAAACTTTTCACCTGTGCTGGTGTGATTAGATCTGTGATTGGCTGAACAAATAAGGTGGTGGAGTAGGTCTGATATCAGTTATTGTCAAAGATTCCTTCAGACTGATCTCAGTCGTTCTGCATTTTTAAATTAGACAGAAATTATCTGCAAACCTTCCACAGTCTCTGAGACGGACTGGCGGATGCGACTGTTTGCAGACAGCTTGCCTCCTAAAAGCTGACGTGTGCAATCATCGTGCAATCAAGCAGTTGCGTGTATGCAACACCTTCAAGCTTTGAGCAAGCATTTAATCACCTCAAGCTGCAGCTGGTTTAAGAAAATGAAAAAATCAATACCAGACACTGATTTCTTTATAGATGGAAGGAGGTTGTGGTCTTATTTTTATTCATGACTGAGCTCTTGGCTTGCTCTGAATTAGAAGGTAGCTTTGTCGAGCTAAGTGTGTCCAGTGATTTTCTTTTGAGCTGATTTAATATCAGTTTGCTCACCAAACGTTGTCTCGTTACGATTGTGCACAACAACACATGAATTGAGCTGTGGTTTGGGTAAGGCCTTGAAGGGGACTGGCGGCGGCTCCCGGGCCTGGCAGATCCTGGCAGATCCTGGCAGAAGTGAAAGAATTGAAAAATGGCAGGTAGGATGGGGCATGAAAACAGCTTGCAGAACTGGGTGATCATATATAGATAAGAACAGGAAGTGGCGTGTTTAGAGACGTGGTCCTGGTTCTGAAATTCAGATACTTTAATGCAACAGTGTCGCTGCACCATTACATTGTAGTCCATAAATGATAGGTGTGTTTTAGAAACAATGCTGCAGATAAACGATTATTTTAGTATTCTGCAGGTATTAATGTTTGTTCTGTTTTCCTCATGCTTTTCCAGAGTGCTGTTGAAACTATAGAGTGACATCAGGTTTGGTTCAAACAATCTTTATTATACATACTAAAGTCATAAAAACAGTTATTGATCATTCACATACAGTGTTATTGTACATGATGGTCACAGTTATGTCTTTGTGTTTATGCTGTAAAGACATTTATTACATAAAAGGTTTATTGAAATCAATTTTCCAAAGACAGAACAGAACGAGTTATTTTTAGTGAGTCTGTTTCTGTTTATGGATTTTATTGAATGTATTTCAAGGGCCAAGCATCTTCTCATGGGAGAGGACCAAAAACAAAAGTTTAACACATGGAAGAGAAAGTAAAAACTACAAAACACAAACGATTATTTACTGCAAATAATACAAAGACAAAGTAATGAGTTTGCCACACAGAGCAGATTTGAATAGTTGCAAAGATCATTCTCATCGTTTACGGCACCAACATTTTAGTTATAGTGACACTGAATTCAATTTTTCAGCGTTAAAATGTTCGTTAAAATCTGAGCTCATGTAGTTTCACTACATGCGTAACAGCATTCGCTGGATTAATGCGTCACATTTACAGCCAAGAATTGTGCTCCCGATGATACATCATGTCGCACTGATGCTTTTTCACATATACACCACTGCTTCCTGTAGTTGCTCTCACAGTTTGCATTTAGATATTCAAACAGACCCCAGCTGCAACTCCCAGCTGACTGCTGGCTGCGCCTCCCCAACCCCATGTGTATATCAGTACACTGAGTATATATCGTGAAATGCCGACGACAAAATGTTTTTAGATGCCACAGTGAAACCCGAGGAGCTAGATCTTCTGTAGTAGTGTAAAATCCTTTATACAAATGTCACCCAGGATGTTCAGGTTGATCGGTCACATTTTTACAGCATTAAGTAATAAAATTACTTAATTTTTTAAATCACAAACATATTTCTAGTAAAGATGTGAAACAGCAGTTTTCTGCTGTCCTAATAAAGAAAGGTAGCTGTTTTAAAACTCTCATACTGATGCGGTGTTGAACATCTACTGTCACTTTTTCCACTTGTCTTAAATTTACACATCTCACGGAGGAATCGGCCTTTTGTTTTGTGTCTGGGGAAACCCAGCTGTGATCTGACAGCCGAGTGAACTACATGAGCACAAATGTGCCAAATAGAAGAAGAAGAAAGTACCAGCTCGATATGCGGGGTTTAGGTTCAGTCTGTCTCCTGAAGTTGATGTGTAATCAGCTCAGACTCGTTTCATGTCGTGTTTCAGGTCATTTAAGGCCTATCTGCTAGCTGCTCCTCCCCAACCCCATCTCATCAACATCTGTGGTGTAACGTGGTTAGGAAACCTCTGGAGGACAGATGGCATTCATCAAATCCACTAAAAACCCTTCAACACTATAAATAGAAGGAAAACATTATAGGCTCCTTGCTCTCATTAGTCCCCGTATCATATGAGGTTTAGAGTTGATCTTTTAAAATAAAAGAAGACGACTGCAGCCTTAGGGGTCATTTTGGGTAAATGTAATTATTTAGGTTTTAAGACAATCTGTATTCTGCAAAAGCGCCTTGACACTAAGGATCAAAAGGTGTTGTGCACTGTTTCAGTCAGAGCTTTGAGTTAAAGTGCTGCGACACATCGGCAGCGGAGTTCCCGTTTAAGCCCTGGCTCGTGGTCCGGGTGGAGCCTTAACACTGCCTCTCAGAGCTGTCCATCAAGTTGTTGGTGGGCGTGTCCTGTGAGCTGGCGTGCGCTGCGGATGACAGGACGTCCTCAAAGCTGCCCCCACTCCCGGTGCCGCCAACCTTTGTCTGGGACAAGAAACAAAGGCACAAAAGTGTCACTGAAGCTGTCGTTCTTGTTCTGTGGTGCTACAGAGTCGACTCAAGGTGGCAGACTTTTACAAAGACTGAAGCTGTCGGGCATTTGTAGGGCGTGTACATGGAAACAGGAGTCATTTCACCAGCTTTTGTTCCAACTTTGCTGACCACCACAGCAGATTTCAAATCAAATAATCAACATGTGATTAAAGTACAGATATTCAACTTTGATTCAAAATGCCATTAACTGTTTAAGAATTTACATTTTCAGAGGCTCATAAAGTAACTGGACAAACTAACAAATTTGTATAACCCGTGAACATCACCACATCCTGGATAACTTTGAGATGCTCTGGTGGGCCTTTACACTTTGAAACTTCAGCTATTGTGTCTGCTTTGTTTGTCATTAAATAAGGGAACACGAGTCACCTGATTACAGAACCGCTTGTCAGTGAATTTTCCAGTTACTTTTCAGCCACTGTTTGTAATTCATGAACCGTTAATGCAGCTGTTTTGTAAAGCCTCTTGAATTAAAGCTGAAAGTCTGCACTTCAATCACAGCTTTATTGTTTGATTTAAAATCCTCTGTGATGGTGTACAGCGGAAAAAATACAAAAATTGTGTCTTAGGCCAAGAAATCATGTACCAAACTGATCATTTACATCACATTTAAAGCATCCATACATGAATGAGTGAAAATGTGCTTTCAGTCAATTTGAAAACCAAAACTCTTAATATAAACCTCTCTGGTGATCTAGTTGGGTAAAAACAGGGTCAGTTTCACAGCTTACTAACCCATAAATGTTGCTTCCTAGTACACTCCTCTGGACTCTTAGGACTTGTTTTGGTATCACTATAAATGTCAGTAATCAGTGGGTTCCCTGTCAGAGTGTAGGCTCATAATTACACACTAATTATAGTACTTTGTTTTATGCGTCAGTACTTAGAAGCTGCAACCTGACCAGCTTCTTTATGTGCAGCGTTCACATGAAATAGTTTTTAGTTTATCTTGAAAAACATTCAAAAGTGCCCCTAAATGCCTCGGATTAAGTGAGACTACTTTTAAGGCAAACACACTCTGTTTGAGGCTTTTCACATGTTATCACTTTATAATGCTAAATCTCTCTCTCACACACACACATGGTTACCTTGATAGTGGAAACTGTGTTCTCAACTTTCTCTTCAAAAGACCTGAAGCTGGGAGAGTTTCTGTGAAAAAGGGAGGGAAAGATTATTAAAAAATAAACCACATTTTGCTGTCTTATCACATGAGCACACAATTATTTGTGAAATCCTCTTCTGAAATAGAAGAAGCTACTTTTGGCAGCGCCCTTATTCAAAAAGGGGTCATGTTTGATTTGTAAAATATTCTGAAATAACACAATGGGGGTTTTTTGGTACTGCAACACAAAAAAGTCAAAATGACCTGAAGAAGTGAGCATGTGGAAAAAAACACACCAGGTATTTTTCCAGGTGTGTCAGGGTCAGAGTGCCTTTAACTAAATACAAAGCAGTGCAAGCGTTGCATTAACTCCTAAAGACTGCACAGGATTTTTTTGTGTTAATACACAAAAACTTCAAATTTTAAATGATCATCTCACATATAAACATCTCTCTCTCACTCACACACACACAAAGACACGCACAAAAGCACAGAGTGGTTACCTCATAGCGGGCATGCTCATAGAGTGTTTGATAGAGTAACTGTCCCCGGAGAGCGTGGTGAGAGAAGAGTTAATGATTAACACAGGTTACACGCACTCACCAAACCAGAAACAAAGCCAAGAGTCAGAGCAGTGCTTAGCTGTTCTGTCCTGATGCTGTGCATGTGCAGAGTGTGACAGAGGATTACGTACAGGAAAGCAGTTACATGTCAAAAGATATGCAAGCAAGGAATTAGCAGCAGCCACTCCAGAGTTTCTCGTGTATTTTCATTAATCTCTCTTCAATAGATTTATTAAATAAAGCTATTAATTTAAAACTGAAAAATCCAATGTGGTCCTAAATTTGTTTTTTATTAGCTTAGCTTTAGCACTCTCTGCACAGGGAAGTGCAGCCACTCATGTGACTCAGTCAGGAAGACAGTTTCTCTCCCCGAAAACAAAACTGATGTGATTCTGGGCTCAGACCAGAACCTGACTGAGTCCATACTGTGCTGTCCAGTTAGTGCTATCAGCTGATCTGACTGAGATCTACTCACTGCAACAGACTCCTTACTTTGATAAAATCTACTGTGTGGCTCCTTACCCTATGGAGTTGGATCTTAGGAAGCATGAAAAAAGACGGAAAAACATTTTAGGATACTTGGACAAGCCGATGTCAGCATTACAGTCACACTCTGTCAAATTCACTTTACCAAACATTAATATCAATACAAAACTATTTAACTACAAAAGGCAAACTACCACTACTACACTTATTTTAGGTAACACAAGTAACCAACTCTTTGAAACTTGACTCTTAAAACATGTGTAAACAATCTGTGTTAGAAGAAGAAAACAGAAGAAGAACAAGGGAAACAGTGTCACAGTGACTGGAAACCCAGCTGTGGAACTCGGTTGACAAACAACAGTGTAAATCATCTTTGTAACTGTGTTACAGACTGACTTGATTTGACAGTTTGTTTCTATTAATCTACCTGTAACGTGATTTTCTGTAGGTTGTGGGTTGCTTTTTTTGGCGTCATTGGTCAGTGTTAATTGCACAGCATTAACACATGTTATACCAGACAGGCAGCTCCTATTCATATTTGCATGAACATTTTGTGGCACATCCAGTATTTATAGTTCATTACTAAATGTTGCAAGTTAAACCTTTCAACATTTTTTTGTTAATGATCATGATAGATAGATAGATAGATAGATAGATATCCACAGCAAAAATATTCGAATAAGTTCATGCCCACACAAACCAAACCTGTGTAGAGTGTGAGAACATACCTCCGTGGGAACAGTAACTCTAGACCAAACATGCTGGAATATACCAAAGATAATAAGTTGTTGCTTTTCTGCAATTGATATCCTCAAAAAAGGATACATTAAATTACACAGGGAAGTACTGAAAGTATAGTATAATTTTAATTGTATAATTAGAATAGTATAAAAAGTATATAAGTACAGTATTGGTATAGAATAATTAAGTGTAATTGTGCTTCCACTTAAAGCCAAAGAAAGCCAAACTGTCTGCAGAAAAGACTTCTGATTGATTTCACCACTATTACATTATTAATATGAACTATTATTATTATGAAGCACTAGCAACATGGGCCTGGTGACATTGTGATGTCCTCACTGGGCTTTTGGTTCCTAACCTTCAAAAGCTTTTTTTGTTTTCACCTGCACATCCTGGAAATACTTTCTGCATCACCATTGCGCTGTCACGCAGTCATCTGTGCACATTTAACACAGGGACACATGCTTTCCTGCAAAACACCCCAACATTGTGTGTGTGTGTGTGTGTGTGTGTGTGTGTGTGTGTGTGTGTGTGTGTGTGTGTGTGTGTGTGTGTGTGTGTGTGTATCCGTCTCTCAAACAGAGCAATGCAGACTGTCAGCTCAACAACAACAGAAAGTGACCGAGGGAGACAGCTGCTGCCTCGAGCCCTTTGACTCAGAAAGCAGCTTAGTGCTTCTTACATAATCTGATGCTGCCTTGAACTGTTTAGACCAAGAGTCAAAACTCTGCTGTCTGAGACACAGAGATGGGTAGCACAGATAGAAAGTGTCACCGAGCTGGTTAAAAGTGGAGGCGCACGCGGGGCAGATGGGTTCAACCGGAATGCTTGTGTAAGTTACACAGATGAGCCGATAATGGAGCTTTAAGATGATCAAGTGCCTGCAACGGGCACATTTAAATGGTATCTTTTGTGAGCTACAAGCACACATGAACAACATTTAAAGACTGAATGGTGAAAAAGTTCAAAGACTAAAGCAATTAATGGGATCAATCCATGTGTTTAGACAAAGGAAGCCTGGTTTAATACAAGATGCTCTTGACCTGTCAGCAGAACTACTAGCACAGCTTTTATTAAGATAAAATCCACTTTTAGACAAACAATGACTGAAAACCTTCACAAACAAGGGCTTCGATTCATTAGCACATATTCCTCTGCAGAAGGACGACATTTATCACACTATTTGGCGAACGTGCTTCACTGAAGAGGCAAGATGACTTTAGACATTTGAAACAGTTTATCTAATCTATGTTTAAAACCGTTTGCAGATCGGGTGTCACAGAAGGCAACGCCATGTGTCCACAGAACAACCAAATTCATTGGGTGACTGTGGCCACACGGTTTGCATACAACTACTGTCACTGTTAAAGCTGTTTGGCAAGTGTGAAGCAGGAAATTCAATGAACATGTGACCATCAGTCTGTACCTCATATCTCCAATCTTCCTGGTGATGGTGCTGCCGAGCGTGCTGAAGGCTGCCGAGGTTCTCTGTCCCGCTGTGGAAAGCGTCTCTGATGTCTTCTTGTAGCTGCCAAAAACCCCCAAAACAAAACACACAAAGGTGCGTGCAGTGAAAGATAAAGACGCATACACAACACAGGCTTGTTCGGAGAAAACAAAAGCATGAACATGCTGTAATTAAAACTTGCACTACTGAGGTTTTACAGGAGCAAATGGAATAAGTCACAGTTCATGTTGGGTGATTCCTTTAGCTGATAATTCATATGTGCAATTATTTTTACAAAGCCTCACTTCAATCACTGGTAATAAAAATAACCATCTAGCTTATTTTGAAATTATTTGTTAGCGTTAAGTAAAAAGGCGAACACATCACTTTAAGGCCCTACTTTGCTTTTTTGTATTGTAGAAATTTGACATGAATTTATGTTGGGCCTGTTTGCTTCCAGATCGTCTATCACAGCTTCTCGCATGTCTGTGTTGCCCAGTTTCTCTAACACCACACATTGCTGTGGTCACCCTGGTTCATTATAGATGAGGATGGAGTCTGTGTGTAAGGTGATCTTCGGTGAAAAGTGTAACTGGATAAGAAAGCTGGCCTTCAGAGACTATCCTCTTGCTCTTCTTTGTCTCTTGCTGTCTGGATAAAAGCTCAGTGCTGACCATCTGATCAGAAAATTTGATTGTTTCTCTGGAGACAGAGACACTAAAAGATCTTACAGAAACAACATTTTGGAGATGAGAAGATGGCTCTTTAGCTTAGTATTCCCATCAAGAGACTTACCAAGTATCTTTGGAGCTAACTATTATCACCTGGTCTTGTACAGATAAATGAAAAATTAAAAGGAAAACCCAACACAATAGTATTTGGGTTCCTGCTAAGGTGTTAGGTTAATACATGCTGCCAGAACAGCTTCAGTCTGTCCTAGCATGTCTCTGAAGGTCTAGTGAAGGGATAAAAATAATTCTTATAGAAAACATTCCCGATCACAGTGATAAGGAACGCAGTGTAACAAGCACCGGATTCACATGAGATGTGGTGACTGGGCACGATTCACTACTTTTCATTTTATCCAACCATCTGGATGTTATCTTTGAAAAAAAAAACACTCCTTTTGAGATAGAAATGTAGGATCACTGGGTAAATTTGATCACTTTGCACTTAACTGCTAAACCATCATGTTTTTCCATCCGTTAACTATCCCTGCTTGTCCTACAAGCCTGAGTCGATCGCAGTGCCATGCATGCAGAGCATTACAGAACCACCAGATCTTCTTACTATGGAGGTCGAGGCTTTCTGTTTTCCTTTTAATTTGTCACCCTCTGAGATTTTTTGGAAAGAACAGAAAACCAGCACATTTCCCCAAACTCCAAACTATTCCTATTAATCTTTAAATAAGATCAACTCCTGCAGATCTGCATGAACATCAAAGCCCCGGTAAAATCAAACCTAAAACCTGCAGGGCTGCACGTTTTGTACCATTTCATTCACTATTAGGTTGGTAGATAGTTGTACACTTTTTAAAGCACACAGTTGAAATCAGTATTTCTTTAAGGGAATTTTTTTTTCAGAAATACACCGACAACTTCTCTTTAAAAAAAAGAGAAGTACACAAACAATAAATGTTTCCTGTTACAGGTAGGGAAGTGACATTTAAAAGAAAATCATAGTACAGTACAATGACTTCCAGCTGCTAAAGGGAACATGTACTACTAATTGTGCACTGAGGACAACCATAGCCTTCAGCACTGGGTGATGTGTTTTGATCAGGTTTATGGTGTCTGTTACAGTGAGCACAACAAAGATAACAAATCACACACATGCTGTGCAGCCAGGAGCAGAACATTATGTTTTTTTAATTAGCTTTTTGATATCTGGCACTCGTTTTGGATAGTCAATGCTGGCTGTTAAGAAGAGAGAAACCTGCTCTTTGTGTGATTACTTTGAGTGTGTCCTATGAAGGGCATCAGTGTTTACAGCTAACATAAAAGCCATTCTGCCGTGTACACTTCGAAACACACACCTTATTAAGCACACAAATTCTTTCTTTGTTTCTTAGCTGTGTGATGTAGCCTCTCTCTCTCACACACACACACTGTAACTTACGCTACTGAGCTCTGCATGTCGTGCCAGCCTCTGCTGAAGTTGGTTTTGAGCTCGCTCAGAGGAGTGATGCCCAGTTTCTGTTTGAGCTCCGCATGCTGCTTCTCTTTGGAAGACAAAACCTGCCTCAGTGTGCCGATCTCCTCTTCCAGCTGGACATGCACAGAAAGACACAGCTTCTAAAGTGACTTCATAGACCGAGATAAAAAAGTCATCATCCTAATGCTAAAGATATATTTGTGTTCTTGTGTGTGTTTACTTTAGCTAACTCTTGCTGAATCTCCTCCCTCTCTTCCTCCGTCATGGAGGCGCTCAGGTTGACGTCTGACACAAAGTCTTCATCAGCCTCTCTCAGTGGCTCCGAATCTAGAAAACCTGTGTGAAACACACACAAAGGCACCATAAATGCACTTTAGCGTGTCCATGTGTGACCTTAAAACTGACGACACCCTAATGACAAGGTGTGAATTCAACATTTCAAGGTGAAAATCTGGTCTCTGACCACCAGTAAATCTGTACTTGGCGCCGATTTATTTCCTGGTATTGTTACTTGTTTTGTTGCCATCGTGTATTTTTAAATGAGCCATGTCAGAGACAATCTGGCATCCATGCCTCATTCTGCCTTTTTCTGCTTCATTGTTTTTTTTGACTCTGCTTTTTCCACGTTTTCTGTGTCTGTCTCCATCTCTGATCGTGTCTCTGACAGTTATGTAATCTGAGGCTGCAGCCTGTAGTGCCCTAATCTGGCTTAACTGATGTGGATTATTGTGCTTAAACTCTGCTGACCAACACCACGGGCAAACACAAACACTAACGCACACTCAAACAAGATGGGTTGAGACTTCGGGGAGGAGAGCAAATTTTAAGTTGCAGTGATTGATTTTCAGTTTTGTAGCAAATGAAAAACATGCGCTTGGGGAAAAGCGTTGAATTGAGATTAAAGACATTATGTAAAACCTCCGCTTGCTTACAAGAGCAGCATCGCAGCC
Organism: Rhamphochromis longiceps; assembly: GCF_057381845.1. Classification (NCBI taxonomy): domain Eukaryota; kingdom Metazoa; phylum Chordata; class Actinopteri; order Cichliformes; family Cichlidae; genus Rhamphochromis; species Rhamphochromis longiceps. Next base: position 7,146,393 of record NC_140571.1, on the reverse strand, counting down.
GTCTGCCCAACTTACGAGCTATAAGAAATGAAATATGATTAGACAGGACAGAACACACACATAATTCAGATACACAAACAGAATGAAACAACTACAGTAAATGACGCTTTCTGATTAGCAATGTTTATTTACCTTTTAATTCTATTGAAATAATAGTTGCAGAGAGGTGCAAACACCCAAAATAAAGCATGAGCTGAAGGTGAACTCGCTTAGACTATTTTAGTATGATCCGTCTTATACTGTTGCACCATTTGCTTTTATGATATTTGTAAAGGGCTTAACAGCAGCACACAGTACCAGGAAACAGCAGGAGGGCAGTGTACACACAACGCAAGAAAGGTAAATACACGCAAGTCGTGTGTCAATGAACACTTAAAGTTATCCCTTTAAATGCTGACTCAGACGCCATTTCGACAGGATGGAAGTAAAACGTTTTCACGTACCTGCGGTGAGGTGTCTCCTCTCTTGATGTGGCCGCATTATAAGACAGGTGAGGGGACAGTGAGGTTAGTAAAGACTAATGTACTGCACTGTGTCGCCACTCTCCACTGACTGTAGTGGCTACTTTAACATATCAGCAGTTCAGTTCTTTGAAAACTAAGGTTAAAGGGGACACAGCAGCAGCTCATGCAGCAAACTCACACACAAAAACAGCGTACAGCACGAAACTCAAGCACAGCTTGCAGCAGTTCAGTCCGTTGCAGGTCTTTCTACAGTAAAGAGCTTTTTCTGCTAACATTACACAGCAGGAGGACAATGAGATTTTAAACCCCTGCGGTTTCAATAGAAGCTTTTCATGTCTGTCTTAAGTGCACTCAGAAAGCAGTGTCCCTGTTTACACAGCCTTAAAAAGCCAGGCAGAGCCCCGGTTTAGATATTTTCTACCAGAGTTGTTAAAGCTTGGGAAACAAAACACAACACAACACAACACACCATCTCTGCTGAAGTTCGTCTGCAAGGTACAGATTGTTTTCTTTTCAAAGTGCTTTTGAATATAAAGGTAAAAACCACTGCAAGGTAGCTATGAATGACCACATTTGAGTGCTGTTCTTTACTTGTTAGCTGATGATTTTTGCAATTTTTTGGCTAACCTTGATTTCCTTTTAGCTAACTTTTTTTTAAAGACCTAAGCTATGTCTGTCTGTCCAAAACCTTTGAGGTCCACCAAAATATTGCTTTAGCTAAGAAATACCCTGGTTAAGAGTAGTTATAAGGCATCTTATGCCTTTATTTGACAGTGAAATATAGATAAGAGTGAAAGGGGAATAACCTGCAGAAAGGTTAATGTTCATTGGGTAAAATCAAACAGACAGACATTGAAAACAAGATTCAGTGTAAGATCAGGTACTGACAATCTCAATTTCCCAGGTCTTCACACAGGTCTAGAGACCAGTTGGGGATCCTCAAACAAGCAGTGGTTGCAAAGGAAAAATGTGTATTCTCTGACTGGCTGGCAAGTGGTTGCTGGCAGTCGCTAGCAAGAAACTGGTTTCAAAGAAACGGTGCTACTGCAGTAGAGGCGATGATTGGTCGCCTTCAAAGTAAAAGTTTTGCGATAATACACAGCATTTGATTTCTCCGTGTCTAATTGCTGTCACACTTTTTCAAATGTTGCTGAAGCTCGGTGGTTTGTTAGCAAGTGTTTGCAGGCAAGTCTGTGTCTTCCATGCAAACTACAGTGGACGGTGACAACCTGCTAGTGACAAAAGCAATCACAAGCAAGTTTTAGCTGTGGGACGTTCTCCGCGACTGACTTCACCTGGCAACAGCAACCAGTTCAGAAAAACACGTTTCCCTAGCAACCAGAGGTTGCCAGGTGTCAAAAACTGGTCTCTAGGCCTGTGTGACTGACACTTTTTAATTAAACAGGAGCAGTGGGCCACTAGAAATGTGCAGGCAACATCTAACAACGAGAAGATTAAACTTTGTGAAAAGTTACAATGCTAATTTCATGTTGTTTTTATAATACAATATACAATATACAATATAAAAACTATGTTCTACAACAAAAAAAACTTTTGATTGAACACTTAACATATTGTAGACACTTGGTAACAGAAAGAAAATAAATTCCCCAAAAAATTGCAGAAATTTGGATTTATTAAATTTATCTGATTGGTTAATTGTTTGATTGCATTTTCCTTGTTGCTGCTGTTAGGCTGAGTGTGGTCTATATTTGAGACTAAATGCAAACTGTATTATATACAGTGGGGTCTGTGTGTTTGCTTTTTAATTATAACCGCTAGGGATACATCCCATGTGAAATTCTAGATGGCTATTATGTTAACGTGACACGAGTGATAAACAACAGTCACTGCCACCTCTGAGTGCATTCTCATTTGAGGACACCACAAAAATCATGTATCGGCAGATACAAATAATTCAATCGTTACTGAGATAAAAGACTGAATTTAGTTTTTAATAGCTTTGTCACAGATCAGATTGCCTGATGCTTACCATGTTGCTTGTGCCAACAGAAGCCCTAGGGGTAGCTGTAGGTTTAAATGTTCAGCCAAAGTGAATGACTGATCTAATCTACAGGCTCTATATCTACATCCCTTGTCACCTGTGCTGTCCAGCTGCATATCCCAAGCGGTGGACGTGGCCCAGGTGTCAGACACTGATGTGTGACCCCACCGGCTGTCCCCTGAGGGTGAAGTTTTACCCCATTCTGTCAGGTTTTCCCCATTTTGGACGACGGAGGTAAAACCATATGAGCTTTTCCTAAGGGACTCCTCATCAGAGGGGTAAAGCTTACCTTGATTCAAACCTGAGTAAAGTCACAGTTTAAAACATGTTCAGTACCTGAGGAAAACAGAATTTTTAATTTTGCAAGCAATTAGTTCTTATTTAATATTTTAGCTTAAGGAAGGGGAAAAAGGCAAAAGTGGGAAAGCTCACAGGCTGTGAAACTGCCTGTAAGCATACAGGAAGTTCCTGCAGACAGAACAGAGTGCTTACTGGTTTAAGGGAAACACAGGAATGTGAGTAATTTCATACTAAGGAAATCATCCTATCAGTCAGCAACATCTCATATAACTGCCAACGTTTTTTGCTAGTGGTTTTACGTATACAGTATATCCCTCAAATGGTTTGCACTGTAACAGAATTGCATTTTCTTCCAAAACTGATGAAAGACGTCGAAACTTCACCCAGCAGACACAATGTTAGCATTTACAAGGTTTCATAAAACCTATGGAGGCTTTTTAAAGGAGACAGCTGCATGTGGTGGAAGAAAACACAATTGGTGAGAGCTGAGAGTGTTAAATGAAACGGTAACGTTGTGTACCGCGATACCGAAACAATCCACCGAAGATGTTAAAATGCTCTGAAGGGCTGAGGTGGACCATAATTTTCTGTAGCTATGAGCAAAAACCTGTCATATTACACGTAGTATATCTTTTTCTGTTCTATTGCAGAAACATTTCGTGTGGTTTAAATGCATTCCCACATATACATTCATATTTCAGGTCTTTGAAAAAATAGATTATTTGTGATTTAACAGGTATCATGCACTCAAATCAGCCTGATCACTGCTGCTTTGGGTAAAGTTATATCAAATTCAATGAAAGGAATGACTTTCCCTTCAATTTAAGGAATAAAATTCCAGTCTTTTTGTCTTTTTACTTGTTGGTTTATTCACACAGACCAAACTCACTCATCTGACTGTTCATTAAATCAACACTGAATAACAGAAGGGCAATAAGTGCTCCAGTAATTCCTATAGACAGGCACCTTTAAACATTCTGCACCTTTACTGCTTCAGCATTGCTCAGAGCACCACTGCATGACGTGGTTTTATGCTTTTTGTGATTCAGGGTGGATTTACGGGTTTCTTTTGCTTTACTGGGAGAGTTGAGTCTTACCCTGCTCTCCCTCGTGTATGGCTGAATCAACCCATTCCTCTCCGGGGCCCATGCTGCCCCAGTCCACCACTGATCCACTCAGAACACTAGAGTACATCTCTGCAGCGGAGCAAGGCAGCAGGGTGAGGGGACACAAGAAATCCGGTTATACATGCAAACATGGAGACTTCTCCTCCCTGACAGCTGTAGTTAGGCCCAGCTCAGTGCAGGAACAGGAAACCTGACTTTTGACCCTATGTGCCACTGATATGAACTTCTCCGAGCTCTTTAAACATGATGTAGCTCCTTCTTATTATTTAGAGACCCAGACCAAGAAGAAATCAGTGCCACAGAGGGTTCACAACGGGATCTTGTATAACTTTGAAACAATCCAGAAAGAATATCTGAAGCTATTAGGCAATACAAGCTCCCTTCTTGCAGATGAAATCTCATTACACCACACTCCAGCACTACAGGAGGAAGTTGGCCAGGATAAGGCCAGTTTCACTTACAATATGTCCCTCTGGTTCCACATTTTGACAATGAGGCAAAGCTGACTGGCAAAAACAGTTTTTCCAGGGAAGAAAAAGATCACGTACTTGGGTGGAAAAACACTGAGCATACATTTTAATCTAAAAAGCATGTTTTATGGTAATAAAGAAGAATAATTTCCTCAGAGGTGGGTCTTATACAGCAACATGTGTGATTTTAGCTACTCAAAGCAGGTCATACCAGACTGTGAGGGTCTTTTAGCACTAACACTGATTTATGTCATAGGGTGCTCAGAAGAAAATTGTCTCCTTCTTTACTGTCCATTCTGTGTGTCTCCTCCCTCCCCCTGCTTTTTTGTGGGGGTGAAATACCTTTGGTCACAAGATTACCATTCGGCCCAGTGGTCATGTGGCTATGCTAAATCAGAGGCTTGGGGATGGTCATACGGCTGAAAAAATTAATTAAAGCTGGCAAACAGTAGATACTGCACATAACATTTACAGCAGTTAACACAAAAAAAATCCCTGTTCCAGACATTACAGCTGCTTGTACATGGGTAACCATGAAATATAACCAAAAGTATTGCTTTATAAAAAACAAATAAGTTGATTATAAAGTTCATATTCCCATATCAGAGTCTTTTCCCCCCCCTTTTTCCTCCCTCTCTAAGCCTTTCCGGCTTCCTGTTAGCTGTAACAGGTACCTATTTAGAATCAGACTGCAAAAGAATGCAATTACCTACCTGAATAAGCAATCCTTTATATCCCACACAAGCAGAGCTACTGCTCGAGCTCCAGCTTTCATTTTCACAATTCATTTGGTCTGAGCAGTCAGTCAACGTTATTTATCTATAGCTTGGAGTCACTCTGTACTCTAAAAACAACACAGATTCTTTGCACTGCTGTAGAAAACGAAAGCAATGCGTCTTCTGTAAAGCCTTTTGCAGCAGTGATTTTATCTCCTGCAGTACCTGCAGCAGACCAAAGCGCAAAGGTAGTGGACAGGGGAAGGATGGAGGGGGGCTAAGCCAATTCCTGAGGTGAATAGAAAGCATTCTGGCTTTGCAGAACTTCCACAAATAGCCTGAAAGTCACCACATAGAGGGGGTAAACAGTAGCCAGCCCAGGATTTGGTCAGGAGTTTCCATGTCGTCTTACAGTGTGCGTGCGTGTGTGTGCATGAAGCTTCTTAACTGTTGCACTGCTTCTTAAAAACGCAGCACCCTCAACATACAGTCTTTACACTGAAGGCGCCATGCAGCAACAGATGAAGCTGACATAAGCAGCAGCAGATGCTCCGCTTTATACACTTTCCCCCCCCCCCTCTTCTCCATTCCCACAGCGACGTCATAACAGTGGCGCGTGCAACACTCAAGTTCAACTCATTATCAGATCAACTGGAAACAAAAAGTAACGCTGCGGATTCAGTTATCCCGGTCTGAGAGGTAAGAAACGGCACTCACTCACCTTGCTGCCTGGTTTCCATGAGCGACGCACAGGTGAGCTTCACAACAAATAATAATTAAAAAACGCGCTCTGAGTCAACAAGGATCGGCCGCACGGGCAGCTGCACCGCTCCTCGGGTCAGTCCGTGTGTCAAGTTTCCTTGGATGTCACGCGCGCTGGGCCAGTTCCCGGGCGGAGCCTGCAGCGCGAGCCAATGAGCGCGCGCAGTTTTAATGTAGTTAATTTGCTCCGTGCACAGGAAGCTGCGCTCGGTGGACACAACGAAGATGCCACAGCGACAAAGGTCCAGAAAATAAATGTGTTTGTTGGAGGTGGAGAAATATTTTCATTTTCATTATTAAAAAACAAACAAACCGGAACATAAAAATACAAATAAAGAGATAAAAATAAGGTAAATATTTAAATGTAACCATCTTGGATGTTGTGAGCTACTAGTACATATAAAGTAGTGCATGTACTACACCTCTGCACTGTTTGTGCACTTAATATTTCACTCATGTCTAATTGTACATTTTTTAATCGATTTCATTTTGTGCTGTAATTTAATTATATTTATTCATGTAATTTTTTCTAATGTATTTTTATTCCCGTGTTTAACACTTTGGTCAGTGGTTTCTGTTTTTAAAGTACTTAAGTAAAGTAAATAAGGTTGGCTTTGCTCTTACTGGTGTGTTTGTACCACTCCTGACACGACTACTCACACTTCAGTTGAACACTAAATAAGCCACTTACACTTAATGTTATTACTTGTTTTTAAGCCATTAATGAATCTGCCATTTTTTTTTCAGAATTCATTACACCGCTGTTTTAGTGTCTACTTGTTCATAGGAAATAATGAGGTTTTGGCCTTAGACTGCCCATGGTTATGTTGGCTTCACCTCCTCTGGTGCACTTATGACCCCTGCTGACATAAAACTGCAGTCACAGCCGTGCTTACATGAATACACAGACTGTAGCCACTTAAACACCCTGTCAAACAGACCTCAGAAAGAGCTGCATAATTGAGAGAGGCCTCCACTTTATCTACGAACAAAGAAGCAGAGTGTTTCGGTGATGCGTTAATATAAAAAAGAATCAGGCAAACCGGGGCATTTTGGCATTTGACTTACTTTACTTTATTCTCCGTTAATAAAGCAAATGTTCAGGAGAAAACAGTGTTTGTGCCTGGCTAAGTGAGCAACAATAACAAATATTACTAGCAGATGTTTCAGCAGGTGGAAGAAGGTTTTCCTGGTGAAAACAAGGAACATACTCATCAAGCGTCTCTAACATTTCCTTGAATAGGAATACCCGTGGATAACTGTGTGGCGTGTACACATAAACCTGCTGCTGTTGTCGTTCCAACAACTTTGCATGTCTAGATAGGGAAAACCCAACCCGATGTTACTGATAGTACACCACCATATTGCAACATCACTTGTCCTGAGTCAAACTTATGCTGAAATGACACTGAAATCGTTTTTTTTTTTTGGCGTGATTAACTCTTTCATCGAGACAGGGTTAGTCCCGTGTTGGCCTTAAATTATATTCATCTGATGAGTGCAATAGCCTCCTCGAATTAATCCAAAGAGCGAGTCGGAAACATGGTGACAGAGTAACTTGTGCAAAAAGGTACAAAGAGTATTTGGGATGTAGCGAAACCCACTGCATTGTGGCACTTATAAAATTTCAGAAGTTTAGTTTAATCTGAAGCTATAAAACATATTTTTAGCAGGAAAACACTGAGTCATCTGCATATCTTCTGTGTGGTATGGGTAAGACATCCATAAATATATATTCCTTCAACAGTAGTTTCAGACAAATTTATTTTACATCAAGAAGCCTGTTGTACTGCTCTATTAACTGTTCTAATAAATAACACATACAACAGCAGGCTGATAAGACTGCACCCTTGTCTGTAATATTTGCAGGACCCTGAATAAAAAGTTGGTAATCTGATCTATTGTTGATGTGAAGGCACCATTGCATATTTATGCCAATAAAACCGGGAATGTCATATAAACAAAACAAAGACCATGGGTGTCAACCAGCCAATGCTTCCCAGCAAGGGGAAAAAAATCATGACCTGAAACAACTCTAATGTCACTAAATGAATATACAGAGCAGCTTCTGGTTACAGCTTTAACCAAAGAGCTCCTGGCTATAGTAACACAACAACAGTAACAACAAAGATGGGATTTCTGCATGGCATTAGCACTGGGCAGAGTTATGCAACACAGATGTGTATAAAAGGGTAAAAACCTGATGTGACATGGAAAAGAACCATCCCATAAGACCTCAATTATCTGTATTTACAAAAAAACCCCAAAAACAAAAGGCAAATTTGCCATCTTTTTTTTTCTACGAGCTAACCATTAAAGAAAAATTTAAATTTAGGAAAATGCTAAAGGACAATAGTCTAAAGGACATATTCTCTGTCAATCATTTAATAACTTTAAAAAAAAAAACAAAAAAAACAAGCAGCAATTCAATACACCAGTGTAGCTGAAACGTGCCTGCATGAAATGCATGTGAGTAAATGTTAAAAGCATTCAGTTTGGCCCATTCATTGCACATCCGCCTCCATGCTGCTGATTTACTAATACATATTGTAATGTACAGGTTTAACCCGTGACCAGAGTGCAGACCGGACAGTGGCGGCTGCACCCAGACAGTTTGATCTTCTTTTGACACTACAGTGGTTTTACTTCCTGGAATTTAAACCAGGGTTTCTAATCCCTGAAGCTCCAGGCATCAGGAAGAGCTGCGACTCTAGAGTGCAGTTGAGGATATCTGTGGCACAGCTCAGGTAAGATGGGAGTCTCTGGGTTACAGTGAAGAGAAAAGCAAACTTCCTGAGAACAGATTCAAACCCAGAATCGTGACCCTGTTGTGGTTGTTCAGATCGGGTGTGTAACAATCTGTGTATGTATATTGCGCCTACAGCTGACACGTTGTATGTGTTAACTCCCAGATGTAGAAAAGAGATCAGGTCATGGGATAAATCCCAGTTAATGGCATTGCACTGCAAATCATCCAATCATCTGCTTCAGTGATGAAACGTGCTGTAATATTCGCTCCGACAGCAACTGCTACGGATGCACAGACACAAACTTTCCACCTGTACTGTAATCACCCGCCTCTCCACATCCACTCACAGCTGAGGTCAGAGTCCAGTCACACCTCACGGGGCAGCGGCACGGACAAAAGATGTTAAAGGACAATCACGAGGCATCAAAGGTATATATAAAAAAAATGAAATAAAGCAAAAAACAAAAAGAGTGACAGGATAAGTGGAGAGAGCAGCTGGCTGACTGCTGCCAGGTGGCGACCTTTAAAGCTCTTAAAAATCTGTCGTTTCCTGGCAGCGCTCGCTGTGCGCACTCTCTCTCGTGCCAGTGCGAATGAATTCAGAGGTTTGCATCAAAACTGCTTTGTCACTATCCAAACTGTCAAGCAGGCAGACAGCTTCAAACAAACAAACAAACAAACAAAAAAAACCAAACACAAAACTGATCCACATACAGCTGACATCCAAATAAACTGGATGACCTTAAGAACAATAACACCCTGTTTAGCTCTTTGGTAAACCGCGGGCCTAACTCTACATTCTATTCTCTGTCTTTTCAGTCAGTTTCTGGTCTTCTGAGCACTTTCCAACTATCTACCGTACTTCTACAGCTTGTTTTGATCCCCATTTCTTGTGCACACTCCATTACACCTCATCGACACCCCTGCAAAAGTTCACGTCTAAAAGAACAATAAAAACAAAACAAATAACAAAGGGAAACGGTAAACCGTCTATCCCGCCATATTCAGCGCTTTGTTTTGGCACAGCAGCTCCTTTTTTTTTGATGATGCAGATACTGGCATACAGCATGTAGGCTCACTGGAAACAACATGCCATGCAGAGAGGGAGAGTGTAAACCAGCATCAGCTCAGACAGACAGACAGAGAGGTGGGACAAAAAGACAGCGAGAGAGACGGGGACAGACAGGATGAAGGTTTGATGGAAAACCATAACAGAAAACAACAGAGGCGTGTTAGAACTCCAAAGGGCCTTCCAAAGTTTCACTTTCGTGTGTGTTAGTGTGTGTGCGGTCTTTAACACCAGACGTCACTCTTAAGGTTGGGTACACACCCAATCTTCAAACCTTCTAGCGAGAATTTGAGAGGCAGTCGCTGTTACCCAGAATAGTCAAGTATCATCCTTCCTTTGACATTATTGTCCACGCTGTCGGTTTGCCAGATACTCAAACTGCGATGGAAATTTTTCCAAATATCTGACCTACGCTGGGAAAAATTGAGGTCCAGCTTGCGTTGCATCGGTGAGAACTTGATATCAGTGCTTGTTTCAAATTCATTTCCATTTCTCACCCTTTTTTCCTGCAGCCAACAGCGGCAAAAACAACCTTTGCAAATGAATAAAAACGTATTTCCTTCTTTTTCTTTTTCATCCGCAAGGCTATCACCGTGCAGCCGGCATTTCTGGCACAGTATTCCTACATCTCAGCGTCAAACTAACCGCAGGTAGGAAAGCAAGGGCGCAAACCAAACTGCAGCTGTTTAAGCTGCGATTTATGGTTGTTCTCCTTTAAAATAATGAAATAAAAAGTGTGACATTCGTGGAAAATGTGCACTGATTTAAACTTCCTGCAGTGTATCCAAGAAAGTCCTCAGAAGTTCCTGCATTTAACATCCTCTATGTGACGAGCACTGTGCAAGACAGCAGCTGATCGGGGGGGGGGGGGGGGGGGGGGTTGCTTTTTTTTTTTTTTTTTTTACTTTTTTTTTTTTTTAATTACTCTTCTGCGTAAATATCCAGCATTCATTTTGCAGTAGTCCCACTTGAGAGCAATAATCCAGATGTAAAGATGTGCATTCATGTAGTCCTCACGTTATAGATTTAGGTACATCATTCCACCTGAGGTCCTTCCTAACTGCCAGTGTTTAGTTTGTGTTGCTCATCTCAAGAGTTTTGTGATGACTCAGGCTGGGAGGTCTGTCCCTGAGGAGGTGCGGGTGTTGTCTTTCCAAACCGTGTGTGTGTGTGTGTGTGTGTGTGAGGTCTGCGTGGAAAGAAGGACGAGCTTCAGATCCATCGTCCGGAGCCTCTGGTGCGCTGCTGCTTCTTCCTCTTCTTGCACACGTAATAAATCGGGAAAACAACCAACCCTACAAACAGAGAAGGCAGAAAGTGCAAGAGAGGTCAAACCGCTGTCTTATCTACAAGCATTAAATATTCTCTGTTGTGCAGCGCTGCAAACAAATGTGGAGCTGAAAGGTATCGGAGAGAGACGGCAGCACAACACTGATTCTATTAATGATGAACCCGCCAGCATGACTATCAGTCTGCAGAGGACCATCAGTCGGACTTACAGACGCAGGAAACAGATTAACAATAATTACACTAATAACTACAGGTCAGCTGAGGCATGAGCAGTTCACAGTGCAGTCTGATTAGTCTGTAGCTGGATGTTCCTACAAATGTACAGCACTGTGCAAGTCTTGAGCCCCTGACCTTCCTCATTTCTTTATATTTTGCAGGGAAAACTGGAGCAATGAATTAAAACCTGCAAACATACACGAAGCTTAAAGGGCTTTAAAGTCAATATTTGGCATGACCACCTTTGTTCTTCAACACAGACTGAAGTCTCTTAGGCAGCTTTCTTTAAGTAGTCTTTAGGAATAGTTCTTCTAGAAGGACATTTAAAGCTCTTATGCTGATGTTGGCTGACGTTTGTTCCATGACTGATAGTGTTCCACTGTGTGCTTTTTATTTAAATCAGGATATGTTTTTACTGCATTGGCAGTGTGTTTGGGATCATTTTCATGCTGCAAAATGAAGATGAGGCTTCAGTGAAAAAAAATTCTGAAGGGGAGCTGCATCTCTCGGGTCCCTCTTGTCAGGTCTGTGTTGAATTTCTAGCTATTTCTTAAGTTACTGTTCATCCGCTGTAAATCTCGTCACCCTCAAATCTTTAGGGGCACAACTTCCAGCTAAAATCTCTTTGGGAATCACTTTGCTGGTGCAAAAATATTATTTCATACCTGTGAAACTGCCTTATCTTTCTTATCTATAAAAAATAGGAACAAATGATATGTTTTTGCTATAACAAAGTGCAAATTTTAAAGATAAAACTGAAATTGGTCCATTGCTAGGTTGTCTCTTCTGTGTAGACACTGAACTCTAGTTCATCCTTTGTGTTAGCTATATTTTTAAGCTTCAGGTCAGGTACAGGGACTGGACTGAAAAAGAGTGAAGAAGCAGCCCAATGTCCTATGACAACCTTCAGAAAGCCCAGAGAACTGATGCTCAAAACCACCATAAAAAGTTACTAGAAAGCTTTGTTCATTGGAAGCCAAATACAAAGAAATTAGGGGTGACTAAACACTTGCACAGTCCTGTCCTTCCAGGAAGCAATAGTTACTCCATTATAGTGTTTCTCTGGATCAACAGCTTTGTCCTTTTTGAACAGAAAAAGTGAACTTTTACAGAAAATAAAAAGATGCCCATGACCGAAAACAGATGATAAGAGAGCTCCTTAGCAGCCTGGAGGAAAACAACAAGGCGAACCATCTCGCTGATAAGTGTTAAATGCTCTCACCGAAGCAGATTAGAGCTCACGTGTGTTTGTAATATGTTACCTATCACCAGTGCGAGAGCTCCGAGCACCACGACCAGCAGAATGACCACAGGAGCTATCAGCACCTTAGAGGCTGCAGAGAGACACAGGCAGAGGAAAAGATGATTGTCATTTTTTTTTCTCTTCATAAATTGCGACATTTGGTCATCGGTGAATAGCTGCGGGATGGAAGTTACTGTAACTACAAATTACTTCATCCGCAGTGTAATGTTCTTTATTAAATGCTACATCTTTGCCGCTAGCAGTGCATGGCACGAGAGCAGTTATGAGCGCTGTAATGGGCCAGTGGCTCGTGTTAAGCGACAAATTAGCTCCCGGTTCACGGGCACCCTGCTGACATAACGAGCTGAAGCTGTCGCTGAGAGCAGAGTGAAAGAGAGCTATCAGAGGGGATTGCATGTATTTTATAACCGTGAATGGATAATAAGAATGAACATCTGATATGTGATTCTAATCATGCTTCATCAGGAATCTCACGAATGAAGTACAGAGGTAGATGTGGATATGTTCACTTCTGTTGTTATTGGGTGGTGAATTCACATCAATCACTTAGAAACCAGAGAATCTGGTTTCTAAGTGCAGGAGCCCCAGGAAAGGCTTTTTCATTAAAGTGATGCAAGCAGTGGAGCTTTAGGGATGGCAAGTCTGCTTAATTCCGGCTGTTCCGCCACTCTGATCCAAACTGTAATAGCTTCAAACTGTTAAAAGTACAAATACCTCTATTCTTCTCTGTGTTTAATACTTCTTAGCAATCGCGCTAAAACACTAAGACAGGATGCTGAACGTGGTAAGGAGTATCCCTACTAATTCTTCCTGCTTCAGTGCAGCCCATAGACGGTTATAAAGCCTCAGTCTGAGCGTCTTCGCTGTGGTTTCAAGGCGCCGATCTGACTGTGAAGCTGACTTGTGATCAACAAGTCCTTAGCACATGAGGATAGCCTGGATCATCCTCCTTTCTGACTCTCAGAATGACCATAATTTACAAAATGGACTGCGTGTTTTGTTCAGTATGACCTGAAAGTAACAACTTAGACCATAAATAAAGGTGATGATGATGATGATAAAGTCAACAGGAGCGTGATGACTGAGGTCACAGAGAAACAGCAGGCGAGGGCTGTTTGTTATGGAAGCCCGTTTCCGCCACTAAAAAAAAAAAAAAAGGATCCATAACTCAAAATTTCGAGTTATTTTCTCGAAATTTCGAGTTATTATCTCGAAATTTTGAGTTTTTTTCTCGAAATTTCGAGTTATTATCTCGAAATTTCGACATATTAACTCAAAATTTTGAGAAAAGCAACTCGAAATTTCGAGTTAGCGCTGCCAATCAGTAATCTACGTGAATGACGTCATTTCCATGTTACCCGGAAGCTGAAGCCCTCAGCTACAAATGCTACAGCTAAGCTACCGGTATTACATCCAGTCGTGAATGCACAGATTGCTGAGTGTTTTCAGCCTGGCTTCACAAATGATGAAATCCCTGTGTTATTAGCTGAATCACATGGTGTTACTATCAGCAAACATACTTTAATTTGTTGGGATCCGTTTTTGAGTGCGCGGTCCTGCGCCATGTGCTTCCGGGTAACAAGAAAGCGACCTCATTCACGTATATTTTTGATTGGCAGAGCTAACTCGAAATTTTGAGAAAAGTAACTCGAAATTTCGAGTTATATTTCTCGAAATTTCGAGATAATAACTCGAAATTTCGAGAAAATAACTCGAAATTTCGAGTTATGGATACTAGCTTTTTTTTTTTTTTTTAGTGGCGGAAACGGGCTTCCATAGTTTGTCCACACACTTCTTTACAGCCAAAGATCTTTGTGCAGCCACAGGAGTCGGCCCCTGCTGGCCATTAAAAAGACTGCAACTCAAAGGCACCTAACGCTAACCCTGATTGAATTTACAGGCTCAATCACTCATTTCAGGTCACACCAAAATAAAAATTAAGTGTATTTTGTAAATCTCGGTCATACTGTGTTTCAAAATGGAGACTTATCCGTGGAGGAAAACACACCTTCATTTTCTAACAAGAGGCCAAAAACAACTCCAGATTGGTTCAAACAACTATACTTTCAGTACAAGCATTTGTGCCACTTTGAAGACCCAAACTGTCACCCTCAGATGAGAGGGGATTGGTTAGGATGTTCAGGAACCATCAAGGCTCAACCCTGCCGTAAACAGGTAACTGTCCACAGTGAAGTTTTACATCACCAGGAACTGAGAGGATGCTTTCCAAAAGTTAAAAAATCAACACTTTCAAACTCGACTGAAATTTACAGCTACAAGGACAAGTGCCTTCTGGAGAAAAGTTTCATGATCAGACAAAACAAAGAGTGAGTTATTTTGCCTCAATTACAGGAGGTCTGATAGCAGGAGTAAAGCACGGTGGTAGTAGCAGCTGCACTGGCACTCCATACACTGCACAAAGCGCATGGGATAATAAAGAAGGAGGACTACCTCCAAATACTTCGACAGCTTGACATTTGAAACTTGGACACAACAGCTAAATGAAACCTTGTGCTGTACATATGAGGGAAAAGAAATCATTTCCAATAATATTCTTGAAACTTTCAGGGAATGTACTGGTTCTCTGTAATTTCAAAAGCACTGTCCAACTGTCCAAAGCATCAACACATTACTTGAAAGTAGAAAATTGGGGTACGGTGCAGTCAAGCACACATACGGTACTTCCCCTGAGTTTTCTGGATGTAAGGTGTCTGTTACTCGTCTTGCACACACTTGTGTAACGAGCAGAGGACATTGTCCTAGTCTGACACTACTGTTGTGTGACAAAGCCAGTGACCAGAGTTCACTCTCATCACAGCTTGAGCAAACAGCTCTGTTGTTTAAATCTGTGGCAGAACACACGGTAACTGCCATAACGGGCCACTCCTAGTTGTAGACATGCAGCTGTGTTAGCATAAAGCTCACTATAGCTGAAAAGAGCAAACATGCTATGAAAACATCTCTTTATCAATTACACGCAGCAACTTACCACAGACAGAGCCTCTAATTAGCCGTCTCAGATGAGGTTTATCGGGGAGATAGCGATACTTGCAGCCAAACACACTGAGGTTGGATGTGTGGTCCCCAAAAAATCTGCTGGCAAAATGAAGCGAAAGATGAAATCGGAGAGAAGAGATGGGCGGACAAAGCAGCCAGAATGAAGAAAGTGGAGCACAACACACCTCAGGTGTCTGTAGCGCTCTCCGCAGCGGTAACAGAAGTTGGTGTTGCACTGCACACAGGTCATGTGATCGCATCCCTCCGTACGCTGAATATGAATCTACAGACGAAGATTAAAACAAAGAGAGGTGATGTAACATTAACTGAATCTCAATAGTGCAGCTTATCCACTATCGCTTTAGTGCAATACCTGAAGTCTCGTTCGGTTTCGAGCTGTACACTATAAGCATCTAACAGCATCCGCAGTAGTACAGTACATCAGCAGTACGCATCAGGGAGCAGACTTTCTATAACCTCAGCAATAACTAGCTTTGAGCAGCTTCTTTTACTTGACACCAATCTGCTGTCTTCATCAAACATGAGCTCCTCTTCCTGCTTCCAGAGCCATGGAGCACCAGTGTGACAAACACAGATGGAAAGTGTTTACTGCTGTGAGCAAACAGTTCCCATATACCGGTAATTAGCTTAATTTATGTCTTCCTTTAGTCATCTGACAGTCAAATTAGATATTGCGTAGACCAACTTGGTCGTAATGAGACTGCACGATAAGACCAGGCTGGTATTATGGCTAGCAGGGAGATGCCAGTGAGTCTACCAGATATGGTTTTGTGCAGCACACATGGCCATCATTTTTCAGCGTGGACTGCCGCTGCCACACGTGCTTTTTTTTTTTTTACATCTGTGCATCCATCCTGTTCTCTACAGCGCTCCATCCATCATCTACAGCTGCTTCAATGCTTCTTAACCTTCATTGATTCATTCATCTACACCGATAACACCCTCCATCAGTCAAATCCCTTTCTGTTTACAGACACTGTGGCTGCTTTCAGGAGTCCTCTTCCCAAAATGTTGGAAACTAAAAGCTTGTGGCGTGTGTCGTTCATCAGTGTCTCACCTTGCACTTGGGGCATTTCTGGGCGTTTCTCTGTCCGTGCTCAATGACGCTCGCCCAGGTACGTAGCAGCTTGTCTCCTTTCCTGTAGTCGCGGCATTTGAGCCCGTCGTGCCAAGGTGCGTGGCATTTAAAGCACCACACAAACTGGCAATTGCTACACTGGATCTGCAGAGGAGACAGAAGACAGACATGTTTACCCACAAATAACCAACATGCTTAGCCTTAAAAATGGACAACTGCAGTTTGACCAATCACATTGAATGTGGTACTTTTGAGCAGAGGTGCAGATTTAGTACAGGCTATTAATCCTTAAACCAAAATGCATTATTTTAGTAGCCAGTTATTTATATTCATATATACACATGACCCTTAATGAAATCCCAGGTTTATCTATTTTCCAACCGATCTGATCTTTTAGTTCCTGTCTCCTAAAGCATGGAACTCCAGAAAGCCCCTTTTGATTGGTTCCCCCTCGCCTGGCTTCAGCAAACAGAACCTGCTGCTTTTAAGCTCCGCCTTCTCACCGAGGGCTCACCCAAACCCACACCTCCAGCTGTGTAATAGATGACTACAAGAGGAAAATATATGTCGAGCTGATGTCAGATAGGCACAGGCTGGAAACCAAGGCTTAGGTCTTACTTCCCACTGATTACCTTATTATTTTAAAACTCTGCCCAATTTCATAAGAGCATTTGACATTATAATACACAAATAAACACACATCACACAAAAGTATTATTTAAGACCTTTAGGTTTTTGAATTTGCCTGTTTTTTTCCCCAGGATTGTGAGGCATTTTATTCCTAAATATAAGAGTTTGCCAGTAGGGAGATGACAGGGAATGGGGGAAGAGAGATGGGAAACGATAAGCAGCAAATATCTCTGTGCAGATGTGAACTATGGATGTGGTTTCGGTTGAACAAATAAAATCATACATCAATAGGGGACCCTGGTCTTTGTTGCTCTTGACGTGAATAAAGGCTTGGGATCTGATTTGATCCACTCGCAGTTAACCAAAGCAATTACTTTTACCCCAGCTCTGCTTTTGTTGCCTAGTGCACACACCAGCGGCACGAGGCACTTCTTTTTAATCACACAGCTCACTGCGACTCGCTGCGAGCATCCCTTTTTACTGTACAACATTACGGCAACTGTCAACGCCGGCACGTCAACTTACTTTATACTTGTGCTCAGAGCGGTTGGGGGTGTGCGTCTTGAGAGAAGTGAACTGACTGCACTGGGGGCAGGGCTTTGTGCTCGAATCCAGCTGACTCAGCTCCAAGAAGTAACGATATTTTGCCACCTCCTCTTTGGTCAAATGGGAAATCACCAGTCCTTCCTCCAGGTTGCCACTACACTCCGTGATCGGACAGCTGATAAGAGCTTTCCCCACTCGCACCTGGGGAAAGAACACAGACAGATGACATGGCATCGTGGAAAAAGCTGCTTTTAATGCACGCAGAGGCTCAGAGGAGGGTGTTCTACTTTTAAATGTTACTGATAAACCTGTCAAAGGCTCCACAAAGAAATTGGTAAGCTTCATAAAACGTGTGTCACCACTCGGCGGTTTGTTATGGTGTGTTTCTCTGGCCCAAATCTACATGCTGAATATATTTACACCACTGATGAGAGATGGTAAATAATTCACCAAAGACCAGAAGGACTGAGGGGCAGAGGGAGGTCGTGCAGCCGCTGGAGGTTAATCTACGACAAAGGGTGTGCACGTGGGCACATTAGTGCAGCGTGAGTGCCTGGAACTTGGTAACTCTGAGTGGAACTGAACCACAGTCTGGTGATCCAGTAAAACACTAACTAACCATAAGGTCACGCACTCTGGAAGAAGTGCACTCTTTTATTTAGACTTCTCTTGAAGGCGTGTGAGGCTAAGGTAAACAAACCTGCTCACCAAAAGGTGAGCCGGATATTTTGACTGTCTGACTAAGCGATTTCAGGAGGCTGACATGTAATCCTGGAAATTTCACAATCTGTTATTATCATGAGTCATTAATTTAGCCTTTACAGTGCTACGTGCAAATGTCCGGCAAACACAAACTCATGTCATCTAACCCTGCCTATAATGCAGTATGTGATGCAGTAAATGTCACGGGCAGGATTAGAGACAACTCAAATCCCACTGGAAATATTGCCTCCTATTCTTTTACCATCTTTCGTTTCAAACTTTTTTCAATGTGCTTCCTCCCAGCTAGGGCTGATCTTCTCTAGTTCCATTCATCTTTCATTTCCTCATTTTTCGCTCTCTCTGTCTCCTCAACACATTAAATCCATCAAACCCTGCGAGACCTGTTATACTGACACATGATCAGGTCTTTTCTCCCTTTGTGTGTGTGTGTGAGAAATGGCAGGCCGAAAACAAAGCACAATAGCATCAACTTCTGATGGTGTCACACCCATATCACCCACCCCTCAAAAACCCAATATTGCATATAAAGTTAGCATATATCATCCAAAGCTATATTGATATTGTTGCCACAACAGCAGCGCAGGGATGACCAGCACAGACTGGTTTGACTGGTTATTTCTCACCTCCACGTGTCACAGAGTGTGGTCTGCTGAAAATACAGGTGACTTTGTTCTGTGGTTTTAATGTCTTGAGTGAAAACATAATCAAATATAACCAGAAACCTGATTTTACCACATAAGCAGTGAACCGTTCACCTACCTGAGCCAGTCCGAGCACGTAAACTGCCACGTGCTGCACGTATTTGAAAACTAGCTGACTGAGGCTGGGTTGTAAACTAACAGCATTGGGTTACATCCAGCTTTGAATAACAGATTCGTAAGAGCAGCAGATGATGTCAGCATGACGTGGACCAAAATGAGATCATGCTGCCTTAAAGTAAAACAACTGGTAGTAAGTGTTTAGGAATGTAGGAGGCTTTAAAAGGGACCTGTGTTTGGCAATCTGTGATTCAGTATTTGTATTCTGTACTCTACTGGGGTAGCTTTGCACGATTCACAGCCCTGTCCCCCTTCCCTCATACCCAACCAGTCAAGGCAGATGGCTGCTCCGTCCTTAGCCTAATTCTGCCAGAGGTTTCTTCCTGTTAAAAGGGAGTTTTTCCATCCCACTGTCACCAAGTGCTTGCTCAAAGGGGGCTATTTGCTTGTTGGGGTACTCTCTGTATTATTGTCAGGTCTCTACCTTACAATATAAACTCCCTTGACGTGGCTGTTGTTGTGAATTGGTGCTATAGAAATAAAGCTGAATCGAATTCACAGTAAAACAATTTGTCTCACAGGTTCAGCCAGCTTATCAACTGTATGAAAAAACTGTTTTAGCGCTCTCTTCCTGTTCCCTTTAAGCCGACTTTCAGCTGAGTGCCTGCCTCTGCTGAACTGAACATTTGAAGAGCAGATGGGTGGATGTGTCCCTGAGATGATTGATTAGGGATTTCCACTTTTGCTGACATCATACAGAGCACAGAGTACAAAATAATGTCTAGAACTTACTATTATGGGCAATGTGAAGCCTGAGGTTTTGGCTCATAGGGTTTTCCCATAGTTAATCTGACCTCATGAAACCTCTCGTCACTATTTGTTTAATAACACTAAGCTAAAATTGAGAAGCAGTGTATGAAAAACTAAATAAGACCCATACTGCTTCTGTCATATGTCTAAGCGGGTAAGTAGCAGCCAGGTGCTGGTAATCAAATGAACCCCATTAATGGATCTTTAGGAAGTGCGAGCACCTCTATGAAAGCAGAGGTTCTGGCAGTTTGCTGGTCTGAAGCATTCAGCTGTGTCTTAACATGCATCAGTAATGATCTCAGAGGAGCGACTACTGCTGCCCGTTAGCCTGGAAAAGGTTATAAGGCCATTTCCAAACAATCTGGAACCCATCATCCCACACTGAGAAAGACTAAACATGTAAAATGTTGAAGAGATTTTTCCCAGGAGTGGATGATGCAGCGCATTCACCTCAACGTTTGACCCCCCAAAACAAAAACTAAAAAACAAGTTCAACTTCTCAGACTCTAAAGTGCCACATTTTTCAAAAACCCAACACAGCCTATCAGCACCTCATAACAACTGATGATGGAGGGGTGATGATTTGAGTCAACCATGAACTCCTCTGTACACCAAAGTATTCTAGAGTGAAATGTGAGAACATCAGTGCAACAGCTGAAGCTTGGCTCAAACTGGATCACCAACAAGACAATGATCTCAAGCAGAGCAGCAAATCTACAGCATGATGACCGAAAAAGAAAAGAATCAATGTGTTGCAATGGCCCAGCCAAAGTCCAGACCTCGACCTGATTGAAATGACCATTGTAAAGACCAACGGGCTGAAAGTTCCTCCACAATCATGTGAGACAAACAGAAAACAAACACTTCAACTTACTGCCGCTAAAGGTGACTCCACTGAATCACGTAGGATACTCAGCTTTTCACACTCTGCTTCTGCATTTTGGCTTAATTTTTGTTATATAAATGACAACACAGTGTAATATATCGTGTGCTGGTGTTCATTTAAGAACATGCTAATGTCCTGATACATATAACCTTGGAAATGAAAGCGATTACACTGCCTAGATTTCATTAGGTCTTTATTTAGCACAACAGGAAAGTTGCAGGTTTAATCCCTGTTATAACAACTGTCATAACAACACGGCTGGCAGCGGTTCAGTGCAACATCCATCCATCCTGCAAAGCCTGACCAAGATCCCAGGAGCAAAAACAAAAACACAGAAAAACAAAACAAAAAAACCACCAATTCCCAAGTGTCTGTGACCACATCCATCTGACATACCGCTTCTACTGAGGGTAAGCGCCAAGCATGTGTGCTAAAAATTCCACCTCCACAGGATAATGTACATGACCCTTTTAAAAAAAAAAAAAATAATAATTCACAGTGTGCTCATCAGAGAGCCGGCTTGGTTCTGTATTTGCATGAATGTTCATGTCCTGTTATCAAAGCAAGGCAACTGCAGATAAAAATGAGCCTCAATGACTGATAAAAAGTGTGTTATCTACACAGATTAAAGCCAATCTTGGCAACAGTAGCAAGGAGATGAGAGTGCAGCTCCTCCCTGGGCTGCAAAAGCAACAGGGATTATGACTGAAAGATTGCTGACCAGAACAGTCTGATGAAGAAGCCACAAAAAGGCAGAAAATCCATCCTGAAACACTTTACCTCTGGTAGAAAGCATCGCGGGCTGGCAAATTGTAATTTTACTGTCAGTGCAGTGAACATGTACAATAAACGGTTATTTAATTTATCTGTTCAGTGGACTAGTCAGTGTTTCGGGGTCTGTGTTAGCAGTGGAGCTATTAAAGCAGAAAATAACTGCTAATACGCACAATTTTATATTTGCTTATTTATCACAGGTCACACAGTCATGGCAGCGCTGACCACTGTTACTGAACACTGCAGAGCTTCCTTACATCGTGCAGGCCTGGTAGGAAGCAGCAATGTGCCTTGTGCTGCAGTCTGATAGCTGTTTATACTGGAGAGTAATCAATCTATCAATTATTAATTCTCTTAATGGATCAGCATAAAGCAACAGAGACTCCACACTGATATTTATTATAGTGGAAGAACTCATTCGTCAACTATGACGTTGTTGCTTCTGTGTTGACTGCTGCAGCTGTTTTTATCCATCTTATTCCTCCAGATACCAAAAGGCATTCTGGGAATGTAGGAATCAACCCAGAAGGGGATGATCCCACACTTTGTGCCCCTTTGGGATGCAACTGGACATACTAATGCACATAAGAATAAAGGTCTTCTATCTGAAGGTGGGATCCTTCTTAGAGCCTGAGAGAAAGACGCTGAATAAGCCAAAGAGCTCTCACAAAGTCCTCTATTGTGAAAACCACCGCTGCCAGGTCCCAATTTTGGTGTGGCATGCGTCTGTGACCCAGATTCACCGAAAAAGTACTCATCACAAGACAAGAAGACCTGTAGATTCTCGCACTCACTCGTTAATTAACCCTTAACGTGGATCTTTTTGGACGCATGCGAAACACGTGGGGTTGGGGGTCACCACCTGGTATGCTCGAAAGCCAAGCCCGTGCTTCTAAATGTGGATAAAATGCCAAATATAGCCCCAGAAAAGGGTGACGGAGAAGACTGCAAAGTTACTGCTGCTCAAGGACACCTCGGCCAGCTGCTGCTGACCGACCCAGCGAGGCCTGCTTCTGGGACAGGCCCCTTTTGTTTTCACTGAGATACCCCCCCACTGATCCCTAACCCAACCAACCTGGGAGCTGACGTAGAGTTTCAGACACTCGTCACACACGGCCTTCCTGCAGCAGGGCAGGGGTGCGATGGTTTTCTCTTCCATGCACACCCGGCAACTCTGCATCGCACCCTCGGCGCCGGCCTGCTCCGCGGACAGCCGGTGGGACAAGTCCCCGAAAGGATCCACCAGGTCGTCCACTGTGTACGGTTGCGGCTCGAGACTCGAACCCGCATCCTGCCCAGTCTCCAAGTCCCGTTCTGACGCGTCTGGTGCGACCGTGTCATCGGAGCGGTCCGTGATTTCGGCGTCTTGTCTATGGCTGTCGTTGGCAATGCAGTAAACGGTGCAGTAGACGTGCTCTTTGGCACTGACAGACCCCTCCGGAGTGGCCGTGCTGCCGCTGTTGTCACACGTATGATGGTGCTGACCTGTAACGGTTAACAATTCAACTGCCCGAACACCCAAACTCGGTAACTCGCTCGAGGTTGGTTCGTTTTCCACCTCGGCTTCGCCCGTTTCTACGTCCGACTTTGTAGACCCGCTACAATCAGGTACATAATCTTGAGTGTCGTTAACGTTTCCTTCGTGGTTTTCAAGCTCGGCTCCGTACTGCATCCGACTGCCTCTGTTAAGACGGAAAGAGGGAGATTTTGAATCCCCGAAATTCTTCCTCAGGATGTCGACAGCGCTCGCCCTCCTCCTCGCTCTCCCTCCGCCGTTGCAGTTGTTGTTGTTGTTGCCCTCCGCATCCTTCCCCCCCGGGTCCCTGTCGCTTTCGTCCAGCGATAGCCGAGAGTTTGACCTGGTGACACGTCGGCTCAAATCTCCGAGCGTCCGCTCAACTTTACCGTCCGTGAGGGAAGTTTGTGTCGGCAGGTTGCGGGACAATTTCACCCTCCCCTCCTCGATGCCGCTGATGAAACTCGGCATTTTACAGGCGTCAGCTATCGGGCCGTCATTTTCCATTCCCGATTTAGCTCTCCCCATTTAGAGAGCGGCTCTCTCCCATGCGTACCGCCGCCTGCTCGTCTGTCTGCCTCTCACCCAACTCCCACTACCAAAACAAAACAAAGCAGTCAGGTCGCTGCTTCCGGGTGTCGTCGTAAGCGTGAAGGAGAGCAGCGATAGGCCGATGGAAAGCCTAGTGGTGGAGATCGGAGAGAGCCTAACTCCCCTTTAATCTATGCCACCAAATAAAAACAGTGCTCCCGGTACTAAGTGTGAGGAAGAGGAGCCAGAAGGGCTGGCCCACTGGTTATTTTGTTTTTTTGTCCTAGGCCTCTGTACATGGGTGTCAAACATAACGCCAGGATCGGCCCACTAAAGACTCTAATCTGGCCCACTGGATGGTTTAGAACAGCGGTCCCCAACCCCCGGGCCTCGGACCGGTACCGGTCCGTGAGTCGTTTGGTACCGGGCCGCGAGAGTTGAGGCTCGGGTGTGAAATGTATGGCTTTCAGGGGTTTTTTTTTTTATCGGTTTTTAGCGTTTACTGTGTTTCCCACTGATAAAGACCTCCTCCATTAACATCCACGAAGTAAAAAGTAAGTAATAGATAAACATTTAAATGACAGAAAGTTCCTCTTTTTTTCACTAGTTGAAATAAATTATTTTTACTGTAAAAAGAAAAGACAGAAAAAAATCAGTTTTTCTCCCAATCCAGCCTACTGTACAGTTTTAGCAAATGTGAAGGAGTGCACAGATTTTGAACTTTTAACTGTATTTCATAGGTTTTACAGCTTTTCCTGATAAAGACTCGCCCATTGACATTCATACTACACCAAAGTACTTAACTAACAGATAAACAATTTCAAGACAGTAAAGTTCATGTGTTTCCATTACTACAGCGAGTCTACAGTTTAACAGAAACTTTATCTTTTATCATTACAGGACAACCTGTGCAATGAACTGCCATAACCTTTTTTGTAATTTTACACATTTATCATTCAGTTTCACTTAAGATTAAAGCGGCCCTCTTATGCGGCACATAGTATAAAACAAGTGACATCCCTGCCCTCGTAGGTTCTTCAACCTGTCCTTGTAACGACTGCAGCTCTGCAGCTGGATCTTATAATGTGCAGTTAAAATAATTAAATGAAAAAAATCCATCACATTTCTTTGACATTTCAGCATTAAATTAATATAAAATTACAGCCTTCTTTTATAACTATTGTTTGTAAATCTAAAGAAAATGTTCAGTTTAATAAGTTTTGCTTGTAAAAAATCTGAGCTATGATCACATTTAGCAAATACAATATTAAAACATTAAAAATCGTGAGCATTTATTGTCTGAACAATTTTCCATTTTGTCCCATTACGACAGAGAATTGGACCATAATTTAATTTATTTTTTCCTGCCACATTTCAGCTTTTCATAAATGTTCATAAATGTAAAAAGCCATTAGTCTGTATTTTTACAATAACTACTGAACAATCCAAACCATTGAAGCATATAATCATCATTCTGGTAATGTAAAAATATTAACAGTCCTTCTGACCAAGGTTTGTGTATCTTAATTCATAATAATGTGTTTTTGTAATACAAAAAAATACAGATAATGTCTGTATTTTCTTACTGCAGTAGAACTTTCAAATGAATCTAAGTAGGGTACCTGTAAAATGGGTTGTTAGCTTTGTTACAACTTCTCATTAATGCCACAGGGCTGGGGCCACACACTAATTAGTTTTCTTGTTCTGGTTGTGCCCAATTGGTTTTAATGGAGAATGCCAACAATGTTCAGAGAGGAAAAAAAATCTTTACAAGTGCACGTTTATTACATAAGGCCTCAAACCCAATCAGGAAGGTGCTGTTTTACACAAAACAGGTCAAAAAGTAACTAGTGTGCAGGGTATAAAATAGTTCAACTACTTGCATTCTTCAGCATTTCTTCAGCCTTACAATTAACTGGCCTTGCTCACTCCGGGAATGTTTTCCCATATAAGTGGGTAGATGTGTCATTCCTTCCTTTAACATTGATATGTTGAAATGACTGTTGTAGTTTTTTGGAACAGGAACAACAGCTTCCCAGTTTTGACTGCATGTGGGAGTTAAACAGGCGTAGTTGTTGATGACAGGGTGCACTGAATATTTCAGAATCTGCTGATCAGCTGCAGTTTTCCAACATAAGCATTGCTAGGGTTTACAGATAATGGTTGGAAAAAGATAAACTATCAAGTAAGCAAAAGGTCTCTGGGTGAAAATGTCTTCTTGATGCCAAAGGTCTTAGGAGAATGGACAGACTGCTATGAGCTCACATGAAGGCAAAAATAACCTAATTATCAATCATTATAATCGGGGTAAGCAGAAGAGCATCTCTGAATGAGCAACACACTGAACCTTGAAGCAGCAGAAGACTAAACTGGGCAGGTTATGAATAGAATACTAATACTACAGTTCAAATTCATACAATAGACAAATGTCATTTGTCTATTAATAAATAATAAATCCACCCTACCTTGTGTTAATGGTTCAGATTGTTGTTGGTGGCGTAATGTTGTGAAGGATATTTTCCAACATACTTAGTACCAACTGAGCATCATTTAAAGGCCACGGCCTACCCAAGCACTGTTGCTGACCATGTCTGTACCTTTATGACTATAGTGCACCCATCTTCTCATGGCTGCTTCCAGCAGGATAACACACCATGTCACAAAGTTCAGCTAATCTCAAACTGGTTTCTTGAACATGACGATGTGTACTCCAATGGCCTCCACAGTCACCAGATCTCAATCCAATAGAGCACCTTTGGGATGTGGTGGAACGGGAGGTTGACATCCTGGATGTGCAGCTGATAAATCTGGAGCAACTGTGTGATGCTTGCATGTCAATATGAAGCAAAACTTTCTAGCACCTTGTTGAAGCTGTGCTACAACAAACGAAGGCAGTGCCAAGGGCTAAATTGGGTCCAACCCAGTCCCAGCAAAGTGTGAGCGTATACTTGATAAGAAACCCTGAAGTCCACAGAAATAGCCCGGTCTGTAAATGCTAAACTAATTTACATGCATAATATAGCTGGGATGAATAATCTGAGCTAATGTCTAAAAGGAATCAAAGAATAGAGGACACAGTACAGACGTTCCTTCTCCACACTCTACTTTAATCCCAGCTGTCTAGTTTATGTACAGTCAGTCACCTGTGGGAAACCCATCATATGAAGAGAAGGCGCTAACATACATACATGGTACATTCTAGTCAGTGGTGAACTTCAACAAATCAACCCAGAGCCACAGAGAAAAGACTGGACGTCTCTGCTCCCACTTTCAGTAAGTGGCACATTTCCGTAACATTGTACTGTGAAAATAGTTGCTAAATATAAGATGATCATGTCTTAGTGCATTTTCAAACACTCGTCTAACAGAAGATTATCTGTTTCAACAAACCAATTTCCCTCCAGAATGTATGCTTTTTTAAATTAAAGCGCAAATTTCCACCTAAATCAATTATCTAAGAGAACTCAGCTAACTGGTATCTCATACCACACAGAGTATCTTGGAGCTTTTTTATTGCAGTGTCAAGAGTTTTACACTGGCTTGATTGAATGTTTATTTACACTGATCAACACAATAATGGCTTGGCTCAATTCTTCTACAAATTCTTTTTTCCTTTTATCACACAAAAGCTCTATTGACTGTTCCAAAGTCTAAATGGGCTCAACCAGCTCTCAAGATAAATAACAAACAGTGTAGCTGCTGTCTTCCTTTTTACTTTAAAAATGTATTATTACTGTTGTTATTGCTGTTTTTTCACCTTTAACAAGCTCTTCCTTCAGCTTAAAGTGGCACCTCGCTTTAGAGCAGAGCGTGTGTTTTTTTAATTGTCTTTTTGTTAGGTTCGGGGTTCAAGTCTGCATAGTTCACCATGACATAGAAAACAATGCACTGCAGTACACAGTCCCACATGTGGTCTCACACACACACACACACACACACACACACACACACACACACACACACACACACACACACACACACACACACACACACGTCACATTATATTTCTGAAATCCTTTCTCGCTTGTTAAATGTACCAAATTAGGACTTTCTAGATCACTGATTACACAGCGTGGTCAAAGACAAATTTATTAACAAATAAAATCCACTTTCAGTTCAAATAAAGTCATTTCATAATGCTGCGACTGACCAGCTCTTTCAATTAAGCTTCACAATAATGGAACATTTTCACAGTTTCCCGATTTGAACTGTGCAAAACAAACCAAGCTGTCAGAAAGCC
Source organism: Rhamphochromis longiceps (assembly GCF_057381845.1). Taxonomy (NCBI): domain Eukaryota; kingdom Metazoa; phylum Chordata; class Actinopteri; order Cichliformes; family Cichlidae; genus Rhamphochromis; species Rhamphochromis longiceps. The sequence continues at coordinate 7,118,451 of NC_140571.1, read as the reverse complement.
ACATGTGCATGTGTTTGGTTGACAGTTCAAATACAAATGAATATTAGTTAATTTAATTATGTGTTGAATTGAAAGTGAATTTTAAGGCCTAACAGACCAGTTAATTAAACAATTACAGCCTATAGTGCAACTAATACTCTCCCTCCGCCTTGTCCTCTCTTTCCCGCTCTGATTTCAAATATACTATACAGTTAGAAGAAGTAAAACATAGTAGTCCCACTTATACACAACATCATACAGTATTAGTCAACTAGAAAAAACAGTAAACACAGCCACATGTGAATAAAAAACGTCTAGAAGGTCAAAGTTACATTTCATAGTTTTACATCGTAGTAGCTATTTTTCTCCCTTTACTCAGCAGACATTTCAGACTGTGTTATTTATAGAAAAAACCCCACAAAGTTCACATTTAGGACTCTTGGAGGAGCTTTTGAGGAGCATTCGACAAACCAAACAGTTCCCATTTTTAAGTAGCTAGTTAGTCACACGCAGCATGAGATTAAATATGCAACAGTTTGGGAAACACCTCATGCAAACACACAAAATGCTGTTTCTGTCCTCCGGAGCGACCGTCGGCGGAGCCCCACAGGGCAGCGATTTGAAACGCCTGGAGTTTCATTACAAAACGGATATACTGCTGAAGATACTGGCCGAGGGGGTGCTTAAGGTGGATTTTGAGACGAATTTTGTTGAGGAAAACAGTCTGACCTTGTCCATCCTTCTTTCGTGAGAAGCCAGTGTTTTTCCCACCAGAAAATAAAAAAGAGTTTCTCAGTAAAAGAAGAAGGCCTCAAAACATTTGGTCCAGTGATTACAATACAAATGCAACATCAGTCACATTTCCAGGAGGAGTCAGTTGAATAAAAATAAAACATAAAATAAAAAAACCTGCTGGCTATCTGGAATGCCAATATAATTTTAATTTGTGATTTCTTTTATCAGTTTTCTTTCATGGAAACCCTGCAAAGTAAACTTGAGACCTACTATTATTGGTCCCAGTGTGCGGCTAAAAGTGGAGCAATGAAGTGAAAGAGGAGAACTGCTAAATGTCTTTCTCTGTTTTTTTTGTCCTCATCAGGCTGCTGGCGAGGGTGTGCAAGGATACGGCAAACCTTGCTTTCCCCATTTGTTCCTTTCAATCTTTTATCATTCACCACAAAGGCGAAACATCAAATAATGCATCAAAGAATATCATTTAAAGGCTTCCCTGTTCTCCAGTGACGGTGACCACCATCTTTCGGGAAGGTTTCCTTCTCTAACATCCAGCTCCCTGAACTGACAGAAAAATGCCAATTCACGACACGACAGGCTGCTCTGACTGTGATTGTCATTTATATAAAGTGTTGCCTGCAGAAGATTTTGGCTGCTTTTGAATTATTATTAAAAAGAGCTGGATATTGGAAAAAAGGGTGATTTGCCATTCTTTCTTTAAAAAAACAAAAGAGTCTAATTAAGAAAAAGAGAATCGATTGTTCGGTGACAGATATGGGGTAGTCTACACAAGGACTGAGACGGATGGGAACCTGTCGCTCTCCTGTGACATTTTCTGTCTTTGTTGCCATCTCTGTATGTGTCTTGGGTGGAAGACGAAATATTTATACAGCAAGAGACACAGCTGTTTTTTTTTCCTTGTATGGCTGAAAACACCCCGACCTTTGGGATGCTGCAGCTAAGAAGTGTGGGTCATCTCTACCTGCTGCGTCAGTCAAGTGTTCAGTCTCTCAATTGTAAACATTAAGATTCACATTAGCAGTAAAAAAAAAAAAAAAGTGAAGTGCTAAGATTTGTCCTAAGTTTGTGTGTGTGTGTGTGTGTGTGTTTGTGTGCATGCATGCGTTCACATGTACATTACTCAACGCCTGTCTGTGAATGCGTCTGCTTCCTGTACGCATGCACAGATGAGAGGACGGTAAAATCAACGCTGTTGGATAACATTCAACATTTTTTTGCCAGAGTAAAATGTGTCCTCCTGCCGTCTTGGCCATCACCGTTAGAAAACCAGATCCTGAAATTCACCGAAAATAAATAAATAACTAACTAAAACAAAATAAAAAAAACTTTGAAAGGTGTTTAACATTCCTTAATCGGTAGTCATGTTCGGAGATTCTTCGCTGGACTTTTCCAAGTGTTAATCAGTCAGGCACAAAGAGCAAAAAGTTCCAGAGAAGGTTAAACAGGCTCTGTTGTGTGCACGGGGATGGTTTTTAAACTCTTTGGTGAGGCGCAAGAGCTGTTAGATACCAACACACTTAACCAGCGCTCCTGAAACATGTTTTTTTTTTCTTTTGACAGCAGAAAATTGAACGAGTTCTCATTGGAAGCTCGCAGGAACACGTGACCGTCGACCGTCGAGCGTGGCCTCTTTGCATCCCTTCGGTTTCCCTCGTAAAGCAGACGCCCAGCAGCACAAGGGAGAAGCAAGTCACTGGCTACTGACCGGGTCTGAGGAAGGAATGAAAAATGTCCTGCAGTTACCATGCTGAGCCACATGAGGCCAATGTTTCATCAGGAACTCCACTGAAAGACAGGCTAGTGGGAAGCCATCTGACCAAGTGTTTGGGGAGATTTGTGAGCTGAATCGCAGAGAGTCATCTGTTCCCTGTCTACTTGTCTGTGTCTCTGTTGTTTATTAAAAGACAGTTGGGAGTAATAAAAACAGGATTTTAAGCAGGAATCGTTGGTAAGGCAGCACTCTTGGAGTCGCTTCTGGGCTTATTTTGACCTGTGGGGGGAAAAAAAGACAAGATGAAGAAAACCCAAAACAATGCCAATGATTTTATTTCTATTCTAACTGGTAAGTAGTTATTTTTAAGGTGCGATAAGACATGAAAACATAAAGTGTATGTGACACGGTCAAATCTTCCGTAAAAATGAGAACACTGAAGGTTAAGAGGTTTATGCTGAAATGCTAAGCAGTACATTGTGTTCAGTACGCTCCCTGACTTAGTCATTTACTCATGATAATGTTGCTGGATGAGAACATCATGAGCACTTGTCCCATGTGTTTTGTGAAAGATAACACTCGAGAGAGAGCCTGACAATCTCAAGGGTACACTGGCTCTGTGATACCCCACACCCCCTTTTTGTTGCCAAAACAATCATCTGACATTAATGCAATCATATTACATCATCTTTAATGCAGTGATGTCTAACTGTAAGAGTAAGACTAAGATTTGGTAGCCGTGTAACCTGTACTTTGAAAAAGTCTTGAGCCATCTGTTCTTGTCTTTTTTTTTTTTTTTTAGAGCGCTCTTGAGCAACAGCTCTCCAGATTTTTCTGAAAAAAGTTTTTCTTTGGGCAGTGGCTGCTTTTTCACTATTTCGTATCAGCCCATTTCTTTTACCTGACCATTTTCAGAGAAGTGTTTTTCTTCTGTTAGGCCCTTTAACACTGACCCTTGAAACATTCAAGTACAAAAAAACCTCCCCTCACTCAAGTGATAAACCAGTGGTGTATCTACACATAACAGACAACTTAGCTAAGAAACCATTTTAAAATGCATCTTGAGGCACTTTGTTACCAAAACACATTATTTGTTCCCATTTCTTCAGTTTCTAGTCTTTAGCTGAAAACATATCATATTTTAGCACACTGTGCAGTGTTTTCAATCCATCCATCTTCTTCCACTTTTAGGGCGTTACAGGTCGCCAATCTATTGCAGGGCTAACACAGAGAGACAGACATCCATTCACACTGACATGTGTACCCTGTCAATTTAGAATGACCAATGAATCTAACCCTCTGCATGTGGAGCTATGAGAGGAAGCTGGTGTGCTAGGACCAACTCGTGGGGAACATGCAAACTCCACACAGAACAGCCCTAGACAGCTGACGAATTCAAACTCAGGATCTTGCTGCTGTGCAGTGACGATACATGATGGTGAACCACGCCTTCAAGAGTTATTCCTGAAGACTAATTTAAAAAAAATAATACAAGAAAGATTGCCTGAGCGAAATCAGGCAATGTTTAAAAATAAGGTTATACCAAGGTTGCTAGAATTGTACAAACTCATGTATGTTTGCACACAATTCAGTAAATCACTCCAAGTTTTCCCTATTTTTCTAGCAAAACATAAAGAAATGGTGGATGGCTCAAGACTTGTAATTTCTCATTCTAAGGATAACAAATATTACAAAGCGTCGGATGTAGTGGTTTAAAGTATGCCACCACTGGACTCTAGAGCATTAGAGATGTGTTCTCTGGAGTCTCGACTCACACTTCTCTGTCTGGCAATCCCATGATGAGTCTGGGTTTGGCAGTTGCCAGGACAACAGTGCTTGTCTGACTGCATTGTGGCAAGTGTAAAATTGAATGGAGCGGTGATAATGGTGTTTGTTGTTCATGAGTCAGGTTCGGCCCCTTAGTTCCAGTGAAAGAAACTCTTAATGCTTCAGCATCCCAAGACTCTTGGACAATTTCATTCTCCCAACTTTGTGGGAGCAGTTTGGGGACAACCCCTTCCTGTTCCAACATAGTTGCTCACAAGTGCAAAGCAAGGTCCATAAAGACATGGATGAGCCAGTTTGGAGTGGAAGAACTTGACTGGCCTGCACAGAGTCCTGACCTCAACCCAAATACTTTTGGCAATACAGCGCACTGTACTCACAGCAGTCACTGCTGGTCTTATGCTACCTACCAGCAACCACGTAAAAATTGAATCCCCTCTTTCTAACAGAACGTGTTTTAAATATTACAAGTGAATGCTGTCAAAATAAAGCACTTTGAAATCAGATGATTCTTGGCGATACAGCCTATCATTCAAAACTATGCCACAATGCAATAGAGGTCAGCTGCGTTAGGAATGGGAACCAAGAACTGGTTCTTGTAAACAACTGGTTCCCAATTGTTAGTCTGCTTGCCTCGATTCCACTTATTGGTTCCACTTGTACTCGTTCTACAGTCGGCTGATTTCAGTTTGCGTGTCAGAGGAGCAAATTAGCGTCAAAGTCTGCAGCGTGGATATGGACACTACTTTTATTTCTATTACAGAAACGTATGAGAGCATGATAAAAAGAGCCGGAGCAAATGAAGTGCAAACTGCATCGAGAACAGAAAGAAGATGCATTACACTGCTAACACAACTTTGCCTCTTTGCAAGCACCTGTGCAGAGAACATGCTAACATTAAGCTAGCCAAGAACCCAGAATGATGTTAAAGCTGATAAGTGAATACTAACCCCAGCTCAGCTGTCAGACCCTGAACTTCAACACGTAGCAACCTGATGAGCAGTCAGACTTCTCAAAATGTCTTTGTGCTGGTTTTCATCTTTGCTTAGCGCTGTCAGTTTTGTGTTCATAACCAAATACTAAGAGAAAGATCGTATGTGTGTTCTCATTAGGACAGGGGTTTGTGTTGATGTATGGGGCTGTAGCCTAAAGAGACTTTGAGACAATGTGTTTCAGGTCATTTTACAGAGTAAAAAGCAATGTAACAAATTATTTTCTTCTAGGAGTTATTAAGTATCGTACTGCAATACCTCCAGCATGCACAAACATTTGACCACATAGCACTGCAATCAATTTGCATGAATGTAATGTCTTTGATATGCTGCTTAGCAATGGCAGAGCCAATGAGAACCCACTGAAAATCAATGAGAATGGATAAGGAATCAAATAGATAAGTGTTATTGATAATGGAATCAGAATTGCTAAATTCTTATCAATTTCCACCCCTAATTAGCGTGAGACAAAAAGATGAGGACTAAATAAAATGTGTAATAAATTCACTCCAAGAGTTTCAGCTCTGTATATTTTTTTCTATCATAAAACCACAAAAGTCATTTTTTTCTTTGTAAAAAGAAAGACATTTCTACAGAAGGCTGGAGGGGTGACTGTTGTGCGTGTGTGTGTGTGTAGGTGTGTGTTTGTGTGTTTTTCCTTTGGGATGGTACAGCTGATGCTTTTTTATTGGTCCCTTTGGCCAGAGCCAATAAACACCAAACTGAAGGGACAACAGCTGGAGAACAATGATAGCATATTGATGACGTTTGTGTCAGTATGTGTGCATATACTGTAAAGTACGTTTGTGTGTCCATATGTGTACAAGCACAACTACTGTCTGGATGTTTCTGCGTATGAGTTTGTGTGTACTCATGCTTCAGCTCTCGTGTGTATGTTTATGTGTGTTTGTGTTTCCAGCAATTATCTTGGGTGGGCAGGTGTATGTGTGTGTGTGTGGAGGGTTTTTTGATGATTTATGACCCGTGTTATGGCTTCCACAGGGGAGATATAAAACTACAGAATGGTCCTTTATTGCCTTTCTTCTTTGTTTAGTCCTATGTTTCATCCATCACTCTCTGTTTCTCTTTTTAGCCACTCCTCTCTCTTTTTCTTTCTCTTCATCTACTAGCCTCTCACCCATCTCTCTCTCTCTCTCTCTCTCTCTCTCTCTCTCTCTCTCTCTCTAATTTGCTCTGGCTCTTTTCTAATAAAAACTGTTATTGATAACCTGCCCGCTGCACATCAGTGGAATCACCATTACTTTTCCTCGCTGTTTGTTACACTGGTGGACCTCTTTCCTGCGTTCGCTCGGCGCCTTCCCCACAACAAACCGAGACAGTGAGATTGATGCACGGTTGTCTGAGCCTGGACTCGTCTTGTGATCTCCTATTGGCTTCGCTGCCTAAGAGCAGCCGAGGATTTTGATGAAACTGCAATCCACAGTTTGAGTCTAGGGAAATTACCATATAAACTAGGATCTATCCTGCAAATACGCAAAAGAAAAACCTTGCAACAACAACAAAGGCCACTCCATGAGACAAAAATAATACTCTGGTAGGTGCTCGTTCCAGTCAGAGTGGAAAAGATGGTTAAGAGCTAATTATCAAAAACAGTGTAGTGGTTTTCACTACATGGCTCACCTTTATTTGTGAGGGGAGTGATAAAAGCACCACAGTGGTGATAACTGATGAGACCTTGAGCTGGTAAATGATAAGCCCTTATGCTGATAGAGCAAGAACGTGCCTATATCCACCTCTGCAGAATGCATGATATCAAACCCAGATGAAAATGAGCCCCTAAACAGACTGTTGGAGTTGAATTTTAGAGGGTGAGAGCTTTTCGGGGTTTAAAAAAGTGAGGAATGACCATGGCACTGATGTTGTTGGTACAACATATGATAAAATTAACCTCAAAGCATTTTAGCCAGGCATCTGCAGAAGAGACAGAGTGTCCCCATACTTACATGTACATGGGTTGTAGTTGAAGGTGGGAGGTCTTCTGAGGCCCCTGGTAGCCATACGAGTCAAACCCTCCTATAAAATCAACTGCACAAAAAAACAAAAGCAATTAGAGAAAGCGTATGTCACCGTGGTTATCAAGTGGGAACATCCCACAACAGATGATTCATGCCTTTAAACCTACTCCACCTACAGAGGTCTCAGCAGTACATTTTGAACCAGAACCACCATCTCTGTTGCTTCTATTCCTGCTAATCAGGATTGTAAGCATGAAACGGCTTCAAGTAAAAATTCTGCAATGCAAATTTCCTATCTATTTTTAGGTGCAAGACTAAGACTTATGCAGCGATATATATTTATGCCTTGAGAATACGCTTAACTCCTAAATTATCTAGGATAGCTCCACAGATTCCTGAGCTGAGGAGCTGCCAGCAGGTGGTTGCTTTCCTCACACAGAGGCAAAAAGCCTGGACTTTTGAAGCGAGGGAGCCATGATATTTCTTTTACTTTGATGTTGCAGAGCTCATAAAATGATACTTCCCTGCCTTGATCAGCAGCATACATTCCTATTTATTCTGTGAGATTTCATAACTTCAAGTACAATGCAGAGTTTTGGCTGTCACTGCATAGAGCAAACGTAGCTGTGAATTTACCTTAAACCTGCAGAAAACAAGTCTAAATAACATTTTACAGCAAGTACCACATACAGTCAGGCATCTTTATTCCCAAAACAAGCCCTCATTATGGCAGATAGCTTTTATATGTCTATTACTAAGATAATAACATACATACATTGCATGTATGTATTGCATCGTGCATTAGATGAGAAGATTGATGTAAATCTTTATGCAACCCAATAAGCTTAGCTCTACAATTATCAGATAGATAATCAACATGTTAACTCTTGTTTAGTTAATCTATATTAAAAAAAATGTAAAAAAAAGAAAAGAAAAAAAAGGCAGTTTTTTTTAGCAACTTAGATTATTTGATTATGTACAGTTAGCCATCCTTTAATCACTAAAATATTATATTTTTAAAATCAAATAAAAAAGAGATAATGTATTACTAAAATTGTAGATGTAGATGTTTTTGTTTGAGAAAAATTTCTCCTGTTTCAAAGATTTTGCTATGCTAACTCGCAGCTAGCTTTAGCCTCAACAGCTAAGCACTTGTTTAGTACTGAAATAATAAATATAATTTCTGTATTAAGTCGCACCTGTATTGCATGGAAGCCTGTAACTCAAAATTTCAAGAAAATCTATCGGTAACTTGAAATTGTGACTTTTTTTCAGTGGGTTAAGGCCCTACCAGGACCTCCCCTTGTGTGGGTGTGGCGTTCTCTCTCAGCCTCCTCCTCCTTTGCTCCACCCCTTTGTCTTTCTCACTCTTCTCTCTCCCCAGGACACAGCTGGTGTTCATTGGCCTAGTTTACCACCTGGGCCCAGTCAGCAATCACCTCTCTGAGATTATATAGGCTGGGGAAGAACTGTGTGATGGTGGTGATTTTTCTGGTGTTTCTTCATTGTGTTCTAGATGTCGAAAGAGGTCCTACTGTGTGACTGTCCTGCCTGTGGCGTGGAGTTGTGGGAGCAGTGGGGAGAGTAGCTGCTTCATGTGAGTAGTGTGGACTTGTGGGCCTCAACAGCAGCAGAAGCAGCAGTAGTGGAACTTGCTGCTGCTAGTGATAGGGTGGGCTTGTGGGCCCCCGGAAGTGCCTGTTTGGTTGTTGTGTCCTTTGTTCTTGCGAGCTTTTTCTTTTTCTAGTGTTATTGGTAAAACGGCTTTGCCGTCTCTGTCAGTTCAAATTATTTGTAATAAAACTATATTATATACTGAACACCTCTGTCTGGTTTCCTTTTCATTCCATTCTGGACCCATTTGTTACGGGTCCCCACACTCACAACCCAAGACCTCTTCGTGGGGATGTAACACAGTGGTGGAAACAAAGTGTTGGATGGTTTTAATATTCGCTAGCTCTGAAGCTAGCGAATAATTTTCGATCAGCTTAACTAACTTCAGTAACCCTTCAAAACTTAGTTTTACATCTTTATTTTGCTTGTGACCGGCTGGATGTGGGAAGAAAGACAAGAGGCATAAAGATGTTAACTAGCCAGCTAACTTAGTGCAATCGTCTTGGCTCTATGAATCCTGATTTTCATGCCTCGAGATTTATTGCAATATCAGCTGCAAAAGACACTGATCATTATTGGACTTGAAAGAATTTAGACTGCTGCTTTAATGGTCAATGGCAACTCTGTTTGCTTTTGGAAGTTGAGGAACATTTCAATACGGAAATGGATAATGATGCTGGACTTAACAACCAGACTGTAATTGCTTTTATTAAAAAAAAAAAAGTTGAAATATGCCTGTGCACATAACTAAATCTTCACGTTAAATTAAAAATAATCAATTAATATAGATCTTGCAACACTGAGACATTTAAAATTTTACTTTAAAGACAACCATACTCTACATTATCAGTAAAGAATATGAAAATCTAACACTGATTATTATTAAAAGCTATTTAGTATTTTAGGAATTTGGCATGACATACTTTTCTTGATTGTTTATTTCACTTAAAATCTTAATCTTTAGTCTTAATTAGTTGTAAAACAAGTTGTCCTTTATTTTTTCACATTGCTTGCATGAGAAATTTGAATATCAGCCTAACACACAACAGAAAAGCAGATGGAACAGTTTCTGGTGGTCATTCAGCTGATTGTGACTGTTCAGAAAGACAAGACAGAGCCTCTGTTGGTGCATGGAGCTTTCCTTCTTTGTGTGGATCCTTTTGTGGAGGAATGGCCTGGTGTAAACCGTAAGGGTTTCCTGCTGATTCATGCTGCAGTCAAATAGCCTCAGCAGAGTTTCTGCCATGCTCGACCCTTTGAACACTAGAGAAAATGGAGCCTCTGAGCTTGTCAGCGTGCTGCCTGTCAAGCTGTAGCTACCCAATTTAAAAATTCAGATTTGTTATTCATAAGGCTCAAGACTGTCCAGTAAGAGTGTAAGCACATAAGCAACTCTCTCAAAAAATGTTGCAAAACTTTATATTTCTTTACATTTATTACTGGTCAAACATTTCTATGATGACTGTTAAATAAAAAGTTGCTGTTGCTATGTTAAAGTGTTCATTCATAACTGCGTGTCGTTTGTGTGTACGAATGCGTTTGATAAAAATCTGTCTGGCACATTTGAGTAGCTCTGAGACAGATAACACTTACTATCTTGATTAATACACATGCGCACACACACACCTACACATATGCTCAGGCAAGCACAGAATAATTATCAAGGTAATGAGCTTTCTCAGCAACTCAAATTATTATTGGTCCTGAGTTTTCACTTCTTCACCCAAGGCTGATTTCCACCAAGCTCCCTTATTGTTTATTCACCCAGGATGGATCATTGTGTACCACTTTCCACAGCCAAAATTTGGGACTCACTGCTTAGCATCACTATCATTGTTTTTTATATATTAAATCTGATGGATTTATCAATGCTTTATCTGGAGTTCAAGCCTAGCTTTTCCAGTTCAAAGTCAGATAATTATTGTTTCACCACAATGTACCTCCAAGGACTTGTGATTGACTAAAAAAAAGACACAGAGCTTGAATTACAATATCCTGAAAGGTTTTTATGGTTTTCAAAACATGTTGCCTATCCCTACTTTAACAGAGGGCTGAGACTTTAATTTGAATCCTGATTCTTTCTGATAGCATTTTCCCCTTGAGAAGTATTAAAATCTTCCATGCAGTTTATTATCTCTCATCTGTGTGCAGTTTGAAGGTTTTCCTCATGTCTGCAGGAATTTCCTCTGTGCCCTTGTTTGCTCCCACAGTCCAAAGACATGCAATTTCGATAGACTGAAAGCTCTAAATTGCCTGTTGGTGTGAACGTGAGTGCGAATGCATTTGTCAACATGCATTAACAATTTCAGACTAGCAACCTGGCCAGACTCTACCTTGTGCCTCCTTCTCAGTGTACACTATAATAGGCTCCAGCTCCCATCACTTTTAATATCATAATTGATTTAGAAAATGGATGAATGTATGGGTCAGCTGTTAATATGTGGAGGTGAAATTTGCCCAGATTTGTTAAAGTCCCTCACAACATGGTTTCAAATTATAGCTTTTCTATCTACTGTGAAATGTTCATGAATAAATAAGTAATGAAAAGGGCCCCACTACACTCATCATGTGTTGATTGATGAGTTTTTTTCATTATGCTGTTAATGTCAACAGAGCCATTAAAGGAGAGGAAATATGGCACTCAACGAATCCTGTCTAGAAATATATAAAGGACTATTCTGTTACCCAAAGAATTCCCATCTTTGCTACCAAAAGGCCAATCAACAGCTAAATAATATTTAAAAAATTCAACGATACAATCACCATGCAGTTCAGACTCATTTATAATGGTTCATGACCGTTTCAACAGTTTGGTAGAAGATATTATTCCTTACTATATAAAGTTATAGAGATATATCTTTCTCAGGTTACTGTGACATTATTTAGAATGTTCTCCATTCCTTAGTACTGATGTGGTGAGAGACTCAACTGTAAATGAAATTATAATGATGTTCAGGTAGTACATGTGTAATCAGCAGGGGAACAGAAGCTCAGAAAAAAACGTATTTTGGGGCAAAGACACCAAACTTTTTAAGAACTTTTAATAGGAATCTCTTTTGATTCTATCCATGCAGTTTTTATGTCTCATGTTTATCTATTTAGGGACTTTGTCTTGTTAACATGAAATAATTGTCCAAAAAAGTCCTGCCACTTGTCAGCCTTCTTGCTAATGCCTCTAGACAGTTATTCTGAACATCCTGTTTAGATAAATGGGAAGAGATCCTGCATGTATACAATGTATAGATAATTGGCGTTCTGCAAGGGCAAGCAAGGCAAGCAGGGCTTGGCCTGTGAAATCTCAAAAGAGGTATCAATTAAAGTGAAAGCAATCTCTCTTTTTGTATCTCAAACAGCGTTTTGTCTTGAACTTTCCACCATCCTATAAATTACTGCCATTTTGTAGATGTTGCAGGCTATTAGGAGGCTTGCCTCCAACCATTATTGGCTAATGCCATGTAGACAGAGTACATAAGCCTGCCACAACATAGCAGAAACTACTGTGAAAATGTATGACAACAACACAACTGACTCTCAGGTTTCCTGGTTTGACTGTTGCTCTTTTGAGGTAAGGGTGGGATAATTACCATCCTTGCCACTACAGAATTTTCTCAGATTTCTATTCAAGAGTCTCTCGGTGACATCTTTCTCTTAGTCTCTGTTAGTGCATGAAAATACTGTGAACTCTGACATCTTTTAGCTGAGCCCTATCAGCTCAAACCAATGAAAAGTAAGAACAGGCACTAAAATGTGAAAAAATAAAGCTGTTGCACTTTGACAGAAACATGTGCTCAGACAGGACTACATAACTCATGGATGAGTAAATGTTATTTAAACTTTTTCCAGGGACTGGATTTGTTACCTTAAAAACTAAGAATGTTTGTTTTTGGCAACATTTCACACCACTAAGCACAGTGATGGCAACACATTTCTCTCATCAAAGTCTGCTGCTTAGTTCTGTCAAACTCTCTCTCGGGGTGCAGCATCAGGAGGAATGTGCAGTATCGAAAGCCAACGGCCAAAATGCAGTTAACAAAAGGGCAAATACTAAATGTTGCACATCAATTATTTAGACATGGAGATGAAGGCAAAGTGGCATTTTAGGTTTACTGTCATCACTGAGCTTATTAAAATGCAGTATTAAAAAAACCTCCTCTCAAAAACAACCCCTGAAACTCAATTATTTTCCTTTAAAGTCTCATAAATGTAACATTACATTACTCTCAGCTGTTCTTAAATTTTTACACTATGATGATTTCACTTTTCGCTGTGACCTCGTTTAACATAGAGGTCGTCCTGTCCCAGTACTGACCCACACTTTTATAACAGACGGGATAAATTTGCCCCCTTCAATCTCGACTCCCAATCTGTTCAGGGCAGGAAGGAAAGCAGAAAAATGTGTCTAGTCTCGAGGCTTCAAACTATTTCCACTGATCTAGTCTGCATTTATTACCTATCAATATTTATGCGTTAACAAGCAGCCTCCATGGTTCACTGTTGAATAAGACATGCCACGGTATTGATCTTTGGGAAAAACGGCTGCGTCTACTTTAACGGAATAACTTAACTGATGGCCTCAGGTAAATGGGCTCATTCAAGTAAATGCACAAGGATGCACACTGCATTTTAAAAGCAACAAAAACTGAATTAACATGTTGATGTGCCACATTTTCATCTTCTGCGCCACATGCAAAGGCAACTATTTAGACTCACATCTTACATAAAACGCTTACTATATAGTAGTCAGTGTCACCTCTGGAAAACCAGCCCAATTCCAAATCAGCATGGTTGTATTAATGAATTGATGTATCGATAAAAGCCTCAATAAAGACAAATACTTTGTGAATTGACTGATGAACATCTTTTAGTTCCCTTTCTCTTCACACATTTTTCCCTCCATGACTGTTGCTTGGTGATGGTGGTTGAAAGTGGGAAGCATGAGGGAGAGACCTGCAGTATGAATGAAAAGCAACTTTGATCTAGCAGAAATGTGCTCAGCTATCTTCATCCTCCACACGTTCTCTCACGTCTCTTTCTCTGCATGTTGCTGTAAAATGAATGAGCCCGGCTGTTAAGTCTGTGGGCTACAAGTTTCACTGTGAATTTGTGTCGGTAAAGTAGTGGTAACGACCCTCAACGAGACAATGGCTCCATTCAAACCTTCTGCTTTTTTTTATTAAGAGAATAAACAAGATGGACAGGAGGAGTGTAGTGAGAGGGCGACAGATTGAATTTATTTTAGAAGCCTGACCCTTCAAAGCAACTTTACCCAGTATATTAGAAATCAACCACTGAACCTTGCCAAACAGAGTTTAGTCAGAGCTTAGCAACCGTAACCAGGAACAGCCGGTTTGTCAACCTTTGGATTTCTACACACGCTAAAAGCAGCCAGAGAAACAATTAAAATCCTCAGTTTAAATGGCTACAGTTTTTAAAAAAATCTTTTCAAACGAACAAACAAAAAAATTCAGAACAGATTAAACCATTCGACAGAACAAAAAAACTGCAATTTTTTCTCATTGTGCAACGTCATTGGTTGTGGACCCAGAGTTTTGAGTATCTGTTGACATTCAATTCTTTGATAATTTATTTGTATATATATATTTTTTTTTTGATTGTCATGCTCCTTTGTATTTGTAGCCTTAAGTACTTTGTTTCAGATCCCATGTATTTACATTTGTTTTCTGGCTTGAGGTTATTCTGTATACTTGTTATTTTTCTAGCCCTTTTCCTTATATACTTCTGTGTCAAGTGTGTCTTAGGGTTTAGTCTCTGTGTATAATCACTTTCTTTTTTCATTTTGATACTCTCCTGACTTCTGTTTCTCAATTCTAGGTTAGTCTACTTCCTGTCTCATTATCTTTGAATAGTTTCACCTGTTTCTTGTTCCCCAGCTGTTTCCACTCAACTCCGTAACCTTCAGTGTGTTCCTGTGGCATTTCCCTGTCTTTCAATTAAACCTCGTCATGTCATTCTGTTTCCATACCTGCCTGTTTCACGGTGTTTTTCACTGTGCTGCCTGTATTTTATTGTTTTGTATCGTGGACTTTGTTTTACTTCTGTTTTGTGAAGATTTATGAATTTTACAAACAGTAAACTAAAAATACCTCAGGAGTTGGAATGTGGCTCAGTGCTCAAACCTGAGGATGTGTGCTTTGTGACAAATGGTACGACTGGTGTTTATAAACTCTGAGTGAGACAGCTCACCTGTCTGAAGCAGAGAATTAAATCTGATGGTAGAATCTCACTAATCCTGTCTCCATGTTAGAGATAATTAATAGTTTGAAATATTTAATAAAGTCACAGCTGCTGTGCAACTCGTGTAAATACTTGCAACTCCCTCTACTCATATGGATCCCGCAGATGCGATTCTGCAGGTATTTAATGAATGTTGATAAGATTGATATTTCAGAAGTCGCATATTTTCATGTGAATCAATTATAACTTTTGTTTGTGGATCTCAATGTAACTCCCCATATGTAATCATTTATTCCTCGCACACACTTAAAAGAGATGAAAGTACTCATTTAAATCGAGGATTATGTAAGTTTCAAAAAATAAAAACATAATTTTGCTTTCAAGGTATTTTTCGTGTATGACCATGTGACTGCAGGTGTGTGACTGTGTACTTACAGCTATCCTCCTCTTCAGAAATAAGCTTGACCACGTAACAGGCGTAGATAAACCCCACCAACTAGAGACAAAGACAAAGGAAAAAAGACAAAAAACAGAGGAACATTACTCTTTTGTGCAACACAGAGAGAAAGCGGAAAACATGTGAGGGTGAACAAATAGTTGGAACAGACAGAGAAAACAGGTGTTGGTGGAAGTGGAGCGGAACAGCACTGTGGTATTTTGCTCCAAAATAGAGCGCTGTGTGTGTGTGTGTGCAAAAACATATTTTCAATGACAACCACAAGGTTATCCCAAATTTTCATGGTTTTAGAGCTCCACAGACACTGTTTTAATGCACAATGTGTTAACAGAAAACACCAATGTGTCACAACTGTTGCTCTACAATGTCATGCTGTGGGTAAACATGTGCCGTCTATTGCCTCGGTCACAAGCAATAACTCTAGCTTACAAAATCAAGGCAGATAATGCTACATTTGTGATTATCATCAGAATGAAAACCTTACACCACCGCTGTGGGGTAGGGCTTTGTAAGCGTACAACCACAGGTGAACCTCACAGTCTTCCATCTCATCATGTCATGTCCGTTTGAAGCCATTCACATACCTGGAAATAATGAGGGCCAAACAATCAAAAAAGGATGCTGCAGCTCTGTGCTGTGATTGTTACAGGGAGAAGCTTACATTAAACATGTGTGTATCTGTGTGGGTTATGTTTAGACTGTGGTACAGCAATCCACACCAGCAAAACACCTTTTGCTATCTGATCTGCTTTCCCATTGGCTGTCTGTTTCCTAGGAGACCGATAGGAGGTGGCCGATTGGAGCAAAGATGCAGGAAGGTGCAGTCGATGTAAGGTCGGGATTTTAGTGACCTTATTACCCCGCGATGACAGAGGAGGAGAAGAGGATGGAGGGAAGAGATAAAACGTGGGATGGGAGGAAAAATAGGTATACACGTGTGTTTGTATGAGGCATTAATTTAACCTATTACCCTGAATAAAGAGGACTTATTGCTGAAATATGGCTTTAAGTGTTGGGAAAATGACATTGACCTGGTTGGTATTCTATTGACTACATGGACGGATGCCAACACACACACACACACACACACACACACACACACACACACACACACACACACACACACACACACACACACACACACACACACAAGCGCATAAACACTCAGCTAGCTGCAAATGTGAGGAGCTACATTTGAGATTCAGTGTATATCCCAAGGTCCTGACCTCATTTACTCTAAATAATGTTCAGCTCCCAAAGCTCCCCTCCGTTTCTCACACTGACTATTCCTTCCAGCTTCTCTTCCTTTTTCTCTTGCCATTATACATCCCATTTCCTTCCACCTTGTACTCGCTCTCTCCTCTGCCTCACACAAGGAAACGAGTCAGGAATACAGTGTTTCGCTGCGCGGTAGATGAATTTACTTAAAGCTAAGCCACATACAGGAGGAGGAAACTGCTGCCGGTATCAGCGGGGGGATCAAAACTGATGAGAAAAGAAATGTGCTTTGTGCAGCAGATATGCCATGAGAAATATCCACTGGTCAAAGATGCTGATAAGTTTACGTCCTACAACATCGCAGCTGTCGGTACTACTGACAGCATCATTTCAAAGATTAGGATGACCTCGACCTCAGGCTGCGTCTCCTGTCTGCCGCCAATCCAGCTTGAAATGATTTTTATATTAGTATTCACTTGAAGCAGACTTTTTGCATTGCAAAGTCAAAATGTTGCTTAAAAGACTATGAAGAGTTTAGGGAGTTTTCCACCAATGATCGGGAGCTTGTTCTGTCTTCTTCTGCAGGCTCATTGGCTCTGAAAATGACTTTTGGGTGCAGTTGTGTTAGCGCGACTGAACAGGGAGCGGAGAGCCATGCCCGCCCCGCGATAGGGAACATTCTGATCAGCTGTGACGGAGTACGTTTCTCTGCACATCAATATCCTGTTAATATTCGTGAAACTCAAGTATTCCGTTTTTGGTGTTTGCTGCATATAAACATAATATCCTGTTTACAAGAAGTCTGATTATATCTAATCCTGGAGTCAAGAAATCCAAATAAGATAGCTGGGGTTCACCAATATTAGCTATGGGGCTGTAAGCATGTGTGTTCCTTATCTTGTTTATTGCTGGAGTTCTGGGTGTGTCTATGTTTGATCCCTGCAGTTATATTTGGACTTTCCTGCTCATGAACCCTGGAAAATAGCATATTTGTTATTTTAGGTTTTGCAGGGCCAAACACTTCCAAACCACATTTTTAGTTTTGACTAAGATTTTGATTAAAAAGTGCCAATAGCAACCAACTAGAAACACATTGTCAGTGTAAGATACAACTCACAGACAATTACAAAACAGGTGTGTGTATAAATAAAAACTGAATGGCATGATTTGCAACTCTCATAAACACCTATGTTATTCACAAACAAGAATAGAAATCACATCAAATGTTTGAGCTGTGAAAATTTACCATTTTAAGGAAAAAAAGAGGTCATTTTAAACATGTCTCCAAAACATTGGGACAGGGCCATGTTTAGCAGTTTGTAGCATCACCTCTTTTTGACAGTCTGTAACCATCTGGGAACTGATAAGAGTAGTTGCTGGGCTTAGTGGATCGCAGGCCGACCAGTTCAGCACCCGCGATCCACTAAGAACATTATTCTGAAAGTGTTCAACAATTGAAAGGCACAATTTTTTTGCAGATTGGTAAAACCTTGCCCATCTTTACTTCTCAGAAACTAGGCCTCTCTAAAATCAACTTTTTTTTTTATCGGGGATTGTAAAAAGAAAGAAATACGGTGTTTTAGCTTCTCCACAGTACATGCTTTCTGCCTTTTAGTGAGCTATACCCCCAGGTTTCTCAGACAGACTCTGGCTCCTTTTTTTCATTTTGTCTGTGGATTTAGGTTTCCTAGTTACTAAGCGATGTTCAGTGTGACGAGTGGAAATGGAAAAAGCACCACTTCAGCATCAACTCAGACAGGATCCCTGCCCCTGATCAGCCTGACAAGCAATAACTTGTACAGCTTCACCATTTCGCCGCACAGCACCGTGCACCTCACTCAGAGCAGAAGCCCTTTATTCTTATTAGGTTTTATGAGCACAAGGGCGCATGCAATCCCAGGAGGCAGGAGTTTGTCCCATTTCTTAAACATACCGTTTATCGAATGCCTGTTGCCATGGTAAACACTGCAAATGTAGTTAGTTATGCAACAGTAAGTCCGTAAAACCTAGTTGCATTATTCCAAGGTAGAGAAAAGTAATGGTATGGGTGATAAATTGTGAGATATGCATGTTCTTCCCGCTTCGATGTAGTTGACTGCAACATTTCTCCCCTTCAGAGCTTGAACAGAGTGTTCTGAACAAATGTTTGCAATGATAACGATGGCAAAGTGGCCTTCCTGCACTGCAGTTACACCTCCTAGTTTCACAGTGTCTGTGAGTGGCTGATACACATGCACGTGCATGTTTTCAATCTCAACTCTTCTTCTTGGTGTATTTGTTTTACGGCTCCCATTTGGCATTTATAACAGATTAGTCCATGTTAACAATGATTCAATTAATTTATTAAATGAAGTAAGAATGAAATGGGGTGTTGCGATGGTAAATGCCATTATCTGGCAAGGCCTGGACTCAGCTACCCACAGGTGTGATTGTTAAGTGTGAAGTTGTCAATACTACTAATCTGCAAATAAACCCAAAGTACAAAATAATAGGATGTAAGATTTACTAATGATATTTAATAAAGACGTGCAGTGAGCTCC
Organism: Rhamphochromis longiceps; assembly: GCF_057381845.1. Taxonomy (NCBI): domain Eukaryota; kingdom Metazoa; phylum Chordata; class Actinopteri; order Cichliformes; family Cichlidae; genus Rhamphochromis; species Rhamphochromis longiceps. The sequence continues at coordinate 7,099,231 of NC_140571.1, read as the reverse complement.
ACATGTATTTGTAGATTCCCATTCATGAGTTCCTCTTTTATGGAAAGAAGAGAAAGAAAAGTCATACAACATGAATATCAAGGCTTGCAGTTGGCAATTTCTAGCTAATTGCACCATTATTTGATACAGAAAAAAAAATCATGTCTTACCTAATTTTCTATTGACATCATCCTGGTAGTGGTTATAAGTACAAGTGCATAATAACAGTTTAAGAGCAGCTCGTAGCTCAAATGTTTAGAGCCATATCTGCATATCTCTGTTCCTTTTAAATGGCTAAATTGTTTGCAGTGAAGCCGCTTTTCTACGTATAAATCCTGAAATTTGAGATGTCAGAAATTAGCCAGAGAAGGAGTCAAAACACCCCTGATGGAGGATTTTGTCCACCATTCTATTCATGCTGTTCATAAGCAAAAACCTAAGCAAACACTTAGCTGTGTCTGTCAGATTATAAGTAGCAAGCTGTGCAAGTGTTATTAGTTGGTCTGTCTGCTTTACAATCTGCTAATTGGAGAAACTCCTGCTAGATTTTGGTTGTTATCACTTGAATAAACTAGCTCCATCTGTGATCATAGATGGTAGTGGATCACCCAAAGAACTTTCAACTTCCATCTGCACTTTTTCCGGGCTCTTGCTTAATAAATCTTGCACTAAGAGTCTACAGCTATATGAGAGGTTCTGTGAGCTGGGGTGAGAAATGATATGGAAAACCACAAATATCAACCTCTAGTGGCGCCAAAGGAAAAGTAAATGTCAGTGGCAGTGCATTGTCAGGATATCTGAACTTTTACCAGGTCTTTGTTTTTCTTTCAACAGGCCAAAATCCTCAGGAACATTGCCACATTGCTAAAATCACTTTCATTGCCGCTGTGTGCTACGCAGGCAAAGAAATCCCATTAGACAAAAGGAAGATAAGTGAATCATCATACTTTTCTACAATCATGATGCTCCAAATGTTCCCTTAGCAGTGATTCTGATAACACCTGGAAGTTTTGAACGGAGCGCAGGGAGAAATTAGTTGAATGTCAAGCAGCTGGTGTTCGGTAAGGATGGAAACTCTACGTTCTGCATGGCCTGAGAGCAATAATTCACTGATACCATCACGGGATGAGACCTGTTAGAAAAGCAAGGACAGATGCCATGGACGTGCATGCATAAGTCAGTTTCCCAGTGACGCAGTCAGTTCTACACCAGAAATGAAGAGGAGTTAACATTTTGAATGAAGCACAGTGCTTTTTAAGTAGATCTTAAACCAGCTGAGTAGATCCGCAGGTTAATACATGACCACCACCACCAATTACCCCTCCCATTCACTGTTGCTTTATTCTCATAACATTCACAGTGTTCATTCTGAATCTTAACGATAGAGCTGTTGTCTATTTGTCTGCTAATCTTGCCTTGTGTTGTGGATGTATTGCTCTTTGATGAGAAATGAATTCATCTCCAATGAGCAAATCCATTACAGCTGTCTGTGGAATTGTACTGAAGATAAATTGTGTTGTGACGAAGATGTCGCATCCATTGGATTAAATCTATTTACGTGCTGATGATGTCCTCTAAAACTTAAACAAATGCTGGGGGAGTTGAGGGTGTGGCGAGGGTGTGGTGTATTATATTTTGTCACCAAGAGCAGGAGTGAAAATTTACAGCTTTAATTAATACTTAATTTGTTTTAAACAAAACAAAAACCAAAAAAAAGAGACACCATCAAGAAAACAGAGATGTGGTTCATCAGGAGAAGGATGACAATATCATACATACAAGACCAAAAGAACACTGTGTCAGAAGACCACGTTGAAACAAGGAGGATTCTTTGGACACATTATGATAAGAGCAGGAATGCAATATAATGATGACGGAATGAAAGACTGGATGAAGAAAGCAAATGAGCTGCTGCACTGTGTGAGAGACGGGGCATCCTGGAGGACCATGTTCGCCAATACTATCCGGCAAGGCACCTAAAAAGACAAACAGACACGTAACCACCAACTGTGATTCTACACTCACCGTTTACTCCCTGGACAAGCTGCCATTTTGGTATTATTTCTGTCGGTCATGGGACTTTGTGCTGCCACTACAGCAGGGTGACATCATGGTGACAATGTAGGATCAAATAAATTCGGTTCCAAGCAAACAGGCTGACTCTGGAACAATCCGTGCATGATGTCACACGAGAAACTTCTAAAAAATTTCATGCACAACACGGTGCATGGATAGCAACAAGGTCTTTTCTTAGTTTTTAGAAACCATCTAATTTTCACATTCACATTATTTGCCAGATTTCCTACTGGTATTTGGCTCTAGTAACTCTGTTTCTATTTCTGCATTATGTTTTCACAATTTCCAATATGTTTTTTAGGATTATAGTTTGTTGTTCTTATAAGAAACGTGCAGCACGACCCGTGAATGCAGCTTGACCCTAACATGTCATTGTGTTTGATCCCACTGACAATGTCACATAATTTCCACCTTAAAATAACCTGTAATTCAAAGGATTACTTTCACAAGATGAAGGCTGAGAAAAACTCTACAGCTGTCTGATAGATCATACTGAAACTACTAGTTACAGTCCATTTTCACAGAGCTTTTTTGGGTACCATGCCATGGACCTGCCAAGCGCAGCACTCTGGAACTATTGGGAACACAAAATATTTAACTGACTGTTGATATTGCGCAGTGTTAACCTAAAAGCAGTGCTGTACCAATCTGATATTCAGTAGACATACTGGTCTGGCAGCAGTGAGCTCTCTAAATCAGGGGTATCAAACATAAGGTGCGGGGGCCAGAATCAGCCCAGGAAAAGCTCCAGTCCAGCCCACTGAATGGCTTTGAACAATGTGAGGGCGGGCATGAATTTTAGACTTTTAACATTATTTATACAGGTTATACAGGTTTGTACAGGTTGTACAGCTTTGCCTACTGATAAAGACCTCAACCATGATCATTCACACTAAACCAAAGTAATTAGCAACACGTTCTCATCCCAACGCGTAACATACAGAAGACTGTGACAAATTGTCGATAGGCATGAGAACGGGTTGGAATAAATCTATACATGCGTTTTACAATCAACCTAACAAAGCATTATGTACGTTAAATCTGTTCACTTTCAGATCCTGAATTACTTTGGAATACACTATGTGATAGGGTTAAGGTGATGGTTAAGGTTAGGATTAGGGCTGGAATAGACGGCTTAGAGCTTCTGCTCTAAGTGTGTCTTACCGCTGTGAGCAGCTTTCTATTTGATTCAACTGAAAACCGAGAGCGTTTCATAAGGATGCGGAAGGGTACCTTTCGCGTTACTATGTGACGCCTAGGGTTGTGACAAATCGTCGGCATGTTACGCGTCGGGAATGATAATGCTGTGTAATTAGGTAACCAATAAACAATTCAGTGAGAGAAAAGTTCTTGTCTTGTGCTATAGAAAATTTTTCATAATTTACAGTGGGTCCACAGATAAACTTTCTTTTTTATAATTACAGGACAGTCTCAGCAATTAGTTACCAGATTTTTTCCTGTAATTTCACATATTTATTCACTACAATTTACCCCCAAAGACTTGGGCTGACAAATTTCTTTCATTTACTGCAGTAGCATTTATTTATTATGAAAAAATTGAGACATACTGTTGAAATTGTTCAATTTTTTTCTTAAATGAAGATATGTGAGGACTAAATGTCTAGTTAAAGAGTAAAGAGTTAAACTTCTTTACAATGACAGAAAGGGGAGTTTCACTCGTCCACCCCACTTGAACTCAAACTGGGGCTGTATGTGGCCCAAATTCTAAAACATGTTTGACATCCCTGCTCTAAATTGTCTAATAAATAAACAGGATAAATAACTTTTTTAAATCTGGTTTTCTGTGTCATTTATTACATTACTCATAAATGCCAATTCAGTTAGTGTATTTATTTATTACATGTTGGACACGGTTAACAAAACAGTGTTTTAGTCCATCATAATAATAATAAATGCCCAGTCTCTTTCTCAAAGTGAAGAATAAAGATAAAATCAATTCCCTGGTTTTAAGTGCTCCTGATTTAAGCATATTCTCTGTGCAGAGTTGTAACATGCAAACAAGCCGACATAGCTAATGGTAATTTTCATCAGTCGATTATGTCTCAGAGACAGGGTTACTCAGCTGTGTGTGGGGACCAGGCTATATGCAGCCATTCCTCCCAATCAGAGAAAGAAAACAAAAAACAACAGTAGGTGATTTCACTGATTAGTATCTCCACTTTAGATGAAGTTATGCTAATCACTGAAATTACTTGCAGGCATGCACTTTAGACCACGGAGCCAGCAGACAGCCTCTTAGATAATGTTGTTTAATATAATTATCACTTTGTTTGTGCTATTAGGATGTACAATAGCGCTGAGGGGGAAAAAAAACGTAATTAAAGAAGTAACGCTCGTGCATTTCCCCACTGTGCTATCGTCTGGGATTGAAGGCCTACATTTCACTGAGCACGCTCCAGTTCTCCCCGGAGAAGCCTTATGCTCTACGTCAGTACAGCTGATATTCACTCTGTGGAACAAACTGTAAAGGAATTGAAAGTTTAGAAAGCTAATTAGTCCACTCTTCAAAATTAACACAGTAATTCACTGTAAAAGTCAGGCAGCAAACCAATTAACAATTTATCATATACACTTTATGAAATAAATGAACCATGGGACAAAGCCCAACGAGACTGACTGTGGAACGAGTTGTTTTCTTATGAGACAAATATTCTCATCTGTTGTAGGGAGAAAAAAAAACTAAAATAGATTTGCGGTCACAGTTGTTACATCACATGAAGTCAGTAAACTGGAGACGAAAATCCAACTGCTGCGAGACACTTAGAAAAGCAAACTAGTTCATCACACACCCAACTAACCACCCAGACAAACAAAAACATGCAGTGTTGAAGAACCTGACAGCTGCAATGCTTCAGTGGCTATTTGTCTTCCTCACACTGTCCAGACTTGTCTACATTTAGATTCCCCCCACCATCGAAACACGAGAGCCTTTAATTCTTGAAAACACAAGCATTACCCCTTTTTGTCAGGTTGTCAGATATTACCTGTTAGTATTGATCCAGCACCATTAACGTTGCTCCAGGATCCAATCACCTGTGGTGTGTAAGTTCAAACTTGACAAGAGCAAATAATGAGATTAACCTGTTCATGTTCATTTTTTGGTGTTTTCTTTAATGAGGTCCTCTGAGCTCTTTTTCAGTCGAATGTCATCCAATCATCCATGCACACCCCCAATCATTATCACCTTTCAAACATGCTTTGCCACTTAAATAATGTGTCATAAAGTAGGACATTTCAAAACAGGTGAGTTTACAAATGTAATTCAACTCTTTCTGAACTTTTGGCTCATGCTCTTGCCTTTCGTTAATGACTCTTTAATGTTATGGGAGCTTGAGATGCCATAAACATCAAGGAAAAAGATCATAATGATACTCAATAATAATTTGTTTATTAGCAGTAAGAAAGTAAGGAGTAAACTTCACATTGCAAATGTTTCAGTTTGCGTGCTTGATTTAAATATTCTCTGCTTTATAATTTGCCCCTTGAGAAAGATGCTCCTAGAAATCCAACAGAATCAGTCTGAAAAATCTCTTACATGTAACCTTGCGCTCTTTTTTTAAATACAGATGATTCTTTTATAACAGTAATTTTCTTTAACGTCAAAACCCAGTTTGCACAAGTGCAATGCATACATAAATCTGGCCCATAGTTTAGTCCCATTTAGATTTTTGCAAAACAATATAGTTCGATTATAAGACACCTTTTTCACAATGTTAGTCACATGTTAGAAAGCCTTTGTGCCAGAAAAGGAAGTAACAATAAATACGAAGCTTTAATGACACCAACAGACCAATGCTGGATTATGTGCCAAGCATCGGTTATTCAGACAATCAACCTGATAACGACCAGTCATTTAGTTTAGGGTGTAATTCAAGCAAACTCTAACCCACCACCAAACAAGGCTGGCGGTCGCCTGGTGAACCTGTCAGACTGTTGAGTTTGTGCTCATGGAGCATGACAGTGTTTCAACACACCAATTACAGTGAGACAGTGGTACAGCTGTGCGGCGGCTTGGCACTCAGCCACACTATAAGCACCACTATCGATTGTCAGAGAGACACAGAGTAGGCAGGAGAAGGGGACAGTCATGCACTGCAAGAGAGCGAGATGCAGAATGAAACCGAAAAGACGGAGAGTCACTCGCTTCCGAAACCTTTTCCCTGTTCTTTGTTGGCGTAATGATGCACGGCCGTGGCATTAAAGCTCTGACTTGTTTATTGCGTGCACTTCCTTATTTGAATGTATGTGTACAAACAGAGCTACAGTACAGAGGAAACTGATATGAGAAGTGGCAGGCCTCCCTCATTCTCGCTTTTTACTTCTCTCTGTATGTTCTCTCCTCTGATCCTCCTAATTATCACAGTTTGACAGTGCAGGAGAGGAAGAAATACTGAGGGCAGAGAGAAACAGAGAGGAAAACTATCACGTTTGGAAAAATGAAATAAAACAGAGAGACAGGCAGAAAACCGAGATAGAGGAACGGTTTCTAAAGCTTATCCAGCCTATTCTATGTTAATGAGGGTATGAGTTATTAACTTAATGGAGACTCATTTTAGTCTAAAACAGGTACTAAAAAGGCCCAACCCGCTGCAGCAGACAAAGGAGCTGTCATGGCTGTGGTACACTTTAGAATACGTTCAACTTATAGCCGAATATAATTTGAATAATTGCAATTTTAAAAGCACCGTGTCACATATCCATACACAGACAAAAAAAGTACAAAGCCTAGGATGTAATTGCCGCATATGTTAATACTTACCTGGACATGTAAACTAATGCAGAGATAGACAAATTTTTTCTTTTTAGTCAAATAAAAGAACCATGTAATTATTTATGATCAAAAAGATTTATTTATGGTTGGAAACAAGAAAGGCTCGATGTACTTTAATCTAACAACACCCTTAAATATGATGGTTTAACTCATTTTACTTAATTTTCTAAGACAGCGGTCCCTAACCTTTTTTGCGCCACGGTCTGGTTTAATGACAGACAATATTTTCACGGACTGGCTTTTAAGGTGAGGCGGATAAACACAACAAAATAAAATGATATGACCAAGGCAAAAACTGTGGTATTTTGTAAATATAAAAATAAACGCGAATTCACTGTGTAATTGCGTAACATTATTATTACCAGCGTCCTCCTGAAATGCGCCAACAACATTGAGAGTAACGTTCTCCTCTCTGCTCGCTATGGTAATGCGTAAATATTTCTTTCAAAATAAGACACCCAACTACAACACGGGAAAAGACCCAGGGAAACCAAGTTAACGATATAAACCCTGCAAACCATAAAGCCTCAACTCTCGCGGCCTGGTACCAAATGACTCACGAACCGGTACCGGTCCGTGGCCCGGGGGTGGGGACCTCTGTTCTAAGACATACACAAAAAGTTATTTTGTGGGGTTTTTTGCTTGTGTTAGGAGTTTTTTTGATCACTAGCAGACCTAATCAGCTCTAGCTAGGTCATTCTACCGCTGAAATGACAGAAAAATATTCATAAACTCTTTCCTCTTGTTGCTTGGGTTTGAAAATGTGATAAAAAGACACAAACCCTATTAAAAATATTACATTTACTAGAACTCTATGGAAATAATAATAAGAATGTTGACAAATGCAAAAAGAATGGATGAATCTGCTAGGTAGGACAGGATTAACACACTTTTGAAGAGTTAATGGTGGACAGCTGCATTCATTTAAATCCATTTCCTTATCTCCAAATATTCTTTACCAGTACTGACCAGCTATCACTGGACAGAGCCTTACTGTTCTCGTGGTGCGAAGTTGCAGGTTAAGCATAGGTGAATGCAGCCACCTGTACGCAGGCCCACTCAATGCACAGGCATTAGGTTTTTCCTTTGGAGGCTGCCTGATGTTCCCCTCATAATTATGGCAAATTTAGTCGGCTCTAAACTGCTACAGTTGTATCTACAGTACCAGCAGGTCATGACTGCCTTTTAAAGCAATAAACCCCGAGTATGTCTACTACATGCAGGCACTTGAGTTTGAAATTACAGTGCATTGTACTTATTCATCTCAAGTACTTACAGCCAGGAGTATCTGCAGCGAGGAATGAGCCACCTCTATGAACTGAAAATCCATCAGACAGCCAGATATAGATATATATCGGTGGTCCTCGGGTGCCCAGGAGGGAGGAGGGGTGATGGGCGTCACCCTGCATCCTGGGCCATTCTCCATCCACCAGGAGCGGTGCATGGACAGGTTAAATGTCAGGACAAGGTCAGAGTCCTGGCAAACAGAGAGAGACAGACAGAAAGAGGTTGATTACATCCTCAGACAGAACACGAACAAGGAGCAAAGAAGAGGCCGTCTGAATATGTCGCACCCTGAGAGCTAGACAGAAATGTAAGGAGAGAGGTTTGATCTAAGATTTAGATTTAAACTCACCAGCAACTTTATTAGGTATACCTGTTCAGCTGCTCATTGATGCATATGTCTATTTAGACACATGGCAGCACCTCAGTGCATTTAGGCATGTAGGCATGGTAAAGACGACCTGCTGAAGTTTAAACTGAGTGTCAGAGTAGGGTAGAAAGGTGATTTTAAGGGAATTTGAGCGTGGCATGGTTGCAAATGCCAGACGGGCAGACAGTCAGAGTAGTTCAGAAGCTGCTGATCTGCTGGGATTTTCCCACACAGCCATCTTTTAGAGATGAGAAAAGGGCAAATTTGGCATAAACAACATGAAAGCGTGGAACCATCCTGCTTCGTAGTGGAAATATTTTCTTCCTGTGCACGAGCTGAGCATCATTTAAACTGGTTTCTTAAACATGACAATGAGTTCAGTGTAATCAAATGATCTCCACAGCCAGCAGATCTCAATCTAATAGAGCACCTTTGAGATGCGGTGGAGTGGGAGATTTGCATGATGGATATGCAGCCGGCAAATCTGCAGCAACTGTGTGATGCTATCAAGTAAACATGGATCAAAATCTCAGAGCCATGTTTCTAGCAACTTGTTGTGCCACGAAGAGTTAAGGTAGTCCAATCTGGTGCTAGCAAGGCGTACCTAATAAAAAGTCATTCCAGTGATTCTGGGCCTGGATGTGAATTGTGCACATGCAGCTACTGTCATCATTATCACTATGACAATGATGACTTGGAAACTTAACCAGAATCAGAACCAACCTATCAGTAATTAGCATCTGTGATTTTTGCCTTGCTAATCATGGGACGAAGGAATAAATATTCACTAATACTCACTAAAACACATTAAAAGCCCCCCCCCCCCGGCCCCAAACCACACATGCACACACACAAAAAAGTCATTTTTTTATGATCTGAAACTTAAGGTTAGGTTTATGGTAGGGTCACTAGAGCGTTAACTTTACTGTGGGGGTTTATAGCTGCACTGCCAACGTGGCTCCATAAATGTCAGCAACATCATTCACTATACCACTCTGACCCAGATTTAATTATCTTTTCACATACTGCCATGTATTTCCATAAAACTGCAGAAACTCATTTGAGTGGAAGAGCCCTAATGACTGGCGATTCCTTAACTTTTCTTCTAGCATCAGCAGCAGGTTTCTACATCTCCGGATGACTTTCGCTCGCAGACCTTTACTGCGCTGCCACTTTGATTTAAAACTTTCCAGCTCTAACTGCACCACTGTTGTGTCGTACTTTGTGTTTAGAGTTAAACGGCAACTTACTGTAATGCTAATTTGCAAGAAGAGAACACGGTAAGCGTGCTAGCAGCTGACGTCAGCATTTTACCTACATAACTGCACAACATCACAAAGCCACTAGCTACAGTCTGATAGCGTGTACTCATATGAGGCAGGATTGCCTTATATCGTACAGATTTGTTAATTACCTAAAACAGAGAAAGCAGCTGTCACACTTTATGTCCAAATAAGCATGAATAGTCCCCTCACTGATGGAACAAACTCTAAACTTTTACATTTTCTGTGGTAAGTCATTTCAGTTCAGCAACGCTGAAGAGCTTTAAATAGAAACCCTGTTCTTACATTACCTGTTTCTACTCCATATATCCCACCTTATCTTGTCCTTGCCTGTCCCTCTTAACCTCCCACCACATCCGCACTTGGCTCTGTCACCTCTTTCTGTACCGTTACTTAATTTTTTCCTGCTCTCTCTTTTTCTCTCTCCATTCATTTATATTGTGATCTCACCCCCCTTCCCCCCTTTTCTCCCCTTCTTATTCTTCTTCTTTCCGTGGCCTCTCTCTATTTCAGCATAATGAGTAAATGCCTCATTAGCGCAGAGCTCTGATTAATGCCATCTCCCCTTGTTGTGCTCCTCTTTTTAATGAGTAAAATCTCTCTAATTTTCTCTCTTGCTCCCTCTCTGCCATCACTCTCCCCGTGCCTGTCACTGCGTCGCCGCAGCTTTCTCTCTGTCTTCTTCTTTTTCACTATATTTCTTCGTTCTTCGCACCTCCTCCCTCCCCCCCGTTTCCGTCAATGCTCCTCTCACTCTATACACCTGCTGAAATGCTGGGGAAACAGGTAATAATGATTCCAGCACAGCATCATCCATCAGTACTTTCATAACAGGCATTTTCAAATCACAAGTAATTCTCGTTAAAAGGCTGAATTTGGCAAAATGTTATGAAGACCCGAGAGAATGCGATGCCAACTCTTCTCATTCTGTGAAGGAAGCATTTATGGACATGACAAGAATAATGCGTTAAGATGCTTGGCTAAATTAGTTTGGCTAAATCGCTAACCACTCGGGGAATGAGCAAACAGAAGGAGCTGTGGTGTTTAATTTTAGATAAGGGAAATACATTTTACAAAAAGTAGTTTGGAAAAAGCTTTACTTTTTTTAGCTTTGATTATAAAATATATGAAATGTTTCCTTTAGAAAACTGACGTTGAGAAAGAAAATGAGTCATGTCTAATTCTAAATGGCATCCTCTCAGACATCGATTTTAGCCGTTAATCTTGCTTGTTATATTCAACAAGGAATATTTAGACACTTTAAGAAAAGTTTTATTTTATTTTATTGTTTTGGACCTTGTGAGAATCTGATGAGAAAATTGATACCATTCCTATATCTGTATGTTAAATATGAGTCTGCAGCAAGGGTGTGGTTAAGGGGGGCCAGGGGCCTGGGGGGTACTGCCCCTGGCCATCAAAATTTCAATGTCCCCCCTGCTGCCTCCCCAAAAAAGAGGTCAGCAGTGAGGTTCTGGAAGTAAAAAATCCCATTAATATTCTCCAAAAGGGCTTTTAATTATGAGCCACATAATTATGTCGACCATCAAAACCATATTTACTATAAGCTATCACGTTATGAATTGATAGTATGCGTGTGACATCAATCATTTTATTCACAGTGCTACAGAAAACAACTACTCTACCTAATCCTGAAATAAAACAGTGACCTCTCTAATTGGTTATGTTGGCTGGTTGCTTTTGTGAAACTCCAGAAACCGCCCGAGCGGTGACTCGAGTCAGGCTCGAAGTGCAATACCACATCCATAACTGAGCTATATTTTAGTACACATAGGGGGCACTGCGTTACTGTACACACACAAACACAAAAAAAAATCCAAAGATATTACAACACAGTATTATCATTAACCATAAAAAACACTGATGATAAAAAGGATTCAATCAGAGAAGGGTGGAAGTCGTTCGCTTTGGACTCTGTTTGCAATTCATTATGTGACGAACAGTTCTTTCACCAATAAAAGTAACTACAAATGCTGTCTTGTACTTTTTGTTTTTAAAAAATTTCCATTATTTTATTTATTGACTTTTTTCCCCCAAATCAAATATTTTTCTACTCATGATTCACCCCACAGCTGGTTAGCTTGGTTCAAGGCTACAAACTCTTCATATAAAAGATTTTCTGAAACGTCAGTAGAAAAAAAATGAATGAATAATTCTTTAACTAGTGGACGTCAATTTGAGCTCTACTGTACTGTAATATTAATGCAATCATGGGTGGAAATGAGAGGGAGGGGGTCTAGCTCTCCTTATACCTCATTGTAAAGTCCATTACTCCATTACATTTTTTTAGTGTATGCTGGTTCTTGTACTGGTTCCTGTAGCCAGAAGAAGGTTTACTAGCTTAGCAATGAGCAACAGCTAGCCTAGCTAGTCTGAGCTAAGAAAACCCACCTTACAAAATCTCTAAGTTAATAAATGTTAACAGGAAATATGTATTAGTGAGCTTTAAGTTTTGATATGTATTTTAATATTTCTTTAGAAGGAACCAAGATAACTGTTTTCCCTCAGTTTTACGCGTACATGCTAACCTAAGCTAATCACCTAAAAAAAATCAACTATACTAAAGCAGAGCCATTATGAAATTATGTGGTAATACTCCTCCAAAATAAACAAACAAATAAACAAAAAAGAGACTTTTCTGTTTTCTCTTTTTTCTATTGAGCCCTGTTTCAGGATTTTGTGCATGTGTATCACAAAGGTTACAGCATTTCTAATATAGCTCGGCCCCAGACTGGAACTAATAATAAAAAGCGTATTATCCCCTTTGTATTCATCCAGCTGCAGTGAGCTCTCTCAACAAGGCTCCACCACCACAGGAAGAGAAAATGTGACACATTAGAGATTAAGCTCATTTTTCCAAACCCATAAATAATGCAGATATTAAGAGTTGTAGAGTTCACAACCTGTTCAACACACTGGGAGGCGAAAAAGAAAAAAAAGATTACTCCATGTTCACCAGTAGAACACAAAACAATTAAATTGCAGCCTGCACTGGCATTGATGTATTGAACTTGAGGAATGTATTTATCAGTGCACAGAGGTGTGGACTCGAGTCACATGACTTGGACTCGAGTCAGACTCGAGTCATTAATTTTATGACTTTAGACTTGACTTGAAAAAATGTTCTAAGACTTGTGACTTGACTTGGACTTTTACACCAATGACCTGGGACTTGAATTGGACTTGAACCGGTTTACTTGAAAAGACTTGATATTTTACCCCAAATATAAAATTTAACATGCATATTATATAGAGATTGAAAATGTGACGTCATTCACGGGTAGAACCGCAAAGGATTCTGGGAACTCGTGGCAAGCGGTACTAGCGCACGCAGGCTTTCAATTAAAATCAGTTATACAGCAATAAAAAGAAACACAAAAATGTCAAGAAGCTGTTGTATTATTAACTGCAATAGCCGGTCGCATGACAGCCACGGGAAGCCGACGGGTAAAGAGATCGGTTGTTATCGGATTACGTCGTTGAAGAGAAATTGTTCGAGCCGTGTTTCCGAAGTAACAAAGACGCGACGGGTGGCCTGGATTGCAGCCATTCAAAGACCAAATATAACGTCCCAGAACACTCCAGCTCACAGGTTAGTCTGCTCCAAGCATTTCCACGAAGGTCAGTGTTTTTTAGTAGTTAATACGTCATTTTCATAACATAATTGGTGATATAGGTTACAAGCAAGTCTGGCGCTGAACAGAAATTGTCGCGCTATGCTCCTTTGTTTATTGTGCATAAATAGTGAATTGTCCTGACACAATATTGCGTTTCGCTTCTGTTATTATGGTACACTGACAAAAACACATACTTTTATTCACAGGATAAAACAGGTTTGTATCACTAATTGCCCAGTGCGATTACAGCATACAGTATTATTGTCACTACTACATTTCTGTAATGAACCAGAAATTATTTCCACTACTAATTAATTACCGTTGAGCTCAAAGGTCCTATTAATAAACGGTTAATGAATGTGTATTTATGACGACGATTTGTGAGACTGGTAAACTTATGATACGTACGATGGTCTTTCGTTCTACACGGTGCATTTCAAGGTCCTGCACCCATCCGTCGGTAAACTGTACCTGGGCTTGTTGCAGTGACCTGAAGTTACTAAACTTCATGAGTGTATGCACTCACTCCAAGAACCGTATGATTATAAATATGCATATAAATATGCTAAGATGAGATAGTTGACTTCATCTAACTAGCAAATGTTGTCCAGGCTACGTTGGTGATACAGTTTTTTTTAAATGTGTATGATATTTTTGTCATGCGATTTTAAAGCTGGTCCTACAAGCGCATCCAAGAATAACATGCAGCTTATCTCAGAACTGTCGGTGAAAATTATTCTTGGAGCTAAGTTTAATTGAGCTGCATTTTAAAGAGGTGCAATTTCACAATTTGTGTATATTTTCTAAGTTCACTATTTTGTCATGTGTTGAGAAAAACACAGATTTTAAAATTACATGGTCTAATATTTACATTTAGCATAACTGCAACATTATTTTTTCGTTTTTTGTTTTTTTTTAAAGACTCGAAAGGACTTGAAATTCAAAGTTTCAGACTTGTGACTTGACTCGGACTTTTACACCAGTGACTTGAGACTCGACTCTGACTTGCCTGACATTACTTGAGACTTGACTTGAGACTTGAGGATAAAGACTTGAGACTTACTTGAGACTTGCAAAACAATGACTTGGTCCCACCTCTGTCAGTGCACTATTTAACCCAGTAAAAAGATGAAGCTGCAGCTCCAAAATAATCTTGAGATCTGTGTGGTGATGAATGGGCTGTTTGGCTTGCAAGCCTAAACAAAACCCCTGGCTGAAGCTGTATTAATATTTCTAACCCAGTGTGTGTGTCTGTGTGCATGTACAAAGCACCATTCTGGCTGTTCTTAGTCTCCCTATATTGTTCCTCCTCTCTTCCTGTCTCTCATCCCCCTCTCTCTCTGGCACACACACATGCAATAGCACATACAGTCTATAATTTCCAGTGTTCTAGTTAAGGATCACGCACTCATGCTCTCAGGTCTTTGTCTCTGACTGTGGGCTAGTGCCGCTTCAATGAACCAGATCTGTTTTTTCCACCACCTTCCTCTCCACCTCTACTTTTCTCCTTCTGCCTCCGCTCTTCACTCCAACCCCCTCCCACACCTTCAGTCTTTCTCAATTTCCCCTCAATTTCCCACCTTCATATTTTCCTTTGTCTTCATCTCCCAAGAGGGAGAGGGGGGGGGGAGACCATTCAGAGTGGTCGTTCCTCTGATGGTCTTACAGTTAACAGGGGAAGAGTGCTGCCATTGTGACATGAAACTACAGAGACTATTTCAACGACTCGAATAACAACACATGCAATCAGGCAAAAATTACATTTCATATTTTTTCACATTTTCAACTAAAAAAAACAAAAGAAAAGGAAGGAAAAGTATAAGCCTTTAAAATGAATTTTGAATACCTTAGAGTCAGTTCTAACCAAAATCGATGTGTTTTTGTTTTTATTCATACAGCATGTTGAATTTCCAGTTTAATAAATGTGCCTACTTATTTCTTCTAAGTTAATCAGAAAAATATCATATGGCTGGCTGGATGGATGATGGGCAGAATAAGATGAGGGTGAAAGTAGTAGATTTTTCCCATTTGTACCCCAAGCAATAGTAGATTGTATCACAAATGCAAATATCTCGTCAGACAATCACATGGAAGAAACTTAATACATTTAAGCATGGAGCTGTGGTTAACAGGACATGCTGAAGTTTATGACCACAGTGTACCCATCTTCTGATGGCTGCTTCCAGCAGAATAATGTGTCATGTCATAAAGTTCAGATCATCTCAAACTGGTTTCTTGAACATGACACTGAGTTCTCTGCACTCAAATGTCCTCCACAGTCACCAGATCTCAGTCCAACAAAACCTTTTTGGGATGTGGTTGAATAGGAGATTTTTGGATGCAGCAAATGTGTGACACCATAATACCAACATGGGCCATGTTGGCAATGTTTCCAGCATATTCTTAGAACAATGCTACAAGCAAGTTTGGCAATTATGAAGGCAAGAAGGGGTCAAACCAGGTACTAACAATGTGTGGTTAGTAAAGAGTCTGGTGAGTGTATATTAGTTTATAGCTACCTTATAGCTTTCTAGTCTAAACATACCATACTAGCTCCAGCAGTTTTGTAGCAAATAAAAAGGTTTAACAGTCTAACAGACAAACCAGTCACCCAGACAGTCAGTTGCCTCAGCAGGCCACCACAAAGATCAGCAGATCATCACACTAAAGGGCAGAAAATCAGTGATGGGACGATATTAGCTTTATTCTCTCTAAAGTCAATTTTTCACTCTATTTAACTGAACCTCACTCTCTGGCTGTATCCACTTTTCTGTCATTTTCTCTCACTGTGTCTCTCTCTCTGTTATTTCACACCAACATAATCAGTCACTGTGCATCTCCCTGCCTTGTTTTGCCATAATTTCCCACGGGTGTTAGATGAGGCCTTAACCCATAATGCTTGAAGCACTTTTCTCCTATCAGATTGGATGGGGTTTTGGGGGAATTGTTTGTGTGTGAGTGTGCTGGGGGGTAGATAGTGATGAGGTCTGTTCCAGATCATAACCCTGACCTTAACCATACCAAACCTATTACCATTTCTAATCAAATGCCTCAACAAAGTCACTCTAACCTCTTCAATCTCTCTGATCGGTGGGCCAATTATAGTGCTTCTACCCCAGGTGGAATCCATAATTTCATGAAAGGGAGGGGCTGCTAAGAGAAGCATGGAGCGAGTAAACTATTTCATCCAGCCACACCTTAAGGAATAATTCAGAATCCTGTCAGAGCTTTATACTTGTGAATTCCAAAACAAAGAAGAAGAAAAAAAGAGAAAGAAACCCTAAACAATATTTTCACACGGAAACAGAACAGCTGAATTGTTAAAGCTGCGCTAATCATTATTCGTATATTAAGAAATGATCAAATTGCTGTGTGAGAAGTGAAAAGGTGTTACTTGTAAAGAAGAATGCAAAAATTCCATGCAAATTCTGCATATCCCATGGACTGTAAGGGGCTCGTTTTGGCTCTTACAAGGCCATGCACAATATCTGACTCTTTAAAGTGAAACATAACCAGATTTCTCACATATATTTAAGAAGACGTCCCCTGTCAAACCAAGACAAAGCATCTACTGATCTCAGTTAGTCCTGAGATTCATGTTATTTGAATTTTTTTTAACAACACCCGATAAAATAAATTACTTTTAAAAATGTGTGACTTTGGCTCTGATGCAGCCCCCACACTTTCTCTGAAGCCACCATTCGGTGGTCTCAGGCAACATCCCACCCACACAACTTGGTTGCATGTCACAAGTAATAGTCAACACTGAAGGCTGCTGTGCCACAGACGGGCACAGAGGGGCTCATTTGCAGACTAGAGCCTCTCTGGTGTGCAAGCAGAGGTATGTTTTGAAGGTAAAAAACAGATACTGGAGAGGTTGCAAAAAAACCCAAAAAACCCAACAAAACCCCACTGCAATGCTTTAACCTGAACTCGCCATTAGCAGCAAAACCTTATGAGCTATACTTATGATGTTTCCCAGTACAAGTGAAAGCTTACAAATAACACACTTTATGCACTTCCTACTGATAAAAGAGTAATGGTATATTTGCATAGACATATGGGTAACTAAAGCAAATTTCAGTCAGCACGTTTATTTTAATCGTGGCTCAAGAGTTGGCAGTTCGTCTTGTAATCGGAAGGTTGCCGGTTCGAGCCCCGGCTCCGACAGTCTTGGTCGTTGATAAGAAGTACACTGTAAATTACAAGTTGAAGGCTAGGCAGATTAGCAGTTTAGCATTTACAGTGAAATCAAACTCTATCGCTAACATAGTTGAGCTAAATCCATTAAGACTTGAAAATAACACAAGCTGCCATCTGGGCCCTGGGACAAGTTTGACTGCAGCAGGCAAGTCAATCAAATCCATTATCTACTGTGGCATTAAGCCAATCTGTGCTCTGCTCATTTCACATGAAACTGTACAGTAAAAACGAGTAACAATCAAATGGAATCACCAGTAATAATAGCTCAGGGCTCAAGCAATAGAATTGGTGGGGTAGAAATGTCCCGCTAGAGATGTGTTGAATGGGGAAGGGGGGGAAAAAGCAATTTCATGCCACAATTTCAACAAATGCATCCATTGATCAAACACAGACGAGGCAGATGGATTAAGTCAGTGACTCAGGGTGGATGTTTTAACTAGAACGCCTATGATTAAATGTGTGGGGATCCCCTCATTCATCGTCTCAATGCAACTATTAGCATAGAAGCTGGAAACCTGTTTTCAACTTTCTTCAGCAATGAATTGGGTGGCTTGGAGTTTGATTTACTGTCATATTTCTACTGCAATTCATCCCGGAGTAAAAAGCCCACCGCATGCTGACAACAGGCGCATCTGATGTTAATATGAAATTGATATGAAAGCCACATTTGATATTTTTTCTTCTTCTTTTTTTCCTGCTCCTCTGTTAGATAAGCGATCCTATCTTGTTAAGAGGTTTTGTTGAACCAACTTTTTCCGTGTTTCGACTTCTTTTTTCCCCCTTGTCCCCGCTTCACCTCTTTTTCCGCGTTGAAAGACACCCGTTGATTCACTTGTGGCTCCATCTCGCAGCACATCATCGTCTTCTACAGCTCTTATCACACTTTCTCATGTCTCATCCTCTCAGTCTCTCTCTTCACCCCCGATGCCTCGCTTTTCTTCTTTTCGTCACCAAAACTTTTGGCCTTCTTTAATTTTTTTTCCTCCACACGTTTTAGTTTGTCGCTGCTTCACTGTGTATGTGGAAATCAAAACGTTTTAAGGCAGTCTGGATTTAGTCCATGCACATAAACAAATATGCATCCCTCATGCACACACACTTTCACAAATTTAAAAAGTATGCAGGACACCCTCCCACAGAGTACCCCCTCCCCACCCCGACCACCAATAAATGACTGACAGTTGGTGCGTGTGCAGTTCTACGAGCCACTATCTGTGCGTTGCCCAGGGGGGTGGCTGCATCTTTTATATGACACAGTGGACTTTTCTGACACTTAGCTGTCTGAGAGTGTGCATGCATATGTGTGAGAGCGTGAATATGCGAGTGTGCGTTCGCAACATGGTGACAGTTCTCTCTCTCTCTCTCTCCACAGGCTCCTCTCCAAAACTGTCAGGGATGCCACATCAGAAATCTTTTTAAAGATTAATTTTATGGCATTGCTGCTATATTAGATAGTGCAGCAGCGAGTGACAGGAAGGATGGGACTGTGACAGACTGATATATGGTATGAATCTTGGGCTTAAACTCAAATTACTGTCAAGACAGGATGTACACCTTATCTTGCCTCTGGGGCTCCACGGGGGCCTCGTGGAAGGCAAAGATACACGTTAGATAGAAAGTTTTATCAAACACAAATGTTAGAAAAACCAAAAAAGAAGGCTTCACAGAAAGGCAGACACAGTTATTTAGCAGAAATTTAAACATAAACAAATATAAACTGTCTGCTTATAATACGCAATTCTAATACATCTGAAAATCAGCTTGTATAAAGTGAAAACATCCATAGGTGTGTTGTTCTAGGATTTGTACACAAAAACCTGCCTCGTGCTGACATATGTTAGCAGACATGCATCAGTGTACTGTGTGTCTACTTGGAAGCAGCGTCCAAAATGAACTGTTTGACTCAGCAGTCAATAGGAGTGGTTAAAAAAAAAGCATCTTTTTTTAGCTCAATAAAGTAATTTTTTTTCGGCCTTGTTTGTGTCACATTCGTATTTATTTCAGTACACTGATTTTAGATAACCAAATATCTAGTTGAATATTAACATAAAAAGAGGCTAGAGTGAAATTATTTCAATATTCATTCATTAGTACAAGCATTAATAGAACCAAAGACACGTGGATCTCAAAATTCTACTTATCTGTTTTTTATGTGCCATGTAGAGCCTAACACTACACGCCTAACACGCCGACTCTGGCAAAAAGTAATTAAGTCACTGAAGATTAAAGTGACGGGCTGTTCATGCATCTGTTTGTCTACTTAGGTTTCTCATTGCTCAAGAGTTGTCTGCCATATTGGATGTGATACAACAACTGTTTGCTAGTGGAAAATGTATATTCCCCAACTTGCTTGCTGTGTTTCCTGGATGTTGCTAGCTGTTGCTGGGTGAAAGTGGTTGCAAAAATGGTGCTGCACCGAAAAACCTGGTTGCTAGCAGATAACCACGGTTGACTGCAGGTTTTCGTATTTGTCAGTAAATATTTGTTAACTACTAGATGAATAAGTGCGATGCAAACTAGAGATGGCGAAGTAAAAGTTGTGCCTCAGCTCTTATGCTGCACCCAGTGTGTTTTCGAACGGTGCCACTTTTACTTGCAGGTGAATGGTCTCTATGCCCATTTTGTGTTGCACTCTTCAAAGTTTCAGTACAACTCAGAGATAGCATTTGTGGTTTTTGCCACTTATTTGGAGAATACATATTTTTTCCTAGCCACAGATGGTTGTCACGGGATTACCGCCTGGTCTGTAGGCCTGTGTGACTCAAACTTTAGCAGTCATCTCCCTACAACTGCCATTCACCTCCACCATACACTAGCATCCAGTTGGGGAATACTCATTTTTCCTATTACATCCAATGGTTGCCAGATGGCTACAGACCAGTCTCTGAATGAGTAGTGCCTTATTCACTTGATCCTACGTTGTCACCATGATTGTCACATGTCCAACATGGCGGACAAGTTAATGTCATGTGGTTAGTACTCACTTGCCTGTGAAACCTCAACACATTTGCACTGTTTGCCTGCAACAAACAATCCTGATGCAGGCAAACAGTCAGGCATTATTTTACACAATGCAAAATCTCAAGTTCTGAAAGCAGCTTCCTTCTGTGACCGGTGCCAAATTATAATGGCTGCTCTGCCATTATAATTTGATCTAATTCCTAAGTCCAGTAACAAATAATTCATTCTACATTTTAAGAATCGCTTTACACCAATATTTTAAAAAGAATAATATTGTTTAACCCTAACCCTAAAA
This sequence comes from Rhamphochromis longiceps, assembly GCF_057381845.1. NCBI lineage: Eukaryota > Metazoa > Chordata > Actinopteri > Cichliformes > Cichlidae > Rhamphochromis > Rhamphochromis longiceps. Next base: position 7,078,353 of record NC_140571.1, on the reverse strand, counting down.
AATCTGGGCATGTCCCCAATTAGTCTAAGGCTACAGGTTAAGATGTACTGTGTGAATATCCCACTACTTTGCATCTGATTGGCTAATATTCACTGCTTGGCTATGTTTATGGCTAAACGGTTAGGGCTGGTAAAAAAGCCAAACTCTATCACAGAAAGAAGAGCACAGTAGCATCACCCCTGTTAATGACATCGTCCTAGCGTTTTGTTAGTGTGGCAAAGACAACCTTTTGAAATTTACTCAAAGAATCGGAAAACATACCCCACCTGGTCCTGGTACAATCTAATATTAGATTGTATTAAATGGTACTTGCTACTATTGGTCAGAATGGATAAAGACCATCATTGGCTTGATTGCTCACACACTGAAACAGATACCTGTAGAGTCATGTAATATGTAATTTTTCTTGGTATTTTATAGACAAAATTCAGTTCAGTTCAGTTCATTTTTATTTCAAACATGTGCCTTCACAATCATTACAAAATATGATTCCATTATTTGTTTGAAAAGGAGTAGGCAGAAGTATTTACTTATTTGCAGAAAATAATGCAACCGTTGCTGTCTCTAGATTCATGAAAGATCAAGGAAGGTCAGCTTTGGTCAACATAAATGAGAAGACTTAGAGGATGTTCAGTTTAGTTAAATAAAAAGGAGAATTTTTTAATGTAGTATCAGTGCTTCCCATAGGCCTGAAAAATAAAGCTAACATATCAAAGGAGGCAAACTGAAGTTTCTCTCAGTGCCAATTGAGGTTGGTTCCAAAAGGGAGTCAATGCCCATAGACTCCATTCTAAAATGGCCAACTTTACAGCATTAAAATTATATTTACAGGCCGCAAAAAAAAAAAAAAAAAAAACTAAAAAAAAAAGAAAGAAAAATCATTTTCTCATCCCGCAGCAACTCTGAGTGGGGTCATCCACCTGGATAATTGAGTTAGGCACCTATCAGCATCTGCTAGGCCTCATCCACTCTTCACTGTGTGTGTGCTGCTGGAGCATTTTTAATGGATTGGCTGGCTAATATTATGGCTTGTTGTGCAGAACAGACCATCCAAAAAGCATCTACCTTGGATTTACTGGGGGAAATACTAGTATTTTATCAGTCTGTTACTTTAGCCAATAACATGGCACTCCACTCTTTAAGTTCATAAAGCTTGGCTTCAAAAAGCCAGCATAGCAGTAACATCTCAGTGATTCCTAGCATTATACGAGGCACAGCATTGATTTTAATGAAACAAACACGCTGGATACACCTGCATTTCCATTAAATATGGGTAACCTTAATCTGCTGATGAAATCTGTGTGATACTGTTGAAATCTCCAGAAGAAGAGAATAAGCCAGCTGTCAACTGCTGTTCCCACCGTTAATAAAAACTGTCAAGCTCAAAATAATTCAGGAATAAAAAAGTGAGTTCCCCCTAACTTTGATTTACGGGCTTGCTGTGTGTTTGTGTGTGCATGTCTGTAAGCGTGGGACAATGTCAGTGAGTCATCGCTGACGTGCACCATGCTCCCACAATGTCCTGTTAGCTCTCAGTGTCATGATGTCTCATCAAACCCACTTTGCCGTAATCTCAGTCATGATAATGATCTGCCTGTTCTTTCAGCGTCTGTCCATCTGGTTGCCTGGTTTTAGGACGTCAAACTGAGCTGACAAACGCGGACACCGCCCACCCATCCACCCCCACCCCCATCCACCCCAACCACTCGGTGTCTCTCCTACTTTTCCACTCACTTTCATGGGGGTTTACTTTCCTTATCAAGAAGAAATGTCATGGGCATTTGGCAAATGCCATACCTTTACAGGCCTAATATTTCTGACTTTTCCTGCTGTTGTACTACAAAACACCAAGAACATTTGCAGTTAGCAGAACATCAAACAGCCTGTGTGCCGTGCACCGCATGGTTAAAATGAAATCTGTCATCAGGAAGGAATTGAGAAGATTCAATGCCTTTGCCTGCAATATTTCCCCTAGTTTAAAACATATCATGCAGAAAAAATATATAAAATGAAGGCAGGCCCCTAAGCGCACACTTATTTCCCTGATAGGCTGATAAACGTACAATCTGCATATCAAGTCTATTAATGGTTAAAACTGAGTATTGGGCTGAAAAAAATGACATCAAAGCTACATTACAAATCCAAGTGTCAGTGATAACATAGCGTAAATCAAAGGACTGTCACCCTCTTTCATTTGGAGACGCCAGATGGCTTTTATGAAGAAAAATGCAGCGTGTCACAATCAGTTTTGTCCCGTGACCCCGCAGTAATGGTGTGAGTATATAAAGTAATGGGCTGTACACAAATCCCTGCCCTGTATTGTCCACTAATAGGAGTGCCTTCTCAACAGGGCCACGTTTCCCCGTGTCTCTACAAAAGAAATTTGAAGGAGGAGGGGGAATGAAGAACGAGGCGAGAGATGAAGATGTGCGAGACAGAAGAGGAGCATGGGACTTTGGAAAGCAACTTGAAAAAGACTTGATTATAGGGTGAGCAGAGGGAGAGGAGGGATGACTTACATGGAGACAGAGAGAGTGAGGCGCAGGAGGAGGGAGAGAGAGAGACTGAGCGAGAGAGTGGCATTGAGAAGCAAATGAGAGAGAGAGTTTCAAAGAAATTTCATTTATATCATGGCATTCTTGAAGCGCGTGCCAACCTCAGCCTTATCAAATACCGACAAGTGGCAGCGTGATACATAAATAGAGGCAGCAGGAAAAGAACATGTCACGATGATACTCATCTCACTCTCTGGTAAATATACTGTACAAACCATGTATTATTGATACACTCGTATTCAAATCCGAGCTTGAAGTCTGTTTTCGCTGGGCTGTCATGATATTGATATATCAACTTTTATCAGCTGCTGGTTGGGATCCAATTAAATCTGGCGCTAACATCTAGTTTCCCTCAGGGTGATTAAACCGGAGAGTGTTATAGACCAGGAAGCCCACAGCTGACCAGCTAAAAGGTCAGCTGGGACTCCTCTACATGTGGAACTGGTTATTCTACACACCTGCAATCCACTTTGCAACCCACCTTCATCTCCAGCCTCTATATATATATAAAGGCAGGGAGGTGCATTGTCTGCTCTGAGGCCATTTACACAAAGCATGAATTTCTGAGTTTTTAGGATGAGAACTTCTCCTTTAATGCAGCGGTCCCCAACCTTTTTTGCCAGTTAAACCAGTACAATACCAAAAAACAGAAAATTTATTCATAAAGACCCAGGGAAACCGAGTTAACGATAAAAACGATGTTTTAAAAAAAGGATAAAAACTGGTAAAGACCCTGAAAACCATAAATTTTACACCCAAGCCTCAACTCTCGTGGCCCAGTACCGGCCCGTGAGTCACCCGTAGGTTGGGGACTGCTGCTGTAATGTATATACACACCAAAACTCAGCACCAAGCTATCAAACCAGCATCAGAAACAAGACGAGCTGGTTCTGATGTTTCTAAACAACAGAAAGAAAAACTGAGATTCTGGGTTCATCTAATCCTCCCGAGAGGTAAGAAGCAGGGAGAATTTCATGGTTTGGTCCAGGAGTTGAAGTTATATCGGAGCTGCTTTTGTACATATTTCAGGGTAGTTTAAGCTCTTTGGCGGAGTTGGGACCACCTCTGAGGAGGCAGAGAAATAATTTCAAAGCTGACTGACCCTTACCTGCGTCTAGCTGTGTCTGAAGTAAAACAGTATTATATTACTATTTGTATATTCAGTACCGATGAGTGTTTTGAGATAAGAGCGCACTTGTTGCCAAATGCAGTGATCTGATTGGTCAGATCTGTTTATTTGCATCTGAAAATCTTTAAAAATCAAGCTTAATCTTAAAAAGCAAAATGCAGCACGCCTGCATTAAAGATAGATGAATCTGAAAAATATTTTTAACATACAATATATTTGTACAGATTTACAGTTAATGCAGAAGGGATGAGAGGGTCCAAAACAGAACCATACCAATATAAATCAGTATAGATGGAAGTATCCAAGTTAAATAGCTTTGGGGATTCAGTGGTTGCTGGAAGTTGAGAGAAGTTTATGTTGGGACCTGCTCACTTCAAGTCACTGAGCATAATTTACCTCCCACTGTTCACCACATCGCTGCAAATCACTTCCAGTGTTTAAAGCTGTTCTAAGATCTTAATTTTGTAAAAAATTTTGAGGCCTGTTGCCAAATTTGTTGTTATTCTGGCGTTGACTACCACTCACAATGCGGGGGTACAGAAATCAGTTTTCTTATGTTTTAAACTGGATGTGTACACCTGTGGAAACAATATCAGACTTGTACTTGTTTTACATGTGGACCAGAATAATAATAGCCCTCAGGTCAGTAATTAAGCCTCAGAACGGTTGGTGATGGATTTATATCTCACACTGTATAACAGCTGGTGGAGCCGATCGGAGGAGAAGTGGGACTTTGTGGTTTTCTCTGCTGCGGTAACTGGGTCAAGGAGGATGTGTCCTTGAGGCACGTGCAAACTGTTCTGGTCATAAAAGCAAAGCTGTTTAGCATCTGGTTTGTGTGTGCTTCTGTACGATTGGTCAGCGGGTAATTGATGACGGTATTGCTAATTAACTGGCTGCTTTGCCCTCATTAGAAACCAGATGTGTTGATTTTGGTCAGGAGAGCTGAAGCCTTTTAAATGACTTTATCTTACAGAACACAGACTAATAATTTTAACCCAAAGAAAAGTGATCCACACTATTTATTTTGCTGTGCCATTTCCGCATGTTTCTACCTTCCACTCTATCCATTTAAAATGACAGACTTGCTCGTTTTTCCCGTGTGATAAAAACGAAATCCAAACAGTAGTCCCCTGTTCTCTCAGTTTCAGTGGTTTCTGTTACAACTAGGCCATGGGGATATTGAGAGGTATATACCAATCAGCCACTGACCCACTGTCGAATGCGGTGAATACAATTTATCGCCCTGCTATTTGGATTTCTGAACAGAAGGCGGATTTTAGACAACTTTCAACTCAAAATTGAAATGTGTAAAAATTTGTGAAAAAGGCTGAGAGTGTAGACTGTGTGCTTGTGTGGGAAGAGCAGAAACGGTATGAGTATATGCAACAAGTACCAGATATAAAAGAAATTGTACTCCCAAATATCATTAATTGATTGATGGATGACTGATGGAAAAACCAATAAGATGTAGATTAGAACAGATTAAGACAGATGGTATGAGGCGGCTGTAACCGCAGTCCTGTGTCAGATATTAAACTGATAGCAAGCATGTTGTGAAACTGTCCAATAAAATAAGTAAATTACAGAGAAGTGAGGCAATTTTTTTTTTTCAACAGCCACACACCCGAGTGTGTAATCAGCAATAATCAGCACTCACATCAACTGATTTCTTCTGTTTATGGAAGCACTGATTAGCCTTAATAAATCATCGAATCTGATAAAATACATTTAAATCAACAAATTTGGAGTTTAGATAAGGCTAACTTTTGAAAAACACATCAAAAAGAATTTGAAAACCCTCCAGTCATCTCTAATATTTATTAGTGGATAATAGCAACATAGTGATTTTAAAATCAAACCAATGACGGCTGAAAGGAAATAATTTCACTACAATGCAATGTTCCACTAAGAAATCTTTGGTCTTGACATTCATGCACATTTTGCTTTGGCACATACCACCAATCTCACCACTGTTGCACTCAAAGTACCCCAACACTCCATATAGCAGTGCTCCCCAATGGCCGCTGCCTTCCCCTAGCGGGACGATATATCCTGGCCACAGAAAAAGCTCAGCAACAGCTCAAGAAACATAACAAACCATCCAGCCTTGCCAGACCCCAATCGATCAATCAGTCAACCAAGCATCTACAAAATGCACTGGAACAAGCCCGATCCGCAGAGGCCAAAATCCATATTTCACAAGACCCAAAGGGTGCCAGAGACTGCAGGACATCCCCAGAAGAATTACAACTAGCTTGGTGACACAAGGGGAACCAACGTACATGTAATGGCAGACGGTTTTAAAGTTGATTAAACCCTCACAAATAATCAGCTTATTTAGTGAGTTAATTCTTTTCTTAATATTTGTGTGACTCATATAGCATGCTGGGAGTAAACAAAGCCATATCTAAATGCAAAAAATAAAATAAAATAAATAATAATAATAATTAAGTTCCCTACACCACTTGAATGTGTGTTATCAGATTTATATCCATATTTTGCAATGGTGCTCCCTCCCCTCTACGTGATGGTTGAGAGGTGCTTCATCAGAGGCGGAAGTTTGACCGAGGTCCTGGTGGTGATCGTCTCTGCTGAGACCCGGGACAGCAGTACAGTGCTGAATTTCAGTTAACCTGAAGGAGAAAGGTCAACCCTTTCTCCTTCAGGTTGAGGGATTTTGGCTTAATACATTTTCATGGGACTGCGTTCAAACTTTGTGAACAAGTAAACAAGTTTGAGAACACGTTACCCAAATGAACAGTGTGGCTCAAGTCACTGTGTCTAACCTGTGTGTATAACACAATATATATTAAACTTGCAGGCAACTTGAACTTGTTTAGAGAATCAATGCATTGCTAGTTTGGGCCTTTTTTTGTGTTAACGCTGGCACATTAAGACTTGACAAAGAAAAATGTTCTTACTCTGGACAGGTCTCCAACCTCCAGGTAAAAACAGATGATGAAAACGTTCCAGGTCATCCAGACTACGAGCCAGGCTGCATACTGCGGAGAAACAGGCAGAGAGATACGCAGAGAGGAAAGTGAGATGCCGACAAGACTTGACAAGCCTTTGTTAGAGAATTTAAAATGCATCTTCGTGTCTTGCATTGGGACTGGGTGAGACGGAGAGAAAGACAGAGGGCGGCTTCACTTTTGATGTCGTTGAGATGCAAAGAAACAGAAACAACGGCAAATAGTACAACAGATCACCTGAATCAAACCAGACAGGAAGAGAAAATGGATAGGGGTGTTGTGTGTATGTGTTTGTGCAAGTTATAAGAAAGCGAGAATGATTTTACAAGCTTTGATACAACTTTCAGTCTCTTTCATTAACTGAATCTTCTTACTAAACCTTGTGTGTCTACTTGAAGGTCTTCTGATTGGATTAATACAATGTGGCAATGTGAAGGGGAGCTTTGCACTAATCTGCTAATTCCTCCTCAAAAGTTCTTCCTACTCCCACTCTGTTCACACCATCTTTTTACACACACACACACACATATATATATATATATATATATATATATATATATATATATATATATATATATATATATATATATATATATATATATATATATATATATATATATACACCGATCAGCCACATCACCACCTCTAACCTATTAGAGCGTGAACATGGGACCTCTGGAGTCTGATGGCACCAGGATTCTGGTATAGACTGGGTGGAGCTGCTTTACATTTGGCTTCTGTCTGCACATCCCACAGAAGCTTGATTAGACTGGGATCTTGGGAGTGTGCAGGCTCTGATAATGCCTTAGGTCCTTGGGTTCTTTGTTTAAAAAAAAAAGTTTTGCTAGCAATGTTCCAGGTTTTTGATTTGCTATTCAGGGGCGATCGTGGCTCAAGAGTTGGGAGTTCGCCTTGTAATCGGAAGGTTGCCGGTTCGAGCCCCGGCTTGGACAGTCTCGGTCGTTGTGTCCTTGGGCAAGACACTTCACCCGTTGCCTACTGGTGGTGGTCAGAGGGCCCGGTGGCGCCAGTGTCCGGCAGCCTCGCCTCTGTCAGTGCGCCCCAGGGTGGCTGTGGCTACAATGTAGCTTGCCATCACCAGTGTGTGAATGTGTGCGTGAATGGGTGGATGACTGGATATGTAAAGCGCTTTGGGGTCCTTAGGGACTAGTAAAGCGCTATATAAATACAGGCCATTTACCATTTTACCATTCAATTAAACAGGAGAAAACCCAGGAGTAGTCTGAAAGCCAGAAAAATGAGGTTAAAATTGGTCCATACAAATAGATTTTATGTATTTAATGTCTGTTTAAAACCATTATTCAAACTCTTTAATAATCAAATTGTATTTTAAATCCCTTAAAAACACGTCTGCAACACGGCGGTACAGTCACATGGAAAACAAAGTGTTCACTGTGCAGTCCTGTGAAAAACTAATTACACTCCATAATTCTAGCTTGTAGAAGCACCTTTAGCAGCAATAAGTTGAAGTAATTGTTTTATGTATGACTTCATCAGTCTCTCACACTGTTGTGAGGGAAATTTTGGACCACTCTTCTTTACAACATTGCTCGAGTGCCTTGAGGTTTGCGAGCATTCGTCTATGCACTCCTCGCTTAAATTTCTGCCACAGCATTTCAATCAGGTTAACTCGTACTAGGGCACTGCAGCACCTTGATTCTTTTTTTCTTCAGCAATTCTATAGTAAATGTGCGAAATGCACGTGTCAAAATAACATGAACATGAATGCCTGGAACCAGATTTCCCAGCAACACTTTACATTGTGATGAGATAATCAGAGTTATTCACTCAAACTGTCAATTTTAATGTAGTGGCTCATCGGTATATAAAATAAATACAGTACATGGTCTTCCATCAATCTTGCATCCACCAGCAGATGCGTTTTTATTAATTATTAATGCAAACTGTTTAAATTTTCTCTGTTATCCATTCAAGTGGATTTCATAGTGCATCCTCCAGGTATGAATGAAGTTTTCACTGTCCTGAACTTTTTTTTAATGAAAGGTTGTGAAAACATCAAACATACTACTTATATAAGTTATAAAGCTTTAAAAAGAGAGAGAGCAGAGTATACGTAAAATGCTTGTTTTGAGTGCAAAACTCACCCCAGTGACATATCTCGGCCTGAACTGAATGGTGCCAAAAAGGCCCAGGATGACAACAATGATGTGCAGGAAGTTGGTCAGGATGGGAGCCCACTGGTATCCCAGGAAATCTATCACCTGGCGCTCCAGCACACTGACCTGATAGAAAAAAGAAGCAAAGGAGTGAGATTAGACGCAAGAAAACAAAGGCATGTTTTCTGTAAAACATTTGACTGTTAAAGGTAAAACTACCAACAGTGACAGAAATGACATAAAACTCTAGTTACAGCTTTGCAGTATGGTACACCTCTACCAACCACGATGGCTTTTCAATAAAAAAAAGGTATTAAGTGTATTTATGTTTGGGAAATGCACTGTAGACACGAGACTAGTGATCCTTCACCCACAGAAAGCCACAAATTCTAAAACACAGATGCTTTACAAGCATCTTGAACCCCAGCAGGACCTATTAATCACCACAGTTTGTAGTTTCATCAATCAGTCTTCTGACCATATGGTCATGACCTTTGTTCCTAAGTAATGGTGTTGCAGAATAAGTGTTTTTACACAATGTTATGATGTCACATTGAAGATGATGCCCTTCTGGATCTAAATGATCCGACTTAGTGTTTTCACCCGTCTGGACATTTGAGAGAAAATTGTGTCATTATCCTTGAAAAACTTCCAAAAACATGTTTCATAAGCCCACAGTGAGCTTGCCCCTTGACTGCCACGTTCAGATCCGTTCATTCTTGAGTCCAAGTCAACATTTGTGCCAGATGTAATTAAATCCCTTGCAGCTGCTCCTGAAATATCGCTTTCACGAGACAGCAACGGACATGAGATTACTGGGACCTTGGTCTTTTGACCTCTGACCACAAAAATCTAATCAGTTCACCTCTGAGTCCAAAGTGAACGTCTGTGCCACACTGGGAGAAACCCGTTTAAAGCTTTCAAAAGGACAGCTTGGCATAGAGATCGGCACCGTTTTTCCTAATTATTGCAGACATGCTGTGAAACCTCAAACAACTGGTCGACCAACAGAAAATTAATCATTAGTCATTAATCATGGCTAACTCCCTCAAATGTAAGGATTTGCTGTGGTTCTTTGTTAAATGCAGAAAACAATTTTGCAGATGAATCGCAGCCTAACTCTGACGTAATATTTGAACTAACGGTGGCTGTTTTTTTGTTTTTTTAATTCACCCCCTTTCTTCAATCAGCTGATTTTTCTGTCTTCTTTACACAGATTTATTTGGGACTCTTAATGATGAACTCACTGATGGGTCTGATAGGGTTAGAGAGGTCATTTATCATAATAACAAATATAAAATGCTTTGTCATAATGAAGTAAACTGTAATCAGTTATACATGCATTACTGTTAAGCTCTCAGGGCTGTGTGTGTGTGTGTGTGTGTGTGTGTGTGTGTGTGTGTGTGTGTGTGTGTGTGTGTGTGTGTGTGTGTGTGTGTGTGTGTGTGTGTGTGTGGTAGAGCCAGTGAGTCTGGGGGGTGAGGGTTATTATCATTCAGTCACTGTAGGCTCATGCTGAGATAGTTAATGAAGTTAGCACAGCGTATGATATGGCACTGCTAAATATATTAACGCACACAGACAAAGACAGGGACAGGGAGATGGTGAGGGGGGAACAAAGAGAGAGCATGAGACAAAGAAAAGGTGTGCACTAAAAAGAAATAGGAAAAAAATATAACATGAAAGCTAAGGATGCCATTATTAGCTTCATTTAGTGCAAATGAGACTGATATTTACTGTTCTACGCTCTCAGCTAGAAGAGATTACACATCATCGACTTACATATCAAATCAAGGGCTTCATTACCAGCCATGACTGTGTAGCTGGTATTGTTTTCAGCTTGTGAGGCTGCCTGTCTGTGAGTGTCTCTCATTTAAATGAATACTGTAGCAGGAGGTAACACAAAGGTGGTCTGTCTGCACAGATTTTGTCAAGATAGCATTGCAACCCTGCAAAATACTGTCCCGAATCATTATGGGTGTGTCGTTGAGTTTAAAATGAACTTTGTTTACACCTGATCTCTTCTCACACACATGCAGGCAAATTTCTGGACGGCTGAGTTCAGAGTGCCCTAAAGGTAAGCCATACGGCAGCACTACAGACAAAGCTAGAGACCGTGTTGAGCTGGGATCACACCAGCAGCGAAGCCTGGGTGTTCTTGGACAAAAACCCATTATGAAAATATTACATGTTCGTACATCAACTAAAGGTGTAGTGTAGTGGTTTACGCATTTGCCTAGCAAGCGAAAGATCCCCAGACGTGACACCAATCTCTTTGGGGTTGCATCAAACAGGGCATGCGCTGTAAAAAGAAATCTGCCAAATGAAACATGTAGACCTACTGTCTGTGGTAATCCATGTGAATAACAAAGCAGCTGAAAGGTATCTGATACAGAATATTTAATATAAGCATTAAAAATACAAATGATTGTGTAACCATGGTTGTTTGTTTGTTCGGTGTTAATGTTCTAGCGCTAGCATGAGGCTATGAACCCATTGTGGTACATTTTTGGCTGCACCAAAAGCCTCTTTTGAAATATACTTTGGTCATTCTCAGATCATCTCAGTCACTTGTACTTTTGAAAAGCTGAAAAAGAGCAACACTACTGGGAAACGTAAAAATGTTTGCCTTGAAAGTAAAAGTTGTGATTCAATTGTGTTCCAAAAGGTGCAAGTTTTACTTTGAAGAAACTTTTTGCAGTTTCTTTCAAATTTAGCAAGTAGTTGGGGAGTTTTTTGGTACAACATCAACCTAGCATCTGCCACCATCCTCCCATAAATGCTCGCCAACCAGTTGTTTTTTCCGTGGTTGCCAGGGGTTACTGACTGATAGGCCTGTGTAAACGCAGCTTTAAGCAATAACTTACAATAACAATGACCAAATCCTCATTTTTTCCTAGCAACCTCATTGGTCACCAGGTGGTCGCCAACTTGTCTCTAGGCGTGAGGACTAACCTAATTGGTAAACACAAGTAATCAAATTTCAACTAAACATTAAAGCATCAAAGTTCTTTTGACTCTTTCAAGCTGATTCTATATTTGTAAAACTGTAGCAGAAGGCTGGTCACTGGTCATTGTTATTTTATATCTCTATATAAATAAAATCATATTTAATACACTTTTTTTAAAATCCCAAAGTTTACGCTCAATATTTAACATAAAGTAGGGCTGATGGGCACTGGAGGAAGTCCTGCACAGATGGGAACATCCCAACAGTACCAGGCACGCTGTCATGACTACAACCGTAACAGTGCATAAACTTCACCAATCAGACCGTCGTTTTAAAAATGAGTTACTGAATGTGAGAGCTACACGGAAAAGGAAGGTGTATGAATGAGTGTGCGGCGTGCTGACATATGTGCATCCATCCATGTGTGGGTTTCTGTGTCAGGGCAGGTCTGCTGTGCTTGCACTTGACAGCACCTGCTGTTATTGGACACACTGGGCTCAGATGGCTCAACAATGTGTGTGTGTGTGTGTGTGTGTGTGTGTGTGTGTGTGTGTGTGTGTGTGTGTGTGTGTGTGTGTGTGTGTGTGTGTGTGTGAGAGTGAGATAGAGAGAGAGCGAGAGACTGTGCCTCTCTGTGTGAGTGCCTTTATGTTTGGATAGACTCTCTCTCTCTCTTTCTTTGTGTATCTGTATTATGTAAAAGTGTGTCCTCCCATTGACAATTATATAGTGGTACAATTGTGTCTCTCTCACAAGCAGGCACACACAACCATACAGACCATTATAAAAAGTCAGAGGCCTCCCAGCCTATTATAGAGGCCTCTTGGGGCCCCTCTTTCATCACCAATAATATAAACAGTCTTCACTCCAGCTGGGACACACACAGACACACACACACAGAGACACAGACACACACACACAGACACACAGACAGAGACACACACACACACACGCACTCACACAAGCAAGAGAAGTCACAGAAAGGAGTATCCAGTGGAGAAAATCTGAGAAATGAAGTAAAGAATTTCTATAGTTTAACTGTCAGTCACTTAAAAAAACAGTTGTCGGGGTTTATTGCTCTAACCTGGGTTCATATAGGAACCAATGAAAGGAATATTCAAATTCAGACCATCTGTTCGTGCACTGCACTCGTCTTTTCATGTGAAACTCTCATTACATGTCTCAGCTGCAAAACAACTAACATCAGGTGCCCCAGTAGATCATCCTTTGTATTTCACTTCTTCAATTCTCCTAACAGAAAGGAGACATGTAAGCACCCCCCCTCACCTCCCTACCCTCCTAACGCCTGCATCCTTTTTCATGAATCGTATGACAGAAGAAACAGTTTGAGTTTCTTCTGCTTTTCAACAACTTTAACTCTGGGGGAAGGGAGATGAAGAGCTGTGCATAGGAGCCTCGTTCCCAGCAGCAGTTTATGGCCTGCATGTAAGCAGATATGGCAGTTTTGTGATACGTGCAGCTGATGAAAGCTTCAGTGGTGTGCAGGTGGAGCTCCAAGCTGGCTAGCCGGGTCCTTTGGGATTAGATGCAGCTCGCTTTGATGCTGCTGACAGATTTGGACATTTCAGAGCCAATGCTTAGGCCAGGTATGCATGCACACTAGGGTTATTTTAAATGCTGTACATACACTCAACAAAAATATAAACGCAACACCTTTGTTACTGCTCCCATTCCCCATGGGATGGACGTAGAGACCTAAAATTCATTCCAGATACACAATATAACCATCCCTCCCAAACAGTGGTCACAAATCAGTCCAAATGTGTGGTAGTGGGCACATCTGCTATATTGAGATAATCCATCCCACCTCACAGGTGTGCCACATCAGGATGCTGATCTGACATCATGAGTAGTGCACAGGTGTACCTCAGACTGCCCACAACAAAAGGCCACCCTGGAATGTGCAGTTTTGTCTCACAGCAAAATGCCACAGATGCCACAAGCAATGAGGGAGCGTGCAATTGGCATGCTGACAGCAGGAATGTCAACCAGATCTGTCGCCCGTGCATTGAATGTTCATTTCTCAACCATAAGCCGTCTCCACAGGCGTTTCAGAGAATATGGCAGCAGATCCAACCGGCCTCACAACCGCAGACCTCGTGTAACCACACCAGCCCAGGACCTCCACATCCAGCAGGTTCACCTCCAAGATCGTCTGAGACCAGCCACCCAGACAGCTGCTGGAACAATTGGTTTGCACAACCAAACAATTTCTGCACAAACTGTCAGAAACCGTCTCAGGGACGCTCAACTGCATGCCCGTCGTCCTCATCGGGGTCTTGACCTGACTCCAGCTCGTCGCCGTAACAGACTTGTGTGGGCAAATGCTCACATTCGATGGCGTCTGGCACGTTGGAGAGGTGTGCGCTTCACGGATGAATCATGGTTCACATTGTTCAGGGCAGATGGCAGCTGAGAATGTCCCAGTTCTTGCATGGCCAGCATACTCACCGGACATGTCACCCATTGAGCATGTTCGGGATGTGCTTGACCGGCGTATACGACAGCGTGTACCAGTTCCCACGAATATCCAACAACCTCGCACAGCCATTGAAGTGGAGTGGACCAACATTCCACAGGCCACAATTGACAATCTGATAGACTCCATGCGACGATGTGTTGCACTGCATGAGGCAAATGGTGGTCACACCAGATACTGACCGGTTCTGGGTCCCCAGACCCCCAATAGCGCAAAAAACTGCACATTCCAGGGTGGCCTTTTGTTGTGGGCAGTCTGAGGTACACCTGTGCACTACTCATGATGTCAGATCAGCATCCTGATGTGGCACACCTGTGAGGTGGGATGGATTATCTCAATATAGCAGATGTGCCCACTACCACACATTTGGACTGATTTGTGACCACTGTTTGGGAGGGATGGTTATATTGTGTATCTGGAATGAATTTTAGGTCTCTACGTCCATCCCATGGGGAATGGGAGCAGTAACAAAGGTGTTGCGTTTATATTTTTGTTGAGTGTATGTACTGTAAATCTGCAGGTGGACACAGCAAATTACTCTCGATATGTTCTGGTCTAGCACATAAGAATACTTGGAGCTCTGGAGAGCCAATGCTTGCATCTATGAATGCGTGGAAAATAAAGTGGGTACTCCATTTCTCTGTTTAACAATGGTTCACAAAACACAGAAAACAACTTTATATTCAGCCTTCTGTCAATCTATCTAATGCCAGCACAAATTCCCTCAGGGACCAAGAATGTTTATTCCACCTACTGTTTTGTTAGCATAGACTGATGCGTGTGCTCTTCCTGGCATCAGCTTCCCAAATGCAGACGGAGTCTAAGTAGAGCTACAGTGAATCTATCACTCCCCTGCTATCCATTTACGTGGAGAGAGGCCAAATTCCTGAGAAAAAATAAAATAGATTCTGGGCTGCGTTTAAAGGGAAAGTAATCTAACTGCCAAAGTAACAAAGACCAATCACCTGCTTGTCTCAAACAATGATTTGAAGCTTTGCAAAAAACGTGATTTTTATTTGTTACCAAGCTGCAGGAGGTGAAAGGTGGCATCGACAGCAGTTTTCCACAAACGACACTGTGACCTCTGTTGCCGGCTAATTTACTCTCCTGTCGTTGATTAGCGCCGTTAATGAAACTCTGTCAGTTACACACACACACACACTGGGGTGCAAAACCATCATAGCGTTTCGAACATTTAGGTTTTAGTGGTGAGTAAAGATACACAACCTACAACACTATCCATGTATCCAGGTTACTCCAGGCCAGTGTTAACTGTGCATATTTAAAGTGTCAGAAACAATAAACGTGTGGATTTTTATTGTTGTTTTTGTAGGCAGGTTATTTGTGGCTGATGTGATTAACACTACGGGCAGATAGGTGCAACATTTGACAGTCACAGCAAATCTGTAGAACGGTTGGCAGCGGCTGTTCTTAACTTGATTATGCAATTGAATGTTTAAAAAAATGTGACATTTGGTTGGGAAAACTAATGATTGATTGTGTAAAAAAAAGCAGGAATACTGCCAGCCGCCTGGTCTCTGGAGACGCACAGAATGCAAAGCAAGGTTTCTGCAATAAAGGTTCATAGGTCGAGAGCTGCTGGGAAGTCTGGGTAAAGTCCAGAAAACTGTGTGGTGTTGCCGAACGCATCGTACTGCTGCTAATGAATGATGATGAACAAATATCAGCTGAACAACTGAGCAAAACTGAATGGTGCCCACTCTTTTACATGTATAAACAGAGGTTATTGTACTGGACTAATTCCATGCACTCACTAAGTGTTAAGCTAAAAATAAATAAATGAATGAATAAAATCCCAATGCTTTGTACTAATAGTGCTTCTGACAGAGTCTGTCAGAGTCTGACAGACATAGGATTTTTAAGACAGATACCATTATTTCGTGATTTGAAAATCGAATATTCTTTCAGACACATGACACATAAACACATTTCCCTAATATTTACTATTATTCGCTCATTTACGCTCTGCCCGACTACCCGCTGGTTTTCGTGTTTCTGGCGTTCCAAACACGGGTGTTGTAAATAGGGACATGTAGAGTGCCCTTTGTTGGACAAACGATGGCAACGTCAACATTTGCAACATGGCTAAAAGAAGTTTCTCACAATTCATTTTTTTCCTTTTTAATTTTTAATTTATCGGCTGTTACAAATGCTGACATAGATCAGCATAGGTCAATAGTACTGGTTGCCGACATATCTAGTAGAAGTAAATATGCCTTTTGTTGAATTGTTTATCTCTGTTGTGACCATAACATTCTATTCAAATTGTCTTCCATTTCTTTTCTTTAGTTACTTTTTTAATGAATTAACTTAACTATCTGTTTGGTAAACTAAGCCTGGCAAACTGGAGACGGACTGAAAAAACCCATGAAGTAAGGTGACATAAGCTAAGCATATCTGCTAAAATATCTACCCACGTCCTCATTTTAGGTTTGGAAGCATTTTTAGTAGATAAAGGCGAATGGCTTAAGCAAGAAATGAGCTGTCGTTTGGGGCAGGCCTCGAAGGGGACTGGTAGCGGCTCCCGGGCCTGGCAGATCCCCATGTACTAAATAGAAGCGAAGAAGTGAAAGGATTGAAAAGGGGAGGGAGGGTGAGGCACATAAATGAGAACAAACAGCTTGTAGAACTGGGGGGGTCATAAGACTCGGAAGGGGCGTGTTTTGAGACGTGGTCCCGCTCCTGATATTCATAAATTTATCTCCAACAAAGATGTATTCCAACACAGCTCATAGCAGGGGAATGTGTATAAAAATGGCTGTAATGCCTGAGCAATAAATGCACAGGTTTTGTAACACCCCTTGAATTAAAGCTGAAAATCTGCACTTCAATCACGTATTGACTAACTGATTTAAACTCTACTGTGGTCCAACAAATTGTGGAGCTAATGATGCCATCAACGTAGTTTCCATCTTCAAATATTTAACTAGTTCAGCCTTATCGATCATATTTAGGTTAAAACACAGCTTATTCGGCTTTGTTCTCACTCTCCAGCTATGCTATGAGTTCAGTTGACTTTAGGCTTGTTGCTTTAGTTTTTACACTATGCAACACCACCCACTTAACATTCAGCCATCCAACTACTGACTAACACACTTCGTGAAGTCAAATATGTTTTTGCTTCTCTTTGGTTAATAAATTGGTAAAAGCTTTGCCTTTCCCATTATTTGTCATGCCTCATGGAGGTGGACAACGAAACACGCAACAGCAGGAAAAGTGTGTGTGCCGCATGGTTGTGGTTCTTGACGATGCTGTGCGCATTCCTCTGGGAGTGCTGGTGGAGGATAGTGACGTGGTGTCAGCAACTTATCGATGCTGCAGCTGTGCAAAGATGCCACACTTCCTCAGCCTCCTCGGAAAACAGACCCACTCCTGATGATGTCATATGCATACTGCGACTGTGGGGGTCCCCGCTATGTGCAAACAGTGAAACATGAAACTGCTGACCCTTTTAACCTCAACAAAGCCAGTGTGGACAGAGGAAGGTTTCCACCCCTCTGCTGTCTTCTGCAGTTCATTTGTGCTGCAAATTGTTTCTGCCACACACGCGCGCACACACACTCGTACACACACGCAACACAGTGATGCAGATGCAGTGAGGGCAAAGACGCACCGAAATACTTCAGGAATAGATTAGCAGCAGAAAGAAATATGAAGCTGATGAAAGGGACAGCAGAGAGGCAGAGCAGGAAAGGGTCTTCGGTGAGGTGGAAAGAGTTGGGTCTATTTGATGATGAATGATAGATGGAAATCAAAGAATGAGCCTCGCTGCCGACAGGAGGACATCTGCACTGCGTGACTATTATGAGACACTGCCGAGCGACGAGTGTCTTTTATCTTAAACACAAGACGAAGAGAAAGAGAGAGAATGAGACAGTGAAGGATGGAGAGAGGGATCTGATGAGAGAACATGAGGAGATGGAGAGGTGATTAGGATCCCACTGTTACTGAGCAAAGAGATGAGTGGCACTGGGTGAGAGAAATGAAAATATCTCCATTCCTCCTTCCTCACCGTCTTTCCTTTCCCGACCTCCCTTTCCTTGCTCTCATCTCCTCATTTCCTCCCATCCTTTTCCTTTTCTCATCATCATCTCCCAGCCTTCTTCCTTCCTTCATCTCTCCTGCATATTTAATATGTATTCATCTGTTAACAGATCTGTTATGTCACAAAACTGCAAATTACCTCATCTGCCCCCTCCCTCTTTTCCCCCCCATTACCTCACTACCTCCCACTTCCGTGCTCGCTTCCCATATTCTCTCCACCGTCTCCCTCTTTGTCCTCTATCTCCTAGTGAAGTTTTTCCTTCCTGTCCCGCCTGCTAGACTCCTCCACCCTCACCTACTTGCTCCCTCGGCTCTTTGGCTGACAGTTTTCGCTTGGTTGTGTGACCTTTAAAAAACTGCTGATCAAATTCTGCCGCTCATCCCATTAGGAACGACAGCGAGGGAAGGAAAGCAGAGAGGGATGAAGGGGAGGAGATCAGGTCAGATGGGCTGTGGTGAGACAACAAGAAGAAGCTGGAGAACGAGCTGGCAGAGAGAAGAGGCAGTATGGAAAGCAGCAGGGATGGAGCAGAGAGAAAAATAAACAGGGAGAGAAAAAATGTGAGAAAATGCCCAGAAACATCATATATGAGTCACGCAGGGAGCATCACGACCGAGTAGCAACATCCAAGCAAATCACAAACACGGTGAAACAAATACGTCCTTTTTTTCTTTACACAACTTTCCTTTTCTGTTTCTCTAATCACCCGAAACTTATTTTTGCAATAAACCTCAGAAGCATTCGTGGTTTTACTGTTAACTTAATTAAGGCCGCCTGCCTGCGCAGTGCCCTACTGTGTACAGCAAAAGCAATCTCCCATCGATTCGGTTCGCACAACGATCAATTCATCTCCATTGGAGGCTATTAGGGACCATTTGTGGCTACTTAGAGCTCGGAGAGAGAGAGAGAAAAGACGGCGGGGAAAGGTGGAGCGAGCAGAGGAGAAGGAAAAAGATGAAAGGATGTCGTGATCCGAAGAAAGGGAGGGAGAGTGTTACGGTCGCTGACCTCTAGTGGCTCTCCCTCTGTAGAAGAGTTGTTTTTCTCCTTTTCTTGTGTTGCAGGTCTGCCTCATGAGCCGCAGCTGAGGTGTGTTCCAGCTCGTCAGCCACGGCATATAGTCTGCCATCCTAAACTGCCACACCCCCTGCCATTTTCCCCATGTTTGCCAGAGCTGTGAGCTGTAGAGTTTTGGGCAGCGGGCCTTAGTGTGTATGTGTGTGAGAACTTACCCTCTGTGAACTTTGGTTTTTCTTTCTTTTATTGTAAGCAAAGGTGTACCCTTATTGTGTTAATTAGTTTGTCATTGTGGAAGCAGGTAGGGGTTCTCTGCCATTTTTGTTTCAACTGTTTTCTCCTGGTTTGGTTAGACAGGGAGCTCAGCCATTGTATTTTGTTTTGGTTAGTGAGTACTTGGTTTTGATTTCTAGCTAAAGTGGGGTGTTTTGTTTATTGTTTTGGCCTTGGAGACCCTGAAGAAAAGAGCTTCCCTGTGCTTGTTTTACTGTAGTAGTTTTAGGCAATAAATCTTGTATACTGACATCTATTTCTCCAGTAGTTCATGTGTTCCCTTTCACTTTGTGTTACCCCTCGCTCCAGTCGACACTTCGTTCTTAAGTGGGGCGTAACATAAGTGGGGGCTCGTCCGGGATTATTTGGGTTATGGCGCAGTTTAGCCTGGGTGATTTTATAGCTAGGCCTGCATTGGACCAGCTTGATGCATGTCGGAAGGAGGATTTGTGTGCTGTTGCCGCGCATTATGAAATCCTTGTGGCCAAGTCCATGAAGAAGAGCGAGTTAAAGACTCTTGTTGTCAGTGGGTTGGTTGGGAAAGGCGTGTTCCCCTTAGAGGTGGTCTCGGGGGATGCCGCGTCACTCCTCGAAACCTCTGGTCATCCTCAGGTTTGTGCTGAGGAGGGGGCGGGGACACCTACGGTGGTCAAACCAGGTGAGGGAAAGCCACCAACCTCTCTTCCACGGTTTGAGCCCTTCTCTGTCGAATCTAGTAATCCCAGTGTTAGTGCACGCGTAAAGGTACGTTTAGTTCGTCTTGAACTTGAGGCCAAAGAAAGGGAACGTAAGGATGAGCTTGAGTTCAAGTTAAAGTGTCGGGAGCTAGAAGCTGAGACATCTATTAGGTTGCGTCAACTGGAGTTGCAAGCTAACAAATTGTCTCCTGAGCCTTCTGCTCCACCTACAGTGAAGGATGAAGACAACAATAGCAATCCTTCAGATAATTCTCCCCCTGCTCCTGCACCTCCGGCATTTGATGTGGGCAAAAACATTGCCCTAGTTCCACCATTCAGGGAGACTGAGGTGGAGGCCTATTTTAATGCGTTTGAGCGCATTGCTATGGCTTTACATTGGCCCAAGGAGGTTTGGTCCCTTTTGCTTCAGTGCAAATTAATTGGTAAGGCACAGGAAGTATGCGCAGCTCTCACTATCGAGGACAGTCTTGTGTATGACAATGTCAAAAGCGCTATACTCAGAGCCTATGAGTTGGTGCCTGAAGCCTACAGGCAGCGTTTCAGAACCCTGAGGAAATCCGCTGCTCAAACATTCCTTGAGTTCGCAAGGGAAAAAGGGACACTATTTGATAGGTGGTGTCAAGCAAGCAAAGTGTCAGAGTTTAACGCATTGCGTGAACTGGTATTGTTGGAGGAATTCAAAAACTGTGTTCCTGATCGTACAGTGCTGTACCTGAATGAACAAAAAGTGGCCACTTTGCAGGAGGCAGCTGTCCTGGCAGAAGAATTTGCTCTAACGCACAAAAGCGTGTTTGTGGGTAAATCCGAATCACA
The DNA here is from genome assembly GCF_057381845.1 of Rhamphochromis longiceps. Classification (NCBI taxonomy): domain Eukaryota; kingdom Metazoa; phylum Chordata; class Actinopteri; order Cichliformes; family Cichlidae; genus Rhamphochromis; species Rhamphochromis longiceps. The sequence goes on along the minus strand of NC_140571.1, from coordinate 7,057,239 downwards.
CTATCATGAACGACTGGAAAAGGACACAAAGCCTCAACAACCTAGGGGTTCCTTGGGTTCCAAGTCTGATAGACAATGTTTCTACTGTCACAAAGTGGGGCATATAGTTTCTGAGTGTTTGGCTCTTAAACGTAAACAAGTGCCCCAGCGATTAAAACAAGCCAAAGGGGTTGGCCTAGTCAAGTCGCTGAGCTCCCCCCCCCATGTGACCATGAGTGAACCTGATAAGTGTTTTAAACCCTTCATTTTCGATGGTTTTGTCTCCTTAACAGGGTTTCCTGGGGATCAAAAGCCCGTGAGAATACTGAGGGACACGGGTGGCTCGCAGTCATTTCTATTGGCCGACGTTTTGCCAGTCAGTGATGAGTCATCTTGTAACGCTAGTACAATAGTGCAAGGTATTGGGATGGCCTACATACCTGCACCATTACATTGTGTTCATGTGCAGTCGAGGTTAGCCTCTGGTTTGTTCAAGGTTGCAGTAAGAAACTCATTTCCTATTCAGGGTGTTGAGTTTATAATGGGAAATGATATTGCTGGGGACAAAGTACTCCCTGTTCCTGAGGTGGTGGATAAACCCAGCTGTATCCCGGAAGAGGACGAGCTGTTGAAATCCCACCCTGATGTGTTTTCTGTCAGTGTTCTTACCAGGTCGCAAGCTCGGAAGCTGGAGGAAGTGAACCTGAGTGAGACTGTTCTTGGATCTGTTCTAACTGGGGACAGAGAGCCAGCTGCTAGCCCTTCTAAACCAGCGCTCGATGAACAGGGTCTGGCTACTCTGTCTGAGGTTCTTCCTTTGCCGGTCTCACGTGAGTGTTTGAGCCAGGCTCAGGAAAAGGATGAGTCACTCGCTAACTGTTTTAAAGAGGTAAGCGAGTTAGCAAACAATAAAAAGGCACACAGGTTTTATCTTGAGGATGGGTTACTGCTAAGAAAATGGGTCTCAAGACCTGCATTACAGCAGGAAGGAGGTGATGAGGGTTGGGGGGTGGTACGCCAAATAGTCATTCCTAGGGATTACCGGGGTGGCATATTGCAGCTTGCGCATGAACACCCATGGTCAGGTCATTTAGATATTACTAAAACCTATGACCGCGTTCTTCAGCACTTTTTCTGGCCAGGTCTGAAGAAAGACGTTGCCAAGTTCTGCAAAACATGCCAGGTTTGCCAAATTGTGGGTAAACCTAATCAGGCGGTGCCACCTGCTCCTCTTAAACCCATCCCGGTAGTTGGGGAGCCTTTTGAGCGTGTTTTAGTGGACTGTGTGGGTCCTCTACCCAGAACAAAAACGGGTAATCAGTTCCTCTTGACAATCATGTGTGCCATAACCCGTTTTCCTGAAGCCATACCACTTCGAAAAATCACCGCTCCCACTGTGATTAAGGCTCTACTTAAATTCTTTTCAACATTTGGTCTGCCTAGAATTGTTCAGACCGACCAAGGCAGCAATTTCCAGTCAAAACTGTTCAAGCAGACATTACAATCACTTGGTATCAGACACATCCCTTCCAGCCCTTACCATCCCCAGTCACAAGGTGCACTAGAAAGATGGCACCAGACCATAAAGTTGATGATGCGAAAATATTGTCTGGTGACTGACAAGAACTGGGATGAGGGACTGCCATTCCTACTGTTTGCAGCTCGTGAAGCAAAACAGGAGTCCCTTGGTTTCAGCCCTGCTGAATTAGTTTTTGGGCACAGTGTGAGAGGGCCTCTAAAAGCCCTGAAAGAACAGTTTTTGTCTGATGTGCAGCCGCAATCAAATGTGCTTGAGTTTGTCACGCAGTGTCGGGAACGTTTGTACCATGCTTGTGCAATAGCTAAGAAGTCTCTGTCAGCAGCCCAAGGGAAAATGAAGCGGCAGTATGACCGGAAGGCAGTGCAGCGTTCTTTTAAACCTGGTGATCAGGTACTCGTGTTGGTGCCCACATCTGGTCCGTCTCTGTCAGCCCAATTTGCGGGACCATATGTGGTAGAGAGCAAAGTCAATGACACAGACTACATCGTTCGCACTCCGGATAGGAGGCGTAAAACACGGCTCTGCCATATAAACATGCTGAAACTGTTTCACTCTAGGGAAGACGATCGCGAGGGCTCCATCTCACTCATTTCTGTGCCCATAAACCATGATGATGGTTTGGTGAAGGGTAGTGAAGGTCAGCAGAGCGGCAGGCTTGCAAACTCAGAGGTTCTTGGTGCCTTAGACACGTACCTCTCCTATCTTCCTCATGACGAGAGAGACGATGTGAAAGATCTGATCCAAGCGCACCCTAGTCTGTTTGGGGATGTACCGTCTAAAACCCCAGTGTTAAAGCACGACATTGACGTGGGTGATGCGTGCCCTATTAAGCAACACGCATACCGGTGCCCCCCACTCAAGAGGGAATTAATGAAAAACGAGGTACAGTACCTGCTTGGAAATGGTTTGGCGATACCTAGCCATAGCTCTTGGAGCTCTCCATGTCTGCTGACACCAAAGTCAGATGGTTCTCCTCGTTTTTGTACTGATTTTAGGAGAGTAAATGCAGTCACAGTCCCTGACTCATACCCATTGCCTCGCATGGAAGACTGCATAGACAGTATTGGAGCCGCCACCTACATAACAAAGCTAGATCTGTTAAAAGGGTACTGGCAGGTTCCTCTAACTAGCAGAGCCTCTGATATTTCAGCATTTGTTACTCCAGACTATTTCTTGCAGTACACAGTGATGGCGTTTGGCATGCGGAATGCACCAGCCACTTTCCAACGACTTATGAACCTTGTGTTAGCAGACATTCACAGTTGTAATGTGTATTTGGATGACATTGTGGTATATTCTTCTTGCTGGACTGATCACGTGAGTACTCTGAGGGATGTTTTTGCTCGTTTAACCCAGGCTTCCCTAACTCTGAACCTGGCAAAGTGTGAATTTGCCAAGGCGGTAGTGACATACCTCGGAAAACAAGTGGGACATGGCCAGGTGCGCCCCGTGAATGCAAAGGTGGAGGCCGTACTGAGCTACCCGGTGCCCACCACCAGACGGGAGCTCAGACGCTTCTTGGGTCTGGTGGGCTACTACAGATGTTTCTGCCGGAACTTTTCAACAGTGGTGGCTCCCCTGACTCGTCTGTGCAGTCCAAAGGAACCCTTCGTATGGACTGCTGAGTGCCAACATGCATTTGACTGTGCCAAGTCTCTCCTTTGCAGTGCCCCTGTACTGGCTGCTCCCGACTTCAGCAAGGCCTTCAAGCTGGAAGTGGATGCAAGCGCTACGGGCGCTGGAGCAGTACTGTTGCAGGATGGAGTTGATGGCATCAGTCACCCGGTTTCCTACTTCTCAGCTAAGTTCAAGCCTCATCAACTCAACTATTCCACCATTGAGAAGGAAACCCTGGCCATGTTGCTTGCTCTGCAGCATTTCGACGTGTACGTGGGGTCAACCACCACCCCTGTCATGGTTTATACTGACCATAACCCTCTGGTATTCCTAAAGCACATGTACAATCATAACCAAAGATTGATGAGATGGGCGTTGCTTGCTCAGGAGTATAACATAGACATCCGACATCAGAGAGGTGTGGACAACGTGGTGGCTGACGCACTGTCCAGGACCCAGTATTAACCCCTTAACCCCAGTAACGGACCTGGTGGCAGTTGTTAAAGGTGTCTGTTTACTGTATGTGATATTTTATGTGGGGGGGTGTTACGGTCGCTGACCTCTAGTGGCTCTCCCTCTGTAGAAGAGTTGTTTTTCTCCTTTTCTTGTGTTGCAGGTCTGCCTCATGAGCCGCAGCTGAGGTGTGTTCCAGCTCGTCAGCCACGGCATATAGTCTGCCATCCTAAACTGCCACACCCCCTGCCATTTTCCCCATGTTTGCCAGAGCTGTGAGCTGTAGAGTTTTGGGCAGCGGGCCTTAGTGTGTATGTGTGAGAGAACTTACCCTCTGTGAACTTTGGTTTTTCTTTCTTTTATTGTAAGCAAAGGTGTACCCTTATTGTGTTAATTAGTTTGTCATTGTGGAAGCAGGTAGGGGTTCTCTGCCATTTTTGTTTCAACTGTTTTCTCCTGGTTTGGTTAGACAGGGAGCTCAGCCATTGTATTTTGTTTTGGTTAGTGAGTACTTGGTTTTGATTTCTAGCTAAAGTGGGGTGTTTTGTTTATTGTTTTGGCCTTGGAGACCCTGAAGAAAAGAGCTTCCCTGTGCTTGTTTTACTGTAGTAGTTTTAGGCAATAAATCTTGTATACTGACATCTATTTCTCCAGTAGTTCATGTGTTCCCTTTCACTTTGTTACCCCTCGCTCCAGTCGACACTTCGTTCTTAAGTGGGGCGTAACAGAGAGCAAAAGAGTGGAAGAGGAGGAAAGAAAGAGGAAGGGGAAAGGAGCCGTGATGGAAAGAGACAATGATGATCACAGGTGAAAATCTCTATTAAATATCCAATTTCCTCCATTCAGGCCTACTCATTGTCATCACAGCTGTTCAGTTATAGCTGTAATAGCCATAATATCCTTAGTCACTCAGCCATACACGGACTATGCACTATTCCAAGTGGAAGTCCCACTTGAATTAACACTGCAGGATGGCCATAGTCATAAGCCATGCCGCTTTAGTCAAGTCAAGTCAAGTTTATTTATAGAGCACATTTAAAAACAACCAAGGCTGACCAAAGTGCTGTACAGTAAATACAGATAAAAATACAATAGAACACAATTTCGTAATAACACCTCGCTGATAAAAATAAAATAAAAATATATAAAACAAATAAATTAAACCTTTCTAAAAGCCAATGAAAAGAGGTGAGTTTTAAGAGCGGTTTTAAAAGTTTCTAGGCTTTTGGAGAGTCTGACGTGAGGAGGTAAACTGTTCCACAGTCTGGGTGCAGCCACAGCAAACGCCCTCTCTCCCTTTGTCTTTAATTTATACCTGGGAACATCTAAAAGCATCAGGTCGGCTGACCTCAAAGATCTCCTGGGGCGATAAGTACTAAGGAGTTCTGACAGGTAAGAAGGTGCAGTGCCATTTAAAACCTTAAAAGCCAGCAATAAGATTTTAAAATCAATCCTAAAGGCAACTGGGAGCCAGTGGAGAGAGCAGAGAACCGGAGTGATGTGGTCTCTTTTTTTTGAACCGGTCAACAGGCGAGCGGCAGCGTTCTGCACCAGTTGAAGGCGATGTAGACAGGAACGATCTAGGCCAGCATAGAGGGAATTGCAGTAGTCTAGCCGTGAAGTAATAAAAGCATGGACCACTCTTTCTAGATCGTTCCTGCAAAGGTAAGACTTGACTTTGGCTAAAATCCGCAAATGATAAAAAGATCCCTTAACTACAGAGCTGATTTGTTTATCAAGTTTAAAAGCATTGTCAAAAATAACACCAAGACTCTTAATGGAAGAAGTGCAATCGGAGGTTAGGGGTCCCAAAAAGTCAAGAGAGAAGTTGGGATCTTTAGGAAGCCCAAACACAATGACTTCAGTTTTGCTTTCATTAAGGTGTAAGAAGTTAAGAGTCATCCAAGTCTTAATGTCAGACAAGCAGGAGAGTAGCGGCTGCAAAGAAACATTGCAGTTCAACCTCAGAGGGAGGTAGATCTGAATATCATCGGCAAAGATGTGGAAGGACACATTATGTTTACGGAGCACATCGCCCAGAGGGAGCAAGTACAGAATAAACAACAGGGGGCCTAGTATGGACCCCTGAGGTACGCCACAGGTTAAAGGAGCTCTGGGAGATGACAGTTCACCAAGGTGAACAGAAAAACTCCTATTATTCAAATAGGACTGGAAAAACTTTAAGACAGTGCCCTTTAAACCGACACAATGTTGAAGGCGGGATAGCAGTATGTTGTGATCAACAGTGTCGAAGGCTGCTGTCAGGTCCCGGGTTACTAAGACAGCAGCACAACCAGAGTCAACAGTTAAAAGCAAATCATTAAAAACTCTCAGAAGGGCGGTTTCTGTGCTATGCCGAGCTCTAAAACCAGACTGGAACTTCTCATAGAGATTGTTATTGTCAAGAAATAGCTGGAGCTGCGTGAGGGCGGCTCGTTCCAGTACTTTAGACAGAAAAGGGAGGTTGGAAATGGGCCTATAGTTAGAGAGTAGGGATGGATCTAGATTAGGCTTTTTAAGGAGAGGTTGAACAACAGCGTGCTTGAAGGGTGTTGGAAAACAACCAGAACTGAGGCAGGCATTGATCAGGACCAGAAGGAAAGGTCCGACTGAGTCCAGAACCTGCTTCAGAAGCCGAGAGGTGATAGCATCGGTGGAACAGTTGGTAGTCTTAACCTTGCAGACTATTTCATGCAGCTGAGAGAGAGAGATTGGTTCGAACTGATTAAAGGCAGAATGGCACAAAGACAAAACACAGGGATTGGAAGGTGAAGATGGAATGACAGACTGCAGGGAGGAAATCTTGTTTACAAAGAACTTTAGAAAGTCATTACAGAGGGTGGCAGAAGGTGTGAGGCTGGTGGATGTGTAAGGATTTACAATGGAATTTAAAACACGAAACAGAGTCTGAGGTTTATGGACACTACTGCTTTAGTGGAAACGGGCACTGAAAAAACATACCTGTGACTCACACAGGTGACGTGTTGCCTTTATATGAGTTGGATGAACTTTTAGGAGACTTGTGTTAAGCTACTGCTGAGCCTTCAGGTGCACCTATTATTTTTCCTGATCTTATGGGCTTTTGAGGCTGGTGAATAAGATTATGAAACTACAGCAGGAGATATGGCTTCATATTTAGTTCTGGCATAGCGTTTCGTCATGTGGATCTGAAGCTTGCATGCAGAGGTGAGGCTTAAGAATCACAGCAGGGTGTGTATTTCAGCTCCTGGTGATCATATTTCAGAGAAAAGGTGTAGAAAAGTTTAATTAGAATCCGCGACCTGCGACCAGTGTATCCCGGCTGGGATGAGCTCCAGTCACTTGTGACCGTGAGTTGGATAGAAGGTTAAGAAAATGGATGGATGGATGGAAATTGTATTAGAATTTGTCTTCAAAGGTAAAGCCATTGCTGTTATTCTGTTTTCAATGCTGATGTACTGTTTGGTATACCAAAATAGCATGCGAGAATCTTCAGTTACAGTGGAATACTGGAGCATGCAAGCCTAGGACATTACATTGGCAAAATATTTCCACAGTTGAGTCACCTTACATACAATCAGACAATATAAAACATGTACACAGCTTCCAGGTCTAAAATAAAGGCAACATGGAAGCTGAATCGTTAAACTTGTATACTTTTTTGTGGCCAGCAGGGGGTGATTCCTCTGGTTGTAAAAAAAATAAAAATAAAATAAAAACCTATTGGAGAATGGCACCAGGCTTATGACCTTTATGACCTCTATTACTATTTTCGGGTCAGATTATCCAATATATGCTCATTTGCCCTCCCTCTCATATGCTGTCTATGCCCATATTGCAGAACAGTGGCCCATGTTAAACAAATTTGGGCTATGACTGTAATGTGTCTCCAAGTGCAAATGGACTTCTCTGTAAATGACATGAATGCACTAAGAAGTCCAATCACAAAGACACATCCTACTCCGAGGTGCACAGTTTGGGATGCAGACCCCCTTGCAGATTCTGCCAAAGATTATAGTTATTCTGAAAGCATTCAAAAGGTTCTCGGGTGAAAAGCTGCTGGAGTAGGGACTTTTAAGAGATTTAGGATTTTAAGCAAAGGAGAAACTGGCGGAAAGACAAAGAGGTGAGGCGAAATTATTCCCCAAACACTGAATGACAGTGAGTTAATGAAACGCTACAGATTAGACTGTGCAGGGATAATGTTTGTGGTCGATCTCATTAGAGATTCGCTCACATCTCCCACCCAACACATTAACGCTATAATGCCGGAAATGAAAATGATCATCGCAACACGAAGATATCTGGCAGCTGGAAAAATGCAACAGTGCAGCACTGATGTCTGTCGCAACCTTTGATCAGCAGACTGATCGCACACAACAAAAAATAACGACGTCTCCGCCTGAGACACACTTCATTGTATCACAGAAACTGAAAGCAGAACAATTTATTTTAGTCAGTAAAGACAAGAAAAATACTATCAGCGTGTGAAGAGGCTACACTGCAAGTAGGTGGGACTCCTAGTTTATTAGTAATTTTGAATGTTGTCAATTCAATTCTATTTATATAGCGTCAATCACAACAGTCGGCCTCTGTGGACTTTAACATTGTAAGCTAAAGACCCTACAATAATACAGAGAACCCTGTATGAGCAAGCACCCGGTGACAGTGGGAAGGAAAATCTCGTTTCTAACGGGAAGAAACCTCCAGCACTCAGGGAGGGGCAAGTTTTCTAATAAAGCCTAAATTATATGATTAGGTATATCAACTTGAATGGCCAAAGTAAGCCAATCATCACAAAAAGTGTATTTTTCTCTTAAAAATGTATCAAACTTTAAAAAGGAACCAGGTCAAGCCCTCCTTCTCAGAACCTTTTTACCTGCTAGAACTCTTTGGCAGAAAGTTTGTGGCTTAGCAGCTCTATGAGAGGATTCCCTCAATGTTTGTCTACAGGTAGATACTTCAAAGACAAAGTCTCCTTTGAGCCTGAAGTGAGGAGGCAAGCAGAAAACCTTGATCAAATGACCTCAGAGATCTACTGGTGTTACAAGGCCTCGGTGTGTCTCTTATTACAGACAGAGCTCTAAAAATGATCACAAGAATTTCTAAATGAATTCAAAATATTTTCGACAGCCAAGATGACAGATCATAATCATGGTTACATGAGAGATTTAAGTGTCGCATAAATTTTGAAATGAATACAGTGGAGTGTCATTGGCCACACTGGAAAAGTGTCTGGAGCTGTTTGGTCACACCTGAAGGTGGGGTGAAAGGCCAGCACTCACAGGATCGTGTACGAATCAACCATTTAAATAACAGCCTAGAAAAAGCTTGAAGGAGGAGTCCAAACCTTCATCAAAAAGTGACACAATAAGTCAACGTATTTTCTTGGCTGGGAATGATGCCGGAAATGACACTCATGAAAGTCAAGAGAAAGTTTCAGGTCCAAGAGAATGTTTGAACGCTGGTTTTCCATGCCAGAAAGTGCTCAGGTTTACATTAGTGGCTCTTACACTTTTATATATGAAGTGATTTGCTCAGAGCTGGTAGTTTGGTCTCCAGGAGGCATTTCAGACTCTCAGACAACACTCCATCAAATGTCAGTCAGAAGTGTACAAGACTTATATTGATACGCACTATTGGACTGAACCATCCATCCTCTTCCATTTATTCAATTAACTGTTGCAGGGGGATCCTGCTGCAATTGCACCACATCACATATTAATTCAACTCAGGACCTGCTGGCTTAGCAACCCCTGTGGTTATTTTACGTGTCATCACATCAGGTCATGGTCTCTCACCACCACATTCATGTTCTGGTTTCTTCCTGTGTGCACACCTCTTTAGTCTTTTAAAGGTCTTTTCTAGTGATCAGAGACTAGAAATTAATCAATTCATTTTATTAAAGACAGGCTACAAGAAACAAAAAGGACATCATAATGTGTACAACAACAAAATGCAACCACAACTTCCTTGTGACCAGGAAAAATCAGTGGTTGCCCAATGAAGTTTTATGATTCTGGTGACTGATTACAAGTAGTTGCAGCAAAAGGTATTCAATCAAACGTAACGGCACAGATTACCTGGTGAGAGAGGAATTATTTTGGTCGTTCCACAATTTTCAGGCACTGTTTTCCCTATTGTAACTGTAGCACAAGGAAGACCTGCAGTCACTCATCTACCTGGATGTGTGGACTGCTTGACTATTCTTTACATCACTTCCACTTTCCCACGCTTTCAGACTCATTTCTCTCACCATTATTCTGGCAATCAGTCATTTTCTCGCCCACGTTCTGCAAGCCGATCAGCCCCTATTCCATGTGCTTTAAATCTCAGGGCTCCTCTTTCATTCTCCCCTTTCAGGCTCATTCATGTGATCATCCTTGTCCCCACCTCCACCTCATCTCCAACTGCTTCATCTCCCCCACCATCAGCATCAGCACTCTGGGGGGCGCTGTCCTATTTCTTCATCATTGGACTCCGCTCTGCTGCGAAGTTTCATCTGAGTCTAATCGCCGAATAATTTATTACTCAAGCTTTGTACTTAAATAAAATATGTTGAGTTCTTCCAAATTATCTTTCCTTATTGAAACAAGATATTTTTTTAAAATGTGGGTGGTAAAACTGTGCACACAGAAGAAGCCAAAAGAAACCGAGTACACTGGCAAAGGTTCAAGACCACTGACTTCAGGCAGTTTCTACACTGAGTTTAAATGTCACTGCTCTGACCTGCCCAAAAAACTAGTGGTAGTACGTTTCAGGCTCCAGGGCTCCCAGTAATCGATGATTAGTGTTCCCAAAAACATGCGTCACTGTGAACTCAGACTCGAGTAAGTATTTCAAACTATATGGCCAACTATGGTTATATAAGTCTACTGTTAATCTATTGCAGCTTAATGAGGGATTTAATTTCACAAAGAATGAATGCAGTATCTAAAATATCACAGTTTAGATAAACTAAACTGTTTTTACCTGTCACAGATGGCCAGCAGTCACAATAAAAGTGTGCTGCACGACTGCCCAGCATCTCACATTAAAAATACTGGCCCAACACTTGTCACGTCTCATAGATTCTTGTCCAAATTATATGCATTTGGTTCATCTGTTTTGCACTTTTGTTGGCCTGTCATAATGTCAGTTTTTATAAATCTGGCTGCCGTGGCTGTCAGCAGATGGAAAAAGAGGACGGGAGCAGTGTTAGCCAGTTAGCAACACGCTGTAAGTGCTCTGATGTGTCATGTGGAACAACTGAGATGGATCAAGATGGCAGTGTGTTAATGAAAGCTGCGCTGCCGAGGAGCACTCGTAGGCTGTTATTATGGTCACACATCTTCACACTACAGCTCAAGACAGGCTACCTGGAAATATGATGAGTAACTACTAGCCCACAGGCAAAAATCCATTTTCCCACCTAATTTGCAGTAATAAGCCCCAGCACCTGAGCAAATTGGAACTGCAATTTGGATCCCACGGACATCTGACATTCTCAAAATGGAACGTCATTGGAAAAACAGACAGATAGATAGACGGTGCTGAAATCCTATTTCTGCAACATAATCAGAAATACCACGAGGGGGGATTTCCCTCGTTTTGTTCTTTTTGTCATTTTTTATTCGCAACTCAGAGCGGCACTGACAAAGTACCTCAGTGATGAAATACATTCAGGTTCTCGCTCACTTCATACAAGATGCCACGGAGCCACTTGCTGGGAAGCTGTTTCATCCCAGCAGTCAAGATAAAAGTTTCTTAGATAGACTGCAGTACATGATTTCACCTCTTAACTCAATGGGTTGTTCCGCATTGGGACCACTGATTTGAAAGATGAAGTTCTCAATGCTGAAAAGACCTGCACTGGCATTCTACTGTGGGACTTCTTATAACTACAACTTTGAACCAGAGCTTCCACAAAGCCATTCAAGCATTGCCCAGCAACTGGGGTTCAGTCTCTTGTCCAGGGACTCTCCAGGACTGGCCAAATTCTAACCCTGCGATCAATGGAGCACCCACACCACCACCTGAGCCCCCTCTATTTATTGCTGGCCTTTTATTCTAATAATAACAATAATAATATGATGGGTAAGAAGTGCAGCAGACAACTGACTACTAAACTTACATTGCAGTAGTTTCTATCAGTGGTGGGGCAAAATTACCAAAGTGCAGGACTTATTCATTGGTGCTTATTCCTTTTCAGTTGCACACAGTCATGCAACGTATCAAACAGAATCGCTGCATTTGCTTAGTGCGGGCAATGAAATGAGACGCTACCGTATCATGAGCTACTCTGTGACTTCTTCCCCTTGGTTTCTATTTTTGTAGCATTGCTGCTAATATCATTAACTTCTGCAATTGCTCCACCTGAATTCGTTCCTCACCTCCCTTCCCTCTGTCCCTCTCTTCTGCCACGAGCACCACGGATCCGGTACACATCTCCTCGTGAATTAACTAAAGTGATTAATATTCCTTGGAAACATTTCTCTATGTAAACGTGGCATTTAAATGTCAGAAACACCGACTAATCAGTTTGGTATTTCAACAGATCTTCCCTCTCTGCCTGTGACTGTCCGCCCCTCCGTCTTTGCCTCTTTCTGCCGCTGCTCTTTTGTTTTTCTGTCAGCTGGGTGCTGCTCTCCCTCTTTCTCTCTCTCTTTGCCTGGAAACAACATCCAAAAAAGTCTGGCTGAAAAGTCTTGCTTCTGTTATCATCATCTCCTTTTTTAACAGTCAAATTGTCCCTATTATCAGTAAATCCCAGTGTAGGATAACACAGATAAAACAATGTATATTAGCTCAGCTTGCCAAGAAAAGACAAAAAAGCCCATTCTAATCTCAAACTGTGAGGCACAATTGATCCCAATTCCCAAAATATAGACAGCATGAGGGTTATTTATAGCAGCGATATCAGAGGGGTGCACACGGCACATCTGTGCGAGACGGAGTACACACACACAGGTAGGCAGACTGCATGGATACACAGGCGCACACACGACTGGGGGGGACATCCTCTCTCTTAGACTATCAATCAGATATCATTAGGCTGCCTAAAACAAGTGCACGTGTGTCTGAGTGCCTATGACAGTGTGTGTGTGTGTGTGTGTGTGTGTGTGTGTGTGTGTGTGTGTGTGTGTGTGTGTGTGTGTGTGTGTGTGTGTGTGTGTGTGTGTGCGCTTGTTTGATGGCCGTGTGCCGATCCTGAGCTGAATGTGTCATTAGCGATAATTGCAGGTTGCAGCCGAAGCTCTTTGCAGTCATTTAGCGTGATTGACCATTTGATTATGATTAATATTATACACATAAACTCAATAAATGCACCTGTCCCGTCTTTTTCCACCGTCTCTTCTCCCCAACCATCTCACTTTCTTTCCCTCCACATCTTCCACTTCTTTACCGTCCGCGTCCTTTTCCCCAACTCCCAGTCCGGTCACCTTCTTTCTGATGCTCTATCCTTTTTAATATACTTATTAAGTGCTGAATTTAAGGCCTTTGATGGAAACCTTGTCCATCTGTTTGTCTTCCTGCAGCTCCCTTTGAAAGCTTTCTCTTCCTCTAACTGTCTGTCAGATTGCCTTTTTTTCTGTCTGATCCGGCCAGACCAAAGAAACGCTGACATTATCAGAGGAGACCAGAAAGAGTGAAATGCTCGGATTTATCTCAATATGTTTTATCTGCCCTGCCGCTTTGATCTAAACTGGACTGACTTTGACAAAAGCACATAAGAGAGGGGGAAGACAACAGAGCTGGGGGAAATAAAAAATAAAAAAAAACTTGCAGAAGCGATGAGGTTATATTTGAAATCATATTTCCAATACACTGCTCCAATATCATGATAGTTTAGCTGGGGTTTTTTGGGAACCAGTATGGGTAATTCCTTGTTATATCTTGTGGTAATTTCCCCATGGGGATCAATAAAGTATCCATTATTATTATTATTATTATTATTATTATTATTATACACTGAAGAACTTGAAGGTAATCGTGCAGCTGCGGTAATTTCAAATTGATGTCAAGAGTTGTACGTTTTGTGCAAATGGCTCTCTTCTCCTGCTTTTCCTCTCCTGGCTCCTTAATGGCATTGGCTTTCACTGCTTATTGCCTTCTCCCTCCTTCTTTATCTTCTCTCCTGGTGGCTCTCTCCCGCTCTCCCCTCTCACTCTTTCTTCTTCCCTTTATCACAAACTTTTCTTCTCCGTCTTGCTTTTAGCTTGTCAATTCTGCTTCCACTTTCTTTGGCTTTCTGTCTCCCTTGCTCCTCCATGAGTCTCTCCTCAGTCAATCTGTAAATGAATTATCAGCCCACCAATGGTTTTCCCTTCGTAGACTCTGATATCTTAATGGACGATCTATGCAGGCAGTGCTTTTATGAGAATAAAACGTGTGTGTGCGTGTACGTGCATGTGTGTTGGTTAGTTCAACTGCTGCATGATAAATAGGGAGTATTAGAAGGCAACCTCTATCGTACCCAGGGGCTCTCGTTTTGTGTGCGCTTGTGTGTTAAGTGCATGTCTGCATGCAGCGTGTGTGGTTCACTGTATGAGACCCGGTTTTGTCAGGTTACTGCGTGTGTGTGTGTGCGTGAGCGAAAGTGAGAGCAGTGCATAAAGTGTGTGTTTAGTGCAGTTTTTTGTATTGTAAGTGTGTGTGTGTGTGTGTGTGTGTGTGTGTGTGTGTGTGTGTGTGTGTGTGTGTGTGTGTGTGTGTGTGTGTGTGTGAGTGAGAGAGAGAGAGAGAGAGAGAGAGAGAGCGCGCGAGAGAGCGAGACAAAGCGGGAGTGGAAATGACAACAGATAAACCCACAGATGGACGCCCAGCGGGCTAAGAAACATTAAGACTGCACAAACACATTAACACACACACACACACACACACACGCACACGCACGCACACACACACACACAGAATGGTAAGTAGATATTGGCCTCTCCCTCTCTCTGAATAACCTCATGGGAGCCGAATGAAATCAACCACATCATTGGTGGTTGTGGCGTGCATGTCTGTATACACACAAGCAGAATGTAACATGAGTGTGTGTGTGTGTGTGTGTGTGTGTGTGTGTGTGTGTGTGTGTGTGTGTGTGTGTGTGTGTGTGTGTAACTGGTAACAAAAAGGATTACTTTGAGGAAAAATATATAAAACAAAGGAAGTAGCTTGTGTGTTAGTTTATTGTACTGTGTTATATGAGGGCTGACTGCAGCGTGAAAATAACCAGGTAGAGGTTTTAAACACAAGCTGTGTCCCAAAATGTTTCAGCTGCCTCAGTAAGACCGTAGACAATAGCATCAGTGCGGTTTATTGTGTCTGTGTCGGGGCCAAAACTAAATTAACTTTGTGTCCTGGGCTGAATGGGAGACATGAAAAGAACCCGCAGTGTCCCAGCTGACAATGAACTGCCGGCCATCTTTGTCACCTTATTTAAATGAGCTTCATTGTGCTCACGGCGCTCATAGCATCAATGGGCGCCAGGCACTTTATTTCCTCCTTCTCACTGTTATGAAGCAGAAAATATGGCCGTATTTCCATAATATTACTCTGGCTGCTATCACTGAGGCTGCATTGCTGATCACCCATTCAGTGTCAGTGGAGCACATCCAGGCAGCATTCACTCCCGGTGCATGTGGACACGAAAGCTCGTCTGTGTGTTTACCGTACAGAAACACCCACGAGCAGATTGCACTTAAGCTATTTAAGATGCAGTGAATCTGGAGCCTCTGTAAGTTTCCATTGCAGGGTTAGGTGCTACTAGAGGCCAAAGAGACTTTAAAATAAGGGCATGATTACCGTTCTGGGCTGGGCTGAGAAAACTTAGTTTATCTGTCAAGCAGTCCATAATTTACCTGTGATTTATTTTTTACTCTTTTTTTCATGCTGGTGCTGGCATATATTCAAAACTGTAGGTGCTTACTGAGTCATAGCAAGGTTAATTCAGTGCACTAATATAAAACATAATATCAAGGAAATATTTTGTTCTTTGGTTGCCACAAGCATTTGTTTTCATTATTGAACTGCTTGCCACCTATCTTTTGTTTTTCCCATTAATAGATTAGCTTATAAAATGCCTGTAAACATTAAGACATGACCAATCAAACACAGATCATAAAATAGTCACTTTAAAAATACTGATTCTTGTTTGTGGACACAAATTTCCCACACTAAGTTCGTGTCTGTGAACATGACAGGTCTCATATGTCCATGTACACGTCCAAGTGAATAGGTTCCACTTTTAAAGCCCGAAAAAGATGACATTTTGGGATGTAGAGTGGATTATTTTGCAGCTTAGTTTGCATAGTAGGAGTTACACAAGTAACAAGTTACACTTCACTTATATTATGATATTATTTTAGCTATGATATTAATTCAAAAATACAATTTTCAACTTATCAACTTGTTAAATAATGATTTGGTTGGGTTTAAGCACCAACCATGACTTGGTTAGATATTTGGTTAATTAAGGGAGACCCTGGTAACACACTGCTTTGTCGTTGGCAGTCATTGGCTAGTAGCAAAGCGACCAAAACTGCTAGCTACTTTCTTTTTATACCAAAAATTTAAAAATGCGAATACTTTTTTGTTTTTTTTTTAGTTTTTAGTTTTTTGTACAAGTCTAGTCACCGTAGGCAATACATATATTGAGGCTTTTTCTCAGAAGTGTTCTTGTCTATCATTAAATGTTGTGGCTAAAACACAGGAAAAGCTACAGCTACCCCAATAGTTCCACCTAAACTTCTTGATAAGAAAGGCAATATGAGCCAGTTGGTAATAAAACATAATGTTAACATTTTAAATAAAGGATCTACCACGACTATTGACTTTTCAACATTTTAAGCTCATGGGATAATCATTTTTGTTTTCTACAATTGGGTGTAGAGAATAATGTAATTCTACTGGTATTGGTACTAACTACTAAACCTCTGGTATTGTCCCAAGTTATAGTTTGGGCTTTCTAGGCAATCCTTTAATGTAATTACCACCCTTCATACATCAGTTTGCGATGTTCTTTGCTGTCATTGGTGGAGTTTAACTCATTGTGTTGCCAGTGGTTATTTCGCCCAACATCATTTGAAGTCCCCAAATGTCTTATACTGTGGTCTTTGGTTGCCACATTGCTGCAAAGTGCTTCCCATTTATCTTTAGAAGATTGTGGTTTGGTTTCTAATCCAGCAGCTCTGTACAAAAGCTCTGTTTTCTTGGTCGACATGGTGACCAGGTGAATGAAGAGCCTGGACACAAAATTACCTATTTTGTGTCCAGGCACAAAATATTATTATTACCTATACATAATATAGGTAATATTATATAACTATAAGTTTCAAAGAAGGCTAACTGTCATGAAAAAATTTAGCATGCTCATTAGCACGAGCAACCACAGTTAATTACTTTTTCTCAAGCATTACAGCTTCACAGCAAAAGGCGAGGTTTTCAGGTGAGGTTTTGTGTGAGAAAAGTTCATTCTAAAAGGTAATTATAAGCCCTCACATTTCAGTGAAAAAACTAAATGACTGGTTTAGTTGGAACTGATCTTAAACCCTGATAAAGTTTTTGTATTTGTGTGCGTGTTGAGTTGCACCCTTTTGTACTTTTTGTGCACGGTCCTCGAAATGTAATTTGTGTACCACTTCAATCTATTAAGTGAGTGTGCGTACACGTGTGTGTGTTTCTTCCCTTAAGTCAACTAGCCACTTCAACTACACAAAGGCATTTCTTTTGAGACTTCAAAAACAAAAATCTCATTTTTAGCATTGTCTGGCTGCTGAATGAAAGCTCTTACAAAAACTCAAAGAGCTTCTTTTCGCTACACACAGAGAACAAGCATTTGTCTTTGTGTGCATTTCTACCCCTACGTGTTTGCTTTTCATTTAACTAATGGCATGAAAAAAGCGTCAGCACTTCATTTTAGTGGCAGTTTGGGAAGGGACTGGTAACTTTAGTGATTTTAAATCAATGATCATTAGCAGGGTTGGGGGGGTGTTTGTAATGACGCTGGTATTATCCTTGCTGCCAAACACTCGTTGCCATCACACTGATCACTACACTGCCTAGTGTCCACTATTAATAGTCTGAATAATATTGAATCACTAATTTGCAATACTGCTGGGAAACAGATTATAATGTTTATTAAATGCAGAAGTTGTTACCGCTAAATGCTACGAGTAAAAAGCATGGATCGGAGTGCTGTAACAGGCTCAGTTTGCTGGGTTAGTGCTCCGCTTTCTTTATTGAATAAAAGTTCACAGCATTACAGCCAACAGACACTCACACCAGCTTTATATCAAATGCATTACACAGAGTGTTGAGCACTGAAAAATGTCTCTAAAATGACAATCTCTAAAACGGATCGCAATGTTTTCTGGGTGCTCCAGCTAACGTAATGTGATCCTGGCGCCTGAAAGTCACATGAATATAAATCAGTTCATTTACACAAACAACATAAACAAATTCACTTTATGCATGCTAAAACACAGAAGCTTGGTTATGTTCTAAAAAAAATCATAATTACAATTATTTTGGTCATGACTCAGATCACGGTTATGTAGCATGATTAACTTATAAAAAAATAATGTGTGAAACTCAACTCAACTATTATTAGGCTGAATTTTTTTTTCTATTTTCATGAACTATGAGTATACTTTGAATACACTTTCAGTGAAAACTAAACAAGAAAATGACAAGAAATGAAGTGGAGGTGGTGGAGATTGTGAGGCCCTTCCTGTAAGGGCAGCTTTCACACTTGGAGGCTTTGTCTGTTATCAGGAGACATCCCCACCTCAGGAGACAACCGGTAAGTGACAGCAAGTTTCCTCGAGTTCACCTACAGAAACCTTGTTATGACTTTTACTTCTTCTAGGTAGACCTTGTTGGCTCTCTTTCGGTCACACTGGCTCAAGCTCAGTTAAATAGTGAGTGAGTTGGGTTTTTAGGAAGGGATGAAAGCATGCCAATGTAAAGAAAAGAGATCTGCTAAATTTACAACACAAGAACTAAAGCAAGCATCATCACCTTCTTTACTATAATGATCGTAATGTATGTATGAAAGTATGTACCCCATCTCCTCCCTAAGGGGTGGGCCAATCTGAACAAAACTTTCCATGAACTTTGCCACACTTACAGCAATCATTAACGGCTCTATGCTTTAAAAAAAATCCCAGTTTTGATTTTTGCATCTATGATGTTCATCATCATGAATGCGATGTTACATTTTCTGTTTATGTTAGTTTCACGCGTCACGTTCAGCGAACATCACCAGAATGTAAATTAACGCTCACTAAAATTTGCATTCTTGGTGGCATTTTGTTGCTACTGACAGGTGATCAGAAAGACAATGAATAAAACTCGGAATAGAACAAAAGCAATGACATACTGTATAACATTGGTCTATTTTTAGACACTTTAATGAGGATCATTCATCATTAATCACTGTTTTGTCTTAAGCATTTACTTGTGCCATTTTTCAAATTTCCTGGAAGAGAAGTGATCAACTCTAAAAGAGAAACTCCAGCACCAGCTAATGTTTTGGTGGCAAAAGCACACAGGTATGAATGCTGGCAACACCATCGCGAACTTCGGCTGGCTACATTGTAGCCTCTAGATAATTTATACTTATGCATTTAATCTGAGCTTCATAATGTGAAGTGATGGCATCAACTTAATGGATGTGGAGCTTTTGCAAACCTTCTCTGCACAGTGTGATCAAACTTAATGCTGAAAACATTGATATTAATATAAAATTGCATTAATTTACTCCTACCACTGTATCGTAACAGTGCTGGAAATATCTGAGTGTGGTGTGATATGGTTTCTTTGTATCCTGCCAGCAAGCTACGGAAAATAAAACCACCCACAACTCTTCTTATAGCTTGAACATACAGGTGTCTGTACACAGCATGTGGGCCTGGCACTAGGAACTTGGGAGTCAGTGACCTGACAGGCGTACTCACTCACACAGACACATAATAGTCAAATAACATCTGACCTAGCCCGCTGTGTCCTCTTGACTCTGCTAAAAACCACACATATAAACACAGCGGTCTTGATTATCCTGCAGTTTGCCCTGCCACTGACCTTACATCTAAAACCACACACACACACACACACACACACACACACACACACACACACACACACACACACACGCAATGATGCATTTATACCCACACACAGAGCTCAGGATGATTTATGCCCTCGCAGTGCCTTTGAAGATCACATTTTACATTTTAGATGGAGTGTGTGTATGTGCTTGTGTGTGTAGTGGTGGGGTGACTGGAAATCTAAAATAATAATGTTGAGGGTTTGTAAAAGCATAACTTTGCCTCATTATTCGAGGGGACTGCTGTTATGACACAAAAGAACAAAGCAAAAACGATTTTACAAGAAAAAAAAAGAAAGAAAAAGAAAATATTATTTGGACCTTGAAAACTTAACTATGCGAAACAGCTTCTGATGACTGTGAACAAACTTTCATTAATACAGAGCGCCATATAAATTATAGTCAGAGTATTTGTCTTTTGTCTACAACACGAACATGATAATAAGTCTTTTCTCGGCTTGTGTGGGAATCTTCACGAGTCAGTTTGTATAAGGATACAGTATACAGGTGTTACACAGATTTACAGTGCATTTACTACCAAATCAATCTGCTGACACGCTTAGCCATTACATTAAGTGTTTAAGCATCGACACTCCTTTACAAGCTTGCTGTCATCGAAAGAGCCACTCCAAGGAGGTTAATGCTTCAGATTGCTGAGGACACCCAGCAGCACAGAGACAAAGCTTAAAGGATGGTTTATTTATTTATATACAGATCAGGACAAAATCATTAACTTTACTTGGGAAAATCCTGCTAAGATATTAGTGAATGAGTTAGCCAACTGTAGAACTGTAGTCTCAAAGAAGGCAATCACTAGAGCTCTGAACAGGAATAGACTGCAAGGTTACAGACCAAGAAATTCTCCACTGCTGCAGAAGAGACACCTTCGGCCAAACTGAGGTCTGCTAAGGAGACTGGAAGCATGTCCTTTGGACAGATGAGACAAAGCTAGAGCTGGAGATGGAGAAAGAAGGGTGAGGTGCACAACCCAAAGAACACCACCTTGTTTGACAGCTACAGCGACAGTTATATTGAGGGGATGCTTCAGTAGGTCAGGAACTAGGAAGCTCTTTAAGTTGGAATGAATCAACAAGAAAGAAGGATTTGTGAAGATTTTAAGTCAGAAGGTGAACTCAGTCTGAGTAATTGCTTTGCCTTCCAATCCGTCAACAACACAACGTAACCTGGTGAAGAACTGCCGCCAGAAGACGAAAGTAAACGTTACTGACTGGCCTGCATGAAACCCTGACTTGAATCCCATTGAAGATCTGTGGGGTGAACAGAAGATTTGTGCCAGAAGACCTTCAAATCTGAAGTAGCTTGAGAGATTAATCAAAGAAGAATGATCTGGGATTGCACAGGAGATGTTTGTGAGGCTGTTTGTGATATAGCAAAAGTTTATACTAATTTCCACATGAAGAAAATATGTGTATTTGTGGGTTGCAGAATGATTCGTTATTGTCAGTGGTTCAAACTTTGGAACCCAACAAATCTTGTGCCAGTGTCAGGCTTTTGCCATTTTCTTCCAGTGGAAATGTGTGAAACCAGTTAAAGATTCAGGACTGGTGCAGTAGTGGTGGCGATAAGTACATGACCCATGTTTTCATGGCTGAAAGTCGAGGTTTTCATTTACCTCCATCTATTCCTCACTTCATCCTTACATGCTTCTTCGTCCTTTTCTCCCTTCTATATAACCTTGTCTCCCCCTGTCCCTGTCTGCCACAGCTTTATTTAACCATCCATCCATCCTTGCCTCCTTCCATTTCTTCTTTGGACCTTGCCTGGTACGTATTTATTTGTCTTTCCCATCTTATACATCCCTCAGCACCTGACTTACTCCTGCTGCCATCTATCCCTTTTTTTTATTTCTTGCTACATCCTCAGTTGTCCTTCACTAGCTTCCTCCCTCCTTTAGTCCCACATTATCAAAACCAGCACTCAGGTTTCCACAGCAACTCTCTCTCTCACTCACACACACACACACACACACACACACACACACACACTCAATCAGAGAATCACACATGGACAGCCAGCAACGTCACCTTTGCACACACACAAACGCACACACATATAAATGCATGCAAGCAGACGGGCACTTGCCACTGTAATCAACCCCACACATGCAAACCGGCGCACAAACATTACAGCTCTGTTCCCCTTGTTCCTGTGTCTCTCGGTTGACACACACATGCACACACACAAATGCGCACACACTCAGATGTAATCACCGTGAGTGCTGAGAGTGCAGTGCAGAGGTGTGAGAGTTCTAAAAGCTACCGCCTGCCATCAATCATAAAATCCTTTCTGGGGATTGGACAGCTGACAGTGTCGGCATTACGCATCGTCTCCCTTTATTTCAATCAATCATGTCCTCCGCTGCAAAAAGGCCTACAGATTGCCAAATGATATTGGCTTGCTTTCATCAGACCCGATGAATGATTATGTCGGATTCAGGGGAGTGATTTGCTTTGTGTTCATGTTTGTACGCTCCATGGGGTTTTTTGTGTTTCAGAGAAACTTTTTTCAAATTTACCGCTTCAACGTGCAAAGGCGCGGGCTGTGTAATAACTACCTCACACTGGCAGACATGCTTCAAGACGATTTAGGCAAACAATTTTTTATCATTAAATGCAGCTGCTAATGTTGGCAACGCCACTGAACGAACACGGCGATACGTACGCAGCTTGATCTTTGGTTTCAAAAGCTGCGTGTACAATTAGCAGACCAAGAATCTGTTGCCAAAAGTGGCACATAAAAAAATATTTAAAAAGCAGCCTATATTATCACATCCTCTGAAACTAGCAGAGTGGGAGGAAAAAGGTGAGAAGGAAAATTTGTAAATATAGAAAATAACTGAGACTATGCTCAGTAAAAAATAACAGCACAGCCTGTTGGGTTACCATAGAAAAAATGACGTGGATTACATCCTGACAAGCAACCTGTTATATATATATATATGTTGCCTTTGAAATGGTTGCTTCAAAGATGGGGGACCATCTGCATCACACATAAACACACACACACACACACACACACACACACACACACACACAATCAGAGAATCACACATGGACAGCCTGCACCGTCACCTTTGCACACACACAAACGCATCTGCATAGTGACTTTGATAGAAGACTGCAATAAGATCGAGTCATTCTGCTGTCAAACTTAACCATGCAGTTAGTGGGGTTAGGTTAATTGGTAACTTGAAATTGCCCATAGGTGTGAATGTGAGTGCGAATGGTTGTCTGTCTCTATGTGTTAGCCCTGCTGCAGACTGGCGACCTGTCCAGGGTGTACCCTGCCTCTCGCCCTATGACAGTTGGGATTGGCTCCGGACAAGGATAAGCGAATGGATGAATGGATGGATGGCATTCTGCTATCAGATTGTGACAACTGGGGTCAAGTTGGCAATTACATGCAAGCAGTTTGTGATAATATGGCAATTAACAGTTTTTGCTCCATACATACAGATAAATTCCCATTAAACAGAAATTCATATTAACTACTTACATTCAGCACCTCACACAGTAGATTTGTCGTGTCTTTCTTAACTCTCCCCCCACCAGCCATGGCAGATGGCTACCCCGCCCTGAGCATGGTTCTGCCAGAAGTTTCTTCATGTTAAAAGGGATTTTTCCCTTCCCACTTTTGCCAAGTGCTTACTCATAGGGGGCTGTCTGATTGCTGGGGTTGTCTCTCTTTTATTGTATGGTCTTCACCTCGCTTTGAGGTGACTGTTGTTGTGATTTGGTACTATATAAAAAAGCTAAATTGAACATGAAATGAAAATTCTTCTACGAACAGTGATCCAGTTTGAGCAGCACAGTGGTTTAACTGCAAAATGACATAGGCACTGGGCAACCTTATATAAACATAACCAGAATACAACCAGTTGGCAACAACCTGAGTCGAGTCCCCTATTACACAGAGATGTGTTGCAGGAGACTGACTCAGATTGATTACAATGTGTTGGCAGTATGTCTGTCGGCAATTATTTGCAATCTGTCTGAGTGTGCAGTCAATCTGAGTCAGACCCTAATTGTTGGGAGACAGGTTGCCTTCTACCAGGAAAGCTGTGCAACTGCCGAATGCAATGCCATCCCACTTCTACTCTAGTCCGACAAGATAATAAACATTTAAAATAAATTATTATGGAAGCCGATCAATAAACTGCTGGTACTGTATCAGTATAGAACTGGAAAACTGGTACATCCAGTTCATCAGGGATTGTGACTGCACCCCTAAAGGCTGTCCAATTTACCCAGAGCACATAACCGAAGTTCCAAGATCCAATCCAACCGAACACTGGGGATAGAGAAAAGGACTGAACTCCTCACATTTCACAACTCAGTAATGACTGCACTGTCTTTGTCTCTGGCAAACTTCGATGTAGCACAGCGGCGTTACATCGATGCTTGAAGTTTAAGGGCAGGAAGATGGGAGGGTATAAGTGACTCTGACATGTAAGATGGTCTAAAACAGTAATGTGAGTCATTTAACATTTTCTCTCTACACAAGACTCCCCCACACACAGAGACACTGAACACTACTGCCACCATAATGTCTGTTACATTCAAGAGCGCACTGAGCTCCTATTTTGGTGAGACGTGACTGCAGTTTGGCTGATATGCTGATACGGAGCCGGGCTGCGAGCTGACACTGTATCCGTATCTCACTTTAGCTGCCGTATTCAAAAATACAAGAGATTGGCGGATCTGATTACTGTGTCTGAGTGTGTTTGTGTATGTGTGGGTATGACAGTAAGAGCAATAGAAGGCAGTAGTTGGTATGTGTGTGTGTCTATG